>NW_004443974.1:10058240-10089627 GCF_000243295.1 Trichechus manatus latirostris
GTTGCATAGTACTCCATTGTGTGTATGTACCATAGTTTGTTTACAAGGAAGATATTTTTGAAGAGGTGTTATTTGATTGAGATTGGTAGGATGGGAATGAGCAGGCTTCAAAAGAGCTGGAAGAAGAGCCTTCCGGGAAGAGGTACGGTCCTGAGAGTAGGAGAGGATTTGCTCTGTTTGAGGAACAGAATGCACACCTAGGTGACTGGAGCATAGTGTATATCTGTGTGTATAGGGGAGAATGGTATGAGATGAGATTGGGGAGGTGAGCAGGGACCAGATTATGCAGGGGCTTCCGGGTATAATGAAGAATTTGGATTTTATTCCAAGGGCAATGGGAAGCCAGTGAAAGGTTTTTAGCAGAGGAGGGACATAGTCTAATTATTTAAGAAGATAATTTTGACTCTTGAATGGAGTGTATTTTATAAGGCTAAAAAATGGAAGCAGGGAAGTCAGTTTGGAGGCTACTGTAGTAGTCCCAGGGAGAGATGATGGTGGCTCAGACTAGACTGATAAAAGTAAAGATGGAGAGAGAAATGGGATGTTTAGGGACAGAACTTAGAGAGTGAACTTGAAAATATGATTGCTGTGGAAGGAAGGAGTGAAGAATAAATCCTAGAGAATTCTGGATTAGACACCTGGCTAAATGATGATACCTTTCCCTAAAATAGAAAACACAGAGGGAAGAATGGGTTTCTAGGGTAGGTAAGGGAGATGATGATGAGTTCTACTTAAAATCTGTTAAGTTTCAATTGCCTGTGGTTTATTCATTCATCCATTAAAAAAATTTTTATTAAGGGCTTATGATATGCCAGGTAGTACTCTAGGCCCACAGGAGTGAAGGAAACATAAAATTCTTGTCCTCCTAGAGCTTACCTTCTAATGAGAGAGATATAAATAAATAAATGCAAAATAAATGCTTGGAAAAAAATAAAACAGGGAAAGGGTATAGGAAGTAAAATTTTGAAATTTTAGATAGGTAGCTGGGGACTGGCCTTACTTAAGAAGATGACTTTTTATCAGAGATCAGAAGAAAACGAGCAGGTAGCCATGCAGATATCTGGGAAAGAACATTCCAGACAGAGGGAACAGAAAATGCAAAGGCCTTTTGGTGGGAATATGCCAAGCATGTTAGAGGAACAATGAAGAGACTAGGTGGTTGAGGTAGAGGGGAGGGAGAGTAGGAGGAAATAAGATACATGTATGGGGGGAATTGCAGATTATATAAATTCATTGTTTTATAAGTCATTGTACACATTTTGGCACTCATTCAAGTAGAGATGTTAGGGCCAGGTTGGTACTTGAACATACAAATTTGGAGTTCAGGAGAGACTGCTGGGCAGGAAATAATTCCCAAATCTTTTATTAGCCATGAACGTGGATGAGATCAGTCTGAAAGTTTTGAGGATGAAAAGAGAAGATCAAAGACAGGTCCCTGGGGAACAGCACAAGCCCTTCAGTTACTAGAAATAGCCTGCTAGTTTAATCAGTAGTATAAACACATTTTAAGGAAGAAATATTAACAGAAGAAGCAGTGCAACATAGAATAGGAAGCTTCAGAGAAGCAAACTATGTCAGTGCTTTTCAGGAGGCAGATCATGGGAGGGAAGAAGTGTTGAGCCTGAGCAGTGTCACTGGTAGAAGTTGTGAAACTTAGTAGGGGCTCTGAAGTCTGACTGTGCTTCCAGTCCCAACTCTACCACTTATCAGTGGCATAACCTTGGGTAAGATTCTTAACTTCCCTAAACTCATGTTGCTGGTCTAAAAGTCTTAATAGCGTGCTACCCATCTCATAGGGCTGTTGTGAGGCCTACATTAGAGAATTCGTGTATTAGTGCCTAGTTGGCCCTTAATAAACATCTAGATAATTATTATTAGAGTCAGGTTTTCTATTGTAGGGCAGTTCATCATTAAATATCCCTCAAGACTACTTAGTCCTATGCTTGGCAGTCATGTTTTCGATTATTTTGACTTCCTAAGTACCTTCACACTGGGAATGGAATAAAGTTCCCAGGGTAGGATATATATAAGTATTTCTATTAAAAAAAGAGACGTCTCCTTTTAAAATAAATCAGTGCATTTTTATCCTGGCTGATGTATCAGTTTCTTATTAGTTGAGTTATTAAGTCTTTGTGAAGTTTGCTCATCTCTGCATGTATGAGAAAACCCATTTAAGGATCAAGTCCACGTATAAAAAGTTCAGATGTGGATAAAGCCTACTTTCTGGACCTTCAAGATTCTGGATGGTGGGAAATCACCACACACATACAATATTACTTTTAGGACTTTTTAAATTAGTCTATAATTATAATGTTTTTCTAATGGAAGAATATAATGGAAAAAGTATGAAAAATGTGGTGCTGATGGTATCTAAAAAATCATTGCTTGACAGAATCCTACTTAAGTGGTACACTTAATTTCCTTTCTAAAACTTTAAAGTTAATTGTTTTATTTTTTGAATAATTTTTTTTTCTTTTTTGAGGGAGATGTAATTTAGAGTAACATTTGGTTATTGTTACATTATTCTTACATTATCTTCATGGAGAATTTTTTTTTGACCAAATAATCCCATGCTTCTAGCTATTTTCTCTGTAGTCAGTTGATTCTCTATAACTCTAATGCAAGTGTACTACTGAGAATAGTCTAAGTTCTTCATATACCTGAAGACAACGTCTCTATTAAAGAAAACGAGGAAAAAAGCAAATAAGCTATAATGCTAAAAACACAAAATAGAGTATCTGTGACCTCACAGTAGGGAAGGATCTCTTAAATAGCACACAAAAATCACAAACCATAAAGAAAAAGATTGGTAAATTCAGCTACATTAAAATTAAGAATTTCTCATCATCAATATAATTCATAAAGAAAATGAAAATACAAACCACAAACTGGGAGATGATACTGCAGTGTAGATCACTGATAAATGATTAATACCAGGATATATAAAGAATTCCTACAATGTATTAAGGAAAAGACAACCCATTAGAAAAATGAACAAAAACTTGAACAGTTAAACTTTTCAAAACAGGAACAGTTCTGTTATAACACTTGTTTTAAAAATGTGAAAGTGTTTCAGTGCAGTTGATATACTAGGGGCCGATTGGAGCGTTATGTGAATTTCCTGTTCGCTTACTTGTGTTTTGTCCTTGAGAAACACTAGGTGAACACAGAAAACTGTACCCAGCAGAGTCGAGCACATGAAAAAAACCCAAACCCGTTGCCATCAAGTTGATTCCGACTCATAGTGACCCTATAGGACAGAGTAGAACTGCCCCATAGGGTTTCCAAGGAGTGGTTGGTGGATTTGAACTGCTAGCCTTTTGATTAGTAGCTGAACTCTTAAACCACTGCACCACCAGGGTTCCTCCAAGCACATACGAATATACAAAACGCACACAACTGAAACATTTATCAGCTACCTCAGTTCACTGAGTATGTTATGAGCTATGCTCACCGTATCCACATCTAGTGTTATACTTTTCCATCCAATTTCAGATAACCCTCCTTTCATTACTTCACAGTAACTCACAGGCTGTAACACTTCCAATGCCCAGTTTTCTAAGCAAACTTCAGGTTTTTTTTAAAGTAGTATGCCATATTTATTTTAGTATTCATGTATTTCTTAACCATTTAACATGTATAAAACCATGCTATCCTTTTGATTATGTTCCTATCTTTTTTTTTTTTTAATGTATTGTTGACCCCATTTCCTCCACAAGCACTATGGTTTTTATTGAATGATTTTGCATAGCCCAGTATTTTAGGGGCTCATGTATTGCATGATAGCAGAACCGGACTGTACAAAGATTTTATTCTTACATAAAGTTCAAAAAAATATAAAACTAAACATTGTATAGAAATGTGATAAAACTATAAATGGGTTGAGGGGAGAGGGACAGGGATAAGATTGGGGAGTCATCCACAGAGTTTTTTCAAAGATTTATTAGATTCTGTTTCTTCAACGGGATAGTAGGTACAATGGGTGATGGCTACTTATTTATACCATACACACACTTTATTGAGTTATAATTCACATACTGTATAATTCACTCACTTAAGATATATAATTCAGTGGTTTTTGATATATTCACAGATTTGTGCAACCATTACCACAATCAATTTTAGAACACTTTCCTCACACTCTTAGTGGTCACTTCCCATTTCTTTCCAAACTCCCAGCTTCAGTCCTAGACAACCTCTGATCTACTTTTTGTCTATAGATTTGCCTAATCTAGACATTTCAGATAAATGGAATCATACAATATATAGTCCTTTGTGATTGGCTTTTTTCACTTACCATAATGTTTTTAGAGTTCATGTATCAATAATTCATCCATTTTTATGGCTGAATAATATTTCATTGTATGGATATACAGCATTTTATTTTTCTGTTCATCAGTTGAACATTTGGGTTGTTTGCACTTTTTGGCTGTTATGAGTAATGCTGCTGTGAACATTTGTGTTCAAGATTTTATGTGAACATAGGTTTTCATTTCTCTTGAGTACATGCCTAGGAGTAGAATTGCTAGGTCATATGGTAACTCTATGTTTCATCTTTTGAGGTACTGCCAGACTTCAAAACAACTGCATTATTTTACATTCCCACTAGCAAGCAGTATATGATATATACTTTATATATTTCCTGCAGTATTTACCCTATATTTAATAATTTTAAAAAATTAGGGACAACTAAAGTGAGTCTCTGTCTTTTTGTCTTTAAGGCAGAAACAGATGTTGGAATAAGAAACTCTCCAAAGGTGATTAGGAGATCCTATCATATGACAACTCTGGGTTACTGAGTTTTTGTAGAACCCTAGGTTAATTTGTGGAGCAGGAAGACGTTATCTTCTCAGGTTTTCTTCTAAACCTCTCTTAATTCATTCTCTTTCTTCTAGGTGTTTCCTGACTGTTATCCCTTCGAAGGCCTAGTTGTACACATTCCCAAATTACTCATCTCTTCTCTTTGCTTTTATAAAAATTTCCATTTTCTCAGTGTTTGTTTCTCAGGGGCAAGCACTCCGTACTAACTTGCTATTGACTGATGTTAGTTTAATATTTTATAATTTTCAAGATGTTCACAGTTGCAAAAATGGCATCGTGGTGGTGTCTGACCTCCTCAAACTTCACAAGATGGAAGGAGAATAAAGATCAACAGCCCAAGGATAATTTCTATGAGGAGGTCAGACATGCCTCCTCTCACTTCCATCTTTACGAATTCTGATACCAACTGTCCAGCCCATGACACTCTCTACTTTCTGCTGAGTTTGACAATTCATTGCAATGGCCGCACAGAATTCACAGACAATACTCACGATTATGGGGTTTATTAGGGAAGTAAACAAACAAACTAAAAAACCTGTTGCTGTTGAGTGGATTCCGACTCGTAGTGACCTTATAGGACAGAGTAGAACTGCCCTATAGAGTTTCCAAGGAGCACTTGGTGAATTTGAACTGCCGACCTTTTGGTTAGCAGCCGTAGCACTTAACTACTACACCAGAAGTAACAGGTTATAATTCAGATCCAGGAACACTCAGGATATAGTTCATCCATTAGGACAGCCTCTTCTCAGCAGTACCTGTAGGCATACCTCTCTCTGGCCCCTTGGCTTCTGCCCAGCTCAGGCAAGTGTTGTAAAACTCCTTTAGCTCTGCCGGTAAGTTCCCTGAGGTGCCCCACTCCACTAGTAAGCCTCAACCAGAGGCGCTCTGCTCTAGCTCCTTGGGTTGGCAAACCTAGCTCCACCTAGTGCTTGGAGGCACGCTACTCCACCAGCAAGCCTTCTGCCCGAAGGCACTCAGCTTTCTTGCTCCCTGGGCCAGGAAGTCCACCATGCCTTTTCCTGCTGGTCTCTCCTGCCATCAGTTTCTCTGCCACCGGTTCTTGCTGTCGTTAGTGTTACAGCTCTCTCATGTGGTCTCCTGGTTCCAGGAGCTTCTCAGCGCAGGGACCCCTGGTCCAAAGGACAAGGTCTCTTCTTGGCTCTTCTTCTTTGGTGGTGGTGAGATCCTCTCCTTCCCACCTCTGGGATGGCTCATTTTAAGCCTAGCAGGGTGGTGAAACTCACCAATCCCCTTGGTGGGTGACTATTAGCTTATTTGCACAGTCCCACTCAGTCACTTGGATAGGAGTTACAAGACCATGACAAGAAAGGTCACACAAAAGTGATCCCTCACACCACAACAATTAAAAAGAATTTCGTTCAAAAAACATCTCTTATGATATAATTTTAAGCTTCTGCAGCAGGAATGAGTAGGTACGTGTTTTTACTTATTTGTTTTTTGAGGGAGGGGAGTGGAATAAGTAGCTCTTTATAGTACCCTATAACCATACATATAATCTTCTGTTCAACTGTGTGAGATCTGTCTTACTTTTTATAGACCTTCATTCAGACTAGGCCTGACTCTATCTCTAAAGTGCCTTATTGTGTTAAGAGGAACTTTTCTGGCCAATTTTCAGTGATTTCAGATGACAGTGGGTTTGTGGACATTTTTATATATGCAGTTACCCAACATCTTTTAAAAATATCTCCCTATTTTGGAGAAAGTCTTACTTTTGGTTCTACATCCCCAGGCTAGAAGACAGTTTCTCAATCTTCTTTGCAGTTAGGGTCCAGGCATATGACCCAGACTGTGCCAATCAGATGTAGTCACTTGAGATTAGAGGACACTATGAGGAAGGTGGTGGTGTGTGGAATCTGTTCTTGATGAAGGTGGCAGAGCTGGCAGAAAGGCATTTGTCTTTCAGGGTGGTGAGTGGTGGAAGTCTTTGCCATAGCATCCTGTGCTCCCAAGATGTGAGGTGTGCTTTTTGTGCCTAGAGACAGTCTTCCATGATGATTTGGGTGGTGTTGAGCTCCAGTGGTGCAACAGTTAAGCGCTCGGCTGCTAACCGGAAGGCTGGTGGTTAGAATCTGCCAGCTGCTCCATGGGAGGAAGATGTGACAGTCTGCTTCTGTAAAGGTTACAGCCTTGGAAACCCTATGGGCAGTTCTACTCTGCCCTGCAGGGTTGCTACTGAGTCAGAATCGACTCAACAGGAGTGGGTTTGGTTTTGGGTTCACAGGTTACATATCCATCAGGCCCACTTGGGGATTCCAGAAACTACCTAATATCTTTTAAAAACTCCTTTTCTGCTTAAACTATCTAGAGTGGTCTTCATCTTTTTCTTGATTCCTTAGATTCTTTTTTAGTTGGTGACTAAATCCATAGTTAGAAACCCAACATGATATCCAAATCTTACATGGTTAAAATAGGAAGGATTGCCCAGTAACTTCTCTACTGGCCTTTAAAAATATATATGTTTTATGAACTATTGTAATCATACAGAAAATTAGTGAATGAAATGAGCGGTCATGTAACCATGCCTAGCTTTTTCAATATTTAGTGTTATTTGCTTCAGATTTTTTAAACAAGTAAAACATTACAGATACAGTCTATTTATTTGACTCTTTTAATTGACCAGGTTTGCTTTATTTCTTTTTCATCTACAGACTTAAAAGTTTCACATTCTATTATTTTAGTAGAGATCAGCATGCATTTTTGTCTTAACAAGGTCCAAAGTTATTTAGTCTCTGCCCTCCTGATCAATACAAGGACCTGAGGGCTTCAGTTACGTTCCCACACCATCTTACACATTCGTGTAGGCTGCAGATAATGGGAAACCTAACTACAGTGGCTTAATCAAATAAAAGATTTCTTTTTCTCGCATAACAGGAAGCCCAGAGAAATACAGTTTGGTTCAGCAACTCATTAATGTTGGGACTATTGTCTCTATAATTCTCATGAGTAGTAAGAGCCCTTTTCAGCTGTTTTTTCTGTCCTTTTGACATGTAAATTATTCTTTGAGGAGTACCTTATTTTGTGGGGCAAGATATTCCAAGCTTATCTTGTATTTTCCTTGCCCCAGCTCCTGAATCAACCATTTCTCTAGGCATCCCTGGTTCCTTTTAATGGAGAATGGCATTTAGAAACCAATATTTGGGTGTTAGGTATGCTTATTGCTATTGGGTGTTGCTGCTCCTGGATACTCTCAAGATCAAGAGAATATATTTATATATATGCATACCTGTATACACACACACATATGTATATATACACACATACATAAACAAACAAACAAAAAAAACTCGTGACGACCCTATGTGTTACAGCGTAAAACTGCTACACAGGGTTTTCTTGGCTGTAATTTTTATAGATCACCAGAAGCAGATCTCCAGGCCTTTACTCTGTGGTGCCGCTGGGTGGATTTGAACCTCCAACCTTTAGGTTAGTAGTCCAGCCCAAACCATTTGTGCCATCTAGGGACCTTCACACATATATGTTATTGTTGGGTGCCATCGAGTTGATTGTGACTCATAGAGACCCATGTGACAGAATTTAACTGCCTCATAGAGTATTACCTGGAGGTGCAGTGGTTAAGAACTGCAGGTGCTAACCAGAAAGTCAGCAGTTCGAATCCACCAGCTGCTCCTTGGAAACCCTGTAGGACAGTTCTGCTCTGTCCTTTAGGGTTGCTATGAGTTGGAATCGACTTAGCGGCAGTGAGATTGGTTTTTGGTTTGGTAATCTTTTTGCAAGCAGATTACCAGGCCTTTCTCTTATGGAGCCACTGGGTGGGTTAGAACCGCCAGCCTTTATGTTAGCAGCTAAATCCTTAACCATTGCACCACACGCATGCATAAACATACTTAAATCCATATTTATTTCCCTATCATCTATCCATCCATCCATCCATCCATCCACCATCCATCCATCCACCATCCATCCATCCATCCATCCATCTATCCATCCATCCATCCGACTTGAAAAGCATGAACCCACTTTAACCCCATACGGTTCATTCCAATTTTCTTCTGTTTTGTATTTGTAACTCCCTTTCATTGTGAGAAACCTGGCTTTCATTAACTCAGTATATTTAATTAATAGATCAGTCCTCTTTGAATGTAGCTAAACTCCTGTCACTGCTTGCCCCTCCCCCTCAGACAGATGCTTGCCCCACCCTTACCCAGGCTTTTACCCACCCATGCTTTGCTGCTGGGATGACTTCAGGCTTCAGGATGGTCCAGTCCCACTCTTCCCTCCTTGAATGCTTTCTTTACTCTCCTCAGGTGCCCCCCTCAGGCAGTACCAAGTCACAGTATCTAATTGTGCAAATGCTCTCCTTAGCCCCCTTAGGGCTTTGGCATCCTTGCATTGGGTGTGCCTCCTCCTTCTTTCCCGCCAGCCATCTAAACCTTGCTCATCCCTACCTAAAGGCTTTAGACTGAATTTCTCCCTTCCTCCCATCCTCCTTCATTTCTTCTCTCCCTCTTTCCTTCCCTTCCCTTCTATTGTTTCACAGATACAAGTCTTCTCTTACTTCTCTGAGGATATTTCAGATTTTTTATTTTTGTTAAGTTTTTGTCTGCTACCTGCATTGTCTCTTTTTCCTCTGAATTACATTTTTTTCCCTGTTTGTTTTGGTCTGTCTTTCACGTTAGAGACTGTCCTCAAATGTCTGGTAATTCACATCTGTTCCTTCGTTTAGTCCTATGACTTACATATTAATATGCTGATGTTCCCCAAATTTATATCATCTCAGTCCTCTCCCCTGAATCCTAAACTCACCAAATTTCAGGCTCAGTAACTCCACTTAGATGTTTAATAAACATCCCAAATCAGCACATCCAAAATGGAATTCTTGATTTTCCCCTGTAAAGTTGTTCTTCCCCATTTCAGTAAAAGCCAACATCACTCATCTGTTAGCTCATGCCAGAAACTCTGGGAACACCTTTGATTCTTCTTTTTCTTTCACACTCCATTTTCACTCCATGAGCAAGACCAGTTGGCTCTTTTTTTTAAAAATTTTTTTTATTGTTTTAGGTGAAAGTTTACATAGCGAATTAGGGTCCCATTTAATAATTTTTGTACAGCTTGTTGCATGACATTGGTTCATTTTTCATGACGTGTTAACATTCTCATTATTTCCATTCTTTTTGTTCTGTTTCCATTAATCTAGCCTCCCTGCCCCTCCTTAGCTTCTCATCTTTGTTTTAGGGTAAATATTGACCACTTGGTCTCATATAGTTGGTTATTTAAGGGAGCACAGTGTTCACAGGTGATATTGTTTATTTTATAATCCAATGTATTATTTAGATGAAAGATGACCACTGAGAGTGGCTTCAGTTCCAAATTCAAAAGACATCTTAGGCCAGTAGTCTCAAGGGTTACTTTAGTCTCTGTTGGTCCAGTAAGTCTGAACTTTTTTAGGAATTTGAGTTTTGTTGTACATTTTTGTCCCTTTCTATACAGGACCTTCTATTGTGTCCTGATCAGAGTGGTCGGTAGTGATAGCTGAGTACTGTCTAGTTCTTCTGGTCTCAGGGTAGTTGAGGCTGTGTTTCATGTGGGCTGTTAGTCCTGTGGACTAGTTTTTTTCTTTGAGTCTTTGGTTTCCTTCATTTTCTTTTGTTCCAGATGAGTAGAGACCAATAGTTGTATCTTAGATGCTGTTCACAAGCTTTTAAGACCCCCAGAAGCTACTCACCAAAGTGGGATATAGAACATTGATTTTGTGAACTATGTTATGCCAGTTGACCAGGTTATCCCATGAGAAAAATAAGACCATTTGGTTCTTCCAAATATAATCAGAATCTGAAAGGGCCAAGAAGCAAAGGTACCCCAGTTGCAATGAGCAGAATGCCTTGCTCTTGGCCATTCCTCACTAAAAAGAACAGCATTCCTTGCAGAAATGGATGATTCCAGGACCAGGTTTAGGTAGGCACAAGATGAGCCTGGAACATCTTGTTATGCCAGAAAGTATGAAAATGCTGAAAAAAGATAATGGAGACATGACACAAAGACATAGGAGCCAGCTTGAAAGAGCTCCCACTTGCCAAATCTGGGACAATTTGACTACCAAAATAATTAAGTACAATAATGAATTATAAGCCATTGCAAAAAAGAGGAATTCATGAGTCCATACTGATAACAGAGAGGCAGATAGATGGAGGTAGGTGGATAAATAAATAAAGGAGGAGAGAGGGCTGTTATAGTAGAAAGCCAAGGGCCAACTGGTAAATGTGGAAAGAATGTTAGAGTTGGAAAAGCATCATTTTCAACCATCATAATAACGATTGGATCAGGCAAGACTCATCAACACATTCTAAATCTAAGGGGAAGTTTTGATGAGGAGTAGAATATTTGCATGGTCTTCAAGTATCTCTTCAGAGGTCGCTTATTAGTGGCAAGGGAAAATAAAATAACAGTAATAATACAGTGGAGAAATTAGACAATGCCTTGACCAGGTGATCAAATCAACAGCACCAGGCACCAGATGTGGTACCCTGAGATCACATTACTTATGCATCACTGAGAATAACCTGAATGTAATCGTGAAGAAACATCATATAAACCCAAGATGAGGAATTTTAAAATACAGAAGTGGAGAGTTTATTCTTCAAAAATGTCAATGTCATAATAGTCTGGAAATGTTCCAGATTAAAGGCGTCTAAAGAGATATAGTCAGAAAGCTCCTTAGAAGCAAGGATGCTGAGACTGTGTCTCACATACTTTGGACATGTTATCCGGCGGGATCAGTCAATAACAACAAAGAGATACGACAACTAGATGGATATTCAATCCTAGACTAGATCCTGAACTGAGGGGAAAAAAATGCTAGGGCATTATTGGGTCAGCTGACAAAACTGGAGCATAAGTAGTAGATTAGATAAAAGTATGATATTAAATTTATTGAAGTTGATTACTGTGTTTATGTAGAGAAAAATCTGTATTCTTAGGAAATACTAAAGTGTTTAGAGGAAGAAGGCCATGATGTATGTTAAAAATCAAACCCATTGCTGTTGAGTGACTTAACCTCAAATGGCTTGGAAAAAAATTATACGTATCCAAACATACATATATATACGTACATATATATGTGCGCACACACAGTGCGCATGTGTATGCTCACAGAATGGAATAAAATGTTGACAATAGGTGAATGGGGGAATCTAGTAAAGGATGTATGGCAGCTCTATGTACTATTTTTATTTTGCTGCTTTTGTAAGTTTGAAATTACTTAAAAAAAAACCCAAAAACGTAACCCAAATTTCACCACTTCTCACTTCTCCTTCCCTATGCAAAGCAATCTTTATGACTTGCTTGGACTACTACATCAGCCTCCTAAATGATATCTTTGCTTCTGCCCTCGCTACCCTACAGTCATTTCTTCACACAACTGACGAACTGTTTCTTTTAAAACGTAAGTTTGATAATGCCATTCTTCTTCTCATAGCTTACCCTGAAATAAAAATTCAGTCCTTAACCAGGGTCTTCAAGGCCTGTATGCTCTGGCCCACTTCAGCCTCTCTAATATTACCTCCCATCACTCTGAGCCACTCATTTTGCTCAAGTTGAACTGACCTCTTTCCTGTTCCTTCAGCAGGCCAAGATGTACTCTGTTTGCACTTGCTGTTCTCGCTGCCTGGAATACTCTTTTCCCAAATATCTGCATGGCTCACTCCCTCACTTCCATTTGGCCTCTGCACGAATCTTTCATCAGAGAGGCTATCCCTCATCTTCCTAGATGAAACAACACTCCTCCTCCCCCTTCCATTATGCTCTGTCCCCTTTCTATACTTTATTTCTATTTCTGTTCTGTATTTGTTTATGGTCTATTTCTCTTTTAAAATGTAACTCCTTGAGAGATTCAACTGGCTAACTTTGGACATCACCAGGAAAGACCAATTGCTAGAAAGGGTCATCCTGTTTGGTAAAGTAGAGGGCCAATGAAAATGAGGGAAACCCTCAGTGAGATGGATTGACACATAGCAGCAGCAATGGACTCATACATACCAATGATCATGAAGATGATGCAGGACCGGTGACATTTTATTCTGTTATACATAAGGTCACGGTGAGTTGAAGACAAATAGTTGGCATCTAACAACATTTTAAGGGCCTAAATGCTTTTTATATAAACGTCCATGCAGTATTTTGAATACTACCCCCATTCTACCTTCAGAGATACCAGATGACTCTACTTTTCTGGAATTCTGTGGGACAAATATCTTGTTCTTGGCTTTGTTCCCTGCAGTTTTTTTCTGGTCTGCTAAGTCAGTCAACATTGGTTCACCTGCTTTTCAGCTTTCAAAATGTCATTACTATCTCTTATTTGCTCTTATCTCTTTCCTTGCAGATTTATGCCCCACCCCATGCCTTTATTGTCTTTGTAGTAGTGTTTCAGCAAGGAGTGGTGGCAAGTAAATTTCAATCCACCAATCCAGTTGGCTCTTTTAATAGAGGTTAAAAAAACCAAAAGCTAAACCCTTGTGGTCAAGTGGATTCTGACTTGTAGAGACCCTATAGGGCAGAGCGGAACTGTCCCATAGGTTTCCAAGGAGTGGCTAGTGGATTTGAGTTGCCAACCTTTTGGTTAGCAGCCTGTCTTAGACTGGGTTCTCTAGAGAAGCAAAACCAATCAAGTGTGTATATATATATATTGAGAGAGAGAGAGATTTATATCAAGGAAATGGCTCATGCAGTTGTGGAAGCCGTAACGTCCCAAATCCGTGGGTCAGAAAAGAGGCTTCGCCTGATTGAGGTAGCCGCAGGGGCTGGGGAACCCAAGACTGGCAGGCCGGAGAGCAGGGCTGTTGCTCACAGGCTGTGAAGATAGACGAATCTCAAGGCAGGCAAGACCAGAGGTAAGCTGCTAGCTCAAGTCCCAAGAACCAGCGGTCAGATGAACAGGAGCCAGCTGCAGGATCCAGAACAAGCAAAAGCCCCAGGAAGGAGAGAAGGAAGAGCTAGGCGGCAGAGGGTGAGGAGATGAATGCTCGGGGGGCAGTATGCCTCCATAGGCCCCGCTCTCATCGGTACCAACTCTCAGCAGATCCCGTTGTGGGGGTGATCACATATCAGATCTCAACAGGGAAGTGATCACAACACTGTATGACTGCCAAAACACTAAGAATCATGGCCCAGACAAGTTGACACACAATCTGAATCATCACAAAGCCGTGACTCTTAACCACTGAGCTACTACGTTAAGACTTCTTATATCACATCCTGAGAGGACTCCTGCTTGATCCTGTATGATACTAGGAAACTACAGTTGACTTGGGAACTGAGAATCCCTTGCTTCCATCAAGTCATGTCTATCAGTAAAAACTAACACTTCTCAAATGAGAGTGTTTTAGCCACTAGCCACATGTGGCTTTTGTACACTTGCAATGTGGCTTGTTTAAACTGAGATGTACTGTAAATGTAAAATACATACCAGGCTGTAAAGACTGAAAAAAGAATGTAAAGTATTGTGTTAATAATATTTCTTATATTGGTTGTACACTGAAATGATAATATTTTAAGTATATTAAGTATATTACTAAAATTAATTTTATTTCTTTTTGCTTTAAATTTGAGGATTAGAAAGAAATTGAAAATTACTGGTATGGCTTACTTTATCATTCTATTGGACAGCATTGCTGTAGAGTCCTAACAACTAAGACAAA
Source organism: Trichechus manatus latirostris (assembly GCF_000243295.1). Taxonomy (NCBI): domain Eukaryota; kingdom Metazoa; phylum Chordata; class Mammalia; order Sirenia; family Trichechidae; genus Trichechus; species Trichechus manatus. The sequence continues at coordinate 10,072,733 of NW_004443974.1, forward strand.
CTCAGTAGTGGTCCTGGAGCCTAGAAAGCCATGAAAAGTGTCCTCTGGATCAAAGTTAGCAGATTGCACAGTTCCCCCAAAGATAGAGAATTTCATGTATGACTTGCTGTTTCCATAGTTATTGTGCTCTTGTTTACTTTGAAAAGAGCCACTACCCTTGTTAACTTTAACTTCATGTAGATTTGAACTTGCCAATTTGTGTCTCCTTTTTTAAAATTTTTTTGTTTATTGTTGTAGTTTAAATGAAGATTACATTTCAAGTCAGTCTCCCATCCAAAAATTTATACATACATTGTTATGTGACCCTAATTGTTCTCCCCATACTGTGACAGCACACTCCTCCTTTCCACCTCTGATTCCGCAAGTCCATTCAACCAGCTCTTAACCCTCTCTGCCTTCCCATCTCACCTCCAGACAGAAGCTGCCTACTTGAGCTAAGAGGCACACTCCTCACAAATATCACTTTATGTGCCACAGTCCAGTCCAATCCCTGTCTGAAGAGTTGGCCTCGGAAATTGTTTCAGTTCTGGGCTGATAGAGAATCCAGGGGCCATGCTTTCCGGGGTTCCTCCAGTCTCAATCAGACCATTAAGTCTGATCTTCTTACTAGAATTGGAGTTCTTCACCCCACCTTTCTCCTGCTCCATCAGAGACTCTGTGTTGTGTTCCCTGTAAGGGCGGTCATTGGTGGTAGCCGGGCACTATCTAGTTCTTCTGGTCTCAGGATGATGAGGTCTCTGGTTTATGTGGGCCTTTCTGTCTCTTGGGCTACTACTTTCCTTGTGTCTTTGGTGTTCTTCATTTTCCTTTACTCTGGGTGGTTGGGACCAATTGATGCATCTTAGATGGCCACTTGCAAGCTTTTAAGACCCCAGGCGCCACTCAACAAAGTAGGATGCAGAACATTTTCTTAATAAGCTTTGTTATGCCAGTTGACCTAGATGTCCCTTGAAAGCATGGTCTCCAGACCCCGACCCCTGCTACTCTGTCCCTCAGAGTGTTTGATTGTATTCAGAAAACTTCTTAGCTTTGGTTTAGTCCAGTTGTGCTGACTTTCCCTGTAGTGTGTGCTGTCCTTCCCTTCACCTAAGATAATTCTTATCTACTGTCTAGTTAGTAAATAACCCTGACCCTCCCTCCCCACCCTCATAACCATCAAAGAATGTTTTCTGCCGTATTTAAAGCTTTTCTTGAGTTCTTATAATAGTGGTCTTATACAATATTTGTCCTTCTGTGACTGACTAAATTCACTCAGCATAATGACCCCCAGGTTCCTCCATGTTATGTTTCATGACTTCATTGTTGAATAGTATTTCATTGTGTGCCTATACCATAATTTGTTTATCCATTCATCCTTTGATGGGCATCTAGGTTGTTTCCATCATTTTGCTATTGTGAACAGGGCTGCAATGAACATGGGTGTGCATATATCTAGTCGTGTGACAGCTCTTATTTCTCTCGGATATATTCCAAGGAGTGGGATAGCTGGATCATATGGTACTTCTATTTCTAGCTTTTTAAGGAAGCACCAAATCGGTTTCCAAAGTGGTTGTAATATTTTACATTCCCATCAACGGTGTGTAAGTGTTCAGTCTCTCCACAACCTCTCCAGCATTTATTATTTTGTGTTTTTTGGATTAATGCTAGCCTTGTTGGGGTGAGATGATATCTCATTGTAGTTTTGATCTGCATTTCTCTAATGACTAATGATCATGAGCATTTCTTCATGTGTCTGTTAGCCGCCTGAATATCTTCTTTGATGAAGTGCCTGTTCATATCCTTTGCCCATTTTTTAATTGCGTTATTTGTCTTTTTGTTGTTGAGGTTTTGCAGTATCTTGTAGATTTCAGAGATTAGACGCTGATTGGATTTGTTGTAGCCAAAATTTTTTTCCTAGTCTGTAGGTTGTCTTTTTACGATTTTGGTGAAGTCTTTTGATAAGCATAAGTGTTTGGTTTTTAGGAGCTCCCAGTATCTAGTCTCTCTTCTGGTGCTTGTGTGTTGTTACTTATGGTTCGTACTGTGTTTATGCCGTGTATTTGGGCTCCAAACGTTGTCCCTATTTTTTCTTCCGTGATTTTTATCGTGTTTGATTTTATATTTAAGTCTTTGATCCATTTTGAGTTAGTTTTTGTGCATGGTGTAAGGTACGGGTCTTGTTTTAGTTTTTTGCAGATGGATATCCAGTTATGCCAGCACCATTTGTTAAAGAGACTGTCTTTTTCCCAATTAATGGACTTTGGGCCTTTGTCAAATAGCTGCTCATAGGTGGATGAATTTTTGTCTGGATTCTTAATTCTGTTCCAATGGTCTATGTATCTGTTGCTGTACCAGTACCAGGCTGTTTTGACTACTGTGGCAGTGTGATAGGTTCTAAAATCAGGTAATGTGAGGCCTGCCACTTTGTTCTTCTTCTTGAGAATGCTTTACTTATTCGGGCCTCTTCCCTTTCCATATGAAGTTGGTGAGTTGTTTCTCCATCTCATTCAAAAATGCCAGGGGAGTTTGGATCAGGATTCATTGTATCTGTAGATCACTTTGGGTAGAATCGACATTTTCACAATGTTGAGTCTGCCTATCCATGAGCAAGATATGTTTTTCCACTTATGCAGCTCTCTTTTGGTTTCTTTCAGTAGTGTCGTGTAGTTTTCATTGTATAGGTCTTTTATGTCTCTGGTTAGACTTATTTGTGAGTATTTTATCTTCTTGGGGGCTATTGTAAATGGTGTTGATTTGGTGATTTTCTGTTCGAAGTTCTCTTTGTTGGTGTAAAGGAATCCAACTGATTTTTGTATGTTCATCTTGTATCCTGAAACTTTGCTGAAATCTTCTGTTAGTTTCAGTAGTTTTCTTGTGGATTCTTTGGGGTTTTCTGTGTATAGGATCATATCATCTGCAAATAGAGATACTTTGACTTCTTCCCTACCACTTTGGATGCCCTTTATTTCTTTTTCTAGCCTAATTGCTCTGGCTAGGACCTCCAGCACAGTGTTGAATAAGAGTTGGTGATAAAGGGCATCCTTGTCTGATTCCCATTCTCAAGGGGAATACTTTCAAAGTCTCTCCATTTAGGATGATGTTGACAGTTGGCTTTGTATAAATCCCCTTAATTATATTGAGGAATTTCCCTTCTATTCCTATTTTGTTGAGAGTTTTTATCACGAATGGGTGTTGGACTTTGTCAAATGACTTTTCTGCATCGATTGATAAGATCATGTGGTTCTTGTCTTTTGTTTTATTTATGGGATGGATTACATTGATGGTTTTTCTGATATTGAACCATCCCTGCATACCTGGTATAAATCCCACTTGATCATGGTGAATTATTTTCTTGATATGTTGCTGAACTCTGTTGGCTAGAATTTTGTTGAAATTTTTGTGTCAATGTTCATGAGGGATATTGGTCTGTAATTTTCTTTTCTTCTGGTGTCTTTACCTGATTTTGGTATCAGCGTTATGCTGGCTTCATAGAATGAGTTTGGGAGTACTCCAGCTTTTTCTATGCTCTGAAATACCTTCAGTAGTAGTGGTGTTAACTTGTCTGTTAAAGTTAGGTAGAATTCTCCAGTGAAGCCGTCCGTGCCAGAGCTTTTTTTGTTGGGAGTTTTTAAATTACCTTTTCAATCTCTTCTTTTGTTATGGGTTTATTTAGTTGTTCTACCTCTGTTTGTGTTACTTTATGTAGGTAGTCAGTTTCTAGAAATTTGTCCATTTCCTGTAGGTTTTCAAATTTGTTAGAGTACAATTTTTCATCGTTTTCTGTTATGATTCTTTTAATTTCAGTTGGGTCTGTTGTGATATCACCCATCTAATTTCTTATATGGGTTATTTGCTTCTTCTCCTATTTTTCTTTTGTCAGTTTGGCCAGTGGTTTATCAATTTTGTTGATCTTTCCAAAGAACCAGCTTTTGGTCTTGTTAACTCTTTCAGTTGTTTTTCTATTCTCTATTTCATTTAATTCTGCTCTAATTATTGTTTCCTTTCTTCTGGCGCCCTAGGGCTTCTTTTGCTGCTCTTTTTCTACTTGTTCCAGTTGTAGGGTTAATGTTCTGATTATGACCCTTTCTTCTTTTTGGATGTGTGCATTTATTGCTATAAACTGACCTCTGAGCACTGCTTTTGCTGTATCCCAAAGGTGCTGGTAGGATGTGTTTTCATTCTCATTTGATTCTATGAATTTCTTTATCCCATCCTTAATTTCTTCTCTAACGCAGTAGTTTTGAGCAAGTTGTTGTTTAGTTTCCACGTGTTTGATTGTCTTTCCTTGCTTTTTCTGTTATTGATTTCTACTTTTATAGCTTTATGGTCAGAAAAGATGCTTTGTAATATTTCAATGCTTTCGATTTTGTTAAGGCTTGCTTTATGGCCTAATATGTGGTCTACTCTGGAGAGTGTTCCATGTGCGTTGGAAAAGAAAGTATGCTTGGCTGCTGTTGGGTGGAGTGTTCGGTGAATGTCTGTGAGATCAGGTTGATTGATTGTAGCATTTAGCTCTTCTGTGTCTTTGTTGAGCTTCTTTCTGGATGGTCTGTCCTTCATTGAAAGTGGTGTGTTGAAGTCTCCTACTGCTATTGTGGAGCTGTCTATCTTTTCAGTGCTGTTAGAGTTTACGTATTTTGGAGCGCTGTCGTTGGGTGCGTAAATATTTATTATAGTTTTGTCCTCCTGGTGTATTGAGCCTTTAATCATTATATAGTGTCCTTCCTTATCCTTTGTGGTGGATTTTAGTTTAAAGTCTATTTTGTCAGAGATTAATATTCCCAGCCCTGCTCTTTTTTGAGTGTTGTTTCCTTGATGTATTTTGTTCCATCCTTTGAGTTTTAGTCTGTTTGTGTCTTTAAGTCTAAGGTGTGTCTCTTGTAGGCAGCATATAGATGGATCATGTTTTTTTATCCAGTCTACCACTCTCTGTCTCTTTATTGGTGCATTTAGTCCATTTACATTCAGCGTAATTATCGATAGGTATGAGTTAGTTCTGTCATTTTGATGTCTTTTTTGCATGTTGGTCACAGTTTCTATGTTCCACTTAATTTTCTGTGCTGAGTTGTTTATGTGTTTTCTTTTTATCTCTTTCATTGTTGTAGATTTTGTATTTACTGAGTCTTTATATTTTTCTAGTTTTTTTATTTTGACTTGTAGGATTGTTCGTTTCCTTTGTGGTTACCTTAATATTTACCCCTATTTTTCTAAGTTTATACAGTCTTTTATTTCTTTATATCGCCTTGACTTCCCCAACATATGAAAAATCTGTGTCTACATTTTTTTAAGTCCCTCTTTTTTGTTTTAATATTGGCATCTTTTACATATTGACATCTGTTTCCCTATTTTCAGTGTTTTACCTTTGGTTTATTTTTGTGACTTCCCCCATCTGGGTTGATATCTGGTTGCTCTGTCCTGTGTTCCAGTCTTGGGTTGTTATCTGATGTTACTGATTTTCTAACCGGAGGACTCCCTTTAGTATTTCTTGTAATTTGGGTTTGGTTTTTGCAAATTTCCTTAACTTCTGTTTATCTGGAAATGCCCTAATTTCACCATCATATGTGAGAGACAGTTTTGCTGGATATATAATTCTTGGCTGACAGTTTTTTTCCCTCAAGGCTTTATATCTGTCATCCCATTGCCTTCTTGCCTGCGTGGTTTCTGCCGAGTAGTCCGAGCTTATTCTTATTGACTGTCCTTTGTAGATGACTTTTTGTTTATCCCTAGCCACTCTTAAAATTCTTCATCTTTGATTTTGGCAAGTTTGATTATAATATGTCTTGGTGACTTTCTTTGGGGATCTACCTTATATGGGGTTCGATGAGCATCTTGGGTAGATATCTTGACATCTTTCACGATATCCAGGAAGTTTTCTGCCAACAAATCTTCAACAGTTTTTTCTGTATTTTCTGTTATCCCCCCTGTTATGGTACTCCAATCACGCGTAGGTTATTCCTCTTGATAGAATTCCACATAATTCTTAGGGTTTCTTCATGTTTTTTAATCCTTTTATCTGATTTTTCCTCAAATAATTTGGTGTCAAGTTCTCGTTTTTTTTTTTGGAATGCTAAAGTACTAGTGAAACTCTAGAATGGAAAAGAGTGGATTTGAATTTTTCCAAACTGGATTCTTCTATTTAATATTAAACTTTCTGTTTAAGATTAAATGGCAGTGTGTATATTCTTGAATCCCAGGATTTTTAGTCCGATAAAGTGATTCCAGAGGGTATGAATAGTCTGGAGATGTTACCTAATTACATAAGCAGTTCTTCTGATTGCCTAAAAATAAGCAATAGAAAGGCCTACTAGCTAGAACAGAAGTGGAGACTGCTTCCTTTTGACTGCTCAGATGAATAACTTTCATGATTATTGACTAATAATGGAGCCCTGATATCCCAACGGTTAAGCGCTGGCCTACTAACGAAGGTTGGCAGTTCCAACCCACCTAGTGGCTCCATAGGAGAAAGACCTGGCAATCTGCCCCCATAAATATTACAACCTAGAAAACCCTGTGGCGCAGTTCTGCTCTCTCAAATGGAGTTGCTATTAGTTGACAAGACTCGAGGGCACCCAGCAACAACTAGTGAATCAATTTGGCCTCAAAGTCCAATTGATCATACTGTATTGTTATATTGGCCTTTTACTTCTCCACAGAGGCACAGATTATAGTAAGTTTGGCATTCATTTTTAATTTTATGAAGAGCATTTCAAATTAAAACCTATCAGATCATTCTTTCTCCAGTGAGATGTTAATATGGTCATTATATAATTAAGCCATCCCCCTTTCAAGCTGATTAACAACTTCCAGAATAGGAATTTGAGGTTGAAAACACTGTTCTCAGTTGCCATTCTTCAGCTTGAAGGATTAGGGAATTATAGCCCCTCATTTCTGACTCATCTTTATTAGAATGCTGAAAGATAAAATCTTTCTTATTTCTCAGTTCCATTCCTTTATATAATTTTTACTCTAGACCTGAAGAATTAGGTTTATTTTTTCTAAAGGCTAAAAAATATCAGACTGGGTAGTCAGGTTTTATGCCCCTCAGGCTAACTTTCTGGGCCAGTCCATTTTGAAAAGAGTATTTTTCAGTTAGCAGATAATTTTAAATTATAAAAGTATTCCCCTTTTACAGTGGGAAAAATTCTCTAGTCTCTCGCTCTATCTCCCTTCAGAGGAGACTACGCTTAACCTTTCTGTTTTTAGTTTTTCTGTTCGTTACCCACTGTAAATTTAAATAATTGCAGCTTTTGACTGTGTATATAGTTTTTTCATGGTGAGGAATTTGGTTTCTTTATAATATCTTCCACCTTCTTTCCTCCTCTTACTCCTTAGTTTTGTTAGTTATGGTATTATTTTTAGTTTTGTTATAGGTTGCTTTCACAACATAAATAATATATTCCCTAGTTTTCATTCCATCAGTTATCAGATTTTATTTCTTGACTTTCATTATGTAAGATGAGGAAATTAGCTCTTCCTCCTCTAATTGTTATGTATTTAATTTTACATTTTAATTGTGTTTGGAAAACAGTTGCCTGGCTTTATCAGGAGAGCAAATAGATATTCCTCCAGGTGGCTGGGTATGTGTGTGGAAAGTGTGGGAGGGGCCAAATGACCCAGGTATTACTCAGACCTTTTTAATTTACTGCCCGTTTCCCGTTACTGCTCACTATCCAAGCTTAAGCCTTTCCCAGTATTTGCTGGGAAAGCTGTTCCTACCTCTACTGCAAGTTGTGAAATTGGGTCTCCTTCAGTATGATATATTTGTCAGTGTAGTCTCATTTACTATCTGTCTCCCAGAAATCTTTCAAAATCTGTTCTTCTGCAATCCCTACCCCCTTCTCAATGGATTTATACCCTTTACTCTCCATCAGTGGGAATTTGGAAAGGAGGAAGAGAGATTAAATACGTGTGCTTAGTCTACTTTCTTGAACTGGAAGATTCAGAAACGATTGCTTTTCCATTATCTTAGGTTGTTCTTGAATATTTGTATGTGCTTTTAAACTGTTCAAAATGCTTTTACATCATCTGTTTAGTCCTACAACCTTTGATGTAGGTGGGATATATATTATGCTTGTTTTACAAATTAGGAAACTGAGGATTAGATAGGTTAAATAAGGGATATACTGAAGATCATTTGACTAAGTAAGTGACAGAACTGGGAGAAAGATTACAGTCTAAATCTTTCAAGTTATAATCCCATTGTCCAGTTCTCTTTTTATCATGTTATTACATTATTTTTGATTAAGGGTTATCACTGTCCTCAAGTTTTTAGTCTCTCTGTACATACATAGAGAGTTTTTAGTATCTCTCTATATACATAATCCACCAGCTGCTCCTTGGAAACCCTATGGGGCAGTTCTACTCTGTCCTATGGGGTCGCTATGAAGCGGAATCAACTCGATGGCAACGGATTTTTTTTTTTTTTTTATACATGCATACGGAGCCATGGTGATGCATTGGTTAAGAGCTCGGCTGCTAACCAAAAGGTCGACAGTTCGAATCCACCAGCCACTCCTTGGAAACCCTATAGGGTAGTTCTACTCTGTCTGATAGGGTCGATAAGAGTCAAAATTGACTCGAAGGCAGTGCGTTTGGTTTTTATACATACATGTGTGCGCACACACATATATTGTGTGTGTGTGTATACTTTTTTTAACACTGTAATTTACTTGGCAGTTTCTTGGTCTTTGTCCTGTATCTTCTTTGGAATAGAATCCCAGTTTAATCTTTTCATTCTTTACCAGCTCTCTTATACGATGTCTTCTTATAATGTCTCATCTTTTAGATTATCAGATGATTAGCTTTTTCTGACTGTTTTTGGAGAAAACTAGGGTTCTTATGTGTTTTCTTTTTTTTTTGCAGGTTAATGTATCTGTGTATGTGTAGCTGCTCTTCACTCCATTAAATGAGAGTCTAGCTAGTTTTTTAATGTTTTTTGTTTACTTCTCATTCTTTTCAAAACCGGTAATGAAACTAAGGTGAAGGATTGTTCTGCGTTGGTTGGTATTATTAATACCAGTCTACAAAAGCAAGGTATAGTTTGCTTGTGTCAGTGTGAACAGTTTCTTTAAGTCAATTAGTCATATATTCTCAGGATGGTACATATTAAATAACACACATTTATTGTTTACTTTCGTACTTGTTTACTAGGTAAAAGTCAACCTTCAGCAAATCTTTATCAAGAGTACTTGTGTCCTACACTCCAACACTACACAAAGCTTTATTTTCCTAGAGATCTTGAAGGTGGACTACAGGATATCTGTGATTTATGTGATGATGTGTTCTTATAGATGAATAGACTAGAATTTGTGCTATAGGTATACCTCTCTTTTTCTGGGAGCTATATTCACACACACTTGCACATACAGTAAATTCACTGAGTCTGTGTTCAAGTTCAGGTGTCCCTGGGTAGTACAAATGGTTCTTGCACTTGGCTGCTAACTGAAAGGTTAGAGGTTTGAACCTACCCAGAGGCACTTTGGAAGAAAGGCTTGGCAATCTATTTCTGAAAAAACAGCTATTGAAAACCCTGTGATCATAGTTCTACTCTAATACACATGGGGTTGTCATGAGTGGACTTGAGAATAACTATTTATTGATTTTTTTTTTTTTAATCTTTAGATTCATGTTTGTTGAGTTGCACAGCTCCAGGTTGCACTATTTTAAAATATGTCAATGGTGCCTTCTAGAGCTGTGGAAGTGGTGGCCCTACTTTGTTGCTGTTGTGTGCTATTGAGTTAATTCCAACTCATAGTGACTCTCTATGACAGAGTAGAACTGCCCTATAGGGTTTCCTAGGCTGTAATCTTTACAGGAGCAGATTGCCAGGTCCTTTCACCCATGGAACTGCCAATGGGGTTAAACCACTGACCTTTTGGTTAGTAACCAAGCCCATAACCATCGTGCCACCAGAGATCCTTAGTGGCTCTGCTGGACTTATTTAAGAACTCATAAAATGGAATCATTTTAAATTTGGGAGTCTTTGTTCAGCTTTGATTCTGACTCACCGTAAAGTCTTAATCTTACTTTTCTTGTTCTACAAAATTAAAAAAATACCATCTGCTCTACTGCCCACTTACCTCACAGAAAAGATGTGAGGACTGTTAGATTTAAGAATAAATTACAGAGAATTCCTTGGAGATAAGTTCTTCATGAATATAGTGTGCACCAGCTGTAGATGGTATTCCCAGAGAGTCCCTGCTCAGAAATATAAAAACATTTCTTATAGTTAAGTTATGAAGTTTGAAAATGAACCTTACATGCTTGCTATTACATAGACAGTACTTGGTATTTTTAAGTTGTGCTTATTATAGACTTGTGGTTCACCCTTTACAAGGAAAAATTTTATTATTTTGGTCCACTGCGTATAATACTACTACTCCTTTAAAAACAAACAAACAAAAAAAAAACCTCATCAATTTGGAAGAACTTTTTTTTAAGTCTTGAATTTCCCAATATATTATTACAAATTAAAAAAATATTTTAATGTGTTTAAGGTGAGAGTTTACACGGCAAATTAAGTTCCCATTTAACAATCTCTACACAAATTATTTGGTGATATTGGTTACATTTTTCACAGTATGTCATTATTCTCATTCATTCTGTTCCGGCTATACCATTTTTATAATTACAATTCTAAGGCTAATTTTTTACTTTTTAATTTTTCCAGGGAATATTGATCTTTATATATAAAAATTTTTTTAGCTACAATAGTAGAGTAATTGAAGCCTGTGGAAATAGGAAAAGTACAAATACTTTTGATATATTCCCTGCTTATAAGAAAATAGTTTAGTTGTCAGTATGGACAAATCTTCATTTATGAATGGATTGATCTATGTGTGTGTGTGAGTGTGTGCGTATGTGTGTCGTTAACCAGTGTAACCCTGTACTGTCTACTTTTAAATTGTTTTTAGATAGAAGCTTTTAATATCAAAAGTTAGAATAGGAAATAGGAAAAGACTACAAAGTTGAAACTACAAAGTTGCTTTTTTGAGAATATTTTCTTTTCCACATTTAGGTTTTTTTTTTTTTTTTTTGTATTTCCTGTGCAAGTCGTATTTCATGCTTTTTGAGGAGTAATGTGAAACTTGTACAGATTTCTGAAAAATGCATTTTAAAAAAAACCCAGAAGTGATCTCTTTCCTTTCGTCATCTGTTTCCTCTGGTGCCTAGCTTTACACATAGGTGCATAATAAATATTTGCACTGTATTGAATTAAAGTTTTTATTGTGGAATTGAAACTAGCACTATGAAAAACCTGAGAAAACAATTGACCACACTGGTTCTGTAGCCCGAGCTATTGTTCAGTATCGCTCAGGATGGCTACTCAGATTTTCTACTTACTTTGACTTTGCTTCACACAGATTGGTTGTGGTATTAAATAGGATAGTGAATACTGGGATTAAGGGATGTGCTTGCTTTTGTTTAGCACTGCTCTCTGCTTTTAAATGAACTTTTTAGGGCTTTAATAAAGGGAGTTTTAAAAGTAAGGTACAACTTTGTCCTTTCCCATTACTAAACCTGTAGCATCTGGCAGTAGAAATAAGTATAGTGGGACTTATTGGCACCACGGTGCAGAGCATCGAAGAATTCCATATTGTGACAACATATCAAAATAAATTGCTGTCAACAGACCAAAACACCAAGTGCTGTGATTCTGTCTGACGTGTGAAGATGCAGACAGGCTGTCTTGACAAGTTGTGGTGGAGCACCTGCATTTGACAGAAGACAGTGATATAAATCTGATTTGCCTGATATGAAGCACCTAGATGTCGTTAATGCTGTTGACAATAAGCCTGCATAAAATTTCCAAGACATGAGTCTGATTTTATTTTGCCTCTATTATGTGGTATTATCTTTTTGGTCACATTTTTATGCTCACTTGGTTTCTACTTGTGCTTATAGTTTGGCCTTAAAATATAATTGTGAATAATAAACTCTGAAAAATGCAACAAATTAAGGTTTAGTTAAATTTTTTTTTCTTGTAGTATTGCAAAAGGCAATACCATTGCAGTTGCTCAAAGCAAAAGAAAGGCAATGAAATGTTATATTACACTAATAATAAAAGTAATCATAGTTGAGGTTGTATTAATTTTGTAACTTGTAGCCTAACTATTGAAAATAGTGGGTTAAAAGTCACAAGTTACTATAAATCTTCTCTCAAGCTTTGTTTGGCTTTAAAGCCTCCAGAAGAGGTAAAACCATTGAATAGGTAGTTAATTTTTACCTTTCATTACCAATAAATGATAACTTTTTATAGTGCCACCATATATCACAGCTCATTTAAGAATGTGTAAAACATATCATAGCTCTGGAATTTAATTATAGAACTTGCTTTAGCTTCTTTGTTTCAGTTCTTCATGTAGCCACAGATACTGGGTACTTCATTCTGAAAGTGGTAAACTAGTAGGAAATGCATAGAGATATAAATTTCAATTACATTTTTTACTACATGTTAAGATTTAAAAGATATTAACAATTGACTTTTAGTTGAAAAAATTTTTTTAAAAGGAAAGAATTCCTATAGAGGTTTTTAGATTACATAAATTCTGAATAATTTAGGATAATTTTAAAAAATGGAAATGAAGTTAAGGTAATGTGTTATTTTCACTATTCTATAGAACTAACTTGTTTGTAGCATTCATGGTAAGACTTGTCACTGTCCAGATACCGAAATCTATTAAGTTTTCCCTGGTCTCAAAGATGCTGCTCTTTCTTCCTTCCTTTTAGACACTACTATTTCTTATCTAATTTATTGGTTATCTCATTTGAAGATTACTTTCAAATTATAGCCAATTGTTGCTCTGGTGGTTCCCCTATGAAAAATGCAGGGAAAGAATTCAAGAATTCCCCAAAGTTGAAAAATTTTGAAAATAGTACTGTCCACTATATAGTTTTTAAAGCTATATATATATATATATATATATATATATTTAAATTACCATTCATTCTTGACTCTATTGTTATTTTATCCCTTAAAGGCTGCTAATGAGAAATAGAGCCTCATAATGATTTTAAGGGTGAGAGAGGAAGGCTTTTAATTAATGATATGTAAATGGTCTTGAATTGATTATGTTAGAATATCAAGAGAGATGGGTAGAAGCTGTGGTGTAATATATTTTAATTAAGAATTAATTAAAAATGATGGCAATTTCATAAAGCCTCGTAGAAAATAGTGGAATTTACTTTCTGTCAGGAGTAAATTAGCCTGTGATTAAATAAAGAGCCTGCATTAATAGTGGAGTTATTTTTAAACTGCTATGAAGAATTATGTAATTTTACCTAAATAAGTAAAATTAAAATTTAATATCTAAAGGTGGGTTGTAAATGATGGCAGAAAGCTAACTTATTTTTGTGAACCTAATATATTGTTCCTTTGTTAGAAAAAATTTGTATAAATATTTTTAACCTTGGTGTATATACTGTATAGCTTTAAAATAATAGACTTTGTCCTGTTGCCTGATTAGTTGTAGGGATAAGGGAGGGCTCTTACAAGTAGCATTGGCAGTATTTTTCCTTTAGCACTGTTATACATAAAATCTGGGAAAACAGTTTCCTTTTTACTGATCACTGAAAATTATTTTTAAAGGAGATGCTTTTTTTGTTCTCCAAAGTTTAAAAAATATTCTTACTTAGATGTGCTTTTTCATTGTAAATAATAATATTTTCTTGAAGGTCATAGCACCTATTTAAAAACTCTAAAATGTACGTCTTTTTACCTTGAAACCTGGAATATTCTTGAGCTTGCTTTATAGTTCAGATCTAACAGGCTACATTATTTTTATGAACGGTTTTTCAGTTGTTTCAAAAAGGTTTTAAAAGGAATCTGCTTTTGAGTTTAATTTAGATTGTAGTTTGTCCATAGTAGAAGAAAGGCTGTATAACTTAGTAAATCTTATATTTCACTAATGTGTTCCCATACATTCACACCTGGTATCATCTCAGTGTTTTAGTTTACTGTATAGATTATTATTTAAAACAGCACATAATGTATTATAACACCCTCAATTTTAATTTAGTACTTCACACTTATGAAACACACTTTAAAGAGTGGTTGAATTGGGAATTTTATCTTTTATTCATCTCACCAGTTGTATAATTTGAGAATATACTTGAGAGTTTTTTGTTTGTTTTTTTGCTAAGAAGTTAAAAGTATATGAATTTTTTTCGTCAGTAGTTAACACCATTTGTTAAGTCTCCTCTTCGCCTATGTTTGCCCGTTTGGCAAGTATGCATTTTGTACTGTGAAAGTTCACAGTACAAGTCATATTTTGTGAAGCCACTGTAATGTCTGAAACACAAATATAGTAGTAGGAAAGGGAGGAAGTGAACATTCCCTGATTCCCTCTGCAGATGCCTACACTTCTATTAACATTGCAAATTGACCCTAATCACTGTAGTATGTCAAAATATACACATCACTAAAAAAATTGTCATGCTATCACATCACCTTGTATGAAAACAGTTGTTATGTTACATGACTTTTATTCTGTATATAACCAAAATCAAACCAAACCTATTGCCGTCGAGTCGATTCCAACTCATAGTGACCCTATAGGACAGAGTAGAACTGCCCCATAGGGTTTCTAAGGTGCGCCTGGTGGATTCGATCTGCTTACCTTTTGGTTAGCAGTTGAATTCTTAACCACTACACCATTTTAAGATGATAAGATAGTTTTAAAAAGACTGAACTTAACATATATAATGTTAATGTGACCTCTTCCCCTTTTCCTAGAAGAAAGATCACTTTTGGGGGGTAATAGTATTGAAGAATGTCTTCTGTGTTGAGTCTGGGAACAATTCAGTATGTCAAGTGGTTTTGAAGAAAGTTTTAGAAGGTTAAATGGTCCATTAGTGCTTCAGTGAAATTTCTGTGGTAAGCTACTTTGGATCAGTTTACTGTTTTTTCTTTTTAACAAAAAACTCAAAAGGCTCCAATGTGTTTCCATTTTAGAAAGTAGAATACGAATGGTTAAGAGAATAAAAAGCATAGATCCAGTGAGAAAAATTTGAAAGATTTGGTGGGGTATTTTGACTAGAAAAAAGAAGGCTAAGGGGTTGAGGGATTTTTATGAGATCAGTGCCAAGTATTTGGTCTTTGTTACTGTATACTATTACTATTATTATTTATATCTTTATCAGTAGAAGATGGAACATAAGGAAATGACCTTAAAATGAAAGCAGAAAAGATTTTGGTTGACATTGAGGAGGAGCTACTTGACAAGTATGTGAAAAATATTAATTGCTTAGTTTGTGAGTCTCTGTCCCTATTGGTCTGTCTTGAATTTGTGCTAGATATGCTTATAATCAGATGTCTAGAGATCTAGAAGCTTGCTCAGAGGCCCTTCTAGTTCTGTTATTCTATGATCCTGTATTTTAAGGGAAGGCATGTCTTTCATTTTTTATGAGAATGAAATATTCTAATTTATTGTGCTTGGAACAGGACACTTACGCTTGTTTTTTGCTGTTTTCCTAATTGCTGAAAGGCCAAGAGAACGCTAGAGTAGTCTCTAAGATATATTTTAAGTACAGCGAATCAGGTCTTCCTAGTTTATAAGTAAGTTCACAAGGTCTAGAGACATAAAGACCTGTTGTTGTTTTGTTGTATGCCATTGAGTTGATTCTGACTCATAGCAACCCTGTATGACAGAGTAGAAATGCCCAGTAGGGTTTCCTAGGCTGAAATCTTTTGGGAGCAGATTGCCAGGTCTTTTCTCTTATGGAGCCGCTGGGGGGTTCGAACTGCCAGCCTTTCACTTAGCAGCCTACCTCTACCTATAGTACTAGATTTTAAATTAGAATCTATATGATGAATTAAATTTGACTAATGATCTGACTTTTAAAAAATATTATAATACTTATTGCTTACTGGATAATGTGGGAGGGGCATTTAAATTCCCAGGAGTCTTTGGTCTCAGCATTGCTTTCTATAGCCCCAGCTATTATTATGTAACGGTAACAATAGCTACCATTGATTGAGAACTTTTTATTTGCTCTGCCTTGTGAAAAGTGCTTTTCATACATTAGTCCATTTAATCATATCAAAAGTTTGGTGGTTCTCGAACTTGATTTTCAGAACCCTTTTCCACATTTAAGAATTGTAGAGAACTCTAGAGAGCTTTTAGAATCCCTAGCGGCACAATGGTTAAGCACTCAGCTACTAACCGAAAGGTTGGCGGTTCTAACCCACTCAGCGTTCTTCGGTGAAAAGACCTGGCGATCTACTCTTGAAAAGATTACAGCCTAGAAAACCCTATGAGGCAGTTTTACTCTGTCACACAGAGTCTCTATGAATTGGAATCAGCTTGATGGCACCCAACAGCAACAACAGAGAGCTTTTTCGTATATGAGTTATATCTGTCAATATATTAGAAATGAAAAATGCTTATTACTTTATTAAAAATATAATAAACCAATTACATGTTAACACAAATTACATTTTAAAAATAAACAAAAAATTTCCAAAATGAAAAATTAAAAGAGTGATGTTGTTTTACTTTTTTGCAAGTCTCTTTAATTGGTGGCTTTAACAGCTGGATTCTCATATCTACTTCTGAATTCAGTCTGTTGGGATCCCATACTTCATATAGTCTCTGGAAAATTTCCTTGTTTACTCATGAAGGAACGAGACTAAAAAGGGCAACAACATCTTAGTAATATTATGAAAATAGTTTTGACCTTGAAGATCCCTGAAGGTGCCTCAGGGACCCCATAGGTCCCTGGACCACACACTGAGAACCACTGATTTAGAAAGTATTCTCATTTTACAAATAAGCATCATTGTATACTTCTGCTTCACATCCTCTTCTGAATCTGGTTTGAATTTCTGGCAGAAGAGGACGTGGAATGAGGGGTATTATTGCTGATGTCAGATGGATCTTGGGTGAAAGCAGAGACTACCAGAAAGATGTTTACCT
>NW_004443974.1:10089727-10097858 GCF_000243295.1 Trichechus manatus latirostris
GGTTGTTTGAACAGAACAAGGGGATACTGACTGTTTTAAAATAAGAAAAGATGTGTGTCAGGGTTGTATCATTTCACCATACTTATTCAATCTGTATGCTGAGCAAATAATTCGAGAAGCTGGACTGTATGAAGACCATTGCATCAGTATTGGAGGAAGACTCATTAACAATCTGTGATATGCATATGACACAACCTTGCTTGTTGAAAGGGAAGAGGACTTGAAGCACTTACTGATGAAGATCAAAGACTACAGCCCTCAGTATGGATTACATTGCAACATAAAGAAAACAAAAATCCTCACAACTGGACCAGTAAGCAATATCATGATAAATGAGAAAAGATTGACGTTGTCAAGGATTCCATTTTACTTGGATCCATAATCAGTGCTCAAGGAAGCAGCAGTCAAGAAGTCAGACGACGTATTGCATTGGGCAAATCTGCTGCAAAAGATCTCTTCAAAGTGTTAAAAAGCAAAGATGTCACTTTGAGAACTAAGGTGCGCCTGAACCAAGCCATGGTATTTTCGGTCGCCTCATATACATGTAAAAGCTAGATAATGAATAAGAAATACCAAAGAAAAATTGATGGTGTTGGCGAAAAATATTGAATATGCCATAGACTGCCAAAAGAACAAACAGATCTGTCTTGGAAGAAGCTCAGCCAGAATGCTCCTTAGAAGTGAAGATGGTGAGACTTCATCTCACATACTTTGGATGTGTTATCAGGAGGGACCAGTCGTTGGAGAAGGACATCATGCTTGGTAAAGTAGAGGATGAGCAGAAAAGAGGAAGACCCTGAATGAGATGGATTGACACAGTGGCTGCAACAATGGACTCAAGCATAGCAGTGATTGTGAGAATGACGCAGGACCTGACAGTGTTTTCGTTCTGTTGTACCTGGGGTCACTATGAGTCAGAACCAACTTGACAGCACCTAACAACAACAGCGTACTTCTGCTAACAAGTGTCCAGGTTTCTTTTTTTTTCTTTTTGCTCTTGGTTTTGGCATTAGAGAATCAATCCATGATGGTGGTATTACCAAGCTCAGTGTAGTAGCTTCCCTTAGTTTAGCAATCTTATTTGAGGGCTTTTCTAGGATGATCCTAGAAATCTATTTAATTTTGTTTGGAAGACACTTTCTAAATGCTAACTGTGGATGGCAATTTCTCAACTAGTTAAATTCTAGCATTGTATCTTTGAATGACAAAGGCAATACCATTAATATTTAAACAATTCAAAAAATTAGAAATAGAAATTTTCAAAAAATAGATAATTTAATTCCAGAAGAAAACTACTATAGTTGAATATAGTGCATGGAGACTCTAGTTTACTAAATTTCTTTATTCACCACAATATTATTAAATTCTTTCAGGGAATACTTTTTATCTGCTTTAAAAATTTTCATGGCTCAACTCTTTCATATATATGTAGGATTCTTTATTTAAAAAAAAAAAGTGATTTTATACTTGAAATCCAGAGAATTTATTTGCTATTCTTGTATCTTGATTATTTGTCATCAGTGATATAGGAATAACCTCCCTCTCTCCTCAAGTGTTTTTATGTGACGTTCCAGATAGAACTGAGTATCAGATATTATAAGTGCTTGGTGACTCTAGCTTGTCTGCCGATTAATGTAGGGTCATTAGTGATTAGGGAAATTTTTTCTTAGAAAATATATCTATGATTATGAATGACAAAAACATATTATAATGGTAATATCAGTACTAAGTATTTAGACAGTTCAACTTATTGTGTGAAGACCTTATTGGAAGGAGTAGATTTCTCTGTCCTTCAATTATGGGCATAATATTTAACCTGACAAAATTATACAGTGTATAAATGAATCTATTTAAATGAAGTATTGGTGGTAATTCTGAAGTAAAAGGGTCATGTAGAGTATATGAAGTTTTTATATTTTAATTATGAAATATTTCAAGCACATAGCCATCCATACCTTCTACTTTTGAAATTAATAAATGTTAACATTTTGCCATATCTGCTTTAGATATTTATTTTTACAAAAAGTAACCAACCAGTTGCCCTCAAGTCAGTTCCAATTCATGGCAACCCCATGTGTGTCAGAGTAGAATTGTGCTCCTTAGGGTTTTCAGTGGCTGATTTTTCAGATGTAGATCACCAGGCCTTTCTTTCAGGGTACCTCTGGGTGGACTTGAACCTCCAAACTTTTGCTTTGCAGCTGAGAGTGTTAACTGTTTGCACCACCCAGGGACTCCTTATAAATAAGGAGTACCTGGTTATATATGGTTGAAAGTTCTTCATCCCTTCAACCGGCTAACTTTCCTACCTCCACAAAAGTAGTATCTATCTAATAGTTGGTGCATATCCTTCTTATCTGAATTAAAAAAAAAAACAGAAACTTTCACAATATACATATGTGTTCATAAATAATATACAGTTTGTATTTTTAACATTGCCATAATATAAATATAGTTTACATGTTCATTGTATGTGTCTTTTTGTAGCTTGATCTTTTCAGTCAGATTTATCCAGTTGATACCCATGGGTGGATTTCATTTGTTTTAACTTTTTTTTTAGTATTTCATCAGTATTCCATTATACAAATGAACTTCACATTCTTTTCATTATTGATGGATGCTTAAATTATTTCCAAATTTTTACCGTTGTAAGCATACTCATATATACATATTCTTCTCCAAATGCAAGAATTTCTCTGAAGTATATAACTTAAAGTAGAATTGTTGGGTTATAGGTTATGTGCGTATTCAACTTTACTTTGCAAAGTGGTTGTACTAATTTATATTGCCACCAGCAATAAGAGTGTCATCCTGGAATTATGCACTTATTTTCAGAATCGGAAAATAAATTCACCTAGACTATAGTCTCCTGTGTGCTTATATACCAGATATAGATACATGAGTAGTTTTTAAGTTTGGACTTTTGCTGGATATGGTAACTTGTATGTTGTTTTTCAGAAGTACTGCTTTTTTGCCCAGAGAATTTATTTTGAGTTATTAGTAAATCAGAAAGGTAATCATAAAAGTCATTTAGTTAAATATACTTGACCCATATTTTCACTGGGCAATAGTTTTGTTTTTGACCTGCCAGATCTGATGTATATAATTTTAATGCCTGGAATATTTTTCCATATTTCAGAGTAATTAATGGTTTATGTAGAAATGCTCCAGCTATGTTTTTATTTACGGAACATAATTTATTAGGAATTGTAACCATCATACTTAGAATAGGACCAAAACAAAGGTGGTTTTAAGTTGTGGCATGCCACAGTAAAGGTTTGTCATAACAGAGCCCTATAAAAGGAGAGGTGGGGAATCAAAACTTAGCAACTCTTCTTCTGGCACCATTCTTTAATGTATTCTAAGCCAGTAATAAAATTTTACTGGGTGATCATTTAAATGCAGGGTTCGAAATAAATTTGATGATTCATCTGGAAAAATAAGATTGGTCGGTTTTTAAAAGTACTCCTGGCCATTCAGTTACTGTATCAAGTCACAGTACAGCTTAGGGCTATAGGTAAACAATTTATTCATAACAGAAAGTTTTTGAACTCAAGTTTCTATCACAGATAAAAGTTTTATAATCTGTTTAGAATGTTCAGTTTATTCAATTTGTTAGGAAGTCAGAAGGAACATAGAGTTCTAAACATCATTCTGACAGATTTGTTTGCCCTCATTTCTGTTAGAAGTATTTCAAAAACTTTGATTTGATACTGAAAATCAGCAACATAAGTCACCTTCTTTGTTCTAGGATAAACAGAACGTAAGCTTTCTGCAGGTACCTTGATCAATGAGGGGAAATGCCTTACATCAAAACCACGTGGAGAGAATGTACCTGTAGATGATCCCTGAGAGTTTTTTTTTTTTTAAGTGGAGCTAGGAGTTTTGTATTGAAAGAAGAGGGAGACAGACAGGTTGTTTGAAAAAATTCCTATTAGACTAAATGCTTATGTTGGAGCTGTGGTACAACATTTTTTGTGTAGAAAGTGTAGCTTTATCAGTTTTAAAGGTTAAAGGCTACTCATTGCATGATTGTAATAATGTATTTCCACTTAGGAATTTTTATATACATCTTATTGCACTCCATTATCCAGTGGGCCAGAAATTCTATTTATTCACACACTGCTTGTAAGTCTCTTTTTTTTCAGGATTTTATTCTGGAAACACATTTATTGTAAAATTCAGTTCTTAACGTCATTGTAACTACACTGCATTTTCTTTAGCAAACATACACTTGTCAAGTTTATAGACAGTGAAAGGAGACAAAATAAACTTGATTTACAATTTTATGATACAAATGCTATATTAATGATTGTATGCTTCCTTAGGATTTTTAATGTCATTAGATGAGTGATCTCAACATTTTCTTTGGTGATCAGGGGTTGCACATATTCAGTTTTTGGTACAGTTTAGTTAAGTGCCCCATTATAGGAGATGAATATGTGTTTAACTTTTAATATCTCAGCAGCTTGCTTTGAAGTTTTGCTTCAAAAACCAAAATACTATGATGCTCAGTATTTCAACCTTCCTTTTGTTAAATTTTAACAACAAGCAACAAAGCAGAAATATTTTAGCTTTTTCCTGTAAAAAAGACAAGCAAAATAGTTGTTTTGATGAGATTCTAATTAAAGAATTAAAGTGCCATGATCTTCTGAAGACTGGTTTGGTTGTGGTGTTGCTCTGTGGCAGTGGAGCCCCAGATGCCTGGCCAAGCATCCCTTGCCGACATCTGGAACCAGTTGCAATACATCACTGTCAAAACTGCTTTCTATACGTATCTGCATTTACACATTAGTTACCCACGCAGCACTCATCAAAAAAGCTGAACAATCTTGACATGGTGTCCCTTGTGAAACCGCAAAGGTGAACTGAAGTTGGGAGGCAGTGTCTCGCGTCACTGTCTGCTGAGTTCTTACAACAGGAAGCCTGATTAAAAGTGAAAGGAAATATTTATCAGTTGCCTCAGCTCTGTAGACTTCAGAATAATTTTTTATTTTCAAAAGGGATATTTTATATAATGTAAAGCGTACATAATATGAGCATTCAACTGATTTCATTTGCTTAGAAACCAGAAAAATATTCCCACTTTTTAGTTGGAAAAAAAATTACTTTGTATGTTTCTTAGATTTGCTATTAGCTATGTAATTTATTTTATGTATCATTTTAAAGAAAATTTAAATTTAATAATAGTACCATTGAAGATTTATAGATAAAATACTTGTGTCAGTTAAATTTAATAGATTAGTATAAAATTTTAAACAAGTGACCTATCACTTTCTCTTGGTGATAGCATATTTGCATTATTAATATTCAAAAAACTGAATAACACAAAAAGAAAAGCAGTTATTTATATTCAGGGAAGAATTTGCTCATGTGTTTTTGAAAAAAAAAAACAAAAAAGAGTTTTGACCAAAAATAAATATTGACCTCTTATATAAAAAACTATGTAAGGAGCCTTTGCTATCACAGGAGACTTTGCTATCATATCTTCTACAATAATAATAATACGAATGGTAATTATGATGACAATGGCTAACATTTACCAGGCTCTTTTCATGTGCTAAACACACTATCTGCTTTATATGGATTGTCTCGTTTAAACTTAATAAATAGGGGTACTAGTTTCCCCATTTTATAGGAGAACCATGCTTAAAGAGGTTAAATAACTTGTCCAGATTCACTCATTAAGTGATTAACCAAAAAAACCAAACCCACAGCCGTTGAGTCGATTCCGACTCATAGCAACCCTATAGGACAGACTAGAACTGCCTAGTAGAGTTTCCAAGGAGCAATTGGGTGGATTCAAACTACCAACTTTTTGGTTAACAGCCATAGCTCTTAACCACTGCACCGCCAGCGCCTCCATTAAATGATAGAGCCCAGGATTCAGACACTACCAGTCTGATTTGGAGCTTATGGAGGTTTATTGTTTTTGTTTGTTTTACTTTTTATTATATAAATTTCCAGAGATACACAAAAGTAGAAAGTACAGTGCACTCCTATATAACCATTACTCAGCTTTAACCACCATCAGTATTTTATACCTGTTTCATGTCTCCCCTGACAACTTTTTTCCTGTTAGAATATTTTATAGCAAGCTCCAGATACCATGTCATTTCATCCCTAAATATTTAAGTTTACATTTAAAAAATTTGTTCTTGTATAACCACAGTGGCACTATCACACCTCACAAGAAAATTAACAAGAAATTCTTAAATTTGAAGACTTTCTTAATATCATCTAATATCCAGGTTATCAGATTGCCTAAAACATCTTTTTTGCAGTAGCTTGTTTGAATCATTATACAAACATGCCCTCTCACTGTATTTGGTTGTTATGACTATTAAGTGTCTTTTAAACTCGAATAATAGGTCCTCCCTCCACAAAGACTTTTCTCCACACCATTGACTTGTTGAAGAAACCAGATCAGTTATCCTATAGAATGCCCCACATTCTACATTTTGCTGATTATTTCTTGTGTCATTATTTAATTTAAACCTCTGTTCCCTGAATTTCTTCTAGACTGGAAGTTAGGTTTAAAGGCTTCGTTAGATTCATACTGAATTATGTCAGAAGGCCCATAACGGTTGTTGTCTTAATTTTCGTAATGCTAAGCTTGATCGTTGGCTTTGGGTAGTGACAGCCTGATCCCTTATTGTAAAGTTTCTCGTCGTCCTTTCACCTAATGGTTTTACCATCCATTGATGACCAGTGCCTGATTCGTTATTATTATAAGGAATTGAAAAATTATCATTTCCAATTACGTTATTCCTCAGCATTTATTACCCAGAACTCTTTAGAGGAGCTTTATTCCATCCAGTAGGGCTATTTGGTTATCCTGAAATACAGTTCATACTAGAAAGGCAGTATAAAATGTTTAATTCTTTCCCTTTAATTATCAATTTCCAGAGTAATGAGATAATGCCTTAGTATCCTCTAGTGGTATATAATTTTTGATTCTTTTTTTCAGCAGTTATTATGAAGTCTTGGCTTTTTGTACGTGCAGTGTGTTTTAATCACTTGCAAGCTTTATTCTTTTTGATGTTGAAATTGTCCCACATTTGTCCAGTGGGAGCCCCTTCAAGCTGGCTCCTGTATCCTTTTGACAAGACTCCATTATTAGCTTTTATAGCTTCTTGCTTTCTGGCACAACAAAATATGCCAGGCTCATCTTATACATTTCCTGCCCCAGACCTGGAATTTGCCATTTCTCCGAAGATCCATGTTTCCTTTTATTGAACAATGGTATATAAAGACCACAATATGAGCCTTACGGGTACTTAACTGCTGCTGGGTTGTAGGATTTTAGGAAAAAAGAGAGAGAGAAAAAAAAAAAAAATGAGTTCACATTGATCATTCGAATTCAAGGTTAAAATTATAGGATTTTTACTTAACATCCTTGATTTTATATTTGAATCCCTTTTTGTTATGCTCAAGAATTGACTCTGACAAAATTAACATAGTTACATATATCTATTTATATCTATTATAGTTTCAGAATAACAGTGGACTACTGAATGAAGCTAAAGCTTTCTTTGTAGTTTTTTTTGGGGGAAGGTCTTTAGGTTATATCTCACTGAGAATGTAGAAACTACTGTGTTCTAAGGTCAGATTGATACACAGGTCATTTAATAAGTCTTCAATTTTTGGAATTGTTTTCTCCTATGACTTGGAGGCTGTTTTGACTCCTTCCAGTTCTCAGATTCACTTGCCTAGAATCCCACATAGCAGTGGTCTTTTTACCTTTGGAGACGATTATTTGTTGGTGAATTCAGGGTTCCATGGCCTTTAGGACCCTTTCATGCTTTACTTTCCCATCATCGCTGCACATCGCTGTTGATCATGGGCCTGCTACTATTCGATATTTTTAGCCTCACCTTCCTGTATTCTGTATTTTGGGGATTCATTGTTACCTAGTTTTGTAGAAGATATCATCTGTGGGTTTATTCTTTCTTGATTGTTGGTTTGGTTTTTATGAAGGAATTTGGTGAGAGTAAAAAAATACCTACATTGCTGTTTTCTTTTTTTTTCTGGGAGTTTCCAGAGTCTGTGTAATCTTAACCACTATGTGGTATTGCCTCTGTAATGCTCTAGCATGCAACTTGACTTAAGGAAAATTTATCTTTTTTTTTTT
>NW_004443974.1:10103516-10116016 GCF_000243295.1 Trichechus manatus latirostris
TCTGAGCTTAGTCTTATTGTTTCTCCTCTGTATGTGACTTCTTGTTTTTCACGAACTGCTCTCAGGATTCTTTGTTTGTCTTTGGTTTTGGCGAGTGTGATTATGATACGCCTTGGTGGTTTTCTTTTGGGGTCTCTCCTATATGAGGTTCATGGAGCTTCTTGAATGGCCAGCTTTTCATCTTCCATGATATTGTGGAAGTTTTCTGTCAGCAGTTCTTCAATGATCGTCTCTGTGTTTTCTGTTTTCTCCCCCTGTTCTGGAACTCCAATCACTCGAAAATTTTTGCTGTTGATTGTATCCCACATACCTCTCAGGGTCTCTTCATTTTTCTTTGTTCTTTTTTCTGAGTCCTCCTCAAACAGGGTTGTATCCAAGTGTTTGTCTTCAATTCCACTGATCCTGTCTTCCAGCGTTTCAGATCTGCTTCTCAGCCCTTCTGTGACACCGTCCATTTCTGAAATCCTGGTTGTTCAGCTTTTGGATTTCTAATTGTTGTTTTGTATAGTTTCTAGTTGTGAATTTATTTTCGCATTTTGTTCCGGCATTATTTTCCTGAATTCTTCCAGATTTTTTTCTGTATTTTCCATGAAGTTGTCCATTTTTTCCTTATTTTTGTCGGCTTTTTGCTTCAGCTCTTGGAGAAGTCTAAATATTAGAGATTTGAATTCCCTATCAGGTAGTTCTAGTGCCTTTTCGTCCACTGGAAAGTCGTCTGGTGTTTTGTTTTGGACGTCTACTGGAACCATCTTGTCCTGTTTTTTTAAATGTTTTGTTATTGTCTTATGTCTTCTGGGCATTCAGTAGTTATTTTTGTCGTTTATTGATTGTAGATTTGTTTGTTTCGTCCCTTTTTTTTTTTTTCTTTAATTTGGCTATGTCTGAGCAGATGGGCTGTGTGTTCTTTGTTGTTTGCTCATCTATTGGCACAATACTTTTCGCCTCCTTCTCCACATGGCAGGGTCAGTCACTCAGATATGGTACGGCAGGGTAGTTCTAGCTGAAGAGAAGTTACTGGGATGTGTTGTTTGTGGCACTTACTACAGCCACCAGGGCGGGTCAGTAATCAGTGCAGGGCAGGTTCCAGTAGGCTGTGCCTGTGCTGCTTGGTGGTGTGATGTTAAGCGCACGGTGTAGGTAGGCAGAATGTAGCGGCTAGATTGTTATGTGTGGAGTTCAGACGGATATGAGAGAGAGGAGAGAGGAACAAGGGCCAAAAACATACAAACAAACAAAAAAGAATGCTAGGGGACCTTGCCGTTGGAGTGGAGAGATGAGAGACTATGAAATGAAGAAAAACAAAAAGGGGATGAGGAAGAAAAAAAAAGAAAGGAAAAGAATGAGTAAATAAAAATCAGAAAGGGAAAAGAACAGCAAAGTTCCTTGGGATCCCACCGGTGCGGCTATGAGGTCTGGGGAAGCTGTTCACTGGTGTTGCAGTACAGCCTGGCTAGAAGTCGTAGAGG
This sequence comes from Trichechus manatus latirostris, assembly GCF_000243295.1. Lineage (NCBI taxonomy): Eukaryota > Metazoa > Chordata > Mammalia > Sirenia > Trichechidae > Trichechus > Trichechus manatus. Next base: position 10,104,983 of record NW_004443974.1, read on the forward strand.
TATACAACGCCAGGTATTCAGGGAGCAGAAAGAGAAGGAAGATATAGAAAGACGAGAAACTGAGTAATGAAGAAAGACAAAAAGGGAAAAAGAGGGAAAAGAAAACAAAATGAATTTAGAAAAGAAAAAAAGAATTAGAAAAGCCCCCCAAAAAACAGAAAAAAAAAAAAAAAAAAAACCCAACGAGGAAAGAAATGCTCTTAGGGATCCCTCTGCACGTCTGTGCAAGCCAAGGGGGTACATTCCAAGCCACGCAGCATGGCCTGGCCAGAACAGGCTCCCAACTCAAGAAAAGGAAAAGAAAACAAACAAAGAATTCAAAACAGTCAAACGAACAAAACCTCCGGGATCCCACCGGTGCGGCAGCCCAGACCGGGAAGCAGCTCCACACTCGAATGGAGCTCCGCAGCCCCTCAGGAAGAAGCAGTGATGGCGCACGGAGCCAGGTATTTGAGCAAAATGAGGGGGAGGTAGTGCGAGGTAAGGAAGAAATCAACAGAAGTGGAAAAAAAGCAACACCAGCAGCCAACAAATGGCACTCTTAGAGCCAGCTTGTGTGGGCTGGTGCAATCCAAGCAGCCAGTGCTTCCCGGACAAGAGACTGTGTCCGCGGGAAGCAGTGGAGGCCGAGTGTGGGTGAAGAAGGGTAGGAGGTACGAAAGTGTATATCAGAAATTACCAGAGATCTGCAGCCCCTCAGGAAGAAGCAAAGATGGTGCATGCAGCCAGGTATTTGAGTGAAAAGAGGGGGAGGTGGTGAGAGATAAGGAAGAAATCAAAAGAAGCAGAAAAAAGCAACACCAGCAGCCAACAAATGGCACTCAGAGAGCCAGCCCGTTCGGGTGGGTGGAATCCAAGTAGCCGGTGCTTCTCGGACAAGAGATTGTGGCTGTGGGAAGCAGAGGAGGCCGAGTGGGGGTGAAGAAGGGTGCGGGGTGGGAAAGCATATATTGCAAATTACCGGTTGTTTAGTCTCCCTCTTGAAGGTCCGTGAAGCTGCTTTCTCATACCCCCTGTTTGCTGGTCTCCGATAGGATTCCAAGATGGCGGATCCACGCTGCGTTAGCTGAAAAGGGACCTCTGTATGAATCTGTCCTCGGTCTCTATTCTCTGTCATTTTCTCCATTTGGTGCTTGGCTGAGTTCTTTATCTCTTCTTTTGATGTTTTAGGGTTTCAGGATTGTTGTTTTCTCTGTTTGGCTTAGTTTTTCAGATCTTTGCGTGGAGAGACGGCATGGTGCTTCTGCCTAGAGCACCATTTTCAGTAAAATTTATCTTTGTGCTTTATCCTTGGGTGCTAATTATTGAAGTATGATTCAAAGAGGAGCAAATAGGGAGAAAAAATTAGTATTTACTGATTTCTGCAGTATGCCAAGAGTATATGCTGTTATGAAAATCACTATTACATTATCTTGCTAAATCCTCATAATCCCGTTGCTTTCAAGTTGATTCCGACTCTGTGCAACCCTATAGGACAGAGTAGAACTGCCCCATAGGGTTTCCAAGGAGCAGCTGGTGGGTTAGAACTGCTGACCTTTTGGTTAGCAGCCTAACGCCTAAGCACAGCTTCTTCAGGGCTCCTGAATCCTCGTAATACTGCGATGAATTTGTATCATCCCACCTTTATAGGTTAGAAAACTGAGGATTAGAGACATTAGCTAACATGTGTAAGGTTAGATTGCTAAGCGACAGAGCTGAATTCAAATTAAGGTCTACTTGACTCCAGTGCCTGTGCCTTTCTTTCTTACACTATACACTATACTGACTCTCTAGGAGTTTGTTGTAACGTGGCTTATCTCAAAGGTAGCTTGTAGAGTACATTAAAGCAAAAATTTTTAGACTAGGGCATTAGACACAAATCAACCTTGTCTAAACTCAGGTTAATGCTCTTAAAATCCTTGTATTGATTATAGGATATCTGTATAGGGTCTTACATTATTTTGTAAAAAAATAGCTTAAAAGATAATTTAAGAGGCATGTAGTACTTGGTTACTTTTATTAAAGTCTAAGGAATTAGAGAGCTTGTGCTACCATAAAATACATATGGCTTCCAAGGTTATTAGGAAAGTGCCAAATAATGGGTGTTGCATAGTAGAATGTGGTCCTGCCCATTACCTGAACTCATCTGCGTTATAACTCAAAGTGAAAACTGTGTTTTTCCAGTATCCTCCCCTGTCTTATTGTTAGCCAAGAACCTGTTTTAGTCCTACAGAGAGATGGTGCATGTAGATCTGCTTCCACATTTGCTGCCGATGAGGTTTATAAGAAGAGCTTTTATAAAAGAAAGTAAGGCAGGTGTTTTACAGTAGTAGATCAGAGTCTTTTTTTGGAGAAGAACAGAAAAAGAAATTGGATTGTCTGTAATAGACAATCTTTTATCAGTACTTCATTTCTTTTTTACGGCAGAATAATTTTCTGTTGAGTGGATATACTACATTTTATTTATCCATTCATCAGTTAATGAACATTTGGGGTGTTTCTAGTTTTGGCTGTTATGAATAATGCTGCTGTGAACATTTGTCTACAAGTTTGTGTGTAGACATATGGTTTCATTTCTCTTGGGTATATACCTAAAAGTGGAATTGCTCGTTGGTAGCTCTATTATTATTATTTTTTTATTCAAGATTCTTTAAAACATTTTTTAATTGACGTAAAATTTACCATTTTAACCATTTTAAAATGTCCAATTCAGTGAGTTTTAGGATATTTATAAAAAATACTGTGCAACCATCATTATCTAATTACAGAAAATTTCCGTCACTCCCAAAAGCAACCTCATACCTCCCAACTGTCCTCATCTCCATCCCTTGTCAATTCCTAATCTGTTTTCTGTCTATATAGATTTGTCTCTTCTGGATATTTCTTATAAATAGAATCATGCAATATGTGCCCTTTTGTGTCCTTTTTTTCACTTAGCATAGTGTGTTCAAGGTTCATTCATATGGTAGCATGTATCCGTATTTTATTCCACTTTATTTATTTGCTTGCTTAAAAAAATTATTGATGTGAAATTCACACAACATAAAATTAACCATTTTAAAGTGAACAATTCAGTGGCATTTAATACATTTACAATGTTGTGCAAACCACCTCCTCTATCCAGTTCTGAAACATTTTCATCACTCTAAAAGGAAACCCCCTGCCATTAAGAAATTGCACCCCATCCTCCCCTCCCTCTAGCCCCTGGCAGTCAGCAGTCTGTGTTCTATCTCTATGGATTTATCCTTTCTGGATATTTCATGTAAATGGGATCATACAATATGTGATCTTTTGTGTTTGTCTTCTTTCCCTTAGCATCATATTTTTGAAGTTCATTGGCATTCTAGCATATATCAGTAGTTCATTCCTTTTTATGGCTGAATAACATTCCATTGTATGTATATACCACCATTTGTTTATTTATTTATCTGTTGATGGATATTTGGGTTATTTCCACCTTTTAGCTATTGTGAGTAGTGCTGCTGTGAACATGGGTGTGCATTCATTCATTCATTCATTCATTCATTTATACTATTTCTCAGTCTTTTTGGGTACATACCTAGTAGTGGAATTGCTGTAATATATGGTAATTTTATGTTAACTTTTTGAGGAACTACCAAACTGTTTTCCACAGCAGCTGAACCCTTTTACATTTCTATCAGCAGTATTGAAGGGTTCCAGTTTTTCTACATCCTCACCAATGCTTGTTTTTTTTCTAGTGGATGCTTTTTATTTGGATTTTGACTTGGTTTTGATTTGCATTTCCCTAATAACTAATAATGTTCACCATCTTTTCCTGTGCTTTCTGGCTACTTCTTCCCTTTTTATGGCTGGATAATTGAATGGATATGCCATATTTGTTTTGTTCCCAGTTTTTGGCTATTATGAATGATGCTACTGTGAACATTTGTGTACAAGGTTTTGTGTGGACATAGTATATACGTAGGAGTACAGTTACTGGGTCATATGGTAATTGTATGTTTTAACTGTAGAGGACATGCCAGGCTGTTTTCTAAAGGGTACACCATTTTACATTCCTATAAGCAGTGTATGAGAGTTCCAATTTCAGGTTAAACCAAACCCAAACCTGTTGCCGTTGAGTCAGTTCTGATCCATAGTGACCCTAAAGGTCAGAGTAGAACTGCCCCCGTAGGGTTTCCAAGGAGTAGCTGGTGGATTTGAACTGCCAACCTTTTGGTTAGCAGCTGTATCACTTAACCACTGCACCATCAGGACTCCCGAGCTATCTTCTAGGTGCTAGGAATACAGCAGTGAACAAGGCTGACAAGTACTACACTGCCCTCAAAGACCATACAATTAAGATTATTATCGGATCGACCGACAATAAATAAGTCAATAAATAGACTAATTTTAGAGCGTGATAAATGTTATGAAGTATTGACTAGAGTGGAGGGAGACTTTAGAAAGAGTAGTCCAGACAGGTTTCTATGGGGAAAGGAAAAAATATGAGCTAAGACTTAAGTGTAGCTGGAAAGGGAACAAGCGAAGCAAAAACAACATACTCTTCAAAAGTGTCACCTTTCAACAAGTTTTTAAAGTGATATGTTGATGTGATAGTGATTAAAACGTAAAATGGACCATTTGTGTTTACTTATTTGTGAACTATTTACATCCTTTGCCCATTTTTCTGTTAGGTTTATTGTTTTTCTTATTGATTTGTAGCAGATATATATATTCTGAATTCTAATCCAATTAAACATGAACAAAAAATATTAAAAGGTAATTAACAGAAAGGGCAATACAAATAACTCTTAAACATACAAAAAAAGAAAAAGAAGCTCAACCTCACTCAAAAGAAGATAAAAATAACTACCATTTATTAATTACTATATGCCAGACACAGTTCTACATACCACATATGTATTTTCTCATCTAATTTTCACAAAAATATTTGAAATTCAAATATTATCCCCATTTGATGTATGAGAAAGCAGAGGCACAGAGGTTAAATCACCTGCCCATGGAAGCGCAGCAACAAGTGAGTGAGTGGCAGAGCCAAGAGGGTAGCCTCAGAGCCCACACTCTTAACCACTATATTCTGTTGGCTTTCAAGAGTCCAATAAAGTTAAAACTGCCCCCAAACCAAACCCACTGCCATTGAGTTGATTCCAACTCATAGTGACCCTATAGGACAGAGTAGAACTGCCCCATAAGGGTTTCCAAGGTTATAAATCTTTACGGAAGCAGACTGCCACATCTTTCTCCTGAGGAGCGGCTAATGGGAACCACCAACCTTTTGGTTAGCAGCCAACCGCTTTAAACACTGTGCTATCAGGGGCCCTTGTAAAACTGCCCAGACCTAGTATTTTTCATCTCTCAGATTAAAAAAAAAAACAAACCCATTGCCGTGGAGTTGATTCTGACTCATAGTGACCATATAGGACAGAATAGAGCTGCCCCATAGGGTTTCCAAGAAGTGGCTGGTGAATTCAACCTGCCAACTGCCCTATTGGTTAGCAGCTGAGCTCTTAACCACTGCACCAGCGGGGCTCCATCTCTTAGACTGGCGAAGATCGAAAAGTATGGTAGCAGTGCAATATAGAGGGATGAAGAGATAGGCACTCTGTGTTAATTATCTAGTTCTGCTATAACAGAAATACCACAAGTAGATGACTTTAACAAATAGAAACTTATTTCTCACAGTTTAGAAGGCTAGAAGTCTAAATTCAGAGTACTGGCTCTCAGGGAAGGCTTTATCTCTCGGTTGGCTCTGGAGGAAGGTCTTTGTCTCTTCAGCTTCTGCTTCCTGGTTCCCTGGAGATCTCCATGTGTCTTGGCATCTATCTTATCCCATCTCTCTTACTGTTCACTTGTTTAATGTCTTTATATCTCAAAAGAGATTGATTTAAGACACATCCTACACTAATCCTGCCTCATTAACAAAGCAAAGACAACCCACTCCCAAATGGGATTACAACCACAGGAATAGAGGTTAGGATTTACAACACGTTTTGGGGGGACATTATTCAATCCATAACACACTCTTATAAATTGCTCGTGGGAATGTAAATTGGTACAACCTCTCATGGAGGGCAGTTTGGCAATATCTATCAAAATTTTAAATATATACAATCCTTCAACCCATGAGTTACAATTCTTGGAATTTTGCCTTCATCCATATTTGCATGTAAGAAATGTTATATGTGTTGAAAGATACTTGTGAAACTGGTTTTAATAACATAAGCTTGGAAACAATCTAAATGTTCATTAGTGGGTGCTGGTGAAATAAATTGTGTTAAACCCATTCAGTGTAATACTATGCAGCTTATAAAAGAGAATGATGAAGCTCTTTATGTACTAATATACAACCAGTTTCCAGGTTATGTTAAGTAAAAAAATTAGGGTATAGAATAGACTTTATATGTATTAAATACTTGTATATTTAATAAAAATAAAAATAGAAATACATATTTTCATGTGTGTGTGTATACATACATACACAGACACACATATATATAATATATATAAACCATTTCCAAGCTAGGTAGCTTCTTTGAGGAACTAATTTAATAAACTTTCTGTGTTTCATTTTTTTATTTCTAAAATGGAGATAATTATAGTGCTTACCTTATAGATTAGTTGTAAGGATTAAATGAAAGCATATAGCTAAGTGCCTTGCATACAGTAGGTACTCAGTAGATATGTTATTACTATTAATAATTTTGAGGTAGGAACTGATTGAATCTTATTCATTGTTGTAGGTTTGAGGAATCAAGAGGCAACAGGGTATATAAAGGGGACTGTATGGTACTCAGGTTCAGAAGATCTGTCACTTATTCAAGTCTGTAGATGTAGTAAATTAATGTCCTTTTCATAGCAATTTAATTAGCATGAGATTAAAAAGAAAGAGTAGGGGTAAAGAAGTAACTCTTTAAATGCAGTTCTGATACAGGCTATGACATGGTTGAACCTTGAAAACATTATGTTGTATGAAATAAGTAAGACACAAAAGGACAAATATTGTATGATCCCACTTGTATGAAATAAGTAAAATAGGCAAATGCATAGAAACCAAAGTTCAGTGGTTACCTGGGGTGGGTGGGAGGGGGAAATAGGAAGGTATTACTTTATATATATATGTTTTACCACAGTAAAAATTTTAAAAGCAACCTTTTATTATAAATATTTCCAGTTTTTTCCTTTCACCCCCAAAATACATATAATCTCCCTCACTTTTAACTTTAGCAGGATTGAATGTGATAATAAGAGAATACATAAGAGGTCTTGAGATGTAATAGGTGCTCAACAAAAGCTAATTGGATTGATACAATTCTTTAGCTCTTCTTGCCCATGGATGAAATGGAAAATAGGCAAGTGAAGGACAAATTGAAAGATTGAAGGTAGAGGCAAGTACTGTTTATCAGGTATTTAGGCTGTAAACTCCAGCTTTGTTAAATGAGCAGATGTAACTCCTTACATAATAAAAGTTGGCACATTAACATGGGCAGAAGGAGAGAGAAAAGCCAAACATTTACAATAAGGTAAAAGCTTGGAAACCAGAGAGCCTATAGGTCCTGCCAACTCTGGTAGGAGAGTTAGGAAAGATGTTTTGGACATGTTTAGTTTTGGATGACTATATAACAGCTAAGTATACATATTGTATGGACAACAAGAGGTGAAAGACCGAGGAAAGGATAAAAGAAAGGAATGTTATATCGGCATATGAATTTTCAACATTCCAAGATTGTCTTTTCAGTGACCTTCCTGTTTATGGAATTGGGATAATGAACTCCTGGCATCTAATAAATTTATATTCCCTTTTGAAGTATTTTGCTGGCTTAAAATTCTTAGTATAAAGCAAAACCTTTAAGAGACCAGTACAACGTTTTGTTATTCGTCAATCTTGTGATGCTCATTTCTGGGCTACAGGGAGCACTTTGGACAGTGGACCATTCAGATGTCTCTTTGTAAATATGGGTATCAGCAGTGGGATTGTTTTTATGCTTTTCTTGCTCACAGACCTGTCTACTGGCTTTTTATCTTAAATAGTAAAGTAAAAAAAAAATAGTGAAGATAAATAATGGTAACTTGTCTAGTGTAATTTATGCTGGTATTTAAAATGTCTCCCAGAAAATTTTTCTGTAGATGGAAACAACTTTGGAGTAAATGAGGAATTTTTCTGGGATGTACTTTTCTTTAAACACAGTGGAAATGTGTCCATTTTTTTTAGATGCCACTTAACAATGCAATTATTAGTGTTGTTCTGGTCACATGCAAATAATGCTATCCTCCATATGTTGTTTTTTAAGCAGTTGTAACAATAGGTAACATCTTTTTTTCTGCTCTTTTTTGCTTGGCTTTTATATTCTTCCTTATATATGCTTCTAGGGGCTTATTAGTGACTCCTAACAGACATTCCATGCCTTAGCTATAGCTAAACCTCTGAGTGAATTTTTCTCCTTTCCTTTAAAGAATTGGCCATTTTTCTTTTCTAACTCCTTGATCTTCTTGGTGTATTGACTATAATTTTATAACACTAGTATACTGTATCTTTCTGTATCAAGAAAATTTTGATTTGAAAAATGTTAGTTTTAGGGTACACTGTATGGCCTTTTGGGACGTTGTATGTGTGTGGGGGGTAAAGGGCAAATACTGGAAATGTTTGTATTGTAGTTATTTTTTTATCCTTACTCTTTCTTTTGTATTTCATTCTAATTAAGTTGCCATGAAAAGAACATTGTAAAAAGAGTCCAAGGTCAGGGTTTAAACCCCAAAGTGTACCTCCTTTGAAGAATTGTTTGCTTGTTTGGTTTCAGGTGGTTCAGTTTGTTACTGTTATAGTATTGTCTCCATAGGTCCTCATAGTTTTTTTGTTTCTGTTGATCCATGTGGCCCAACTAGTCCATGTGGCCCAATTATTATATATCATCTAGCTATATTATTATTCATAAATTCTTAAATTAACATGTGCTAACGTTTATTAAAGAGCCCTGGTGGCACAGTGGTCAAGCACTCCAAGAGTTGGAACCCACCATCTGCTCAGCAGGAGAAAGATGTGGTGGTCTGCTTCTGTAAAGATTTACAGCCTTGGAAACCCTGTGAGTCAGTTCTACTGGGTCCTATAGAATCACTGTGAGTTGGTATCGACTCGACTGCAATGGGTGACGCTTATTAAGGTTTACCATGTACCAGGGACTGCGATAGGCTGTTTATATGCATCAACTGTGATTTGTTCAATCATTCCTATTTTTTAGATATGGGAACTGAGGCCCAGAGAGGTTTGATAAATTGCCCAAGGTTACCTAGCTATTAAGTGGTAGAGTTTGGACTAGTTCTAGGATTCTGTCTAAATCTTAATCCTGTATTTTTAGCCATTATACTGACTCTCTTATTCCGTGGGGTCCTACACTGTTTGAATAATTAAATGAGTACAGATAGTTAAATTTATTCTCATTGTTGAAAACTCAAATGGCAGTGTTTTTAAAATCAAACGTGGTTGATGCTTGGGTTTTGGGCAGTAGGGAAGTGCTGTAGATTATTCTTCAATTTGTATTAATCTAGTACCCCCTAGGTACTGTGTTTTTTGCCTTGGACCTGTGATATAGTTGGCAACAGAGAAATGCGTGGGTGGGTTTTTATGTATGTAACTGTTGCAACAGAACATCTATAACCACACTGCTTTTCCTCCTCTTTGCAATTTCATCCCCAGAGTGTTGTCTTACCTCAGTTTGTTCAGTGACAGAGAAGACAGGAAAAGAGTGAAGTCTCTAGAGTATAGCTCTACTGTTGTACGACTTGTTTTGGTCTTGAGCTTGCAGTGCCTGTAGTACAAATACCTGAGCCTTTTTTTAGACTACTATCTGGTGGGCAGGACTTCTTTTACTGTAGGCAGAGTTGATCTTTCTAGTTGCAGAATCAAGAGAGATTGAATTGATCTCTTAATTATTCTGAATGTTGGAGTTAATTTCTGAAGCATGTTGTAAACTGCAGTGCTGGTTTAGTGTGGAACAGTTTAAATACGTGACGATTGTTTGACTGCAATAATTTTGCTTTTTTAGTGATGTTTTTGATGTACTGTTAACAAAAATCTGGATGAAAATTTTAAGTAAAAAAATTATATCCTATCTGAAATATGAGATAATTTTATGAAGGATTCATAATTCAGAAAGCATGTGTTTTCTTATATTGTGTCTCAATCTTTAATTTTGAAGACTTTTCTTATGTTTTTATTTATGTACTATTTTTTGATGGAGTGTCAGTTCATCTTCTACTTCAAGTAATGAAGAAACTGACCTCCTCAAAATGGGTTAGAAATATAAACTGTTTTATCTTAAAGCAAAAAGTTGCTTCAGTGAGTTTCCTTGTGCTAGCGCTTCTTTTTCAGGCCATCTTAGTGAAGCTAAACATCCGTTCAGTTGATAACTTTACTCAATTCTAGGCAGCAGTGGCCATGCTCTGGCCTACAAAGACAGTGAATCCATTCTGTCTGTGATACCCAATTTTATTGTAAAACACATTCATGTTGACATCATATCAGTTTTCTGAACTATTACATGAATAAAAGAATTCACTCCTTTACATTCAGTCTTTCTCAGTTTTCCAGTAAGGAGAAATTTACACACCCAGTGTTTTCATTTTGTATTTAATCTGGTCTAGTCCAGAAAATAGCAGCTTCAGTTAAAAATATTTTTTGGAGGCACTTAGAGTGAATTAGAAAGCTTAATGGCCTTCATTGGTGGGAGAGGACTAAAAAGAAACGTACAAGGCAATTTAGGCGAGAGCAGTTGAAATTTAGGGTAAAACAGGTCAATATTGACACTAGATTATGAGGATTAGTTGCCAGAGTTCTTTTGCATGCAACCACCTTTTGAAAGCTTGCCTCTTTGGCCCCATCCTTGTCCAATTTTGTGGGCTTTGCTTCCTACTTGAACTTTCTGACTCTGCTGTTTTCTTGAAGGCCTTTTATTGCTAATTTTTTGTTTGTGTTGAAACTTGACATTTTTGCATTTAGAATTTGTTTCAAATATGATCCAGATCTTCCTTATGAGTTTATGGGGGAAGAAAAAGACTCTTTCTTGTGTACCAAATTTAACC
>NW_004443974.1:10121016-10133867 GCF_000243295.1 Trichechus manatus latirostris
GTGTGTTTCTTATTATCTTTATACACCCAGATGCCTCGCACAGCACTTGGCATAGAGCAGCATCAGTAAATGCATGTTGAATTGAACTGGTGCTAGACTAGGCTGACATAGAGTCATTTCTAGGCCTAACATGTCAATGTTCATGTCCAGTTTCTTATTGCTCTTTTATCCTGCGTAACTTACTTAACTTCCATAGGGTGAAATATTTACACCTCTGTTTTAGAGAGCTAATAATCTCTAGTTTGGAGTCTGTGGACTTCACATAGAGTAGTGTTTCAAATATTCCATACTGTCTCACAAATAGTGATCTGCCCCTCTAAAATCATCTAAAATCACCTCTTTGTATAGTCTCTTGGTTCCAACAGTCTTCTTTCCACGTTTGGTTTTCTATCTTGTTCTAATTTTTTGATTTTTTTAGTTCTTCAATGGAAAATTCATTGTCTACATGATTTATTTTGAAACTTGATAACGTTTAGATGATCACATCTAGTTTAATGTGTGTCATTTTTTTATTTTCCTATGAAAACAACTGTTGTGTCTTATTTCTTCTCAGTATCTAGCACTGGGCTTTTCTGATGGCAGATGCTCAGTAAACAGTTGTTGAGTTAGTATGTTGTTATTGGATTATTGCTATAAAGGTTAAGTATTATTATGGTCAGTAATTTTTAGGTTGAAAAAGATGGAAGAAAAGTAAGTTTTTAGCTACCTTGTCTTCAAAATTTAGTGTGGAATTAGAAATTGAAAGTTCTTTAAAATTCTAGTTCATTCAAAAACTATTTACTGAGTACCTAATTATGTCAGGCATTGTTCTAGATGCTGGAGATAAAGCAATGAACAAAATAGACATAAATACCTTTCTTCTTCTTGTGGCTCTAATCATCCATAACTTTCTACCATATGCATTCTGTGATACTATATAATGGTTCCCAAGGAACATTCACCAACATTCTAAATATGTATTGAAGATTGATCAAGAGTCAACTAGTGAAAATTAGTACCCATTAGCTTTTACATGGTTTTAGTGCTGGTTGTGTAATAGCTTGGTAGTGAGAAGAAAGGAAAGAAACATTTATCGAACACTTACTATGTGCCAGGTACTCTATTAGGATTTTCGACATACCTTATCTCATAGTAGCCCTGAGAGGCAGGTATCATTTCCATTTTCATCAGTGAGAAAACCAAGGCTCAGCGATATTAGCAGTTTGCCCAGAGTCACATAGCTAATGAGTGACAGAACCTTACTCAAACAAAAATCCTTCTAATTCAAAAGTGTTTCTTGGACAAACATCGCTGAAGAGAATGTTCCATAGATTTTTAGTTGTTTAGTTGAATTTTTCAGAATAATTTATTTGCAAACAAAAGATATGTTTTCCTTCTGTGTGCTTTATTTATTATGATGTACTTTATGTAACAGTATATCTATAAGGAGTCAAAGAATAATATGGGAGTCAGTTTGTTATGCATAAGGTCATATTAATATTCCAGAGACTTGAAGTGCTATGTCACAATATTTAATGTTCACATTTGACAATGGCACACATAAAGAACCAATGGTAGATTTTATTCTAGTTCATCATTACTGTGTTTCATTGATTCTAAGATGTTCATTTTCTCCCCACATTTTAACATTTCTGAAATCAGGATGTGTCTCTTACAATCAGTAACACATAAAATAACAGTACAGTAACACATAAAATCATGGTTGAGTCTTAAAATTGATGGTGTCTTAGATTTGATGAAATATACTTATATACATTTTGGCAACACCCTAAATATTTATATACATCGTACTTCCTAAAGGCTCCAAAGAAGCTATTTAAATTGTCAGAATATTAATTTGTGTCTTTAATTGTTTAGATATGTTAGATAAATACTTACAATTGACTTTGCAAGTTTTTTTCTTTTTACTTACTCTGCAGTGTAACTGTGTTTAGGTGTTTTGGGAACATCTATTAACATGCCAGCAAACTCTGGGTATGAGGTAAGTAAAAAAGTATTGCTTCTATGGTTACAGTTCATACATGCATAGGTTTATTCCAAACAAAACGTGCTTAAACATGTCTCTACGATCAGTGGATGGCTGCAGACAAATTCTCTCCGTAATACTCTTGTCTTAGTCTCATTAGGGTGCCTTCAAGAAAAGATACTTTCTGTGCTATGGAAAACAACGATTTTGAGGTCAGGGCTAATATCAGATTTTTAACAAAACTCAAGTTTTGTTTCATTGAGCCTTTGCAACAAGTTTATGGGAATGCTGCCCCCACATAAAACAACAGTTTTTAGATGGGTCAGGCATTTTAAGGAATGTCAGGAAGACTTCAAAGATGAGCCAAGAGAGGGAAGGCTGTTTAGAAGGTTATGACGACTGTTTTTTGGAGTCCTGAAGGGGTAATCTTGATAGATTTTCTCGAAGGACACAGATCCATCATAGGGGCTTATTATGAGGAAGTTTTAAGAAAATTGAAAACTATACTGGTGAGAAAAAGACCAGAAAAGTTGCGCTGAGAATTTTTTTTCCATCACGACAATGTACCTGCTCATTCTTCAAGGGTAGAAAATGACTGTCCTTCGAGAATTACATTGGGAAACCTTACCCCATCCACCCTACAGCCCTGATCTTACCCCTTCATACTTCTTTTTGTTCCCAGAACTCAAAGAACATTTAAAAGGAACACGATTTGAGTCCCCTAAGGATGCCAACACTACTGTTTTGACATGGGGTAAATTGAAGAATGCAGAATTCTTTGGGGAAGGGTTAGAGAGATGGAAACACCACCTTCAGAAGTATGTAGACCTAGATGGAGGATATGTCACGAAAACAATAACTTCACATTTTGATATTTTTGTTTACTAAAGGTTTCTATGATTTTGTAGCAATACTTTTTGAATTACCCTCGTATATTAGGTTATTAGTATATTTTGAAGACTTACATATTATATGCATTCTGTTATAGTGTATAATGGTTCCAAAGGTGCCATCCGGCTTTTCAAGTCATTAACTTGCTTTTTTTAAGCCCTTAAATATATATCTAAATGAATCACTAACTGATTTCAAGATCTATGTCTCTATTTTGTAATTAACACTGGAAGGAGGCAACCTAGTAGAAATTAATATACAAATTGTAGTTTATAAGCTTACTAACAAAAATAAAGTGAAAATGTAGTTTCTTTGAGTTTCGTTCTTACTCCATCTATTTCCATGAGAGTTTGCAGAATTTTCTGAGCAATGGGAGGTTTCGCACGATTTGGAACATACGTATCTATGGTTTTCACATGTTGTTCTAACTGGAGATAGTCCATAGCATTTAGTATCTCGGTACGCTGGAAGTTCAGGCTTAAGGTTGAGAGAAATGCTGAATTGTGCTTTTTTGACATGGTTTATCTTTTGAAAATACAGTACTGATGATGTATATCACTTTTCGTAGCATTTCTTACTAATTATTTAAATATCCAAACCATAGAAGACATTATTGTTTTCATGTAATAAGTAGTCTTTAGGTCAGGTAGTATGTGATTGGTATAAGAATACATTTACGTTAAGAAAATTAGAAGTATTTTAAAATCCAGTAAGAATAATAAGTTCAGTACTGTACTGAGAAGTTATAATTTACTAAGCTTCTCCCCTTATTTTTTACAGAAGTGTAAATAGCATAAAAATTGTTTATAAGCCTTAAAAAAGCTAAAGATAAAACTGTTGGAGAAAATCAACATTTTAAATCATGCTAAATCTCTTTCTATTTTTACTCATCCTCTTGCAGAGCATTGACAAAAATATGAAATTGATTTGGTTGAAGGGTGTTAAAGAGCCGACAGCCAAATGTCACAAACAATGAATGGCTGCAGTGTTGAAAAAATCAATAGGGAGGTTAAGCTGGTCTTGTGAAAGACTTGGCAGACTGCTCTGTTCCAGGAAGATATCTGTCTTCTGGCCTTCGTTGCATGATCAAAAGGAAAACTTGATAGGTTTAATGAAGGGAGATACTGTAAAACTGACAACAGAAATATAGACACTGTGGTAAACTATAGTGCACATCAGTGAATGGAGCTATTAGATACACTTTTCAGTCTGAAAAAATATAGGTAGAGATGTCAAAAATATTAACATTCTTTTACCTTTTTATTGATTCCTCTATCAGCTAATAAATTTGCCTGAAGTAAACAAAGGTTTACATTTGGCTAAGTGTACAATAAGATGTTAAGTGTGTTGGACACAGTAATTGCTGTGTTAATCAGTAAACCAATTTTTCAGATCTGTTCGTTATAACATTTAAAATCTGAATCAAAATTACATTTGTAAGATTAAGAGCCTGGGTAAAAAAGGCAGCCATTGACTTGTCAATGAAAATAGAAGGTCCGTCATTGAAAACCAAGGTGGGATTTATGATTCATTAGTCTACTCCACAGGCCATTAGAAGATATTTTATAGAAGCATCCTCTTCTACACTTTTATTGATAAAGAGTATGTTAGTCTAAAAAATACTTCACCGTGATTGTTTTGATCAGAGCTATATATTATAAAATATGATGTTTTGGCAGCTATCAAATAAGATGAAGGTCATTTATAGATCATATTTCCTTGCAGTTTATCACTGTATACCAAGTAATATTTTGTATCTACATTATTTTTTACCTGAATTTCTTAACAACTCTTTTTATGCTATGAAATCAGTTATTTCTGGGGTGTTCAGTGTGTGTAAGTGATTATGCTAGGTGCTGATAGAAGTTCCTTAATTAAAAGCATTTGTTTCTAAGTTTGGAGATTTCAAAAAATTTTTGGTGCTTTTTTTTTTTTTTTAGTAACAGCACCTCCATATTATTTTATTGGCCATCATTAGATGTAACGATCTCATTGTGTAAATCTGTGAATGGGTTTAAGAATAAAGGAATCATTACTTTAAAATTTCTAAATGTGATATTCAATTCAGAGAAAATAGTAACCTGTTTAAAAACAAAAGACAAATAAATAAAAAGAGAAGAGGGAAAAAAAGGGAAAGATGTCTGGCAGATTTTCTGCAAGTGGACGCCGTAATAAAAATGCCCCCTACTTTGTCGGGATGGTGTTTGGAGGGCTGCTGCCATATGTTACTTTCCTTTTTAGCTGGGATTATGCCATCATTATTGCTGATAAAAGCTGTTTACTGCCTTGGCAAAGGAATGATGCTTGGAGCAGTTTTGGAAACCGCCATTCAGTTTACAAAAAAGTTCATTTAGTGCCAGATGCTAGAATCCTAGGTCTTTGTTATCTTTTCCCATTATTAGGTCTATCTATTGTCTATTTCTTTTTTCCCTTTTATAATAGAATCTTGTCTCTTACTACCTGTTTTAATTCAAGCCGTTAATGGGGAAGGTTATCTAAATTATTGCATTCCCCATGTTAATTGATCAGTACTAAAGATGGGCAATTTGGCTTTTAGAACCATTGACTAGATTTGGAATAAACACTGTAGTGTGCAGTGATATTCTGATTTCTAAACACTCTGAATGTATACTTTTTTTTAGTACCATTGGACATGAAGGAGAGGTTGGTTTAGTATTTGAATAAACTGTTGACTAATGTGCAGTCTCTTGAAGTATTGAAGAAGGGTGTTGTTTTGGCTTAGTTTATCAAACATTTTTATGCTGTTATGAAACATGTTAGATTTGAAAACTAAAACAAAATTCTAATGTTGTTTTTCAAGAAATGTTACATCATAGTTATAACTTTTTTATAAGAATTTTTATTTATTTTTCTGAAATCTGCTTTTAAACACAGTATTTGGTAGTGACTGCATGGTTGGATTGGTCTGCCTTATGAATTTGTAAATGCAAATAACAGTAAACTTTTTTGGGGAAAATTAGCATATAGTACCTAGGCCTTTGGTGCATTTTTAATACTGTAGTCTAAGGCAAGGAGATTTTTTTGTTTTCAGTGTTTTTTTGCTAACATTTTATTAAGATACCTTTATCTTTAGGTCTGTAAGTTAATTCTCCTCTTTTTCAATTTGCAGAACTGTTCTGTGGAGTCAATATTTGTATAGTATGTGACTTATTGGCTTACCCAGAGGTCAACGCTTGACCTTGGCCGTGTTGGCATTGTTTTTCAACCATTTTTCCTACACCTCAGAATTTAAATTACACTCCTAGCTTGAGTTTAGAATTACTGTAAGTGCAAAAATTAACTTCTATAAATAATGCGGACAAAGTAGTCTCTCTGATTTATCCCCAAATGTAGCCCACAGTTCTATATATAAGTTCCCCAACTATACTTTTATGTGTTTTCTGTCACCAAGAGGACTAGGTCCAAAAATTAGTATAAAAATCACACTGTTAGTGAAAACGTTTTTACAAAAAGAAGAATGTCAGCCATCTGCTAGAAAGCTATAGTTATTTAGAATATACTGAAATACACCTAGCTGTGGTTACCACATATGGCCCCTGAAAATTCAAACTTTTGAATGACTTTAGATGGGAAAAGAAAGGAAAAGCCATCTTGTATCCATTTTCGGATTTATCAAAGTACAAAGTTGAATAGTATGAAATTTCAGTGTCAAATTGAAGTTGAAAAATTTTAAGCACCTGAGTGAAAGTGCTAAGTATCCCCATTAAAAGTTGAGATCATTTGAGTTTGTGGGCACCTTTTTTTAGAAATAATTCTTTATGGTTATGAATGAATACCTTTCACTTACTAGCTTCTTGAATTACCTACACATTTTCACAATAAAAAATGAGAATTAAAATAATACCCAAATAAAGAGTTTTTAAACATAACCATATTTTAGAGAGTAAATATTTCGTCTATTGTTCAATGTTAGTTAATAAATGGGCATAAACATGAAAAACTCTGAATTTATTTAAACAAGGAACATTGATTGGCTGTTTATATGTGTGTGTATATATATACATATATATGTAATATAATATTATATATATACATATCACTGATAGAAGTTTGAAGAGGGCTAGAAGCAAGATATAAATGTGTGACATAGCCCTTACCCTTAAGGAATCTTCATTATTATTGGATGGAACAAGTGATCTATAATGAAATGTCATCAGAGTTCAGGGAAGATAAAACCATTGCTGTGTTGTTAAACCATCACCTAGTTGCATGATTGATCTTGTAAATGGGAATCATACCATGGGTACTTGAGTAGAATATTTGGCTAATACTGGATGCAGCTATTGTTGAACATTAGGCATAATGTATATTTGTGCCATATTATGGAGGAAAACTTAAAATCTTGAGTTCTTTATGATTGTACAATTTTACCTAAAAATATATATTCTGTATAAGCATAACATATATTCTTGATTTTTCTTCCCTAAAACTGCTCCACTTTTAGGTGTTCCATTTCAGTAAATGACATCACTATCTACCCAGTTTCTCAAGACAAGGAGTCATCCTTGATTCCTTCCATCTCTCTCCATCTCCGCTAATGTTGTCCCAGTCCAAGCCCCTGCCATCTCTCGCAGCAGTCATCTCTTACCTACTTTCACCTTTAATTCCCTGCAACCCACTCCTCACACGGTGTCCAGATACCTTTTATAAGGTTGTGCTACTCTTAAAACCTTTTAATGGCCTCTCATTGCACTTAAAGTCCGGAGTATTTGCTGTGACCTCTTGTGAACACCCAATATGCTGCAGCCACACTGGCCAGTTCTTTGCCCTTCTAACCTGCCACATGTATTCCTGTCTTATGGCCTTTGTATTCGTTATTTCTTCAGCCTAGAATACTTCCTCCTTTGATGTTTACGTAGCTGATGCATTTTTGTTATTTAGGTCTCAGTCTAAATATCACCTCTTTAAACAGATCTGGGGATGGAATCTTAGAATCTAAATTCAAAGATTTTGGTATACAAAAGTTTGTCTTGGGAGCTGTACATAAAGCTGTAATTCTCAGTAGGGGTATCTTCAGATACATATGTGTAACAATAATTTGATATCCTTGGCTGATAGAAGTTGTATTAGTTTTTCACTATCTCAGGAATCACCAAGGACTTCTGTTTTGAAGAAGCATAGTATTTGGCTGAGGTACTCCAAAATATATAACTCAGGGATCCCTGTAGAGTAGCAAATTTTGTACCAAGATATACCTGTCATTATAATTGTATGAATTTATTTGTTTTTATTGTGGGAAAAATATATGTGATAAGACATTTGCCATTTTAACATGTTTTACATGTACAATTCAGTGATATTAATTACGTTCATCATGTTGTATAACCATCATCACTATCTGTTTTCAAATGAATTTATTTTTAATAATAAAAAACTTTAGCTATTGGACACTGCCTTCTCAAATAATTATCTTTCAAACTGTATTTGTAAAATTGTTAGTGAGAAAGCCACTAATTGTAGAAATTAATGTTCTCCATCCCTGGTGATCTAAATACTCCTTTATAGTTTTCAGTGAGTGAATGAGTTTGATGCATCTTATTCAGATAGCTTTAGCTAATTCAGTTATCTCAAATTTTCTAAAGAGACTAAAATGTTATTGTTTTCTTGCCCCATTTTCATAGTCATTTTCATTTAAACTTAAAGCTTATAGGCATTGGAATCAATATCATTTAGGACAACTGAGAGGGAGCTTTGGTTTAAAGAGCTTGTGTTTTCATGTCACATTCATTTGGGTTCCAGAGTTCTGCCATTTATTACTGTTACAACTTTCGGCCAGTTAGTGAACTTTTTTGATTATCTTCTGTTTTTCCCATTATAAATAATGTAGATAATATTTGTTTGTCAGAATGTTATGAAAAGAACCTGGCAAAAAGTGAGTACTTGGTAAACAGTAGATAGTTTTATTGTCAGTAAGCTAGACTGTATCAGCGTGGGGTGACCAAGTCAAATTTAGTCGGTTTAGTTTTATCTTTCTGACTCGTCTGCATGGAGCTCTCTTGATATCAATTATATCTTTCAGTAGTTAATTCACTGAGAGCCTTGCTATATTATTTGTAGATCAGGAAAACTTTGAGCTCTCATCAGCAAGACCTGTCAAAAACAAACAAACAGTCAGAATGGAATCAGAACTTTAATTTCATTTTTAGTTGAAGATTATTCCAAGAAAGCACAGCTTTAATATATTTTATTTCATAGATTAAGTCTGTGTTACTTTTATTAACACATTTTTGCAGTGACAGTGCTTTTCAGTTTCTTTATGCCAATAATTTAAAATTTATAAGTATAATTTATATTTGCCAAGTTTATAAGATATTTAACATAGTCATATAAACTATTTCTAATATTATACATGTATTATTAATGCTTCCTGTTGGTATATGTTTTAACAATGTTATTCTCATTGATCTTGATTTCCTTTCTTTTTCGAGGTAAAGATTTTTTTCTTTTCTTTTCTGAAAATTTCCTTCAACTGATAAATATCAAAATATCCTTTCATCAAACAATAGATAACATCTTGACACTATGCCAAAACTGTACTTTTACTGTGGCACAAGGTTACTTTTTATTAAGCTTTTTTTTTTTTTTTTTGCTTTCATTGTAATTCTTTGGGGGAGAATATGACTATTTTTCCTGTTTAGATAGATGCATCTAGAACCAAATGAGGGCAGTAAAGTCTAATAGAAAGCTTTACAAATGAAAGTTTTGTTTCTGTTTGTGCAATACCTTGTTCCCCCTTCCTTGTATCCTGGGAAATCACACTGATCAATAGTTCCCATTTCAGTACAACTGCAGCAGGCATTACAACTGTATAAAATTTACAACATTGTCTGCTGTAAATTTTAATTGGAAAAAGCTTATAGCTTTGTTCTCTATCTTTGGAGGTTTAAATCTATATGATTTTTTTTTTAAATAAAAAAAAATTTACAGCATAATATCATGTCATACAGTTTTTATGGATGTGTAATATAAATAGGACCAAACCATAGCCTTATTGGAAAAAAAATTACTGTAAAAATATATTTTAATGCTTAGTGCATGCAACATTTTTGCTATAGAAACAATGGACTTGGTAAAGTAATTTAATGAATGTTATAAATAATTATAAACAATATCAGACAAGGAATATGAACAAATAAATATATTAATAAAAGATATGTGCTGTGATTTCTCTGTGTCCCAAGTGGGGCCTCTTTTGAATCAATGTGAAATACTCTATAGAGCTAGTGTTCAGAACTAGAAGAATATGAGAAAAATGTTGCTTTCTGCACAGCTTTATTTCTGTCACAGGTCAGGCTTAAAATGCTGTGTGATACAGTTATTGACTCTAATCTGGGCATAAACACAAGTCCTCAAGCACTAGCCCAATTAATAATTTGCATAATTAACACGCATATTAAATAGGGACTGGCCTTGCATCTGTATTTGCAGTGATCGGGGTAATGAGGGCTAACAGAGCGGTGCCTCGGGCCTGTGTTAGCAGACATGTGGCAGTTGTAATTTTTGCTTGGATTGACAACTGCTAGACAAGCAGTCCCAGCATAAAGCTAAAACCCGTTTGGCAGTATTAATCGTTGACAAACTGCTCTTAAAGCTGTAACATTGTTTCTGTCAGTTGTTTGGTTTGATGTCAGTGTTAGACATAATAAATCAATAGTGTCAGAATTTGGTAATGTTTATAGCTAGCAAGGTTTATTATTTCATATGACTGTCAAGTACAAATACTGGTTATCATGGCTGCCTCTGAATTACCAAAGACAGAATATTGCTTTGAAGATAGTTCTGTAATTCTTGTTTCAATGAGTTCTTTGACATCTGGAAATCCTTTTGGTTGGTATTCCAGCCCAGTTCCAGTGGAATGTTCATTCCTTCGTGCGGTATATTCCATGTTTTTAGAAGAGTATACAATTTAATTTCTTGAAAGTTGATTATAGTTTTAAATTAGAAAGGTATACATAGTTTCCTCAGCTTCTCCTTCATTCAGAAATAGTTTGGTGATATTAAACATACATGAGAGAGTGCAAGGGTATTGAGAGTCTTCAGAGTAGAATTTGAATTTCAGGTATATGTAGGAAGAAAATATTGTAGGCAGTTATTGTAAGTACTTCAGAGATACACATAAAATTCCTTCTCTCTCCATTCTTCCCCTCTCTCCAGAAGTTTTTACTAAACATTTATGTCACCGTCTCACACCTGACCCCCATTATCAAATATTTTTGGGTTGTTTTTCCCTTCTTTCAGATTTCAGAAGTGTTTCTTTAAAAATTACCCAAAGAAGCGATACTATGTTTTGTCATTAAAGACAGTCACATTTATAGTGCTCATGATGGACCGGAATTTTACATGTGAAACTAGTAGCTATATGTAAACATGTTTATTATATAGCTGTGACATGTTTAAGGGTATTTTCAGTGACTTAGAATGAAATTTGATATCTTTCTGCATAGCATTTTTATTTTTAAACTAAAAAAAAGTATTTAAGTAATTATGTATGTGTGTAAGTAATTATGTGTAAATTAACAGATTTGATGAGCGGCTGAAATCTTTTCTTTAGCAAACAAGTAGACAATTCTTAATTAAGAGCATATGACACATATTAGGCCAAAAAAGACGGAGTCACCTGGAGTGGGGCTGCTCTTAGTTTGCTATATAAATATTCCCATTTAAAAAGGGGTGGCATGAATACATTACTTCAGAAAATTATTAGTACTCATGAGCAGAAGAAGCGTTGAGTTATGAGCATTATAAGAGCATTTAGTAAGCCATTTTATAAAAAGCATGATCTATCCATTGTACCTCTCATTTATCTTTCCAGTCTCAGCTTAAATGTAACCACCGTTGCTAAAGTAGGTCTTCCCTGTTAAAGACGGTTAATGCGCTTGGCTGCTAACTGAAAGGTTGAAAGTTTGAGTCCACCCAGAGGTGCCTTGGAAAAAGGCTTGGTGATCTATTTCTGAAAAACATCAGCCATTGAAAATCCTATGGAGCACAGTTTTACTCTGACACACAAGCGGTTGCCATGAGTCAGGGTTGATTCGGTGGCAACTGGTTGGTTCCTTCATAGGACTTATCACAATTTGTAAAAATTTTAAAAAAATTTTTACTATAAGTTCTGTAAAGGTAGGGACCATATCTATGCCATTATATTCATCAGAGGGAAGGTAATGGTGTAAATGACTACTACAAGGCTTCAGATGGGTGGCATTGAAGATTTGAGGAAGAGATAATATTTATTTAACATCACCTTTGTGGTTGTGTTTGGGGCTCTACATACTCTTATATCCTTAGAAACCTTATCAGGTAGTTATTAATACCTCCATATATATATGAGAAAACGGAGGCTCAGTGAAGTGAAGTGACCTGCCAGAGATCACACAGCTAGTAAGTGGCTGAGCTGAAATTTGAATCTGGATCTTTGTAATTTCAAACCCCACAGGATACCACATTATTCACACTCTATGGAATATCTCCTGTTGTGGGCATTGTAAAAGGAGTCAACAGATATGTAATGGAATTGCAAAGCAGGATTGGATTCTCAGTTACAATTAGATGTAATGCATTTGTAGCAGACCTGTTCTTCAAGGTTCTGCTATTTTTTCTAGTAATATCCCCTAGTACAAGCGTAAGGACAGTGAAAGTCAGTGTTATAGCAGTAAAGATAAACTTAATGAGCCCTTTTTTTTTTTTTTTTAATTTTTGTAGCACAAGAATTTAAAATGTACATTTGTTTCTTGGTTTTAGATAGTCAAGTATATATTATGGAATATATTTGGGAAATGATTCTATACGGTACCTGAGCCCTCAATTCTGCCATGTGCTCTTATCCTTCTCGTGAGAAATAGCTAGGACTATCTGATTATTGTTACTTTTTTTTTTTTTAAATATTTTATTGTACTTCAGGTGAAGGCTTACAGAACAGATAGTTTCTCATGTAACAGTAACACACATGCTGTTTTATGACATTGGTTAACAACCC
>NW_004443974.1:10134267-10180903 GCF_000243295.1 Trichechus manatus latirostris
GGTGGTAGCCGGGCACCATCTAGCTGTACTGGACTAATGAGCCCTTCTTAATATTAAGAAGGGTTGGCCTAATGGCTCTCATGTTAGAATGGTACTAGCTATATGCCATCCTTGGAGGAATTGAAAAAACAGTCATTCAGTAATTTTCCAGGGGGCTTAATTCTTTTGTGGAACCCCAGCTAAACAAAGATGAGTTAGATTATCCTGCTTTAACAAACAACCCCAAATGTTTTTTTTAAATTTTATTGTTGTACTTTAAGTGAAAGTTTACAATTCAAGTTAATCTCTCACATAAAAATTTATACATACATTGTTATGTGACCCTAATTACTCTCTCTATACTGTTAGCACATTCCTCCCTTCTATCCCTGATCTCCTGTGTCCATTCAACGAGCTTCTGACCCTCTTTGCCCTCCCTTCTCACCTTTGGACAGGAGCCGCCCATTTAGTCTCATATATCTACTTGAGCTAAGAAGCACACTCCTCACAAGTATCATTTTATGCCCCATAGTCCAGTCTAATCTTTGACTGAAGAGTTGGCCTCGGGAATGGTTTTAGTGCTGGACTGACCGAGAGTCCGGGGGCCATGCTTTCTGAGGCTCCTCCAGTCTCAGTCAGACCGTTAAGTCTGGTCTTTTTAGTAGAATTTGAGTTCTGCACTGCACTTTTCTCCTGCTCTGTCAGGGACTCTCTGTTGTGTTCCCTGTCAGGGTGGTCATTGGTGGTAGCTGGGCACCATCTAGTTCTTCTGGTCTCAGGCTGTTGTAGTTTTCGGTTTATGTGGCGCTTTCTGTCTCTTGGGCTAATGCTTTTCTTGTGACTTTGGTGTTCTTCATTCTCCTTTACTCCAGGTGGACAACCCCAAATCTTAATGGCTTTAAAACAACAAAGGTTTATTTCTCACATCACATCCGTTGTGGCTTTTGTGGGTCTATGAGTGGCTCTGTTCATTGCACTTATGTAGGAATTCCCAGCTGACAGAATAGCCATCATCTCAAACTTTGCCAGTGACCTCCCAGAAGAAAAGTGACTTCAGAATGTTGTCTTTCCAGCAATTAAAGGCTCTGGCTCAGAAGTGACAAATACCCACAACTTTTGCTCACAACTCTTTGGCCGTAGTCACATGGTCAACTACAAGGGGCCAAGTAGTGGCATCTTAGCATATGCTTGGAGGGAGAAGAGAGCTGAGTATCAGTGAGCGGAACTAATAACAATCACAACTGGCACAGCAGAAAACTGTGCTAGATAGTTTAGATAGTCAGTGAGGGTAGTGCTACAGCGAATACATACATTTGGATGGTTGGAAATTCAGATGGTCAAATATGTGCTAATGCACCAGGCAAATTAGGAGAGAAGGTTTCAGTGAATAAAAATGACTGTTAAAATGGTCTGGGGAACATATTTAAAGATGCTCAACATCATTAGCCATTAGGGAAATGTAAATCAAAACTTCAGTGAGATAGCCACTCACACCCACTAGGATGGTTATAATAAAAAAGACATAATAAAAAGTGTTGGCGAGGATGTAGAGAAATTGGAACCTTCCTAAACTGCTAGTGGGAATGGAAAATAGCTTGGCAGTTCCTCAAAATGTTAAGTATGGATTACCATAAAAAACAAAAAAATCTGTTGCTGTCGGGTGGATTCCAACTCATAATGACCCAGCGATTCCATGCCTAGGTATATACCCAAGAGAAATGAAAACATCTCCACACAAAAACTTATACACAAATAAATGTTTATAGCAGCAGTATTCATAATAGCGAAAAAGTGGGAACAACTCAAATGTCCACCAATTGATGAATGGATAAACAAAATGTACATTTATACAGTGGAATCTTATTCAGCCATGAAAAGAAATAAAGTAGTGATATGCTACAACATAGGTGAACCTTAAAACATTTTACTGAATGAAAGAATTACACCTTAAACATTTTACTGAATGAAAGAAGCCAGTCAAAATACCACATACTATGTAATTTCATTTATGTGAAAGGTACAGAATAGGCAAATCTATGGAAAGTAGATTAGTGGTTGCCTAGGACTAGGGGGTTGGGAGGATACAGGCAGTGACGGATAATGGGGACATTTTTGGGGTGTGATGAAGATGTTTGAAAACTGATTGTAGTGATGGTTGCACAACTCTGAATGTATGAAAAATCATTGAATTGTACTCTTTAAGTGGGTGAATTATATGATATGTGAATTATAAAAAATTATCTGGGGAAATATAAGAAGAATGTGGCCTCTGTACCATATTTCACTGATACTGAGATCTTTTTTTTTTTTTTTAATTTTTGTGTATATATATATATATAACAAAACATTTGCCAATTCAACATTTTTCAGTTGTACAATGTAGTGATACTACGATGCACTTTTTAAAGATATTTTCATATCTCTGAAATCAGGATGCCTCTTATAATCAGTGGCATCTAAGGAGTTGCTGCCAGCCGGGGGTAGTAGTGACATAGTTGCATTGCCTTTGTATATGAGTACTTGGTTGTTATTCTTGGTGGCATGACTAGACGAATGCAACCTCTAGATGTCTAGTCAACAAATCATTTATGGACCATTTGACGACTATGTGTCCCATGTTTGAATATCTTTCATTGGCTTCTGCCAGCATGAAAACTGTGGAATAGGTATCAGTGGCTTGAAAGAAAATTTAAAAAATAGAGTACTTTTTTGAGAAATGCTATATCACCAACATTCTTGTTAACACAGAGGATGTTATTTATATGGAAAAAGAGTCAGACTCTGACTGCACAGCAGTTTTAGGAACAGATTAACAAAAATACTTTATATGTATTTTACTTTTTATGTATATACAAGAGTAATATATGATTTTAAAAAGTCTAAAAGAGCTTTTTAAATAAGTAAAAGATAAATTATAAGAATTAAGAAAGCTTTATGTTCTAGTTTAATTGATAGTGTGTATTTTTAGTGATACATCAAACAATATGCCCTACGAGCAATGACATTTTAGATTCTGTGAAATGCTATAGTAACAGGTTAATACACTGGGACAATTAGCTTTATTTATCTCTAGTTATTATGTTTTTCTTCATCAGTCTCTTTTATTGCTGTCTCTCACATACAATTTCCTCTGTTCTCTTTATGTTTAGCTTTTCCCATGTGTTTATTTTCTTCCCCCTTTCTACTCATCACACTTCTTGAAAAAATTATGTTTTCTAGTCATGTAATCCCCCAGGAAGGTCTTTTTAGTTCCAAAGTAGATTGCCTTTGGAATTTGAGAAGCTTCTGTCTCTTTAGAAATGCAGATAACAATGGGGAGCATAACTTACAAATCAGGAGAGGGAGCCCTGATGGTGTAGTGGTTAAGAGCTGGGCTGCTAACCAAAAGGTTGGCAGTCTGAATCCACCATCCCCTCGTTGGAAACCCCATGGGGCAGTTCTACTCTGTCCTATAGGATCACTGTGAGTCAGAATCGACTCAAAGGCAATGCGTTAGAGGGTATTCTAAAGTGTGTCCGTGGAACAAATGCTCTGAAAGATAAAACCAAAACCAAACTCATTGCCATCGAGTCGATTCGAACTCATCGTGACCCTATAGGACAGAGTAGAACTGCCCCATAGGGTTTCCAAGACTGTAATCTTTACAAGAGCAGACTGCCACATCTTTCTCCCACAGAGCAACTGATGAGTTTGAACTGCTAACCTTTCAGTTAGCTGTTAGGCTCTTAACCACTGCGCCACCAAGGCTCCTCTCTGAAAGACAGTGGGTAAAGAATAAACTATCCATGGTCAAAGTGAGTTTGAGAAATGTTAAGCTAAACAAAGTTTAACAGAATTTCTCATAGCATTTAAAATGTTTATATACCTTCATATTCTCCAAGAGAGTAATAATACAGTATGCAGCATATCTTAAATTTATGTGTCTTGGGACCTTTTTAAACTGATTAACATCTTAAAAAATCAGTGTCAGGAGAACACAGTTTTTTGAGAAATATTTTGGAAGTCATTTACCACAGAATACCATGTGGCTGTCCGACATCTTCTAGATTATAGAGGATAGAGCTAGGAGGGACAGGAGGTATCATCTGTTATAAATTCTTGTTTAGAAATGGGAAAATTGATAGAGAAATTAAATGACTTACCTGTTGTGCTCATATAGCTAGTATTATCTTTCATTTTTGCCAGTTGCACATACATAACAATAATACTAACCTTTATTGTGTCTGGCACTGTTTTGAGCATTTTCTGTGTGTTAATCTGTACAACAAGTTTGTGGCCAAGCCAGAATTTCAACCCAGACATTGTGACTCTGGAGCCTCCTCATGGTAGAGAAATCCTTAGGATTGGGTTGGTCTCATCATTGTGAAAAAAAGTGATTTTCTGTCAGATGAGATGGCTCAAGGAAATTTACCAACTTTCGTCCTTTTAAGAATAGGTCTTGTTTCCTGTTTCCTAGAGAGGGAGTTAGGGGCAGTTTCTGATATGTAAATATACTCTTATATTTGACGTAAATCATGTATCTTTGTGAAAGGAAATTTAATAATCCAAGAGAAAATAATTGTGTTTCTCAGGGAATTTCTTCAGTATCTTTGTAACTGTGTTTGTTCTAAATTAGAGATTGTAGCCTTATCTGCAATGCTTCATTAGATAGATGAAAATATAAGTTTATTTCCATAATAATTCCTGTTTAGTATGATTTATAAAATTATTATTACTATATTTAAACAGTCATCTGGATGTTTCTGGTCTCTCTAAATGAGCATGGACTCCATTCCTATAGGCCCTAAGGGACTTTTAGTAATAAGGAAGAGCTGATCTGATTTTTTTTTTGCATAACATTTCCCTTTTCTAAAGATCCCAAAGCACCTTATAAATGGGAGAATGGTGTCACCTGTCTGGAGCACTAAGCTTATTAAGTCAGATGTATTGTAAAATAGCTAAGGATTGGAAGAGATAAAGATTATCTGGTTTTACCAATAGAAGAATGTATGAAAATGTCATTAGCTGATAGCCTATTTCCATAAATGGCTGATATGAGAATACTTCTGTGAATCATATAGTTAAGTTAGGCTCGGGGAATATGTCAGGACAAAATGTGTTATATGTGTCACTTACCTACCCACCAGCTTACCTACTTGCCCAAATTTTTTTACCCAGTTTTTCCCACCAAAAAAGAAAATAGCTTGATTTTTTCCTGATTATAAAATAGTCTTTGCTTATTGTTAGAATATTCAAACAATGCTGAAAAGCAGAAAGAAAAAAAAAATCACTAACTCAGAAATAACTACTCTTCCAGACAGTGCTAAGCACATACATATATGTATTATTTTATAAAAACAAGTTAATTGGTGTAGCTGGTATCTTTTACTGAATAATATGTTGTGTACGTCTTTCCATGTTAGCAAGTGGCACGGTATATCATCATATTATGTAATATTTCATGTTGTGTTTTCTATCATTTGCTTTAAGCACAATTAAATGTATCTATTATTTCATACTTTTTGGGGGGCTTAGTTTTAAAAGATAGCATTATCCTCAAGTAGAAGTTAAATTCCTTCATTCAATATTTATTGAGTTCTTACTGTGTGTTAGTCACTGTTCCAGGCACTTGGGATATATCTCCTGTCCTTGTGGAGTTTACATTTCTGGTGGGAAGAGAGGTGACATTATAGAACAGGTTAAGGTAGGTGAACAAAGACATCTCTCTGCATAGATTGCAAGAGGGGGATAAAGAAGCAATCATCATGGCTGTTTTATTAGAGGGAATGCGTAAGGGATCAGCAGCTTCTGCATGTGTCCAAGGAAGGTTCAAATATATCGTTTTCAATGTCTATGTCTTGATTCTACTTAACAATACCATGTTTTGTTCTAAAATAGTAGATGGTATTTGTAACTTCATTTTAATGTAGCATAGTATTTCTGCTTTACTTAAGAATTTAAAATTTTCTGTAATTACTATGCAATATTATTAATCAATAATTATTTTCTTAGAAATATCACTTTTCATGCTTGACAATATCCAAAGCTGTATTTTGGAGATTTCCATATGATACTTCAATACTTAATTTGCTTTTTTTTTTTTCTTCATAAGACTGCTGAATCTTTTGTCTTACTTGCTTTTTTCCCCTAATAAATCATCCATAAAGAGGTGAATTGATACTTTATTGTTAGATTTGGTAAACATAAGTTATGTACATGTAATTACAAAGTAATTATACTGGCAAATCTAAGATCCTATGACATCCATTACAAGGATCTTTTCATAATATACCTCAGTGATTATTTGACAAAAATATCACCATGAAAGAATTTGAAAGTGAGCTTGAGAAATGTACTTTAACAATCATATAATTGATATAGTGTCTTCCTAGATTGATATCTCTAGACCTTTCACCCTAGATTTGTCCTTGGTCCTACCTGAATTTGTTTTTTGTTTTTTTTTTTTAAATCAATTACTTGAATAGAAAAATAGAAGACATGAGTCATAAATTTTCAGGATGTATGTTACTGGAGGAAACAACTCTTCAATAGTAAAACTAATACTCTAAAAACAAAACAAAATCTAATAGACTATAAGGTTGGACCCAAATCAATTGTAATAATAATGATGATTGCCAGTATTTTTTGTATGCTTTCTGTGTCCCAGGCGTTGTGCCAAGTACTTTGTATGAACTTCCTTATTTAATTATCACAAGAACCCTGTGAGGAAGGTACTGTTATTATACCCATTTAAAAAACAAAAAAACAAAACAAAAAAAAACCTACAACTAGAGATGTTAGGTTGATTTTATTAAATTTCAAATCTAACTTCCTGCATTTACATTAAAAAAATAAATTGCAGTTCAGTTTCTGACCATATGGTAGGTAGAATGTTCAGAGAAACCCAGCTGATATAGAATACATAAACATGCTGGATGGTAAAGAACTTCATTTTCAAAGCATGGCTGAGTTGATAGGAAATAACGAAACAAACAATGGCCAGAAAGAAGGATAAAGAGTGATTGTACTGACGTAAGAGCTGGCATTTGTTCTGGGGCATCTGCCAATTTTGGAGACCTAGAGTCTAGATTTTAAAGGGCCATGTGCAGCTTAAGAGAGAAAATCGGGATAAAGCCAGAACCCCTAAAGGTGAGTACTGTTAGTGGGTGAACTTGCCCTTGGCCCTAGATGGGAAGGGCCTGAGAATTCCTAACCATAAGCCTACATTCACTTGATTTCAGGATGGAATTCACATTGCCTGTCTGGCTCAAAAAAGTTCAAGCTGAAAATTTAGTTTGAAGTGAGTTGCTAGTGCTCCTCAGTATCTGTAAAATGCGTATATTTTCTGGAGGAAAGTACTTTAATCACAAGTGTGAAAGAATTCACACCAATAAAATTTTGAGGGATTTGACCTCACAATAAGAAAGAAAGAAAGAAATAGCCTGACTCATAAAAAAGTCACCATGATTGTGAGTTAGCAGAAACATCAAACTGCAGAATCAGGCTCACAGAGACTGATGATATTAGTAGTATTATCAGATACCGAAAATAAAAAAAATGTTTAAAGAAATAAAAGATTGAAAGTTTGATGAACAAAACAAGATACCATTAAAATTAACAAGACAGATGTGAAAAGCAATAAAAAAAATTCTTAGTCATGGCCTAAGAGGAAATCTAGTGAAACAGGAAATAGATATGAAGAAATTATTCAGAATGCAGCACAGAGAATAGATAGAAAATACAAAAAAAAGGGTTAAGAGATAGAATAGAGTTAAAAAGACCAACAAATGTTTATTTCATAGTTCCAGAAGTAAAGAAAAGAGAGATTGGAAAAAGAGGCAATATTCGATAATACATTAACTGAGAATTTTTCAGAATTAATGAAATACCAATCTTCAGATTTAGGTAGCTCAGTGAATTCTAAGTAATATAAATAGAAAGATATCCTCACTGAGACACACCATATTGAAATTGCTGAACCCTAAAGATAAAAAAAGATCTTGCATCAGCCAGAGAAAAGGAGCAATGAGTAAACAGAGAACTTCTCAATAGGAGCAATTGAAACCAGAAGACAATGAAATAACTTCAAAGTGCTGAGAGAAAATAACTAGATTTGTCAATCTAGAATTGCTTATCCATTGAAAACATCTGGAGGATGGGCAAAATAAAGACGTTTTCATACAAATAACTGAAAATATTTACTACCAGTAGACTTCCAATAAAGGAATTTCTAAAAGATATATTTCACAAAGAAGAAGAAAAAGATCCCAGAAAGAAAGTCTGAGATGCAAGAAAAAATACTGAGAAAAGAATATGGACAATTTTGGATAATTGTAACAAGTATTGACTATGTAAAATAATAATATCTAATTTGTGGAGATTAAAAAATCAAGATAGCTTAAATTCTGGATGTAAATTGGGAGAGGATGATCAAAGTTAAAGCATATTAAAGTCCTTTGATTGTCTGGACAGATCCCTGGCTGGTACAAACTGTTTGCTCTTGGCTTTTAACCACAAGGTTGGAGATTTGAATCTACCCAGCAGCACCTCGGCAGAAAGTCATGGCAGTCTGCTTCCGTAAGATCACAGCCATTGGAAACCCTATGAAGTGCACTTCTACTCTGAGTCAGAATCCACTTGACAGCAATGGGTTTGGTTTATCATCTGGACAAGGAGAAAGATGTTGATTAGCAAGGGAATAAAAATGAAAGCCATAGTGAGATTTTGTTTACACACCCATCAGACTGGCAAAAATTAAAAACCCTGACAATACCAATTTAAAAAAAAAATTTTTTTTATTGTACTTTAGGTGAAGGTTTACAGAGCAAATAGATTCTCATTAAACAGTTAGTACACATATTGTTTTATGACAATGGTTAACAACCCCACGACATGTCAACACTGTCCCTTCTCAACCTTGGTTTCCCTATTACCAGCTTTCCTGTCCTCTCCTGCCTTCTAGTCCTTGTCCCTGGACTGTTGTGCCCCCTTAGTCTCATTTTGTTTTATGGGGCTGTCTAATCTTTGGCTGAAGGGTGAACCTCAGGAGTAATTTCATTACTGAGCTAAAATGGTGTCCGGGGGCCATACCCTCAGTGTTTCTCCAGTCTCTGTCAGGCCAGTAAGTCTGGGGTTTTTTTGTGAGTTAAAATTTTGTTCTACATTTTTCTCCAGCTCCGTCCGGGACCCTCTGTTGTGATCCCGGTCAGAGCAGTCAGTGGTGGTAGCCGGGCACCATCTAGTTGTACTGGACTTAGTCTGGTGGAGGCCGTGGTAGTTGTAGTCCCTTAGTCCTTTGGACTAATCTTTCCCTTGTATCTTGTTTTCTTCATTCTCCCTTGCTCCCGAAGGAGTGAGATCAGTGGAGGAGACAATACCAATTTTTGATGTGGGTGTGGAGCAACAGGAGATTTTATTCACTGGTGGGTATGTAAATTGGCATTATCAGTTTGGAAAATAGTTTGTCATTACCTAGTAAAATTGAAGGTGCATATACCCTACAACCTAGTAATCCCACTTCTAGCTATAAAGCCTTGAGAAACTTATATGTATACCAGAGACATGTATAAGATTGTTTAAAGCATCATTGTGAATAATAGCCAAAAACTGGAAATAACTCAAAAAAGTCCATCAGTAATAAAATGGATAAGTAAATAGAGGCCTGTGCTGATGATGAAATACCACACAGCAAATGAATATGAACAAGTATTTCTACTACATGCAAGAACTTATATGAATAGCACAAGCATAATCTTGAGTGAAAGAAATAAAACATAGAAATATACAATATAATTCCATCAATATAAACTTCAAAAACGGAAAAATGAAGCTATATTTTTAAGGGTGTATATATGGTGATGTTATTTTTAAAATACAAAAAATACCCCCCCCCCCACTCCTCCTCTAAAGAAAGTAACGAACTGCTTGTCACAGAAGTCAGGATATTAATTACCTTTAGAGCTGTGCTGTTCAGTATGGTAGTCACTGGCCAAAAGTATCTATTGAGTACTTGAAATATGACTAATCATGATTAAGATGTGATTAAATCATGATTAAGTCTAAAATATACCCGATTTTGAAGACTTAGTACTATAAGAAGAACATAAAATAATCTCATTAATAAATATTTATATCAATTATATGTTACAATGATAATATTTTAGATATGTTAAATATTTTAAAATTAATTTCATCTTTTTTTACTTTTTTTAATGCGGCTACTAGAAGATTTAAAACGAAGTATATGACTTTCATTATATTTGTATTGGACAGAGCTGCTCTACAGGCTAAAAACGGACCTGTAATTGGTATGGAGCAGAGGAGGTGTTTCTGGGATGGTGTCAGTTATATTTCTTGACCCAGGTGATGGTTACATGGATGTTGTTTTACAATTATTCATTTACTTGTATATGTGTGTGTTGCCATGTCTATGTAAATATAAATCTTTCGTATATATATTAAAATTTTTAAATGCTTCTAAATTATTGATATTAATGAACTTTATAGGTAACCATTAAAAAACAAATAGAAACAGACTGTATAGCTCTCAGACTAGTAAAGGAAGAAAAATGGAAGGGTGGGGATTAGAAAAAGACAACAATTCAATGAATCCAGAAGAAGGTAATTAAGGAGAAAAAGAGAAGAAACAAAAGTAGGACCAATAGAAATCATAAAATGAGTGGAGAGATGTAAATCCAAATATATCTGTTACCATAATACGTTCCAGAAATGTTCCAGAAAAAGACAAAGATTGTCGGGGAAAATTAAACATGCAAGTATAAACAAACAAAAATCTTGTTTATAAAAGACACATCTAATATGTACTATTTATAAGAGACACATCTCAAAATGACAAAGGTCAAAAGTTAAAGGATGGAAAAAGATTAACCAAGCAACTACTAACATAAGGGAAGCTGGAATATTATATCAGACAAAATAAACTTGAAGGTGAAGGCAAAAACCATTTCTAGAGATAAAGAGGATCACCATATATTGATAAATTGTTCAATTTGCCAGAAAACTGAACAATTAGAAAATCAAATAGTTTACAATTATAACAATTCTAAAGTTATATACACCTAATAACATAGCTGCAAGGAGCCCTGGTGGCGTAGGGGTTAAAGCACTTGGCTGCTAACCGAAAGGTCGGTGGTTCAAACCCACCAGCCACTCCATGGAAGAAAGATGTGGTAGTCTGCTTGCATAAAGATTACAGCCTTGGAAACTGTGGGGCAGTTCTGCCCTGTCATGTAGTTTTGTTATGAGTTGGAATTGACTCGATGACAATGGGTTTTGGTTTAATAACATAGCTTCCAAATATAAAGCAAAATTTGAAAGTTTCCGGGCAATGTGGCGCTATAGGCAGAAGCACCACACCATCCCTCCACAGAAAAGATCCAAAAAACTAAGCCAAACAGAGAAAACAGCAATCCTGAAACCCTAAGCATCAAATGAAGAGTTAAAGAACTCAGCCAAGGACCGAATGGAGTAAGAAACTGACAGAGAACAGAGAGTGAGGAGAGATACCTGCAGAGGTCCCCTGTCAGCTGACGCAGCACAGGTCTGCCATCTTGGACTCCTATCAGAGATCACCAAACAGGGTACAAGAAAGCAGCTTCACAGAGCTTCCAGCAAGAGTCAGAACAACCAATAACCAATGATATACGCTTTCCCACCCCCCACCCTTCTTCACCCCCACTCGGCCTCCTCTGCTTTCTGTGGCCAGTGTCTAGGCCAGGAATCACCACCTTCACCCCAGTGTCACTTGGGTTCCATCCGCCCACACTGGCCGGCTCCCTAGGTGCCATTTGTTGGCTGCTGTTGTTGCTTTTTTCCGCATCTTCAGGTTTCTTCCTTACCTCTCACCACCTCCCCATCCTTTCTCTCAAATACCTGGCTCCGTGAGCCATCTTTGCTTCTTCCTGAAACACTGTGAAATGCCGCTCAGATGTGAAACTGCTTCCCAGCCCGTGCTGCCACACTGTTGGGATCCCGGGGCTTTTTTGTTTGTTTGTTTTGAATTGTTTATTTGTTTTCTTTTTCTTTTCTCGAATTAGGAGCCAGTTCTAGGCAGGTAGAACTGCACGGCTTGGAACCTACCCCCTCAGTTTGCGCAGATGCACAGAGGGATCCCTGAGGGCATTTCTTTTTTCTTGTTTTTCTTGGGGGCTTTTTTTTTCTGTTTTTCTTTCGGGCTTTTTCTTGTTCTTTTTTTTAATTTGTTTTGTTTTCTTTTCCCTCTTTTTCTCTTTTTTTCTTTCTTCATTACTCAGTTTCTCGTCCCTCTATACTTTCCTTCTCTTCCTGTCCCCTGAATACCCGGCACTGAGTGACACCTCTACCCCTTCTAGCCAGGCTGTACTTCACGTCCTGGAAGGAACTTCCCCAGACCTCTCAGCTGCACCGGAGGGATCTCTGGGAGCTTTGCTTTTCTTCTTTCTTTCTAATTTTTATTTATTCGTTTTTTTCTTTTCTATTCTTCTTCTCTTTTTTGTTTTTCTCCATTTCATAGTCTCTCATCTCTCCACTCCAACGGCAAGCTCCCCTAGCACTCTTTTTTGTTTGTTTGTATGTTTTTGGCTCCTGTTCCTCTCTCCTCTCTCCCATACCCATCTTAGCTCCACACATCACAATCTCCCTCTTCCATCTTCCTACCTGCACTGTGCGCTGAACATCACACCACCAAGCAGCCCAGGCATAGCCTACTGGAACCTGCCCTGCACTAATTACCTGCTTGCCCTGGTAGCCGTAGTAAGTGCCACAAACAACCCATCCCTCCAACTCCTCTTAAGCTAGACCTGCCCTGCTGTACCATATCTGAGCGACTGACCCTGCCAATTGAAGGAGGCAAAAAGTATCATGCCCAAAGATGAGCAAACAACAAAGAACACACAGCCCACCTGCTCAAACATAGCCAAATAAAAAAGCAGGACAAAACAAACCAATCTACAATCAACAAATGAGGAAAATAACTACTGAATGCCCTGAAGACAGCAGACAGTATCAAAATATTTACAAAAACAGACAGGATGGTTCCAGTAGGCGTCCAAAATAAAACACCAGATGACTTTCCAGTAGAAGAAAAGGCACTAGACCTAAATGATAGGGAATTCAAATCTCTAATATTCAGAATTACCCAAGAGTTTAAGCAAAAAGCAGACAAAAATGAGGAAAAAAAAGACAAATTCATGGAAAAGGCAGACAAATTAATGGAAAATACATACCAAAAAATGGAAGAATTCAGGAAAATAATGCAGGAACAAAACGCCAGAATAAATTCATAACTAGAAATCATACAAAAACAACAATTAGAAATCCAAAACATAAACAAGATTTCAGAAATGGACAGTGTCATAGAAGGGCTGAGGAGCAGGTTTGAAACAATGGAAGAGAGGATCAGCGAAATTGAAGACAAACACTTGGCTAAAACTCTGAGGAAAAATCAGAAAAAAGAATGAGGAAAAATGGAGAGACCCTGAGAATTATGTGGAATACAATCAAAAGCACAAATTTTCGAATGATTGGTGTTCCAGAACAGGGGGAGAAAACAGAAAACACAGAGAGGATCACTGAAGAACTGCTGACAGAAAACTTCCCCAATATCATGAAAGATGAAAAGCTGACCGTCCAAGAAGCTCAACGAACCCCTATAGGATAGACCCCAAAAGGAAACCACCAAGGCATATCATAATCACATTTGCCAAAACCAAAGACAAAGAAAGAATTCTGAGAGCGGCTCGAGAAAAACGAAAAGTCACATACAGAGGAGAAACAATAAGACTAAGCTCAGATTATTCGGCAGAAACCATACAGGCAAGAAGGCAATGGGATGACATATATAAAACCTTGAAAGAAAAAAATTGCCAGCCAAGAATAATATATCCTGCAAAACTCTCATTTAAATATGATGGTGAAATTAGGTCATTTCCAGATAAACATAAATTAAGGGACTATGTAAAAACCAAACCAAACTTATAAGAATTACCAAAGGGAGTCCTTCGATCTGAGAACAAACAACATCAGACCACAGGCTGAATATAGGACACAGGATTGTACTAACCAGATACCAACCTAGGAAATGAACTCTTAAGGTCTATGCAAAACCAAAAGAATTACAACAGGGAACCGGAGAGGTTAATCTGTAAATGACAACAGCATCAGAACAATAAAAGAAGGAATAAACGGTGTAGGTATAGAACCTTCTAATGGAGAGGAAGGCAAGGCGATATCAAGTAATAATAGACTGGTTCAAATCTAGGAAGATAAGGTAAATTTCAAGGTAACCACAAAGAAAGTTAACAAATCTACTCATCAGAATAAAGAAGAAAAACATAAAGTCTCAGTAAAAACAAAAACTACAATAACAAAAGAAATGAAAAAAAATCCACATACAAAAGGAATTCAGCACAGGAGGGTAAGAAGAACAAAGAAAAAGTCAGCACCACAAAAAAAAAAACCGCTCACAAATCAAAAACACTGGAAATAACAAATGTTGGAGAGGCTGCAGGGAGATCGGAACTCTTATGCACTGCTGATGGGAATGCATAATGATACAACCAGTTTGGAAAATGATATGGTGCTTCCTTAGAAAGCTAGAAATAGAAATACCATACAATACAGCAATACCACTCCTAGGAATATACCCTAGAGAAATAAGAGCCATCACACGAATAGACATATACACACCCATGTTCATTACAGCATTGTTCACAATAGCAAAAAGAGGGAAACAACCTAGATGCCCATCAACAGATGAATGGATAAACAAACTATGGTACATACACACGATGGAGTATTATGCAACGATAAAGAACAAGGATGAATCTGTGAAGCAGCTCATAACATGGATGAAACTGGAGGACATTATGCTGAGTGAAATAATTCAATCACAGAAGGACAAATATTGTATGAGACCACTACTGTAAAAACTTATGAAAAAGTTTACACACAAAAAGTAACAATCTTTGTTGGTTACAAGTGATGGGAGGGGTGGGGGGGAATACTCAATAGATAAGTGGTAACTTTGGTAAAGGATAAGACAGTACAAATACTGGGGAAGCCAGTACAACTTGTAGAAGGAAAGGTCATGGAAGCTCCATAGACACATCCAAACTCCCTGAGGGACTGAATTGTTGGGTGAAGGGCCGTGGGGACCATGCTCTTAGAGAACATCTAGCTCAATTGGCATAACACAGTTTATAAAGACAATGTTCTGCATTCTACCTTGGTGAGTAGCATCTGGGGTCTTAAAAGCCTGTGAGCAGCTATCTAAGATACTCCACTGGTCTCATCCCTTCGGGAGCAAGGGAGAATGAAGAGAACAGGATACAAGGAAAAGATTCGTCCAGAGGACTAATGGACCACAGCTACCACAGCCTCCACCAGTCTTAGTCTTGTACAGCTAGATGGTGCCCAACTACCACCACTGACTGCTCTGACCAGGATCACAACAGAGGGCCCTGGACAGAGCTGGAGAGGGAGGTAGAACAAAATTCTAACTCACAAAAAAAGACCAGATTTACTCGCCTTACGGACTGGAGAAACCCCAAGAGTATGGCCCCTGGACACCACTTTAGCTCAGTGGTGAAGTCGCTCCTGAGGTTCACCATTCAGCCGGGGATTGGACAGCCCCATAAAACAAAACGGGACTAATGAGGCACAGCAGTCCAGGGATAAGGACTAGAAGGCAGGAGGCGTCAAAGCTAGTGATAAGGAACCCATGGTTGAGAAAGGACAGTGTTGACATGTCATGGGGTTGTTAACATTTTCATAGGGCAATATGTGTTTAACTGTTTAATGAGAAACTATACTGTTCTGTAAACCTTCATCTAAAGTACACACAAAAAAAGAATTATCTATGTGAGATCAAATTGACAACAGCAACTCAAAAGGTTTGATGGGAAGCCTAGGGGGCAGTGAGTTGAAGATAATGGTGATAGAATAATTTGGAAAAAGATAGTGAGAATAGCAGCACAACTGGAAGAATGTAATCAATGTCAGTGAATTGTACATGCAGAAGTTTTTGAAATGGTGTATCTCTGCCTATATATATTTTCACCAAAAAGAAGAAAGGTCCTCCAGGGTCGAGAAGGGAGAGTATTGACATGTTGTGGGGTTGTTAACCAATGTCATAAAACAATATACATACTGACTGTGTAATGAGAAACTATTTGTTCTGTAAACCTTCACCTCAAGTACAATTAAAAAAAAATGCAAAAAAAAAAATGAAAGAACCTCAAGGAGAAATAGATTCACAATTGTAGGAGAGTTTAACATATCCCTATTGGGAAAAAATCTCTTTAAAGTTTTAAAATGCAGAGATGTCACTCTGATGACTAAGGTGCTTCTGACCCAAGCCATGATCTCTTCACTTGCCTCATATGCATGTGAAATTTGGATAATGAAAAACGAAGACAGAAGAAGAATCGATGCGTTCAAACCGTGGTATTGGCAAAGAATATTGAATATACCATGAACTGCCAAAAGAATAAATAATCAATCTTAGAAGAAATACAACCAGAATATTCCTTAGAAACGAAGATGGTGAGACTTCGACTCACTTACTTTGGTCGCATCAATGAAAAAGACAATTGCTAGTAAAAGACATCATGTTTGATAAAGTAGAGGGCCAGTGAAAATGAGGGAAAGATTCAATGAGATGGATTGACACAATAGTCGCAACTATGGACTGAAACATACCAAATGATCATGAAGATGACACAAGACCAGTCAGCAATTTATTCTGTTGTACATAAGGTTACCATGAGTTAAATTAGAGACAAGAACATCAAGAAATGATAGCACAAATGGAAATAAGAGCTTTTTAAAGAGATAGAAAATTTTAATAATGCAGTTAACAGACTTGACTCAATAGACATGTATAGGATATATCACCAGCAACTTTAGAATACACATTCTTTTCAAGCATATATGGGGACATTTTAAAAAACTTGACCATGGATCAAGTTTCAACAAGTTGGAAAGAATAAGCATCACGTGTACCATACTCTGTTACCATAACAAAAGTAGTTAGAAATCAGTAAAAGGTTACTAAAAAATAACAATAAGATAAAATACATAACATCTGGAAATTTAAAAATATTTCTAAATTATTCTCAAATCAAAGAATAATTGTAAGGGGAATTATGAAATATTTTAAACTGATATAAAATGAAAAAGTATTTGTATTAAAACTTACGGAATATAACTAAAGCTTTATTAATTTTATAGACTTAACTGCTTATATTTTAATTAGGTGAATTATAAAAATTATAAAAATCACTAAAGAAGTTAATAAAAGAACAATGGGGTAAACCCTAGAAAAGTAGTAAAAAGGAAATAATAAAAGTTGGAAGAGGAGTTAATGAAATAGAAAACAAAATATAAGGGAAAGTATCAACAAATTCAAACTTTGTTCTTTGGAAACTAATAAATTTGACAAACCTCTGGTAAAGATTGGTCGAAAACAAACAAACAGCACCCTTAAAACAAAGCAATGAAAGAAGGGAGGAAAGGAAAAAGGGGACAGAGAGAGAAGAGTCCAAATAAACAACACTGAACTTGAACAAAGGGGTAAAATAGATAAAGCAGAGATTTTTTAAAAAGAAAGAGGATATTATGAACATTTTGTCAATAAAGTTGACACCTTAGGTGAAATGGAATATTAGAAAAATACAAATTACTAAAGCTAACTCAAGAAGATGTAGAAAATATAAGTGGTCTCATGATCTTTAAATAAATTGAATCAGTAGTTAAAAATCTTGCCATAAAGAAAATATCAGAACCAATCAGTAGTTGAAAAATCTTGTCATAAAGAAAATATCAGAACCAGAGGATTTTACAACTGAGTTCTAAATATCCAAGAAAAGCAAAATTTCAACCTTACACAAATTATATATTCTTGCCAAAAATGTTAATGAGGGAATACTCAACTAATTATATAATACTAATCTAACT
This sequence comes from Trichechus manatus latirostris, assembly GCF_000243295.1. Taxonomy (NCBI): domain Eukaryota; kingdom Metazoa; phylum Chordata; class Mammalia; order Sirenia; family Trichechidae; genus Trichechus; species Trichechus manatus. The sequence goes on from NW_004443974.1 coordinate 10,152,181, forward strand.
GTAAGGACCCTGGTGGCGCAGTGGTTAAACACATGACTGCTAACTGAAAGGTATGGTGGTTTGAACCCACCAGCCACTCCATGGGAGGAAGATGTGGCAGTCTGCTTCCATAAAGATTTATGGCCTTGGAAACCCTATGGAGCAGTTCTGCTCTGTCCTACAGGATTGCTATAAGTTGGAATTGACTCAATAGCAGTGTATTTGGTTTTGGTTTTAATCTAACTGTGATATTGAAAAAGACCAGAACCAATACAAGAAAGGAAAATGACAGGCCAGTCTCATTCATAAATAGAGATTGAAAATTTTTAAACAAAATATTGGCAAACCAATTCCAACAATGCATAGAAGTATAATATATCAAGACCAAGCTCAGTTCATATCATTATTTCAAGGTTAGGTTATCATTAGAAAAATTAGTAAGGCTATAGAATACTTCAACAACACTATCAACTTGAGCTAATTGACATTTTTCTCTACGTAATGGAGCCCTGGTGGTGCAGTGGTTAAGAGCTATGGCTGCTGTCTTAGTCATCTAGTGCTGCTACAACAGAAATACCACAAGTGGATGGCTTTCACAAAGAGAAATTTATTTCTTCACAGTAGAGTAGGCTAAAAGTCCAAATTCAGGGCATCAGCTCCAGGGGAAGGCTTTCTCTCTCCGTTGGCCTTCTCATCAATGTTCCCCTGGACTAAGAGCTTCTCGGCGCAGGGACCCCGGTCCAAAGGACACGCTCTGCTCCCGGCTCTGCTTTCTTGATGGTAGTAGGTCCCCAATTCTCTCTGCTCACTTCTGTCTTTTATATCTCAAGACATTGCCTCAGGATACAATCCAATCTTGTAGACTGAGTCCTGCCTCACTAACACATCTGCCGCCCATCCTCCCTCATTAACATCATAGAGGCAGGATTTACAACATATAGGAAAACCACACAATACCAGGAATCATGGCCCAGGCAAATTGATACACACATTTTTGTGGGGGACATAATTCAGTCTATGACAGCTGATAACCAAAGGGTCGGTGGTTCAAATCCACCAGCTGCTCCCTGGAAACCCTATGGGGCAGTTCTACTCTGTCTTATAGGGTCGCTATGAGTTGGAATTTGCTCGATGGCAATCGGTTAATAACAGTAGAATATGCATTCTTTTCAGGTGCTCATGGGACGTTCATCGAGAGAGAACTCCATTTAAAATTCTAAATATGGCAACAATGTGGAGCAACAGAAACTCTCATATATTGCTGGTGGGAATATAAATTGGTACAAGTTTTGGAAAATAATATGACAATATCTAGTAAAGTTGGAGATGAAATTGAAGTTTATACCCTATAAACTAGCAGTTCCACTCCTAGGTATATATCCTAGTGAAAAACCTGCACATGTAATGTAGAGACATGTATTATAATGGAAAAAAAAAGAAAAGAAAACTGTCCCAAAGACCATCAAATGCTCAATGGATAAATAAGTTTTATATTCGTTCAGTTGAATATTATGCAGTCACGAATTAATGTGGATGAATCTCAAAAATATATTACTGATTTTAAAAAGCAAGTAACAGGAGACATCTGCTTTTGGCTATGACTAAGAGCCATATATTGCTCCCTGGCCCATATACTAGAATTTCTCTAGGATAGATGGAACTCCTAGGTCCTCGTGGGTACACATTTTCTTTTTTAATAGATACTGTGAAATTGCCCCTTAGAAGAATAACTTACCAATTTACTTCTTCCCAGTCTCCTTTTTTTATTGTATATTTTTCTTTTATAATTGGGACCACTTTTTTTTATAAATTTGTGGGGTTTTTTCTCTTAATACTGAAACATAAACACTTTCCATGTTAGCAATTCTTTTTAAAAATTTTATTGACTATATTTTATTGATTATATTATGGCTTTCTTAATATTTATATATTCTGGGGTATTTCAGTTGTCTTTAGCTTTTCAATATTATAAATAAAGCCATAATGAACAACTTGCAAATAAGGATTTTTTTTGAGTGCTTAGGAGGGATACCTGGATAGGAAAGGGAAAGGACACTTAAGAGCACAAGTGCAGAGATAGATTTGAAAGAAAAAGTTTGGCATTTGAGCAGCAGTTGGTAAATAATTATTAAAATCAGTTCAGATTTGGTATAACACCAACACACGTACACACACAAAGGAGATTTAAATGACCCTAAGCTTAAATGAGACGGTGATGTGATGTGTCTTTCAAAGTTTGGCAATTTTCACTTAATATAACTGCAGGGCCTTCCTAAGAGGAAGTGGTATTCTGATTTTGATCTAAATTCTTAAGTATTGTGCTTATTTCTGGGTGTTACATTAAATATATTTTCCAAACAAGGGAAAGGGGGTAATAATCCTATTGCATTTTATTCTTATCACCATTTCTGGAAGTATTATGTTGCGCTGTTGGACCCCACATTTCAAGAGGGATTTTTAAAATGGTGTGCTCATAGAAGACTTACAAGTATAGGAATGGTGCAGGGATATGTAACCATATCTTTAGGGATATTGTATTAGTCATCTAGTGCTGCCATAACAGAAACACCACAAGTGGATGGTTTTTATGAAGAGAAGTTTATTTCCTCACAGTCAAAGTAGGCTAAAAGTCCAAATTCAGGGCATCAGCTCCAGGGGAAGGCTTTTTCTCTCTGTCGGCCTTCTTCTCTTCAGTGTTCCCCTGGACTAGGAGCTTTCGGCACGGGGACCCCAGTCCAAAGGACGCGCTCTGCTCCCGGCACTGCTTTCTTGATGGTATGAGGTCCCCCTGTCTCACTGCTCACTTCTGTCTTTTATATCTCAAGAGATTGCTTCAGGACACAATCCAGTCTTGTAGATTAGGTCCTGCCTTACTAACACAACTGCCACCCATCCTCCCTCATTAACATCATAGAGGCAGGATTTACAATTTATAGGAAAACCACAGAATACCAGGAATCATGGCCCAGTCAAATTGATAGACACATTTTTTGGGGGACATAATTCAATCCATGACGGATATGGTGTATGGTTTCTCTTTAATAAAACAGTTGCTGTCGAGTCGATCCTGACTCGTGGCGACCCCATGTGTTGTAGGTTAGAACTGCTCCATAGGGTTTTCAAGGATGCGACGTCTCGGAAACAGATAATCAGGCCTTTCTTCTGAGACACCTCTGGGTAGGTTCAAACTGCTCACCCTTCGCTTAGTAGTTGAATGTTTAACCGTTTGTGCCATTTGGGGGCTCCAGGGTTTGTCTCTATCAAGGAAGATTTTAGTGGGAATGGAATCAACTCACAGTCTTCAACTATTTGAAAGGTTAGTATATAGTGAAAAGGGAGCCTTAGTTTTTATGTTTACAGTGAACAGAATTAAACTTACTGAGTTACATACAGAAAATAGGTTTTGTCTGATCCAGAGTGAGGACCATCTAATAACAGTGTCTACACAACAAGAGGGATATTTTGGGAGGTAGTGAGGATGCATGTACAACAGTAGCGGGATAGGGTGACTTGGTAGAAAGGTCAAGTATTTACCAGAGGGATTGGATCTAGACATTTCAAACCTGAATTTGGTATGTGCGTGTTGTACCTCAAGTTGAAGGCAGATCTTATAGGTCCTTTTAAAAGACATTTCTTACATCCGTCCTTTCCATTCTCAGGAACCTCATCATCTTTTGCCTAGATTATTCTGATTTCCTCTTAGCTAGAACCTTTGGTTCTAGTTCTTGGTTCAATCTTTTTGACATCCTGCTGCCAGACTGCATCTCTAATACAGTTTCCTTCAATACTGCTTAATATCAAGCTACTCAAATCTTTTATCATTCCCCATTGCCTGTAGGGTAAAGTTCAAACTCTAGCTTGGAAATCTTGACTGTTTGTAAGTTGGAGCTTTATTCTTTTATCCATTCAACCACCATTTATTGAGTACTCGCTATATGCCAGGGACTGTGTTAGATGCTGATGATAAGAGTGATGAATAAAGTACAATACTATGCCTGATAAGAATAAGTTCAAAAGAGCTAGGAAGATGAGCTTAGAACAAGCTTTATGTTTGTTCTTTTAGTTATTTTAAAGGAAAAGTGTAAGATTTTGAAGAAAAGCGTAATCCAGTTTAAAAACTCAAAACTTAGCTTCTACTACTCCTCTACATGAACCTTTGGTCCCACTCAGATTGGTCTGCTTACTTTCTTCAAGGACACGTGCTTATTTTCTGCCTCATGGTTTAATAATTCTTTCCAGTTCAAAAAATATTTTCCCCATAATATCTTTCTGTACTATACCCATCTTTCAGGGTAGTCCATGTTTTATAGCTTTCCTTAATCAGTATGTTTTGTAGCTCCTTTAGGATTCCTCCCTTCTCTGAATCATAAAACTTATTTTCTGTACCATTCACCTGGCTTTTATTTATGTACCACTTATTATTATTTAACAATAGTAATCATTGGTTAAGAAGCCCTGGTGGTGCAACAGTTATAAGCACCCAGCTGTTAACTGAAAAATTGGCGATTCGAACCCGCCCAGGGGCTCTGTGGGAGAAAAGCCCTGGCAATCTGCTCACATAGATTACAGCCTAGAAAACCCTATGGAAGTTCTACTCTGTCACATGGGGTCACAACAACAACAACAATTATTTGTTAAGAAATGTAATTAAAGAATACAATATCGTTTCCTATTCTATATTGCATATACATTATATTTAAATATTGTGTTATTTTATTCTTTATATGTGCGTATCTGTCTTTCTAGTGAAATTATAAAATCCTTGAGGACAGGAACATGGCATCTCTGTGACCCCCAGAGACTTGAACACAAGTCTTACATGATTGGCATATAGAACAGTCTTAATAAACATTTGTTGAATAAGTGCACGTTGACTTTATAAACCAATAAATCAGAGTACCGTGGTAATTAAACCTTCCATATTAGCCATGAAAGATTATTTTCTCACCCTAAAGTAGCGTTTTCCCATATTCCCACCTCACCTATTTTAGGTAGGATTGCAATTTCAGCTGAACATGGCTTTCCAGTGCTTCTTCTAAGACTTGCAGGTTTGCTAATTCCTAGTCACTGTAGTTCTTTTTCTATGCCAGGTGCCATTAGCTCTTTGGTGTGTATGTCAAGGAACCATGTAAATGTTTAGAAACATAAAGAAATTAAGTTATACGTAAGTATAATCTATAAAGTCTCTCCTTAGTTTTCTCTTTACTAATGAATTTTTATCTTTTACAGCTCTCCTGCTTTAAAAATGAAATCTTATTTTATTCCCATCTTACTTCCACTTTACACATCACGCTCCGTAACATTTCCAGAATCTGAACATATCTCTCCATTTCCACATCACAGTCTTAGTAGTGGCCTTAGCTACATACATTTGATCTTCTTTATCATCATTGTTAAGGAGTCCCTGGCTGGTGCAAACAGTTAAGCACTCGACTGCTAGCTGAAAGGTTGGCGGTTTGAACCCACCCAGGCCTGGCAATATGCTTCAGAAAGGTAATAGCCTTGAAAACCCTATGGAGCAGTTCTACTCTGCACACATGGGGTTGCCATAAGTTGGAATCGACTCAGTGGCAACTAACAACAAGATCATCGTTAACATCATCTTCAGCAACAACAGATACTGAGCACCTATCATATGCGTGAAATGAAGCTGGGCACTGGGGCAATTTCTCTTCTTACAGACTCAACCTCAATTTGACTAAATGAGAGAATGACTCTTCATTGTTTGCCTGTTTTCTATCCCACCGGTGCTTTAGTTAATCAGTTGTCTTGCCTTGAGTTCACCATCATATCCAACTGCAGTTGACTGGTTAGCAGCTTTATATTCCATTCAGTGGTGATGGCTGTTTCTTGGTAGTGGAGTGAGAGAAAAACACAAGGGAAAGTGGACAACCGTAGTAACTCTTTACTGGTTTTGCCTCCATTATGGCAAATTGCTTGTGATTTGTGGAAATGAAATCTCTTTTATCAATGGTTGACTATCAGTTCCTTTTTCTGGAGAGAAGTCATTAGCTAACGCAGCTCAAGGATTTGTCTGAGAAGAGCAGCACATCAGTTAGAATGCTAATTCACTCAACTGGCAGCAAGCACAGTGAAATGACAGCTTGGAGGGGGGTAAGAGGAGTGTCTGAAAATGGCAGCAGATTGGTATTTCTAAAGGGGAGGGAAATTTCATAATGATGAATAAGAAAGATGACATTTGGTGCTCACATTTAACTTGCATTGGATGTCCATATAAGGGTCAGTATGCATAACCTCTCTTGATTAGGCCTCCGGCTGCCCAGCAGCTGACTGAGTGTATACCCTTCAGACTGTAACCAAAAGAAAGGCCTAGATAATTAGGCCAAGTTGAACTGCAGGAGGTAGCCAGCCTCTCTGCTGCCTTTTGTATATTCATGACCCAGCTTGATTGATGGAAGGACAGTGTTTGGTGACACTGTCATTTGCAAGCTGAAAGGTAGACTTCAGTCTAGAGCCAAGATCAGATGTGCTTTAAAGAGTCCTACAAGAAACTCATTTGGATGCTGATGATGTTCACATACGCATTTCTTTGTTTCTTACTGTTTCTCATGGACATCTGTTAATTTGTAGAAATTAGCTTGGTTGTTTTCAGTTAAAGCCTCGCACTAAGTTACAGGATAGTTTTGTTCTAAAAAGTTATACGAAGTTGATAACACTATAATGTGTGATGTGGGTCTCAGATGTTTTTATGTAAACTTTTAACTTCGTATGTAGGAATTTAAAATATTTTTCTTGAATTGATGTACATCACTAGAAGCAAGCAGACTTTTCTCAGGAAAAAAGTTAAATGAAATTTATGCATGTATTTCACATATTTCAGAAGTCTTAAGCACTACTATCAAATTATTTTCCAGACAGTATTGCTTTTGCGAGTATATTTTATTCCCAGTAAGAATTGATCGTAATTACCTAAGGTCTGCTTTTAATATTATTGTTCATAAAAAGGTCTTTTATTTATTCTGATGTCTTTTCTGTTTACTAGAAGAATTGGTTAATTTCAGATTTGTGGCAAGTGAGTTCAGAATACTAAAGGAGGCTAGAATCCTGAAACAGAAACATGAGGTTGACCTAAGGAATATCTTCAAATTATAGAACTTAAGTTGTTTTAAGCTAATAGAATAAGGAATACCATATTCTATTGATTAGTAAGGACATAAAGAAAGGGAAGGAAAGGTTGTTTCAGAAGTATTATTGATGTACCTGTATCGTCAGTATTAAATACAGCCTTTGAGAAACACCATGTGAACAGTAGTTATTCTTATTAATTTTATTTTCAGTACCTGTATTATTACATGGATACTTTTACAGGATAAAGTTATTCTGGTGTGGCTAAGTGATTATCAGCTTGAAAACAATTTGAGTATTTTCTCTGAAAAATCCTTAGATATGTATGTTTTACATGTTACCTATCTTCTGTTAGTTACCTTAACTACAGATAATACATATAAAAGCTCTTTGCAAGCTTAAAGTCCTATATAAATGATTATAATAGTAGTAGTTGTTGTTATTGTTATTATTAACCAATTATAGATAGTTGCAAAAGATACAACAGTTATAACAGGTGCAGTAGTCCTCCCATTACATTTTTGCCAACTAAATGTGATTGATCAGGTATGAAATCAGGTATTTTTTATAAAAGCAAAAAGGCAAAGAAAGACTTTACCAGCTTTTTCAGTTATTTTTCATATTAATTATCTGACTTTGCTCCTCCTCACCAGATGTTAGAAAAAGCAGCATCTCCAAACAGTAGTGTTTTTGTAAAGAAGGTTCTGGAGGGTGTTAGGAAAACACTCTATGATTATACAGAAATCATGCATAGTCCTTCTAAATTCATTTCAGTCTTAACTGACGTTTAAGATATGTGTCTGAAATCTAGTATCCTAAATCTGTCTGCAGAGTATTCAGAAAACCTTTTTGTTGTCATTTGTGGTAATTATTTCAAATCAGACAGTTGTCTTGTAGCAGCAAAAGTGTTAATATATCCAAAATGTTAATGAAAATATCATTTTCTGACTGAAATCATATCATGTGATCTTCAAAATACTGAATTTTCTTTTAGATTTTTCTTGCTAGAAATTAAAAGCAAGGTGTATATTTTTCTGTGAAATAAGGTAGAAATAAGAAACTGTCTTACTGAATAAAACAGTTCCAGTAATTTTCAAAAGAGAGCTTTGCCTTCTTGAACTGAATTTAAGTGTATTGTGTATTTTTCTGCTACAGCGCGATATTCTTAATGTGTTGGTTGCTCCTCTTCTCATTAAGTCTTTTCAAAAACTTAAGGATGTCACTTTGTCAGAAAATTTCTGGGTCTTTCCAGTGATAAAATAAACTTGACACTTGTTCCATGAAGGCATCTTCTCCCTGCTTATCAGCTCTTCAATTTATGGCTGTGCTTTGAAATTTGTGCCTGTGACTCCCATCTTTGTATTTACTCCAATTAACACATAAACTCTAATTAGTCAGATCAAGGGACTTGGGAGTCCATAAATGGAAAGTGACATGGCAGAGCTTGGCAGCTGGTATCAAGGCAAGGTGACAAAAATAGGGAAGTATCAATTAGATGACACTGATGATAAAGCTGTGTGTTGGGATGGTAGATTTTAACAGCTCTCTGTGTCACTGGCTGCTGACTCTAGGATGGGGCATAGGAATAAGTTGGTAAAATGACAGCTAAGTTAAAGTATTGAACTTTAGGTAAATTTAAAAACTAATAATAATGGAACAGTTTAATTCAATTTTATATCATTGTCACTGGCAAATAATTATACATTTCTACCAAAATCAATTTTTGGTGAATTTTCCTGAAGTGTGTTGTCAAATTATATTTTAAATATATAGCAATTCTCATCTCACTAGGAATGCAAGAGTTCAGAATTATAAATTCTGAATAATCTCCTACTTGAATATTTTGGGGAGGGGGTGGTCCAAATGGATTTGGGAGGAACCATTGTCACTATCAAATATTTACTAAATTCCATACTTCATAGTTCTGGATTACATATGTAATTCAGCAGTGAAGAAATTTAAGACTTTGTAAGTATTATTCTAGTTTTAGAAATCTAGTGTTATAGAAAAAGACTTGTGTCTCATATAAGGGATATTATCAGGATTTTTGCATTTTTCATTGCTTGAGAGGATAAGAGAAGTTAAATATACCCGACATGGGCTGCATCCTCAGCTATCTGGTCCCTAACATTGATCCTGTTCTTAAGTGGGTGGTTGGATATTCGTTAAGAAAATTCTGAAGGGTATTGGAAACACACTGTGTGATCACTACAGAAATCTTGTGGAACCAAAGAATGATTTTTTTTTTCCCCCTTAAGGCTTGGTTAAATTGTGATTTGAATATATGTTGTCATTAGATACTAGACAGTAGAGGCTCTAAATTTGTTTTTTTTGTTTTGTTTTTTTTCCATTTTGGACAGCCAGTGGCTCTGTAAGCTTAATTGGTATTTGTTGAATGTAGATATGATCTGTAGTTATTTAAGCAGTAGATTTTAAACTTAGACTTTAAAACTGAAATTATTTTAATTGTTATATATCACCATTTCAGGTACTGCAGAAAATGGGAAAAGAACTCTTAAATGATGTATTTGAAAAGTTGCTGTTCTGGAGGAGTCCTTGAAGCATTAGAAATCTGCCAGAAGGTCCATTAACATAAATGTTTAACTCACACAAACATGTACCAAAATGAAAATGTGTCATGCATTAATTTGCTGCAAAAGAAACTAACAATTAGAACAACATTCTGCCTACTTGGACCTAAATTTCCTAGGGCAGTAATAATACATAGTGTTGATATAGTTTAGGTCTTTTAACTATGTGTTAAAAGACACATAGTCTTCTACTTTGGTGTTAAAATGAATTCTTCTGTTTTAAACTATTCAAACATGATGAACTTAAATAACTAGAAGGAAGTGTTGGTGTATGAATTTCTAGGCTAAGGGATTCTGAAGTTCCCTATCAGCTCAAGGTCTATTAGAAACACTTGGAAGAAATGATTTCCTTTCTAGTTTGCCAAAGGAATGATTTTATGTAATGTGTGTATTTTGTAATTGTGAAAATACCAGATGCTGTCATGAAAACAGGGAACCCAACTAATACTAGAATAATCCATATGAGACTATTTTGTTTTCCTGCCATTTTCAGTCATTCTTGTCAGTGGTACCATGTATGTATCGAGCTGGTAGCCTGCCTTTAAGGAACCACCCTAGCAGTGATTAAATATGTGCTATGGCTTTTTTACACCAAGGAAAGAAATTGTGAATTTTGAAAATCAAATGCCCATCAGTTGACTTGTTTTTTTTTTCTTTTTTGGGGGGTAGTTAGCATGCTGATCCCAGTTGATGGTCATATGTTGTAAACCACATGGAACTATTTCAAGCTGTGATGGGGGAAAGTAACAACTGTAAACATTCCTCCTTGAAGCAACTGGTTGTCCTAAACTGAGCACTATAGAATAAAAATGGAAACATAAAAATAGCAGTTGGAAAGATAAAACAGCATTTACAGTACTAATAAAACTGTTGTGGCTTCCACAGGAAAACATGCTTTGTAACCTAATGCTTACCTGAAAAGACTGTCGAGTTTCTGAGAGTTATAGCTGTTTTTGTAAGAGAAGCACAGAGATTTGCTTGAGGGCTGAGTGATAGATTTGCCTGCCTGAAGCATCCCAGTGTGTTTATACATGGCTTGTATGGCAGCTTTCATAAGACATTTACCCCATGATTTGCGATGAGCTTATGTGTGAATAATTAATGGCAATTAATCCTTAATTACAGTAATTAGGCAAGTCACAGGAAATTAAGCTGCAGCTGGAGAAGACCATGCCTGGGAAGAGAGGACTGGGGGCTGTGTGAATGTGCCATTTACTGACAGCATTACTAGGATGCGCAGTATTCAGCAGCTTTGGCATTTCTATTGGCAGCCTTGGGTAGGACTAAGAGTGCTCTGCATTAGAAGCAATCTATAGTTGTCTACAAGAGTTTTAAGTTCAAGTGCCAAAATGTTATGTTGCATATGGTGATTATCTAAGTTTATTGGTTGCCATAACTCAAATGACTATAATTGTTTTTGGCTTGGTAACAGTGACATTAGAAACAGGAGCTTTTATGCATTCATAGGTTCTGTTGGCATGAACCATGAAGTAACTCTTAGAAACAATTCATCCAGGTTTGCAATTATGAAATAGATGATGTGATTGTCTAGAAATTAACTGAGAAAATTTCAATCAAGAAAAACAGCAGAACATATAGTGTCTTGTTTGAGGAGTTAATTACTTTATTACTTGTTGCCTTTCCCAGTTAAGCATGGTAGTACACAGTGTGCAGGAAATAGTCTTTGTATTGAATACATACTCCAAAATGTTAAGAAAAGCTGACATTATAGAAATTTTAAATAATTGACATTAAATGCTAACAAAAATAATGTTTAAGAATCTACAAGGAACGTTTTTAAAACAAGCAAAGCAAACATTCAATGGAGCGCAGCATTCTCCAGCAAATCCTTGGTAAGAGATGTTCATGGTTCCTCATTTCAGAATGTATAACCTCATCAATCATCTGTGTGGAATTTAAAAATCATATGGCCCTTGTATACCTAGATAATGAGCATGTAAGGACGTTGTATTACTGTTGTTGTGTGCTGTCGAGTCTATTCCAACTCATAGCAACCCTGTAGAACTGCTCCATCGGGTTTTTCAGGCTGTAATCTTTATGGGTGCAAATCGCCAAGTCTTTTATCCCATGGAACCACTGGTAGGTTCGAACTGCTGGTCTTTTGGTTAGCAGCCGAGCCCTTAACCATTGCATCACCAGGGCTCCTTGTTATATTACTACTAGTATATTTTTCACAATTAAATACAGAATTAAGCATGAGAAAAGCATCCCGATTCATTTGCCCACTGAATGGTTGACACTTAACGTTAATTTTTCTCTTTGAACTTCAAGGCACAACAGGAAGTTGGGCCCACATACGCAGCTTAGGTCTGATATTAAACTTATCTAAACTACAAATCTGTTACAGTCATTATACAGCTGTTATAATAGCTGGGTACTGCTTGATACCAACACAACTATTGGGAAAAGAATGCACTTGTCAGATAGTCTCAATTAGATAAAAATACACGCATGGTATTTTTTAATGGCCTATATCATTTAGTTGGAGATATTTGTAAAGTCTTCACTTTTTATACTGAAAAGTTTTTTAGTTTTTTTTCCTACATAATTTGTAATCAGAAATGTTTTGGGCAATAGGCTGGTTATTGAATATTAGGTATACAAAGCCTCATCTTTCAAGAATACCTTTTCTTCTAAGACGAAACTGATGGAGAGTGAAGTTATGTGAACTTGTAAAGATCATTGCTGTCTGTACTTTTGGTTCACTTTAAAGAGGAAGTAAGTCACAATATCCTAATAATGGTCTTGATTTTATAAATGATTTTTCCCCTTGAAATAAGCAACACATTTATTTTAATGTGTAGAATCGGTTTGCTAGCAGGGCGACAGTTTAAAAAGGCTTCCAACTGTGACACAAGTGCAACCATATTGCTTCCTATTACTCGCTAAGGTAGTTGTTTAGAAGAGAGAATGTTCTCCCTGGAAATGTTTAAAGTGCTGTAATTTTATTTAGGATAATGAGGATTTATAACCATTTTGCCATATGAAAACCTGCCTTTAGACAGAGCGAAATAGGCTGTTTTGGTTATTGAATGTTCTTAACTCTAGTGTGTGTGTGTGTGTGTGTGTGTGTGTGTGTGTGTGTGTGTGTGTGTCTTACAGCAGTAAGGAAGTATTTACATAGGGGATTATGCTGGTTTATTCTATATGTTGGCCTGTGTTAAATATTAAAATATTATGTGATACAATTCAACTTTGACTCATGTTAGTGTTTACATTTCTTTGTATGTGGGATTTCTCTATATTGAAATATAACAATAGGATGTCTTTGTTTTTTAACAGTGACTGGTGGGTATCCGGGGCCCTGAATCTATAACTTTGCTCATATAAGCTGTACTGGAGGAAGTTAATTTGAGTGATGGCCTACATTTCAAGTGCAAGGGGAGACAAAGTTGTGATAGAAAAGTCACAGGATCTATGCGTTTAACATTAAGCATGACATTAATGTAGTTTGTATTATTTAAAAAAAAGAATCAACCTAGTAAATGTAAATTTGACTTATATTATTAACACTATATTCTATAGTACTCTCTCACAACCCACCATGGAATGGTTTATTTAGGCCTCTGCCTCTAATATGGGAGGGGGAAGAAAGGAACTGAACAGTTAGAGATTTTTATCAGGTTTTTATCTCCTCACTGAAAATCTTAGCTCTCAAAACATTTCTAATTTCCCTCATTTGAAGGTTCAAACAGTTTCAAATTACTGCCCATGGATTGTTCTTGACATCCCGAATGGTAAATTTGAGCTGTGGAAATGCTGGAATGTGTTTTTGTGCTTTTCCTGAACAAGGGAATTCAACGGGTAAATTACAGTCATTTACTGGGAGTGTAATTTACTGAGAGCCTTTAGGCAAATGCAGGAAAAAGGACAGCAGTAGAACAGAAAAAACAGCCTAAAAACTGTTTTGTGTTATTTTTTCCCTTTTCTCATTAAGTATTCACATAAGAGTTTTATGAATTAATGGATGATCCTACAATTAAGACAGATAACCTTTATTCGTTTTCACCACTGATAGATCAGGTATTTGAAAGAAACGGTGACTGCTATGTGTAAATTACAACCTGAATCACATTTCTGAAATTCTACATGTTTATTTTGCATTCAGATTCCTGTTCGTCTTCTTATTGAGGATGGTAAAGAGACTTATTGCTCTGTCTTCAGAATGATTACAGATTTCACTAATTTTCACTATACCAGTAATTCAAATATTAAAAATTTTAAATTTTGTTAGTGGACAAATTAGTGAAAAGATTTTTCATACTTTGGTCTTGAACAAGTACTATTCTACTTCTGTCATGTATCACAGATGAGTCTTATTTTAAAAATAAAAAGACCAGACCTTTTAGGTTGTATGCACAGTTTTAAACCAATACAGGATTACCCAGCCATTTTAATAAAGGTTAAAGAGAAATTTTATGAAATTGTCAACTAAATCTTTGTAATATAACTATATAAACATTTGTGGTAATTCTTATAAACAGTTCTGACCAATTCCTTTCATGAAAAGCAGTGTGCTCTGTAGTAATTGCTAAGCAAACAGAAAGCTGTGTTGCAAAGTGGTTTTGTATAGCATATTGTAATTTGACACTTAAGTTGTGCCCTGCATTACTCTGTGTCATAATTGATGGCTAAAGAAAAGCACATGCTATGCTAATCATTTGTTAGAATAGCTTGTTAAATTGTGGTTGCCAATTTTAAATAAACTATGGAATGCTTGTCTGTATTTGAAGGTTTCATAGCCTACAGTTTTAAACAGTCATTTTGAAGCTCTTTTTTAACTTTATGTTGCATATGCACAATTCTGCCTTTGCACACAGGGTCAGCATGTTCGCCAGTTTAATAGCATACTATCAAGAACAAAATCAATGAGCTGCAGGTTTCACACTAGTATCACAAGGGACTTTTCTGTTTATAGTTCATTTGTGTACTGATCCTAAATTCGATGTCCTTTTAAAAACAGATCATAACTGATATTTTGATACATGATATTTTAAGTTCTTAAAATAAAAAAATAAGTTTTAGAATTGGAAGGTTAATTTAGTCATTGTTGGAAAATAAGGGTAAATTTATATTTACCAAGCATAGTAACTGGACATAAAGCAGCATTTGTTAATATAGAAGTTACTAACTACAGAATGCCAATAAGAATTTTTAGTGCGGTTAAATGAGATTTGGAAGATAGTACTTGTGCATAATCAGTTTGTGAGTTTTCATCTTTAAACGCAGGAACTTTTACTTAAATATGTGATAAGTTTATTATATCATGTAAAGAGAGAGGAGGTTAAACTTGGTGAGAATGTGGAGGAATAAACCTCTACGACTTCTAGTAAAAGAACTAAAGCATGATGAAGGAATATGTACATTTCAACATAAAAGAAATGTTACTTCTATGGAGAAAATGATTTAATGTGCAGAGAAGAGTTATTCATTTTTAGGAGATTAAGAATGACTTGAATATAATACTTTTAATTTGTAATAATGGTCTGACGGTCTGCTTCCTGTCTAAAGTAAACCTTTTGATCAGCATGTTCATTTTGATCATTTTGATCTCTTCTGACGTGTAGTGTATTGAATGGATAAAAGTATTGTTTCCAGTTATTGTACATACACTTAATTAAACCAGTAAAGACATACAGGTGGATTTAGCTCTCAATCATTTAATAGGCAAATATGTGTAAGGTGTCTGTGGCCTACAATTGACCTCTTTGTGTGGAGGAATTCCTCGAATACATTCAGGATTAAGTCACTCTGTTACATGAGAGGAAAGGTGGCGCACATGCTTTTCCTGAAACAAATACTCTCGGTTGATGGCATTATTTGAGAGGCAAAAGATTTGATCTTTTTTTTTTTTCTTTAACAATAGCTAACATACTTTAGAGTTGAAAATTTGCAACAGTTTTTCTTTCTTGTGGAAGGTTTGTTGTGTTTGTTTTCTAATATGCTTCATTTCCTCCCCTAAGTTGTGTAAAATCTAAATACTAGGAAAGATTGAACTTGATCACTTAGCATTATAAAAAAAAAATTTAGAGCCTTAATGCAACTGATTATTTGTTCATAAATTTATTCTTTATTTCTTTAAATCTAAATGAATTTAAGTAAATGTGTACATTTTAGACCTAAATTCTTATTTAATTTTTTATCATTTAATGGCAGGCCAAAATAGTAGTTTAAAAAATACAGCAGGATTGGGTTCTAATTTAGGTCAGGCTCCATGCAGGTTTGAGAAGTCCGTGTCTCAGCTCCTTTGGAAAAGGGGACACACCCAGTATGGAATGTTTTGGATGATTATGAGTATTAAATGTTACTTCAAAAGATTTACTTTTAGGGGGGAAGTGTAAAATGTGCTTTGCAAGTTTGCTGTTTATTTTGACTTTGAAGTAGTTTCTCCAACGGCAGGTTATGGAAAGAAAAAGTCAGCGACCACATACTACAGTAAAATTTCCTTAATTTGATTGGAGATGGAATAATGGTTATATAAATCGGGCACATCTCACATTTACTTTCACCTTATTGAAGGACTCTTTAGCATCCCCATGGACGTCTGCCTTAATTTCAGTTAAGTGTAGGGTCACCCACGATTACCGGTAGTTTCTCGGAGTAACTCACTGACCCGTGGAGAGGTGGGTCTCTTGGTCTTTTCCTGCTTGGCTGTGGGTTGTCCAAGGGCGTCTGTGCACGCACAGGCCGAGCCACGGCTCTTTGGACTGCACACACGCAGTAACCTCGCCCCTTTTCTCAAGTCCTTAGTTTTGCATAAAGATGTGTCAGATATATCGTTCCTAAAGATTCTAGAGAGAGAAATAATGGATATGTGGGAGCTCAGTGTAAGCCCGAATTTTCTTTCCTCAGTAGTTTTTGTTCTCAATCGCCTTGATGAAACAATCTTGAAGCAGCTTCGCTTCCCGTAGCATTTGGAATGAGTCCCCGACAGGCTGATTTTCCACCCCTGTTGTGATGCTGCTTTCTCTAGTTAATGTTCCTGTGTAAGTGTCGCACAAAAGTAAACCCAAAGAGCCCGCACATGACAAGGAGGCTGCTCCATTCACATTAATTATGCAGTCAGGGCGGTGAGAATTCGCTGTCAGCCAGAGGGGCGGGGGCGCGCCGCGGCGGGGAGCAGGGCTTGGGCGCAGGGCCTCCCGGCGCGGCCGCGGGAGGGGCATCCTGGACTGCCCGCAGGCTCGCGGGCTGCAGCTCCGAGCATTGGAGAACAATGGGCGCGCCCAGCGCCCGCCCGCGCCCCCCAGCGCGCCCCGGGAGCCGTGGGCGGAGTGGCGCGGCGTGCGCGAGCTGCCAGGAGAGGCCCCGTGTGCGAGCTGCGGCCCCGGCTGCACCTTGGTGGGTGGTAGTCGGCGGAGCTTCTGCCGCGGCCGAGGGCAACAGGCGCTTCATGCCCAGCCGCCCGTTGTCGGAACCGGAGTCCGAAAGTTAGTGCCTTTGAACTACAAAGCAGAAGCTTGATTTGCAGTAGGGCGACCATGTAGTCTGGATTTACCTGATTTCAAATATCTGGGCGGCTGCTGACCTAGGTATCTTCTGTGGAGAAGGGCATAATCACCACGTGAACATTTTAGAAGGTTGGGAAAAATTTTCCAAACCGGCTATAAAACATGGACACACTGGGAAAATGGTGGTTAATGAAAAATAACTCTGTAACCCCTCACCATAAATATGAAACATCTGGAAGGTTTCCCACAGTAATTGGCCCGGAAGCATCCTAACTTAATGGCCGTGTTTTTTCAATGGGAGACTGAATTCCATAGGGAATTCCGCAGGGAATTTAATTGTGCAAACATTTGTTGAGTACCTACTATGTCCTAGGTGATGGGAAATTATTACCTCGTTATTGCTGTGTGGAAAGCATTCCAGAAAATTAAAATTACTGCGCTTTCCAGAATTTAAATATGGAAACCATAGAAAAATTGCTCTTTTTGTTACTGTTACCTCCCCCATCTCCTAGTGACTGGGCTTTAGTCAGGAAGTATTGGGAATGAGGGTGGAAGCAGGATGAATATGCTTTTCTCAATTTTTTCACTTTTAAAGAATATCTGCAAAAACTGAAGTATTTCTGTAGTGTAGGTTATACGTTTAATCATGTGAACTTAGAATTGTATGCTTGCAAGGAATGACTGGCCAGTATCCATGCCAGTAGAACAACAGAACGCTGAGATTTGGAAAGAGTAAGAAGATTATAATTTTAAAAGCCTTGCTCTCTTTATAGAGTTGCAAAACAATTCCACATTCATATTTTGTACTTTACCTTAAAATAAAAGATTGTACGTGCAGAACTTCATGAGTAAATCCTGTCACGTTCAGCTAAGAGCAATAGCACTGCAAATTTTTTCCAAAAGGAAATAGGCCATCGTTTCAAGGCCATGTGTAGTTGCCAGCCATGATGACATTTAGCTGTATCCCAACCAAAGTTATAATTTCTGAAAAAAACAAATTACTACCTTTATCTTTTTCTTTCTTTCTTTTAATGTATGAACTAGATAAAATGTATTACTTGAAAATGTTTAATATTCACATCTGACATTTATATTATGTACTTATTCCAAAAATAAACTTCACAAACAAATATCATTTGCTTCCTTGACCTATAAGAAAAATGTTGCTCCCTCTATGTGGTAGATATTTTTAAGTTACATCTTATTATTTAAAACATATTACTGTGAATGACTTTTTCTCTTTTCAAATGGTAATGAGATGTAACTTTCTAAAATGAGTGTTCAGTTTGAAATTGCCAATATCCAACCATTTTTTACTTATCAAAATAGCAGTTTCATGTGGTTCAATCAAATGGGTAGACAATATCGATAATGAGTAAGTGAAATGAAAAGAGCAGAGGAGAAAGTACTTATAACTATTGTGCAAAAATGTATGATGTACAAAAAAATTGCAATTTGTAGTTACACAGATGAAGTAAAATGATCACAAGATTCATTTTTACCCCTGTCAAATTGCTTGAGTTCACAGTGAACCAAGAATTTGTTTTCTTTTGAGCCTCAGAAAAAAACCTCTTTTTTAAAAAACAACAAATTAAGAAAATATACCAAATGTAGTGATCCATGGGTCCTTGGAATTTTAACTGTGTTTATATATCCTTCTCTGTATATATCAGAATAAGTATCCCATTGCCGTCGATTCCAACTTATACCTACCCTATAGGACAGAGTAGAACTGCCCACATATGTCTTCCAAGGCTGTAATCTTTACAGAAGCTGACCGCCTCATCTTTCTCCCGAGGATTAGCTGGGGGGTTCTCAACTGCTACCCTTTCGGTTAGCAGTTGAGTACTTAATCACTGTTGCCACCAGGGCTCCCTAGAATAAGTATAGCCATCCAAAATTTTGCATTTTGACTCTGTCCCTGTGCCACTTAAGAGTTAAGGTACTACTGTTAAATACATTTCATCTCCAATTTTACCTCAATCTAATGGGAGCCTCCAAAACTAGGCCTAGCAGTCTAATCAGCATTTTAATTGGAACTGTGTTTACTAGTATGGTGTAAATTTTTTTTTACCCGCTCAAAATAGTTTTATCATAAAATCATTTACATAATGGTTTCTTTTGATGCTATCTTCTATGAGATTTTTATCTCAGATAAATATCCACAAATAAGTTAATTTTTAAAATCAGAATGCAAAAGTGGTAAATTATGAATATGCTTATATTAAAAATATTTAAATAAAATACAAAAAAAATCTTATTGTTACATAGTATCATTGGCTTTGACATCATTGTATGGTGCGAGATTATAGTGATATGAAGCTTATAATACTATTTCACATTTTTATCCACTAAATAAAAACCTGCCCTGTGTTTTATTACAAAGTAGGTGGCCTGAAGGAAAATATATGTATTCTTTCCTTTTGGTATAAAATATGCATTTGGGCTTCTCATTTCATCCCCAATCTGTGTTATTCCTTAAAAATGCAGAACTGCCTGAAGTCCTCTTTAATATTTAATTCAACAACTTTTTAATCTGTCATTATGCTGTGATGAAGTAAGCATCAAGTGTCGCTGGAAAAGATTAAATTATACTTGGAAATAGGAATTGAAATGATTTAGGGTTGGAAGCTGAATATTTGCTTTGCACAAGTAATAATAATAGTAGCTTGGGTGAAGAAGGGCTTTGGTTTGGCTTTAATGTCTTTGCCTTGCTGTGCTCCCCTGTGGCTCCCCCTGATTTACGCTGGCATTACTGGGCTTTATTTTATTTAAATGGAGGTAGAAAGTGGAAATTACTACGCTACAATACATTAATTACTCTGTACTATTTCTTTGTACTGATTTCCCTTTTTTCTGTAAACATCATAAACAATGATGCAACCTACCCCAATGGATAGCAGCTGTAAGCAATCCTGTAGTTCTTGTTAACAAGCTTATCTTATAAAGGAAAAGCAGTAATAATATCCATCTGTGGAATAAAGGATAGTGAGAAGCAAAGGAACATTTATGCTTTCCTTGTCATAGAGGATGAAGTCCTACATGAGAGTAAGTTGTGACAGTATGTGTTAATATTCTAACCACTGCTTTTTACTTCTTGCTTTTAAGTCTGAACTTTCATGTGTGGACTATTTTGCACTTAGGGACAAAGGTATAAATTTTTAGATCTCTTAGCGACTCTTGGGTTGTTCAACGGGTGACAAATAAAGACTAACATATTTGGAGTCCTTGGTCTCTGCACACCTTCAGATCTTCTATCATATGGAAATCTTTCTGGTAGTCTCTAGCTGCTTAGGCTGATTTTTAACCTAGTTCTATAGCTCTGGCTACATGAGGCCAAAGCAATCAGCAGTTTAGTGGAGAAAACTAATTGAGAAATTATTTGATCACATACACAAAAGAGCCCCATGTGGTTGTTCGAAAGAATGCTTATTTCAATTTTCCTGTAATGCCTGTGTGTTGATGGCTTACATGTGTACTCTGGCCATGTTTGTAATGATTGTCTTCAAAACATATCTTCACTTGTCATGATTTGGCATGATGACAGTCCTTTTCAAAATAAGTCTGGATATAGACTAAAACCTTGACATGCAGCACACCTGTTGGAATATTCACTCCCAGAAATCCACTGTATCTGTATTTCAGATGTCCTCTTATTTAGCATCATGTCCTGTCCTAGAACAATAACAGAAAGAGCCTCTTTACTCTTTTTAAACATTTCTTTCAAATGAGAATGTAGACTTACTGTAGGTTCAGAATTATGTATTAACTCCTCAGAATTTTTTTTTTTAAAGTTGGCAAAATATTTTTAGGCTCACGAAGTTTTTGTTACCCTTTTCTAATACAGTCATGCGCCACATGTTAGTTCGGGAAGGATTGGATCGCATATACGTTCCTGGTCTTGTGCTTCCTCCGGGGGATGCCCACAGCCCAAGTCAGCAGCAAGCCCACGTTGCAGCCCCTCACCTGCGGGAACAGGAGCCCCTGCCGCTGGTAGGAGTGGGCGCCCAATCTGCTCCCGACCACCCAAAGTCAGCAGACATCAAGGGCCAGGGCCTGCTGAAGTGGGGATATGCCTGGGGCTGGGTAACTGAGACCACTTCCCTGCTGCCCCCCGGCCTGTGGCTGGAGCCTCCCTACTGTGACCTTCAAGGGGTAGACAGGCCAACTGCTCACCTGAGGCATCCGCTGGAGCTGCCTGGCCGCATGCGTCCAGCAGCCCTCCTGCCCGTGTGCCCCTGGGAGCCCTGCACCCTGCAGACCCAAGTGTTTGCATAACATCCAAATCATATAACATCCTGTGCACAGAACATGGACGTTAAGCCATGTATGACTATTGCCGTGGTTATGTTCAGTTTCATTAAGCGTAAAACACGTGAAAAAGTACAAAAGACATGTTACAAATGATATGTTTATTTTTACAGAAGCTATTTCTTATTAGCAGTTTGAGTTAATTATATGCTCTGCCTAGTTGGATTCCCAGGATATTTAGTTCCCCACACTCATTTATAAGATTGACTTTATCAGTGGATAGTCAAGGTGTGGAGGGTGGGACAATGTGTGAGTATCATTCCACCCCTTTCATTGGTTATCATTAGATATTTAAAATAAAATTCTATTTGTTTTGATAGTAAATTACTTCTTGTAGTTCATAAATATAAATTTAGAGGTCTGAGTCCACAGATTGTTTACAATTTAGCGTTTTGATCTAGGATAATGTTTTAAATCAGTTTTTTACATGTTATTCCTATTAAGATATGCATTTGTCAACATGTGCCTTTTTTTTTGCTCTAGCACAAGACTAGTTGCCTCCCTGAAACCTAGTGTGCTCGTAGGGTAAAGTAAATGCATGTCTTTGTAGAAGAATAAATAAAAAGAGCAACCTGAGTCAATAAGCAGGTTCAATTCATGCCTACAGCCATGGCGGACAGCTCATTTTGTAGATGTGGGTGTTTTGTTTACATTTATAATGCAGCTTTATTTAATGCTGACAGATATAGCTTGTGGCAAATGATAGTCAGAATGTATGAGCAGTCATAATGCTTCTGTCTTCTTATAGTGTGCTGCTGAAAATAAGCAGTTCACCTCTGTTTTTATTGAGGAAAGGATATGAGACAGCTATAGCTTCGCGAGGCTATTTATTGAGTTGTTTTACTAGCTGTGAACATGCCACTTTATAGCAGTTGTGAAAATGGACTTTGCTAGTGTGTGGGAAAGGAAATAACATTGCAGTATACAAGGGTAGTAAAAAATTTCTATAAATAATTTTTCAGAGTGAGGAATATTCTCATTTAAACAGCCAGAATGGGTCGTGATTTTGGCTAGGAGTCAGTTCCCCCTCAAGTCACTAGGTTGCAATTAATCATATAATTAGGAAGAGAATTTTGATTTTCTAAAATTTAATTGGATTAAAATTTAAGAAAAGTTTGTGTTTGTATATCTGCCTAAATTTAACACAGCATTATGACCTTTGGGGCTTAAGGATCTATATTAACCAGCTTTAGGTATAAATTAAAAAATGTGCAGCAGGCTATATATATGTGTGCTAGAAAGACCTGTAAGCTAATTAATAGTATATTTGTTATTTGAGAATGCATACATAATATGGAGAAATATATTTAGAGATTATAAATATATTTATATTGTAATAAAGAATTCAGATGTTTAAGTAGCACACAATTGATGTAAAAATTTTAAAGTACTTATATTTGGCCTTAAGGGTTTATTATTCAAAATAACTAAGGGAAAGTTATAAACTAACTACAGATTTTGAATTTGCAGTATTTCTTTCACCCTTTGGAAATTTTAGGCACTCACTACAGCTGGAGGTTTTAACTGTACAACAGACTGTTTTGGTTTTTACACTAGTTTCCTTTTCCCTCCCCTAAATCTGCCCAGGCCTACCAAAGATTTTTGATGTGCAGATATTTATTGGCTACCATAATTGTGATGGCTATAATACTTTTTATTCTTAAACATGAAAAAGAACATTAGAAAGGTACGTATTTGAAATTTTTATTACTTTTCTATTTTTATTCAAATGTTCATCATACAGCAGTGAGAAGGTACACAAATAATATTTTCATGCATGCAAAATAATTTAGAAAGCAGTATGAATCTCAGCAGGTGTTTCTTCCATGTCTGTTCTCAAATTCCCAGGGAACCTTGAATATTAAATTGAAATAACCCTCCCTTGATATTATGAAGCTAAAGTTCAGTTTAATTCTCAGGTAAGGTTTTTCTGGACACATCATTTTCCTTTCATGTAAATAAAAATCAGAGTCCTTAGATTTTAATACTTGCTGCCTTAAAAAGTAAATCAAAGTGCTGCTAAGTACTCGCTTATTTCCTTAGTGCTTTTATTAAGACATTTCTGTTACCACTAAATATATGGATTATAGGGATGCTGTAAAAATGTTCTTATTTCCTTCTCCACTGGTTGATGAAATGGGTTAATCTCTCAATAGAGCCATTTCCTTAATTCACCACCTGTTTTCAAATCTCTAGTAATCGACAGGGTAAGCAGATAGATTCCTCTGTGTGTGCCTTTTATACCTATTTCACAGAGATAGACATAGAATAAAAAAGTAAGAAAAAAATCTTCCTTGAATTTTTTTAGGTAAGTTGTTCCACATTACTAAAAAGCTGCCATATTTAAATTATCATTCAGTAACTCAATTATGTAGCTTACCTGGCATCCTTTCAATGAGATTTTCAACTCAAAAGGGCATACCGCTACATAAACTGTATTTATTACCCTTTTTTAAAAACTGTTCAGTTCCTTAGCATCATATTGTGATAATATGATAGAGATTTAACTAATGCAAATTTTATATTTTTTATTAAGAAACAAAGGAATTGATTTTGTATTTGTAAAACTAAATGTGTGCTTGGCTGTTATGGCTGGAATGTCTCAACTGTATATAAGTAATCATTTATTGTTTAAATACAGTAGAGGCTGTAACAAAATGCTGTCAAGAGCCATCACACTCATTAACCTGCAAGCTAATTAGCCTCCTCCTGCCTGATTGCTGACAAGTTCTTCAATCTGAACCCGTTGCTGTTGTGTCAGCAGAGAAGCACAGAGTGAGGCAGAGGAGGTCTCCATTAGATGTTTGTGAACAAAGTCTCTGCACTAAAGGTTTGTTTTTTACACTCTAACAAATGTTAGAGCATTCATATCCCCAGCTATGATTAAATCGGCAACTCTTAATTACTGTAATTAGTATATTAACTGTTTCCTTTCCTGTTCATCTATAATTGATTTCAAGAAATTACATGTAATTTAATGTGATTTAAAAAATTTAATCATTGTTAAAAGGTTTTAATAGTTCAATGTATATCTAAATGCTATTGAATATTTGAAATAATATGCATAATAAAATCACTTAAGTGCAGTGTGCTGTCAAAACCAGTATATACGGGCTTTATATTCACATGCCCTTTTTTTTCTATACAAACATGACATTCATTCCCCCATTAGATTTTTCCCTCCCTCTAGTAGGCTAAGATTTCTTAACTAGGTTGCAAATTACAATTGGAATGATAGAACATTTTACAAAAGCATCTTAAAATATGAATTCATTACTTTGTGGAAGACTAATTCATTTAGAATAGCTTCTTGAGGGCAAAAAACATTCATAAGATATTTTGCTTGTTATACCATCCGATCAAGCTCAAGACGATAGAGATTACCAGAAAAAATAAGAGTACTTTTTTAGATTGGCAGATGTTCTGAGAACAAATTGATGAAGTCTCTTCTGAAATTTCAGTATTATCACTGTTACCTTTTTCTGGCAAATATTATTATTTTGATTTTAAAGTATTTGAATTATCTTCAACAAATTGGAGGACTAAACTGTTCTAAAATGTCACACACACCAGCAAAATGTATTCACATGTCGGAAAAAAACATGTATGAAAATCTATTGTACTTCTAGTTTATGTAGGGAAAACTGCTGTTTGAGAGTATCTGATTTAAAAGTACTGGATTGCAGTAAGAAACGGCATCAAAGTTTATGGGAGCTTTCCATACAAGTGTATGTTTACTCTGTATTGGACATGGCCAGGATTGTCATTTGTATAGCATCTTGTAAAGATCTTAATCTGTATGAATATATATTTACCACTAGCCAGTTTTAACTAAGCCCTAATTAAGGATCTGATGTTGTAAATAAAATTTAAAATATATTAATTTCATTTAATCATTCTTACAATAATTAAGATATTAATGTGACTTACTTCAACTTTCATTAGCTTACAGATGGCAACCATTTTATGAAGAACTACCCAGCTCACTACAAAATACATCATCCTTTAATGGACATGGCCTTTTAACTGCAGTGGCCTAGAAATAAGCATTCTAACTCGAGCCTCAAGCCAACTGTACATAAGTGTGATGGAATAATATATTATGAAGTCCTTCTTGCACTATAGCTCCTTGGGCCTGTGGTTTCCTGGTCAGGAAAGACATATTTGTAGCTTCTAAGACAGTATTTTGACAGTTTCTATAATATAATTGATCAATTGGGAACTACTTACTGTTCTCACCAATAAGGATGTCCTTTCACCGCCATTCCCCATCTCTACCCCAACTTCTCCAGCACAGCCTGATCCTCAGAGAAGAAAAACGCCCCCTTCCCAAATTTTTCATAATCTCCTTTAGAATGTGAAGCAACTTAAATTTTAGGGAATTTAGTGTTATAATGATTCACATTTGCTTTAGAGAGTAAATAAAATGAATGTAGGGGCCTTTTGAATTTTAGGATCCATTTGAGAATCACTGGGTCATTTATATTAGAGTTTGTAACCATAATATCAGAGTCTTAACTAAATTCTGAACTTGTTGAGAGATGGAAACCTATGGAACATCTAGCTCACTCCTCTCATTTTATAGATAAGGGAAATGAGACTCGGGAGATCCAGCTTGCCCATGGCGATACTGCCAAATAGTACAGCAGATATGATGTGAGGATCCAGATCCTCGGACTTCTACTCTAGTGTTCTAAATTTTATAAATTCAGATTGTAGTGGATTGATTTAATACTTCCTTTTAGATACATATGATTTGTATTATAGTTACTTTATATTGAATGTGAAATTTGGTTAAGGTATATGAGTACAATTTTTTTGCTTAAAGTGGATGATCAAAGTCAGGTAAAACAGTAAGTCTTTGTAAAGAACACATGAGTAATAAAATAGAAGTGGCTGAATTTGGAACTGATTTGTACAAAAAAAAAAAAAAGCTCCAAACAGTTTTTCTCCAATAGGTTATTTAATAAAATAAATTTCTATGGTGTTGAAAGGAATGATGCTAAAGTGCTGGTTTCAGTAAGTGCTTCTAAAGAAGCTAAATTGTTCTCAAAAAAAAAGAAAAACTATTGAAAATCTGAGAATCTGTAGATGACAGCCCTTTTTTTCCTCTGTTGTGTGCTTCACATTCTTTAGATGGCTTGTGCATGTGTTGCCATCTTCAGAGGGGTATGGAAGAGAGAGGAGTAAGAACACAAATCCTGAAGCTTCAAAATGTGTTGATAATATCTTAATGTTTTGGGGCAGCTGGTAACAATTTCTATTCCTCAGTTGCCAGAGCAAAAACTAGACTCTGCAGTTTCTACAAAGTTAAGAGTAAACAAGGAGACTTCATTTAAAAAAAAAAAAAAAAAAAGCAAAACACAGCTTGTCTAAATATTTCATATGAAAATAAATGTTTGAATTTTGATACATCTTAAACAAATGTAGTATTTCTCTATTATGATACATCTTAAAAAACAAATGTAATATTTCTCTATTAACTTTATCTATATACATGCTTATTTAGAAGTAATTGGAAATCAGAGTTCTTTTTCTTCCATAAAGCTATAGTGGCATTGGTTTGGCAACTATATCTGTAACTGTTAAAGAGTAAAGTCCCCAAAAAGTATTTTCTTGATATTAGCTTTCATTTATAAACCAGAATAATTCTGAATGTTTATAATAATGGGAGATAACCTAAGGCACATTTAATTTTAGATTGGCTTTTGCTTAATGTATTATTCATCATATTGTATCATCAGTTAAGCATATCCCTGACAATAAACTTAAAACTTAACTTTAATAGTAATATCCACCCTAATTTGAGTGAATTCAGTAGTGACCTGACATGATTTATCTTACTTCCTAGATAATTTTGTAATAGTGGTGGGACAGGGAGTTATTTGGTATGCTTTTCTTCCCCCCCTACCCCTGCAACACACACCACTTCCCCCCCGCCTTTTTTTTAACCACTTCACCATTTTTGCTGCTTGACCTGGTTTTGCATTTTTCTGAGTCTCTGTTCATCTAATTAGTATGTTCTAAAAAGACCTGGACCACTTATTGTACAGAGATGTAGCCTGTGGGTATTTAATAAGGAGCTTTCAGTGCTACATTTGCATCTTTTGCTTGGAGTCTGAATAGTGAATTACCTTTAAGATCATTAGAAGCAGTGCTGTATTGTTAAAATCAGGCCGCAATATTCTAATGACAGTTTAAAACTCCAGGCTTTCTGTATAACCCAGGTGACCCGAGCATAATTGTATGTAGTGCAGATGACCCCAGGACAAACTGCTGATGTTCAGCACACCCACTATGTAGCCTCTACAGGCAGGTAGCTATGTACTCAAATAAACCACATAGAGATGTAGTGAAAGCAAATGAGTCTTACCCTAGTTATGTACACTCAGTGTATATATAATTTATGTCTTAATACTAATTCCCTAAATATAACTTGTTACCCTTAAAACAGAAACACATCCACCCAGCAACGT
Source organism: Trichechus manatus latirostris (assembly GCF_000243295.1). Taxonomy (NCBI): domain Eukaryota; kingdom Metazoa; phylum Chordata; class Mammalia; order Sirenia; family Trichechidae; genus Trichechus; species Trichechus manatus. Next base: position 10,180,096 of record NW_004443974.1, read on the forward strand.
GCAGAATGTGCAATGTATTTTATCAGATAACTGACCATTTTTTCATTGTAATGCCTGGAAACCCAAAAGCTTAAAAGTCGAGCATTTTGCTTTCAGGTTCTTCTCATAGGCCAAAAACTAAATAGGAAGATACCTTGCTGTTTAAGGACTGAGTTACAATTTATTCTTTCTCTAACCAAATGTAAGAGAACTTTTAGTAGATACCAGGTGAGAGTCCTTAAATCTTTTCTGAAAGATGGCTTAAAGTCTGTATTAAAAATTTGTGTTTTTTTTAGGTTGATATTGTATCATAGAATTATAGAATTTTAAAGCTGACAGAAAACTTAAAATAATTTATTTTTAGCACCCTTTTTTGAAAAGTTGATATTTTTACTAGTTTTCTGATCTCAAATTGATGTGTATATATATCTGCCACCACTAGTGATGTCAGGCTGAAAGGTAGCTGTGTAGGTAACAAAAGTGGTTAAAGAGAAAGATAGTGATAAATTCAATGTGTTTAAATAAATGCTTTTTGGTTAGGAGGCATTTATAGATTTATTATCTGGCATTTTACTGTATCTGAGCTTCTTGGCTACATATGAACAACTAAATGAATAATATTTTTATATAACTAATTTTAGTAGATAGTGTATGTTGATTGATTTAAAATTTAGCAATTCTACTTCAGAACTGTATTCCTGAAATAGCTGTTTCTCAATGGACCCTGAAGTTACTAAGACTTAGTTGTGATCAATAATTTCTGCTGAGCAGCTATGTGTAAGTTTTAGTACAGTGCTGTACACATACCAAAAAAAAAAAAAAAAAAAAA
>NW_004443974.1:10181003-10188503 GCF_000243295.1 Trichechus manatus latirostris
AAAAAAACCCCGTTGCTGTTGAGTTGATTCCAACTCATAGTGACCCTATAGGACAGGATAGAACTACCCCATAGGATTTCCAAGGAGCGACTGGTAGATTCGAACTGTCAACCTTTTGGACAGCAGCCAAGCTCTTAACCACTGTGCCACCAGGGCTCCATGCTATACATATAGTGGGTACCTACCAAAGGATAGTTGAATGAAAGAGTGAATGAATGAAAACTTGAGCTGAAAGTAATGTAAGGTAATGGAATGAATATGTACCTGGTTTATAGTGGGTGCCTAGCACTTAGTAGAGCCAACTAACCAGTTACATGCTTTCCAGAGGGTTTTACTTCCAATAACACTTTCAAAAAAGAGCATTAAAAAAAAAAAAAACAGGCAGTAATTAATTTGAATCTACCTGATAGACAGTCTATGAAGTATTTATTTTGGTTATCTCATTCTTTTGTACTCTTCTCTTGTTGTCAGCTTTCTGCATATTATTCTTCAGATCAACTGTGAAAAGTGGCTACCTGATCTGACAGTACCCTTGTTTAAACTATAACACCCAATGCCTTGTCTTTGTCCTTCTTTTACTGGTGTCACCTTGAATGTTAGAGAAATCCAAACCTTCTGTTACTTGAAACTGCTTTGTTTATATCTTTTAGATTTATTGTGGAAATAAAACAGAATCTGTCTTTTTAAAAAATAAATGATTATTTCTTACATGGAGATAGGCTAAATGGGAGGCAAATATTTATGCAAAGATGTTTACTGCAGAGATTTAAACTGAAAAATAAAATCAGAATGAATTTTTAGTTAAAACTCTATCTAGCTTGTTTGCATACTCAGAAAAAAATTATATGAGGTTTAACATATTTATGATCAGAACGTTGACCAGTGATATTCTGTTAAGTAAATTTGCAGGATTTCCTCTTCCAAGAATTTGTTGTACTCACATTATTGTTTCCTTTGGGATCCTAGACAATGACTCTGTAGTCTGATTCATTAATATTGGTTGTCTTCAGTAGAGAATATCCAGATTTGACCTGCCAAGTATTAAATTTTTAATGTATTACTAGTTCTTTCATAGAGTAAGGCTTGTCTTTGTTCTTTGTGTTTTTGTACTGTTATAGCTTGAATCAAATATAGATTTAATTTTGTAGTATCCCTAAATATGCCTCATTTAAAACACACACACACACCACACATTTACTAGTATAAAAATGTTTATTGATGAAAATATTTCAATGTGAATAGCTACCTTTTTGAATATTTGAAAGTATACATTTCCAAATTTATTTGAAAAGTGCCAGGGGGTGCTATGTGCTATGTACAATAAGTTAATTATTATGCTATTAACATTGATGATGTTGAATGTGTATTAGTTAATGTGTTAATGATGTGTTAATTACTGTACATGTTGTGAAGACCCTTCAGGCTTGTTCTATGATGCAACATGTCAAGTTGAACCAGACCAAGTAATCTGAAAAGCAGACTGTAACTCTTAAAAACAACACTTGTAAACATAAATTATAAATTAAATTATGCTTTTTATTATCCTTTTTCTTTCTGGTAGAATGAATAAGTAATTCTTCTGCTATCTGCACCTGTTAGAACCTAATATTGTCAGGCTCTGTTTTCCCCAAGAGGATTGGAAGAGATTTGCTATGCAATAACTTCTGCTTTGTTTACACTCTGGCATTTAGTGTATGTTTTATATAGATTCATGTGTTTTGCAACTAGAAAGATCCTTCTTTTTTGTTGTTGTTGTTTACCAGATTAATTAAAAATGAAAGACACTGAGTCTTCATGCAAACAGGTTAAAAATGACCTTGTTTAATTAGTACCACTAGTTGATATTAAACTCATCTATATATACTTGTGATTAAGCCTATGACTTTTTAATGCTTGTTGGCCAAATAGTTGAAATCTCAAGAGACCAGTCATTAAAAAAAAAAAAAGAATGGCAATTTCAAATCCTTTAAACAGAGGCCAAAATTTGTTGCCACTTGAGAACATGGAATAATACATTTGTTTTTTGCATAAATGTAATTTAACACTTTGAAAATGTCAAAAGTTTGAACTTTATTGTTTTAACTTTTAAATTAATTGGTGCTTACTTCTTCCTAATTGCCTACATTGTTGGAAAAGCTTGGTGATAGTTTTTAAGATACTAATTTGGAGAAATATAATAAAAATGTAGAATATAATGTTGTTCATACAATTTTTTTCTTACTTTTAGCTTAGAAATTATTGTTTGATATTAAACAAACAAAAAAACATTAGTGAAGAATGAGGGTTTACAAGAGAACTAATGGTGAAGTAAAGATGTTTTTTAAATGACCCAGAACCAACTTAAAAAGACAAAAATAAAATAGAAGCAAATGTTTCTGTCAGGCAGTTACTCTATCTTTTTGATTCTGTTAACATATATTTACAAGAAGTGATGAAGAGTTCAGGGTGTAAAACCAGATGGTCCAGGTTCAAATCCTGGCTCTTTCACCTTCTAGCTGTGTGACCTTGGGCATTTTATTTAACTTTGCTGTACCTCAGTTTCATAATAATTAAAGTGGGTGTAATAATAGTATCAGCTTTTCAGGGTTGCTAGGATGATTACCCAACATAATATATATGAGTTAATCGTGTAAAGCATTTTGAGCAGTGCCTGGCGCATAGAAAGCATTCGATAAATGTGAGCTCTTATTATTAACCTATGTTTAATATTATACTGAAAATTATTTGGAAGTATTTAATTTCTACAAGCTCTTTGAATTCCCTAGGACCCATCGTGAATGTGAGTTTTTGGTTTTCAGTCCTTATAGTCTATAGTCTAGTAACTCATCACAGAAAAACATCTTATTTTTAATGATGATTTTATTACTCCAGTATTGTTTACATCCACCTGGAGTCATCCCAGGTTTTATAGTTCATCTAACCTTGCTTGATTTCCTACAGCACAGCTCTTGGAGATTTGTATTGGCATGGAAGGATATTCTGACCAGGAGTTTAGTCTCCCTTGCAAATATTTGTGTATCTCTTGTTTACAGCCCTGATGTCCTCTTGTAATACCCATGCAAAAAGGGTTCTAATAAATCTTGTGCTCAGCATTACACAGTTTGTTTTAGCTGCCTCCCACTTCATGCTTCCTCCTTTAAGAGCGAGCCATTATGAAAGGTTAGATTCACAGTTAGCAGGCTTTAGCTCTCCCTTTTGAATCAGTGAGGTTGCCGTTTTATTGCTCTCTGACTTACACTTCAGTGATGAGAGTAAACTAGCATCAGATTAAAGGTCAGCAAATCCCATCAAAGAGAGGAATATTAGGGGCAGAGATAGTTGGAGAGGCAGCACACCACTGGGTATTGACAGGGTGATTCCAGGGTATCAGTCAGCAGAATTATAGCTGCCCAGAGAGTCAGTACAGCTTTAATGAGCCTGTGTGAAGAGGAAGAGGGTGGATTTATGTAGTTCCTCATAATTTTCTGTAGAGACTGTTATTGCAGACATTCTGTGGAGTGTTCTGGTCTTTCATTTAATTCAAAGGTCCTGGAGCTTATCCATCCTCTAAATTCCTTTTTGTTAGCTCAAATCAAAGTTGACATTTCCATGGTTTGCCACCTAAAACACTCAGTTTAAAATCAGGTTTCTTTAGGCAATTTTGAAATCTGTATATTAATATAATTCTATAATTATATTTGTATTGATACATACATATTTCCTCTTCAGAGAAATGAGTTGAATAATAAACATTTTTTTCCCCTTGACTAGGCAACGGGAAAATGTACGTTTACACATTGCCTTCTAAGTAACTAGAAAGAAAACTGATGGTAATTATGTTATGGTACTTTTCAAAAGGATCTTACTGTTCATTCTCCTTAAATTTACTTTCCTGATTAATTGTTGGTATGTCTGTGCATGCCCCTATCTCATATTTCATATCGGCAATACATTCCTAACTAGAAAAAACAAAACAAAAAAAATTTTATCTCTGGGGGAAAATATTTTTAACCGTTCTAATGAGCGATATTACATTTAATTGCTGTAATGTTCAATTTCACCTTGATTTTGATGTATTTTTTGTAGTGAATTTGATGCACATTGATTTTTTATCAGAGAGGGATTAAATCTATGTGATTTCAAGATCTGGAATATGTTTTGAGAAGTCATATTTTTATGAAAAATGTCTTTATCTTTGTCATAGGTTAGTTACTTAAAGAGTTAATTGTATGTATATCTTTTAAGTTAGGCTTTTATTTGTAGGTCACTAGAAAATAAATAGACAATTTATAAAAGAATTATCAATCAGCTTGCACTAGAATGTTCTATTTTATTACTTAGTCAACCAGCCATTTTTGTAGTTTGTATTTAAGAATATGCTATTTTGATTATATTTTTGAATAAATGAATTCTTCGCATTATTAACATAAAGGTCTTGTTTGTGTGATTTGCTGCTTGGAAGATGCTTTAAAGCTTCTCTGCCATTGTCCTTTGCATGCCATGTGGGTGGTTGTGCTTTTCAGACACTTACATGGTTTTTAAATGAAGAAAGTGATGGATGTGATATGACCATGAGAAGCACAAGTATCCTTTTCGAAGTCCGCCATTGACTGAAATAACTACAATACTTAAAGCAAAATGTAAACTCCTTAAGAGAGATGCATACAGAAGAATGCTACATGAAATAAAAGCCAGTTTTTGTCATTAATTAGATGCTGTATTTATATATTAAAGAGCCAGCACACTTTAAAATAAAATCATGTGGAAAGTCTAGTAAAGTTCATGTTTCCTGTAATCATGCTGTACTTCACAAAACATTTTCAATAAAACTGAGCCTGTGTCCTTTATAATAATACAGATAAAACTTTATGCTATGCTGTTACATTGGAATGTACTGAGAATGTCAATGACCCTGATGGTGTATTCACTAGCATGCTATTTTGAGCAATGCCTGTTTATCAAGATAATTTGGCATTACAAAAACAATAAAGTGGACATTCCCTTCTATAAGAGGAACGAATGAATATCTACTATTCATAATGAAGCAAGTGACTGTAATTTATATATTCACTTTTGAATGTTTTAGAGAAAAGGGAAAAAAAGATGGCTGCAAAAAAGGCAAAAGAAAGGGTACTAAGATAAGCATGAGATTAATTATCTGATAGGGACAGGATTCTCACTGCCTTGAGGGATATGTGAATGATGCTTACTGATCATCCTAAAGTAAACAACTAAATTATCTTTGATATTTTTAAATTCAACTGGAGTCAAGTATTTTCATTTGAGAAAAATCGTAAGTGAAAAAAAGGACAGAAATTTTCAGTCTGTGGTTTCTGATAAAAATTTTTGTGTCATATAGATTATATGTATGGCTTTTAAAAATACTGTACATTTTATCTGTGAAATATTTACTTAAAGATTTCCAAAATACTGATAGAGAGGATGTATAACGTTGGTCTCATTTTAACTAATTTTCACAAGAACACTGTGTAGCCAGTCATCTTAACGAGCACATTTACAGGAAGAAAAGAATCTTTATTTCAGAACAAATAAATGGCACCGTTTACTTTCTGTGTGGTCTTCTGTGTGGCCGTTCTCTAGATGTCCACACTTATTTGAAGCGTAGGCCAGAGACCACTAACAATGAGCAACTATCACGAATGTTTCATCATCAACACACATCAAAGTGCTTTACTACTACTGGAGTGATACGAGAGTAAAGTAACATGAAACAGCAAAGGAAGAAACCAGCAACAAAGATCATAAAAATTGAGGAAACAAAATGCAATAAAACTGCATACTATTAAAATATGTTGTAAAATAACTAGAACACAATCTACAGCAAAGAAAATTTGGTGTATAAAAATTCCAGATCAGAACTGACCATGTAATGAACATTACCAGAAATCAGATAAAATTGTAATTGTAGGATAGACTTGTTTCATATTACATTTTAAGATTGTAAAACTTCCACATTTTTTATATTCATGGATTGGCTCTTGATAATGTTGCATTTTCACAAATGGTATTAAGGAATTCTCCAATTAGTTATCTGACTTTGGAAAATGTAGTATTTTAATAAAAACAGATTTAAGTCTGTATGACTTAAAATGAATACCACTATTATTTTTTTAAATGATAATTATGTGCCATGTACTATATTAAGCATTTTACATATTTTACACTGTATTTTTGTGAGATGGTGGTGTCCGTGTTTTACAGAGAATGAACCAGAAGACTTGTCTACAGTCACGTAGCTAATAGTGACAGAGTCAGAGTTTGAATCTGGGCTATTCTGATTCTAAAGTGGTATTTTCTGGTAGTATATTTTATTTGTATTGTAGTTACAAAGTGAATTTTAAAAATCCAGTATTATAGTCTATTTCTCTAGTTATTTGAGATGTAGTGGAACACTGGACTTTGAGTGAGACAAACCTGTGTTTGAATCATAGTTTCACGTTGACTAGCTATATGATCTTGGGCAAGTCACTTAATCTCTTTGAAGTTGGTTTTCTCAATTATAAATAAGGATAATGGTACCTACACTGTAAAGTTAATTAAAAATAAAATGAGATAGAGCATGTGAAAAGATGTAGCTTGCTGCTTGGCATGTAGTATATGCTTAATAAGTATTTAAATTTGAACATAGAGAATTTTTAGAATAAGCAATAGAATGATACCCAAGTACTAACAGTGCTTTTAAACTATCACATTAGCAGCTATAAGGTGAGTGTGAGGTTAAAGTCACTGACATAAAACCAAAGGATAGAAAACATTTGCTTTTTGGCAGAAACATCTTGTATTGTGAACTGGGTCTGGGAGGAACTTACTGAAGTCTGGAAGATTTGGTCTTCCAGAAAATAGAGCAGTAGGGGGAAGCAGCTACGTGGAGCTGCACACATGATGCCCTCAGTGTTACAGGGAGCAGGCGCCACGGTGTAATGTTATCCTATTCACAGCATGGCAGTGATCTTAACTGACAAGACAGGAAATGAAAGTGCCATGGCGGTCTCATTCTGCAGGGAGAAAAGGCAAAGGAACAGAATGTAGGAATGTGGGAAAAGGAAGAATTGCAATAAGAATTTGTGTAAGTAAAGAGTCCCAGAAATGCACGTTGTGGAAGGACTAATTGATTTTGATGGAAGTCCAAATGTGGGACTCTTAGCATTTTCTGGTGAGGAGACCCCAAGAATGTGGTAAGTCTGAAAGAATATCATTGGCATATTAGAGCACTGGTTACCACGTAGAGAAGCTAGTCACAAAGACCTGTAGGTATTAAATCCAGTGTTATGATAATTCTCCCCCCACCCTGCCCCACTTAGATTCTGAAACTCATTGCTTTCCCTTTAAATTATGCTTTTTTTTTCCCCTTTCAAATTCAGTTGTCATATTTACCAGTCCCTAGAATCTCCTCAGTGGAGCATTTTGTTTGAACATCTGTCCCCTTAAATAAAAGAAAATGCCGTTTCCTTCTTTTCTCCCACTTGTAATAATTTCCTTTAAGAATAGAGTACAGGTCAC
>NW_004443974.1:10193503-10259607 GCF_000243295.1 Trichechus manatus latirostris
GGCCTTCGCTACATGCCAAATGCACAGAAGTATTGGTTTGTTGAACTACAAGCATGAGCAGGCCATGAGATTTTAACATCTAACAAAATGAGATAGAAAGGAGGAAAATCAAAGATGTTAAACTAAAAATACCAGCTTAACCAGTACTTGACAGTTCTAAAATAATGTTAGGCAGTTTCTTCTAGTTTTAGAAAAAAAAAACAAACCAAACCCATTGCCGTTGAGTCGACTCCGACTCATAGCGACCCTGTAGGACAGAGTACTACTGCCCCATAGGGTTTCCAAGGAATGGCTGGTGGATTCAAACTGCCAACTTTTTGGTTAGCAGCGAGCTCTTAACCACTGCACCTAGAAGCAAATACATGTTTGTCTATCTTTAATTACCAGCAATGTATTGATGCTAACTCTTATTTAAGAGAGTTACCTCTTTGGTTCGCTAAATGAATTTATCATATTATAGTTTTCAAACCTTATTTATTTACCTCTGGGTAGCCGACAGATATATTTTAAAATTATAGCGAGTTAGTTTTATTATCCAGTTGAAATTATTCTGAAGTATATTTTTAAATGAAAGTGACAGCTTTAAAGTGTTTGGGGGGAGGAAATTGAAGTTGTACATTTGAATCGAGACAACCAAGGGCACTGTCATGCTGTGGGTGTAATTCAGGACATCTAGGAATGAAATCTGTTCTTAAAAGAATGATGGTAAGCATATAAAGTCACAGAGCTGGTGCTCAATTGAGTACTTGGCAGCTTATAGATGTTACTGTCATGTAAGTTGCACTAGATACAGAGTGTGCACCACTGTGGATAAACAACAACAGGCACAGACGCAAAAGGCAGAATCCAAATGCAAACATGCAAGATGCCAACTTCTGTTTCATCCCTCCCCCAAGACGCCTTGTAACTAGTTTGGGGAACCTGCTTTTAAACAGATTTACAGAGGTTAATTGGGCTGGGATATTTTAGATTATGTTACACATTAATGAAAATGCTGATTTTGAGCTGTCATGACTCCAGTGCTTTTTATACCATGATAATTATTTTAAAACTTTGTATTCTGTGTTGTTGAAAACATCTTGGCAGAAAGCCTATGTGACCTGATTAAACCTATGAATTGTCAGCTGTGATCTATAGTACGCAGATGAGGTTGCTGACTGGGCATCACTTAGGAAGTTCATGATTTAAAAGCAAAATTAGATTGAGACTACTGTGCCCAGCAATGTATTGCTGTGTCAGTGGCACATTTTTAATACTGTATTTAGTGTCCTGGTTTTATAGTTTGCTGGAAATTGCTTAACAATGTTCATTTAATAATATATATTTTTAACTATAGCTGATTATTTCATAATGTATGTATTTTTCTTCTCCCCTTGAAATTACATGATAGAAAAGCTTATCTAATCCTGTTTATTTTCCAGTTTTGGGATATTGTGAATTAATTATTCTATGGGAATTTTAATTCTGTTCCTCCCACTGTATAGAGAAACAGAATAACCACCTTTTGATGGGTTTGTTTTATACCCTTGAAATTGTTTTCCTTTCTCAAAACCTCCAGTTTTTTAACTCCTTCCCATTTTATGTTTAAATCATTTGTATCTGGGAAGCTTGGATATTTAAAACATTCCAAGAAGCCTGGGTTACCTTTTCTAAAGGATCTAATCTGCCATAAGTTAAAGGGGAGAGATATTCTAGGTAGAAATTCTATAATGAAGATAAATATTATCTTGAAAAGAATTTTCACACCTAGTCAAGCTTTATTGGTCAAATGTGAACACTGAAGTACTCAGCATGAATTGTAGTATACTGATTTGTTTGATCATTTTCTCAAATAAACAAAATACTCACACTATTTGTCCTCTGTTTCTCGCTTCTCTCTGTCTCTCTCTCTTTCCTTGAAGGTCTCAGCATCAGAGGAGCCCAGGAGGAGGACCCTCCCGATCCCCAGCTAATGAGACTGGACAATATGCTTTTGGCAGAAGGGGTTTCAGGTCCTGAGAAAGGTGGGGGATCGGCGGCAGCAGCTGCAGCCGCGGCAGCCTCTGGAGGTTCTTCAGATAACTCTATTGAACACTCAGATTACAGAGCCAAATTGACCCAGATCAGACAAATCTATCATACAGAACTGGAGAAATATGAACAGGTCAGCAGCCGCCACTCTCATAGTCCTGCACAAACCCTCTCTTGCTCTTCTGTTAGACTGCACTAACCAATTCTGAGGGCTGTGAGGGTTAAATGTTAACACAAAGAACAAAATAAATAAGGTCAATGCAAAAATTAAAATGAATTATTTGATTCGTGAAATGAAGACCCTTTGAGATTTCGAAGGTGAAGCTAAACCTAGTTTATCCCATCTACTTGTTCTGGTTTTATTCATTCCTCACATTCACATGCCCTTACTACCACACCTGCAACCATTCTTCCCCTCTAACCTGACTGCGTGGTGCTCTTCAAAGCTGTATATAACTAATATTTATGCACTGGCCTTGTTCATAAGTTATAACAATTTTAAAGAGAAATTTTGCATAGTGAGCTTTACCTCCTATGCTGTGAGCTCCAGAATCCTCCTAGGAATTAATTTTTATGGATTGTGCCAGACTATAGGGGAGGGAGCTAAGTTCACAAAATAAGTAGGTTCTGGCCTGTCTCTCTGAGGAAGAGGCCTCCCAGGATAATTATGGGTACCATGGGACAGAATACTAGGCATTGTGTGCTACATTTCTGATCAGAAAGAGAATGTGGATTATAAATGCTGTTCTCAGCAATTATATTCACCATACTTCACTGAATCTAAGATATCTTTGATTTAAGCTGCATCATTATTTTATGTGTCACTAAGAAAAAATTAACACTGTCAATTTAACTATAACATGCCATTGATTGTAACATGTTTTCAAACTTTATAGAGATGTTAAAATGTGGGGAAAATAAGTGAATCTTAGATTCAGTGGAATAAGGTAAAATGTTGTTAATTCATTTTAAGCACATTTTAGTTGTTAGTTTAAGGCAAAAAAACCTGCTTAGTGTAAGGAATTTTCATTTGATAAGAATTCTCATTTGGAAGGTAATAAAAATTATTGTGGAAAATTTTAAACATACATACAAAGATAAAGAGAATAGTATTAGGTTAAACCCTATGGAATTGCCAAGTTTTTACATCAAAAACTGTCAAGTACTGGTAATTTCATAGGGTTCAACCTAAAATAAGGAATCCACTAGATACCCACCATCCAGATTAAGCAGTTATCAGTATTTTGCCAATTTTATTTTAGACATCATATCATTTCACCAATAAATACTTAAGTATGTAAGCAAGTACTTCTTAAAGTCCATACGTTTTAGAGAGAAGTGAGTATCCTTGTCAGCTTTAATACTGATTATTTTTCTAAGTTCTGTGTACAGTTTTAGTTTTGTATGTATTTTTTCATTGTCTTTTCTGATATTCTGTATATGATGATATTAAGCAAATGCTGAATTCTGTCCCAGAGGTGAGTGTGTTTTGAGGAAGGATACATTCATGTAACTTTGTGTTAAAATGCAATATAAATTAATATTATGTTTTCTATTTATTTTCTGAATTGGACTTTCTGAGATCTAAAACTGAATCTCCAGTCTTATTTATAGGAATAATTTTTGGTGGAGAATGTGCAAATTAGAGTTCTAGAAAAATTATCTTGCATATATACATGAAAGGAATTCGGCTTTCTGATCTGATATATGAATAATTGAAAGTCAACAAAATAAGTCGTAGTTGAAATGGTTGCCCTAAGCATAAACAGTAGAAAATGGTTCTAACTTGTAGTATAATCCTAACTGTACAACTTTTTGTTAAATACATGTGTAAGTTCTTGCTAGGTAAGTACCTCTAGTCATCTTGCATGGAAGGATCTATAACATTAGGGCCAAACGGCCTGTGTTTTTAGAGGAATTAGGGTGGTTCCTTACTATCTCCTGCCTTGTGTCTTCACACCTACCTCCTTACCTTCTTCTTAGCCCTGTTGGAAGTTGGATGAACCCGGCATCAGCCAGTGTCAAGGTCTTGAGCCTCATTGTATTAGAAATTCTATAAGAAAACCCTATGAGATTTTTAGTAACCTTAGTCCCAGAATCACCAGTTGGGTTTTTTGTTTGTTTTGTTTTGTTTTAAAAATACATGGGTACATACAAGTTCTGGATTAAATATCAAACTGGGAAATAATGAGTTTTGAAATTTAGTCATGAATCTCATTTCTGGATATATTCAATAGCTTAATAATACCATTTAAATCTATATTTCCTTTTTTCATTTTTAACAGTTTCAGTAGGAAAAATAGGTATATGAAATATATGCAATAATATGGACAAATAATTAGATGTAATATGTTGACTAATTGGCAGATTCAACAGGATTTTAGTTTACAAATTTTCTTCTATAGGTTCTGAATTATTTTGGAATGATGTAGCAGCATTTAATCCTCTTGTTTTGGGGGCTGGCTTTTATAGTTCTTCTGTCTGTGGTTCTCCTAAGTTACTAGGACCAGTGAGTTTTGACATAAGACAGTCAACTTTTCTTTTTCAGTTCCTTAGTGTATAAGGGTTTATGTGGGATAGACCTTTCGGGGTATATTTTGGAGTTTTAAGAAACGTTCAGCAGAGCTAAGTGAGGTGAAGGGGTGTGGCATTTGTAAAATAGATGGCATTATAATTTTCATTTTACAGATGAGATGCTGAGACTCAGAAAAGTTAAGTAATTTATCCAATGTCACACATCTAGTTAGTGCCAAAATCAGACCTTGAAATCAGTTTCTGACAATATGCCTTACTTTTCCATTGAATTATGCTGCCATCCATGTAGAATTGGAAAATAATTTAGGTACATTCTGGTTGTATCCGATTTGCTCATGTCGAATTGCATTTGAAATGAGAGCAAAGCAGAGATGGGAAAACAACTATTTTAATCACTTTGCAGAAATATATTTTTTCTCTAAAAGTGAACATGGGTACTCTGAGTGACAGAAAGCTTATTGGTAAATAGGAAGAACATATATGTTAAGGCAGAAACTTCATCAGAAAATTGTGTTGATTCTTTTTTTATAATGGAATAAATGACTTTAGAATCTTAGAGCTATTTACTCTAGTGTGTTTTTCAATGAAAATGTATCTGAAAGCCTATTTAGATTTAGATTGCCATAAAATTAACAAACACCACTACTGCAGTAAATTAAAGTACCTTATAAACGCAGCTGCATTTACAAAGCTAAGCAGACTAGAACTATAGTTTTAGCAAAATTAAACCCAAGCTGCAAGGTTTGGTTTTATGTGTGTATTTTGGGAATGATACTGTCTTTGAACCTATATTTTTTCCCCAGAAAATGCCCTTTGATCATATGCCTCTTTTACAGAGGCTCAGACTTAATAATTCATGATGATAGTCATCTAAATTTACTCATAAACATTTTTGAAATATTAGACATAGTATATACATATTAGAGTAAAATTCTTGAATATCACTACCAACCAAAAGGAAACAAAACTATTTTACTTTTCTCTTGTTGATCCTGTTCCTTAGCTGGAATATGATAGTTTTCCAAAGCTTGCAGCAAACTGTCTTGTAATACTTCATTTTGGGGGCGTGGTCTTTTTCTAGCTGAGAGAGAAAGCTGGTTGCTTCTCTGTCTTCTTATTGGTTAGCTACAAGTCTGTTGAAAATTGCCTTTACCTTACTTTCTAAGTATGCTCCTGTGATTCTACTGTACTAGAATAGGTGAATTTGTAATAAACTTGAGCCAAGGGTTCTAAGAAGCCTTATTTTTAAGAATTGAAGGCCTTCAGTTGAGCTTGTCTGTCTTGATTCCTCTACCTTTCTACAAAAAGGAGATGGGCACAGTGGTTTTTGCAAATGGGGTTTGACTTAGACATTTGTTGTCAGTTAAAAAGAGAAAGATTTTTCATGCCCTACACAGCTCTCCCACTTTGCTTGTACCAGTAGAAATGCTTGTACACACACAACTCACTTCATAATTTACAGCTGCTATAGTAGAGATGACATTGAAATCTATCTACTATAATTATATTGAAATACATTTTTGCTGAAGGCAAAAGTATTGTAAGGGTCCCAACCCTCTCCAAGCATCTGGGAACCTGCTATCTGAGTTCACAGATGTCTTTCGAATTTACCCCATATATGGGAAGCACTAGAGCCAAGCATGTGCTCTGAATGTGCTCAAAACCAGTCAGGTATGGTTTGGCTACTGGGGACTTTCAGATTGCAGGGATTATTTGGAGAAAGGAGAATGAGTGCTGAACCCAAATCATTGTCAAGGCATGCTCTTTGCTTTTTGAGGATTTCAACATTATGTGCTTAAATTTGCTGCCAAAATCTCTCTTGCTTGTAAAGGGATTTTTTTTTTAATCAGGTTAAAAAATGTTGATGTTATTATAATGGAGGTTGTGCAGCCCACAAACTCCTAATGCTGTTGTGCTATTTTTTCTGAAGAGTTAAGCAGGAAAGACAAAAGGATAACCCCTGATGTAAACTTTGTACTTCATGTTCCCAAGCAAATATTTGTCATTCATTACTCCAAGAGAAAGTTTTACTTCTGTCAGCTTTTATGCAGGTTTTTTTCTTAGCTGTCCTTGGCTGGAGCAAATGTTGCATGTTCCTGTTTTTTTTTTTTTTTTTTTCCTCCAAGTTGCTAGTCTGTTTGTTCTATGTACCAAATGTATCTATTCCCACAAGCTTGATTAATAAAGTTGTTTTATATTTGAATACTCTTTTTTTTTACTTCCTTGGAAGCAGTGTTTGTATTTATTCAGGCAATGAAAAAGCAGAGCTATAGATAATCAAAGTAGGCAATTGCTTGCAGAATTACAAGAAAATAATACAAATTTTATAAAGTTGCCGTTTTCATTGTTGATAATAACTGCCATTTATTGAGTATTATGTTCCAGACTCTGTGCAAAGACCTTAACATACATTATATAATCTTCACAAGCCCCCAAGAGCTAGATCGCTAAACCATTGCAATTAGGTAAGAAGCATTGAAGTGCAACAAATATTTCATCTTTGTGGCTGTTCTGTATTTGGTCTTATTCAGATTGGATTAAAAAGAATCTTTAAATGATAGCTTTTATTCTAAAACAAGAAGTGTTTGTTGAATTAATAAGCATTCTATAAACACAAAATCCATAGTATTGGACTAGTTACTTGCAAGTTTATAAAGACATCTAGGAAATAGTATGTAAATTTGGGGGACATCTAGTTTTAACAGAAACTTTTTTCTTGCTTTCAAAGTGGGTTTTAGAATAGGACATATTATCTGTTACCTACAGTTAGCTTCCGTAAATGGTTACAAGAGACGATCCAGTTTTTAGATATGATCACTGAACCATTGTAAAAGTTCCTCTAAAATTAATGTTTGCCCACTGTCTGATCTTACGTCTTTACATTCAGTGATAAGAATTTAAAGGCAAGAAAGGGGTTGAATTTTGAATCCATAACTGAAAAAAGCACCACTACAAATCAAACAAGTGTAAATCAAATATGTACGGATATTGAGAAAATTTAACTAGCAAAAAAAAAAAATCATTAAAATCATTATCTAGAATTCAAATATTTCAAATCCTGAATTATTACTTGATTTAGATTTTTAAGGAGAAAGATTCATAATAAGAATTGATTTAAAATATTTCTATCACAGTTAAACTTTCCAGGCATTATATTCACTTAACTATGTTTTTGCAATGAATGTATTAAAACAAACAAACAAAAAAATGTACCCTAGATAGTTTTCAACAGCTGGACTAAAAAACAAACAAAAACAAAAAAAGAGGGTTTTACCCAATACTCTAATCAGAAAATTCAAGGAATCAAAACTCTCATTTCCCAAATGCCAGATATTCCAGTTAACCAAGATGTCACTGCATTTGCATTGTGGACAATTGATCAAAAAAACCCAAAAAACTTGACTGATAATTTCACCTGTAAAAACAATAAGGCAATGGAAAATTTCTCAAGTCTATTTTAATAATATAGTCTTGTAGGTTTAATGGAGGATATGATAGATGTTTGAAGTGAGCATACTACATTATAAACAGCATCAATGCTAGTATGGGGTTTGGTGGCCCTTCAAAACAATTCTGCAATCATTCGATAATTTTTACTGCATTTATATGTTTAAAAAAGTATACCTTTTAAGGAATAGGAGATGAGGCAGTAGTGTGCTCTGCTCTGAAACTGGTACAGATGATGCTGTAAATGAGGCTGTAATTTACTTTCAGTGGTATAAAGGAAAAAAAAATCACTTTACCCAAAGTGTATGCATCTTTCTTAAGGGTGTACACAGATTTTAATTATCTAAATGTAAATACTTAACGAATTTTATTTAGAGTAATGAGCTAAAGTGCACAGTACATAAATGAGATGTTCTAATTAATCATGTATGAACTACTGGTTTAAAGAAAAGCTATGTGAATTCTGTGAATTTTGGGCTATTGCCAAATTGCTAATCAGCATTTGCATTCATAGATGGCTTCACTTAGTAAGTTGTGAGACATTCAGCAAATGTTTTAGGAAAGTATGAGTTTTTAGATGCAGAAACTTTTTGCTTTTAACCCCCCTCCCCCTTTTTTAATATTAGCCTTTGCCTGCTTCTTAGAAACCATAGGCAAACACCCAGTCTGGAGAGAGTAAAATACAGCTAGAGAAGAATTAGAGAGCTAACATCTCAGTATCATTCACATAGAGGTCCTGAATTATTTACCAAGATACACACCCTATTGTAGATGTTACCTTAGCATGTGAACAAAGGTTTGTAGGAATTAGTAATGTTATGGGTGCAAATTAGAAATGTTTCCATATTCCAGTACAACAGTTCTCAAAATTTTTGTCTTAGAACTTTCACACTTAAAATTTATTGGACACCCTCTAAGAGCTTTTGTTTTATGGGTTATATCTATCAATATTTATTATAATTGAAATTAAAACCAAGAAAATTTCAGAATATTTATTAACCAAAAAACAACAAGAATAAACCATTATAGGTATTAAGTTATACTAACATATAACATAAATAACATTTTTAAAAAAGAGTATATTTTCCCAAAAACTGCAAAACTTAGTTCAAAGAATGGCATTGTTTTTCCATTTTTGCAAAACTCTTTAATATTGTGCTTAATAAAAGTCCAGTGGATTCTCATATCTGTTTCTGCAGTCAATCTGTGGTCAGATGGCTGAAGTGTATGAAGAAATTTTGGCCTTACACAGATAATGTCATTGGAAAAGGGAAGAGTATATTAATGACCTTTTCAGATAATTGTGGATATTCTTCTTTGGTATTAAACACCAAAACTTGACAAGTTGTAGTTTCTTAAAGGTTAGATGCACAGTGGATTCTGAAATCATATTAACTTTTTGTGGTCTGTTGCTTTAAAATACATTGATCTAGTTTGCACTTTCAATGGATGTTATACCCATGCATGATTTTGAAACATTATGCATTGATCATTTGGAAAATATTAATTCATTGAGTTATGCATATCTTCCAAATCTTGACACATTTCATTATTCAATATCGAAATACATATTTTCATATCAGCCCCAAACCAATCATAAAAACCTTTAAGTACTGAGAAACTGTCAAGCGCATGGTGGCAGATGCAAGTTTTCCAAAATCCTAATTTTCACTTGAAAACTTGGATTTTTATCATTTGCAATAATTCTGTCAGCTCTTTTCTTTGATGATACAGGCTCACTTGGTTCATTTTCAAGAAAATGTCTGCCAAATGCCCAACTCAAAATAATCATAGTCTGTGAATTTTGCTTTCAAGGAAAAATGGTGTTCCGTGAAAAAAGTGGCTTTAGCTCAAAAACAGTCACACAAGTGCTTTTTCTTGGGACAACCAACCCTGCAATATACAGAAGAAGTGCATTTGGTGTACTTCCCATTTTGTCACACAATTATTAAAGACATGTACTCAAAGGTTGAGATGTGATTAAATGAATAACTTTTTTATTTCTTCAACTAAGGCATTTCTAAGTATAATTGCCGTGTGTGTGTGTCAGTGAAGAATAAAAAAGAAACATGAAAGATTACCTAGTATACACAGTTCCCGGGTTATGAATGTCCAACTTACAGACAACTCATACTTGCCCTTTAATATTATGTAAATTTTCCCTCACTTTGAAACGATTGAACCAACCCCTGCTTGCAACACATTCTTCATCACAATCATCTTCACTTGCTGCATGTGCAGCTTTTAAATCATTAAAAAAGGCTTCAGGCCTTTTCTTGCATCATGTAAGGCTAAATAAGAACCGTATGCACCTGTTCTGACTTACCTACCAATTCAACTTAAAGACACAGGAACGGCTCTCATTCGTAACCTGGGACTGCCCATATAGTGTTTCCCAAAAAGTTTTTCTTAGCACATTGGTCCAATATGGTTGCTACTAGCCACATGTAGCTATGGAGTGCTTGAAATCTGGCTAGTCTGAATTGACATGTGCTGTGAATGTAAAATATATACTGGATTTCAAAGATTTAGTACCCGTTCCTCCCAAAAGTAAAATACTTCAATAGTTTTTTTAACATTGATTTTATGTTGAAATGTTAACATTTTTCACATAGTAAGTTAAATAAAATATATTGTTAAAATTAATTTTACCTGTTTCTTTTTCTTTTTTAAATGTGGCTACTGGAAAATTTTAAAATTACTTATGTAGCTTACAATATATTTCTATTGGGCAGCACTTTTCAAAAGAAGTTTCATGGCCATGTTTATTTGGGAAAAGTTGGATAGACTATTTTCCCTTGAAGGTTTATTGGCATATTAGAAGTTCTGAGGAGTCCTGCAAAAGGAAAAAAAAGTCTTAAAATTTTGGTTAATGTAACATTTCCCAAAACTGCTATATTCTTGGACCATCTATTAACGTTCTATAGAGCTAGCTATGGAACTATGGAACTTATTGATCCAGTTTAGGGATACTTAGTTGTAGTTCAATTTTCTTCATTTTACTAATTAGAAAACTGACGGCTAGAGTTAGAAAATTCTATAATTTTGAAATTATGTGAACATTTCCTTAGGGAAAGTTCAAGGAAAAAAAATATGTAGTTTTTTTGCAGGGTGACCAATTATTTGGCATAATATAATTTAAGTCAGTAATATAGTGTCAGGCAAGAATTATCTTAGGTGAAGGGAAGAACAACTCATACTACAGGGGAAGTCAGCATAACTGGGCTAAACCAAAAGCTAAGAAGTTTCCTGAATACAACTAAACACTTTGAGGGACAGAGTAGCAGGGGCGCGTGGTTTCAGGGGACCATGGTTTCAGGGGACATCTAGGTCAATTGGCATAACAAAGTTTATTAAGAAAATGTTCTGCATCCCACTTTGGTGAGTGGCATCTGGGCTCTTAATAGCTAGCGAGCGGCCATCTAAGATGCATCAATTAGTCCCAACCCACCTGGAGTAAAGGAGAATGAAGAACACCAAAGACACAAAGAAAATATTAGCCCAAGAGACAGAATGGGCCACATAAACCAGAGACTGCATTAGCCTGAGACCAGAAGAACTAGATGGTGCCAGGCTACCACCAATGACCACCCTGACAGGGAACACAACAGAGAGTCCCTGACACAGTAGAAAAGTAGAGTGCAGAACTCAAATTCACATAAAAAGACCAGACTTAATGGTCTGACTGAGACTGGAGGGACCCTGGAAGACATGGCCCCCCGACTCTGTTGACCCAGAGCTGAAACCATTCCCAAGGCCAACTCTTTAGACAAAGATTAGAGTGTACTATGGGACATAAAGTTATACTCATGAGGAGTGTGCTTCTTAGCTCAAGTAGATACGTGAGTCTAAATGGGCAGCTCCTGTGCGGAGGCAAGATGAAAATGCAGAGAGGGTCAGGAGCTGGTTGAATGGACACAGGAAATCTGGGGTGTAAAGGAGGAATGTGCTGTCACAGTATAGGGAGAGCAGCTAGGGTCACATAACAATGTGTGTATAAATTTTTGTATGAAATACTGACTTGAATTGTAACCTTTCACTTAAAGCACAATTTAAAAAAAAGAAAAAAATATATAGTGTCAGGGAAAATCTTAAATTTACTTTTCTTTATTTTGCATTGCTTAAAGATAGAAAGAACTTCTGGGTTTAGAGCTGTAAAGTTCCTTAACTTTTTATTGTTTCATAACCTAGGACAATGATTCTTAACCTTTTTTTTTGATTATGGATTGGCTGAGACTCTGAAAAGAAAACAACATCTACAGAATCTCTCCTCAGGAAATGCATATGTGCACAAAAGTTGTATAGGATTTCAGGAGGCCATAGACCTTCTAAACCTATCTGTGGACTGCAGATTAAGAATTCCTCACATCTGGTTCAGGGATAATAAATTCACGCATCATAATCAATATTACTTTCTCTCTTGAGCCAAATGTAAAACTCTTTGAGTTGTAGTACAAAAGCTCATCAGTCAAGATATACACCCACTTATCACTTACCGACATGGTTAGGCTTCAAAGACCAGGTTATTATGGAAAAATCAACATTATGTGAAAATGGAGGACGATCACATCAGATCACAAAATGGAGGGTGACTACATCATTACATAACTGCCAAATTACACCATTATATATATAACTGCCAAACCACGAAGAATCATGGCACAGCCAAGTTGACACATAACCTTAACCATCACAGCCAATGTTATTTTTGCCTCACATTTCGACGTTTGTTACTGCCAGATGTACATTGTTAATGTGCAAAATAGCCAGACAGTAGATTTTTTATTATTGTTGTAAATGCGAAATGTTGGATAACAAAATAGTTGATAAATGAGGAGTGGGTATACTGTGTATATTGCATAATTCTGCACTCCAAAGAATCCCATAAGTCTAACACAGGGTCACTACTCATAATAAATTTAAGATCTCTTAAGACAAAGCATGTAAAAAACTTTAAATAACTGGTAAGCAAGACTAATTTTACCTCACCTTAGAAATATTTATAGAAAAATTCTGTTAAAACTTAGAGTAACTGAAACACCTAGTGTACTTGAAAGGTTAGTTCTCTAATAAGGTTTTTCTAATGGTTAGAAACATACATGCTATGTATGAACAATGTTCAGGATATGCGTAGGGAAGTGGACATTATAGCTTCAAAATGTGTCTTGCCTTGATCAGTGATTGTTCTATCTGCTCGCCCTAGCAGGGTCATCCATGCAGTAAAAGGCAGAATCTCCTATCCTGCCTTTTTAATGAAAATGCCAGAAGATTTTTTTTTTCCCCAAGAATATAGACTGATGCTTTGTTTACCAAGACAGTTCTGTATTTCAGTGTAGGTCCAATTACATGTGTGGTCTCGTAGATATAAAAGAATATAGATGAACTGAAAGACTGGAATAAGGATTGTTAACTAAAACGTTTGATCCAAATCTGATCCTTATTTTTCTGCCCGTGCCCTGAAGAGTCAAGCTGCTTTACCTATCTTCCAGGGATGGCTTATATCCACTCATAGGGCCTACAGCATATCAGAATTATACTAGGACATTGGAATGCTTGACATCTAAGGCCCTTTACATGTTAACTAAAACCTGCCTTTCCAGAGTTAATCCCCTCTTCTCCCCTACATATTCTATTTCTACTAGCCACTCTGAACTTGCTACATACCATATCCAGGGCTTTTCTTCCTTCTGCCTGAAATTTCCCCTGACTTCCATCTTAATCCACCTTTCAAAAATCCTACCCATTTATTAAAGCTCAAATGTCACCTCTTCCATGAAGCCTTACGTGATTTCTCCCTCCAGATGAGAATACTCCCTATGGGAAGTTACAGAGCGTTTATTCATATCTTCCTTATGACACTTAGCACAGACTGCCTTGCATGAGGATTAGTTTTCTGTGTTTTCTCTCATTGAAGGTCAGGTCCACATCTTCCTCATTGCTGTGTCCTCACAGCACTTGGAAACATTTGAACTTTGTAGGCCTTCAGTAAACGTTTGTTGAATAAATATAAAGCCCCAGAGATAATAGGGAATGCTTAGTATTAACAGTGAACGTATATTTACATATAGGATTTGGTAGAGAGTATCCTCCAATGGGAAAATCTCATTTTGGAACTAGGACAAAGTAGGGGGTTGAAGGAAGGTTGGATGCTGTGTCTCCCTTGCAGATCTGGTCATTCGTTGTCTGAGAATTCTTCCTGCCCCATCTAACTACCACTACTACTTCACAAATGTCTTAGTTTTCGTTTTACCCTATACATTGCATAATGCTATTGGCAATTGCAAATGAAGTGGAAATTCAGATGAGTTAATATCTGGGTGTGATAATATAAAATAACCAGTTTCCTAAGGAGTGATCTTTTTCCCCCTTACAGGCATGTAATGAATTCACTACACATGTGATGAACCTTCTCCGAGAGCAGAGCAGAACGCGTCCAATTTCCCCAAAAGAGATTGAAAGAATGGTGGGCATCATCCATCGAAAATTTAGTTCCATTCAGATGCAGCTCAAACAAAGTACTTGTGAAGCAGTTATGATTTTAAGATCAAGGTTCCTTGATGCCAGGTATGTGAGGCCACAAATGTATTGCATTTTTTTCCCCTTTCATTCTTTGTATATCGTTTTCTGTAAAAATGGCCGGTTGGTTTTAGATTCTTCTTTAATTTGGCTGTAAGAACTCTTCTCTAAGGAGGTCAGGTCATTCACCTCATAGTGCCTGCTCTGTTAAGCCTCTTGACAGAGTGGCTGTGCTGTTAGCTGCCAATTTGGTGACTCAGGAATGGATAGAATCAGTGTTGCTGCAAATGACAGGAAAATGTAGCCTTTCATTTCTGATGCTAGAAAGTATTTTTAAGGCTAATTTTCTGCATGTAACTCTATTTTAACAAAGGTTTGTTATATAAGAAATTTTTAATGTTACATTGCTTGTACAAATTATAATACTTGGATGTATTGATACTCCAATGAAGGAGGTACACTAACCACAAAACCCCAAATGCTGTATGTCCAAATCAAGTAAGAAAGCCTATTAATTTCTATAGTGAGGATGAAAATTTCCCTTTTTTCTGAAGCTTTCACCAAGTTTCACAGGAGTTAGGTAATAAATTGTGTATGGTGTGTTTAAGATCTGTTGTCATTGTTAGGTGCCATCAAGTTGGTTCCGACTCATAACGACCCTGTAGGACAGAGTAGAGCTGCTGCATAGGGTTTCCAAGGAGCAGCTGGTGGATTTGAACTGCCAGTCTTTTGGTTAGCAGCCGAACTCTTAACCACTACACCAACAGGGCTCCATTTAAGACCTACTGGGTGATGTAACAGAAGAATTGTCACATTCCTACTGTAAATATTTCAGTATATATTTTTTCTGTTTTCTTTTTGGGGACTTTTTAAAATTTTCATAAGTTCTTATGATGGTTCAATGTGTATAACTTGGTCTCCTGCTTTTTAAAAAAAATTACTCTAAGTAATTAAACACATTTTTCGTGTAGTATAAGTTCTAATTTTAAATACCATTTTAATGGTTGGATTCTACCTGATGGGCATATAATTAATAATTTACTTAGCCAGTCCCCTATTTTTGAGCATTCAAGTTGTTGACATTAATTTCTAATGTAACTCCTTCCTTCCTTTCTTCCTTCCACAAGTATTTATTTGTGCTGAAGATTTAGTGTTGAACAAGACAAGTAAAAAGACTTATTTGCCCTAATTGAGCTTACATTCTATTAATTTAAGAAATAGAATTATTAGATCAGAGAGTTTGAACATTTTTGGTGCTCTTATTATATATCACTAAATTATTCTTTCCTGTGTTTCGACCGAAATGAAATACCTCCTGGTCTGGTCTTAACATGTGCTGTCTGCTTTCCCTGGAATTCTCTCTTTCCTTTGTCTGACCACCTACCCTCCCTTCCTCCTACAACAAACTATATTATTCCAGTTCCTTTCCTAAGTTGGTTACCAATAACGAATTGTCATCACAGAAAGCGTTGAGCATGGAGCTTGGAACATAGCCAAACAAAAAACCAAACCCTTTGCTGTTGAGTCGAGTATGACTCACAGCAACCCTGTAGGACAGCTTAGAACTGGCCCCATAAAGTTTCCAAGGAGCAGCTGGTGGATTCGAACTGTTGACCTTTTGGTTAGCAGCCAAACACTTAACCACTGTACCACCAGGGCTCCCGGAACATAGCCCGTGTTCAGTAAATGTTTATTGGATCTAGTGAGATCCTACTCATCCTTCCAAGTCCAGCCTAAATGCTCCCACTTTAAGAAGCCCATCTTCATCATCCCACTGCACCGGCCCTTGCCTTCCCTTGAAAACTGATATTATGTTTATACAATTCTCAAGACTAAATTTCATGCAGACTACCTTTTATTGTAATTTTTCATGAACATTTCTTCTCTCCCTTGGCAAAACAACAGAGTTGTTGAAAGCAATGGCGAAGTCTTACATGACATTCCCCACAACTTCAGCAAATGCCTTACAAGTCATAGGCTGCAAGAAATCACTTATTGACTGACCAGATGAATGCATATTTCCACTTAATACTTTAAAGAATTAAAAGTTTTTAAAAGAGTTAGGGAGGTAGCTTCAGAAAGTTAACAAGCTAAAAATATTTTTAAATTGTCAAATTTGAACATTTTAATAAAAATATGATACAATAAGAATATTAAAAAGTTTTTCTGATAGAAAGGAATCCTTCCTAACACAATTGCTATCCTTATTTCTGCTGATACTTTCCCATTCTTGTCAACATGCATGCTTATTTTTTACATAGTTGAATTCATAATATATACATCTAAATGATTTATTTTTCTTCCACAAAGAGAAAGTATGTTAACAAGCCAGAATGAGCAGAGCCAGAATGAGAAGGTGGCAGAGCTTGGAGCAGAGTCTCTTCTCCCACAGAGACTGCTGTTTAGTAACATTGTGATGCTGATGGGACACAGCCCTGGGACTGATACGCCACTACACACTGGCCTGAGGCATGGCCATTAGAGTGTGGTGAACCATGGGGGGAATGAAACTTGGGGGGAAATGTTTAATGGGCATTTTCTACAGGATGCTTTTCTAAAAAATAAAGTATAAGTCTTATGCCTTCAAGTGAATGCAAATGCTGAGCTTTGGTACCATCTATTCTTGTCATGTCTTTTAGCAAGCCCTGTGCAATGAGAAGGCAAGGTTGTTCTGCTCTAGGCCAAAATGGTCACTCAGATATATGATTCCCTTGCTCACTGTGGCTTTCTACAAGGCTTACATTTGCTTGATAATTGGACAAGCTGAAGCACCAGCACAAAACATTTAAGAACAAATTTGTGTAGGCCCCTCTGTGTTCTTCTAGTAGAAGTAGTGTAGTTTGGGCACAGCCAGAATGTCTGGAGTGAGGTGTTCTGTTCTGCCTATAAATTTGTTCTCTTAGGTTTTTGATGTTTGCTGAACACCACTTAGAGGCAAAATTAATAAGCGAGCCAAACTCATCTTTGTTTTCCTAAACTCATCTTTGTTTTCCTTGATACAGTTCTACTCATTCTTCCCTTCATAAGTCCCCGTTTTCCAAAGATAACTTTTCCCCTTGTGTCATCTACTCTGATCTCTTCTGAGCTTTGCTGTTGGACTCTATGTTTTAAACTGGGAGTCACAAACTCACATGCTTACCTATAATGGAATTGAGTGGAGTGGCTGGATGGGAAATGAAGTAGGGGTTAGAGTAAACAGGTACATATTTAACGGACAGGTACCACTCAGCTTCAGTCTACAGCTGCCTTGCAGGGATGTGGGCCTCATGTGACTGATCTTCTATCTTTCATAAGAAGTCAGAAACCCAGATTTTTTTGAGCAGGTTATTGCTGTGTAGTTCCACAAATAATATCTGTGAGCAAGGTAATGTCTCTAGGTTTAGCAGTTTCAGTATCTATTCTAGACTTTTCCCACTCTGCTCATCCACCAACCTACCCATCTACTCATCAGAATGTGCCTTTTTAAAGTGTCCTCAACTCAGGGCCTTACTTTTCTTTTCATGAAATGCATGGCTCCTATGAAAATACTAATTGCTGTTATTGGTGTATTTCTCTTCCTTCCCTTCCTTCCCTCTCTTCCTCTACCACCTATCCCCGTCCAATCATTATCAAATCCTGTTGATTTTAATCCTCAAATAGACCTTGAATCTCTTCTTCATCCCTTAGGAAACAATGGTTTAACTCCTCAAAAATAATTGAAATTAAGAAATTTCAGGACTCATAACCCAAGGAGATGTTTTAATCAGATTTAGATTTCTTGCTCCCTTGATTCTCCCTTAATGTTGAGACATAGATCACATACTTAACCTGCTATGTTAGTCACGTCATTTTAGCTGGAAGAATCTCCTACAGTACATATATTTACAATTGCCTGTTGACTCTGTCTTTTGTGAGTGCAGAATATCACACTAGAGAAGATTTATTAAGATTACTTATAAAGAAGTATTAAGAAAATTGTTTGGAAAAAAAGTATTCTCCAGTTACTGAAGTATGTAATCAAAAGTGAAGTCTGAAAAATGCTAATTTTCAGGCTAGAATTCCTTAAAATCTTAATAACAAACCCAAATATAAATGACCTTTTTGCCATTTTGAAATATATTGTTAATAAATACTTGATCTTCTGATACTGTATCACCCCTTTCCCAGCAAAACCAAAAAATTGTTCTTCCCCTACTCTTTCCCTTGTGAGTAAATCACACCTCAGTCCAGGAAGTTGCTTAAGCATAAAAACCCAGAAGTCCTTCCTGATGTAGTTTTACCTTTTTCCTCCTTCTCTCTCTTCCCTGCCTCCCTTCCATCCAATCTGTCATCAAGTCCTATCACTTTTACCTTGTTATCATATTGGACCTCAATTGGACCACTGCAATTGTCTCGTTAGCTGCTCACTTCATTTCCTTTCATGCTATATTCCAACTGTTCTCTACATAGCAGTCAGAATGATCTCTTTAAAACTTAAAACCTTTAATAGGTTCCTATTGTACTTAAAATAAAATCCCAAAACTCTTATGGGGTCTACTAAGCCTGAATAATCTGGCCCCTGCCTATCCTTCCAGGCTTATCTCACACATTCTCTCATTTTTATTGTGTGCCAGCCTCCTCTAGCCCCCTTAGACTTGCCAAATTCTTTTCTGTTTCAGGACTGTTTCCTCTGCCTGTTCCTTTTCCCTTCTACCATTTGTTTGACTAACTCCTGCACATTCTCCAAGTCTATTAAGTGTCACTCCTTCAAGGAAACCTTTCATGACTCCATAATTTGTGTGAGGTTTGCCTCTTACAAACTTTCATTTTACCTCATTCATTTCCTTCATGGTACTTAAAAGTGACTGTAGTTTATACAGTCATGTGTCACTTAACGTTCACGATATGTTCTGTGAAAAAGGATATTGTACGATTTGTATGTTATGTGAACACCATATT
The DNA here is from genome assembly GCF_000243295.1 of Trichechus manatus latirostris. Lineage (NCBI taxonomy): Eukaryota > Metazoa > Chordata > Mammalia > Sirenia > Trichechidae > Trichechus > Trichechus manatus. The sequence continues at coordinate 10,212,929 of NW_004443974.1, forward strand.
ATATACCATATAGAGTTCACCTTGAGGCTGGCTGGTGGAAGTGATCTTTGGTATGGGCAGAGAGCTCATCCCGCCCATCAAGTGTGTGTCACAAACCATTCTCTGCGTGAGTTGGTTGGACCCCAAGGGCAAGGCCAAGATCTTGATATTTGGGTTGCCTTATTATCAGAAGGGGACACCTGGTGCTGCAGTGGTTAAGAGCTCGGCTGCTAACCCAAAGGTTGGCAGTTCAAATCCACCAGCCGTTCCTTGGAAGCTCTGTGGGGAAGTTCTACTCTGTCCTATACAGTCACTATGAGTTGGAATCGACTCGAAAGCAACGGATTTATTACCAGAAGGAAGTAGCCAAGGTCATCATAAACTTGGCTGATTAACACTGCCAGCACCACCGGCTCAAAGTTCAGAGAAGGGCCCTGCCCCAGAGGCTGGCACCCAGCAGACTCCTGATGCTGCCCCGGAGACTGACGCTCAGCAGGCTCCAGATGCTGCCCAGGTCTGGTTTACCAAAGTTTGAAAGTAATTTGTGTCCCGGGGCAGGAGCCATGCAGAGGTTAAAGTGGAAGCCCTGTCTTGAGCCCTGTTCTTGTAAGTCGTGTTTCTGCCCCCTGGGTTAAGAGTGATGGGGTGGGATTTTATTCTTTTCCTGTGTTAAATGTTTGCAAACACGAATTAAAAAAAAAAAAAAAAAAGACCACGGACGTATATGTGGTCAGATGTTGTCCAAATGGACGTTATGTGGCACATGACTATAATTATTTATTTCTGTGATACTTGTTTAATGTCTTTCTTTCCCCCAACTCTCTACTCTCTCCCTTAGCCCTCTACTCCCCTGTAAGCTCTCTGGTAGCAGTGATTTTGTATGTTTTGTTCTCACTGGATCTTCATTGAGTGCCTAGAACACAGTACTGTTGCCATTGAGTCCATTCCAACTCATAGCTACCCTATAGGACAGAGTAGCACTGCTCCATAGGGTTTCCAAGGAGCAACTCGTGGATTTGAACTGCTGACCTTTTGGTTAGCACCCGTAGCGCGCTGTAGCTCTTAACCACTGTACCACCAGGGCCCCTAGAACACAGTAGGTCCTCAATAAATATTTGTTGAATAAGTTAAAGAATGAGATAAATGGTGCTTCACATTCCAGTATTTTTCTTAGTGATCCTACATCTTAAAATAAGTTGGATAGTGCTTTGGAAGACATGAAGAACATAATTTACAATATCATAGTGATAAATTAATCCCTTAGGAATGTCTAAAAATAAAACTCTGCTTTTTTCTGTGATCCTAATTAATCTATCCCTCTTTGCTTAATGCTGATGTAACTGTGAATCGTTTCTCTGCTCTTGTCATAGACGGAAAAGGCGTAACTTCAGCAAACAGGCCACAGAAATTTTGAATGAATATTTTTACTCACACCTCAGCAACCCCTACCCCAGTGAAGAAGCCAAAGAGGAGCTGGCCAAGAAATGCAGCATCACAGTGTCACAGGTGAGAGAGGACCTCATGGGTCTGTCTTGTCCCCTACCAGTACAGCAGCCCTCTTCCTTCTTCAGGGCTTTCTCATCATTTCATATCCATGTTCCAGCATCAAAGAAGATGTAAAGAAAATCTAGATATTTCTACATTTTTCTGAAAGATTTTAGTGCTCAATTTTTTTTTGCCAATCTTAAGCAGCAAGGAATCGCAATAATCACACACTTCTCCCCCGTGTACTATAGAGTGGACGTAAACATGCCATGAGGAGAGACACGTTTTATACTTAAGTGACTCTCCAGTAAATAGCACGTAGTCCTGGTTTCCCTGATTTAGATGACTGACCTAAGCTTCTACCAGTGAGAAACCAATTTATTTGTTGCCAAAAGGAAATTTAATGTAACTCTTTGGTGAAAGCTTTGAGGATTTTGCCAAGCCTCTTCTCGGTAAACATACTGTAATGTTTGGGTCTCAAGGATTTCTTTGCTTCCTTTTTATCTGTTAAGCAGAAGAATTAAGTTCATACCAGTCCCTGGTTTTTTTAATGTCCACTTGTAATAAATTATGTCCCTAAAGTTAGCTGTCATCTTCTACAAAAAATACATTTACTTTTCAGCAAATAGACTGGTATCTGGATTGAGGATTAAGAATAAAACCAAACCTATTGCCACTGAGTCAATTCCGACTCATAGCGACCCTATAGGACAGAGTAGAACTGCCCCATAGGGTTTCCAAGGAGTGGCTTGCTGCTGGATTTGAACTGCTGACAATTAAATACACATATAGCTGTTTATTGATTGTCATTTGAACAGCATTTCTTTATAGCATGCAAAACTGGTAGTTTCCCAGCCAGTTCTTACAGTGGAACTTAAGGAACAGCTGATTGCGGACAGAAATTTCAGTGTTCCCTGGGGCTTACATGCCACAAAATTTTAAAAGTAGTTGCTAAATAAATACTTTTGCTGTAAACCTGAAGTCCAAAATACTACAGAGCTCTTTCAGATTCCAGTGAGGGTTTCATATCCATATTTTAAGTCGTTATTTAAGGGACCAGCGTGTAAGTTTAAGATCATTTCTAGGTCCTACTTAAGCATTATTTTCCACAGAACGTCTAGAGCAACCTTAGATCTATAATTAAGATTTCATTTAAGGTTTGTTGTCATTCTCCTGTGAAATGGTGGTATATCTTGATTCCTTTTGCTTGGTTTGAAATGGAATATAATTGATTTTGGTTTTTAGCTCATAAAGACATTTTATATAAAATATTACTAGATGGGTTATGTAGTCCTTACTGCCACGAGAAATACTAAGAAACAGTATAATACCCTGGGTCAGACAGGAAAGATGAAATTAAAAGTATATTCGCTTCAAGAGGGTGTTTTCTAATGTGTAGATTTTTCCTGAATATTAGTGAAAGTATTAGGCTCATGTTGAACACTGATGATACCAAGTCTAATTTCCCAGCTCTAACAACAGCTCTCTGACTTAGAATTCAAAAGTTTGTAGATCTAACTTAAATTGAGGGGTTTCCCTGCTTCTGTTTTTTTTTGTTTTTTGTTTTTTGTTTTTTTAACTTCTATAATATACGCAAGGAGTCCATCCTGTTGGTGCAATGGTTAAGCGCTCAGATGCTAAACAGGTTAGCAGTTTGAACCCACCAGAGGCTCCACAAGAGAGCAGACCTGGCGATCTGTTCCTGTAAAGATTTTCCACTCTGTCCAATAGGGTTGCTATGAGTTGGATTAGACCCAACAGCACACAGCATAATGTATGCACCATTGGAGCATAACACAAACTGTATGTATTTTTAAAAAAAATATATGGTCCGGGTTTTTTATTAGTTGAAGTACCTAGCACTTTGTGTGTAGCCTAGGACCCGCTTAACACATGCTTATGGAATAAGTGAGAGAAAGATTTTCTTCTGGCTGTCCTGAATTAGGGAAGCTTTACCCTACTTATTTTTTTTTTTCTTGGCCGTAATCTTTTTTTTTTTTTTTAAATAATATACACACAAAGCATACAGTATTTCATCAGTTTCTACATGTGCACTTGAGTGACATTGATTCCATTCTTCAAGTTGTACATCCATTTTTGCTCTCTTTTTCCAAGCTATCCCACCACCCTTAACTTACCTACAGTGTACCCCAAGCAAAAAATTTCTCTTTCCCCTTCCCTTCTGCTTCTGGTAGCCACTAATTACCTTTAAGTTAGCAGCCATAGCTCTTAACCACTGCACCACCAGGGCTTCTCTGGTTTCTATATAATTGCTTATTTCATATAAATGATACCATACAGTCTTTATCTTTTTATGTGCCTAACTTATTTCACTCAGCATGGTGTCTTCAAGGTTCATCCATGTTGTGGCATGCATCGGGCCTTCATTTCTCTTGATGGCTGAATAATATTCCATTTTATGTACATACAACGTTTTGTTTATCCATTCATCAGATGATGGACATTTTGGTTGTTTCTACTTTTTGGCTATTGTGAATAGTGCTTCAGTGAACATTGGTGTACATATGTCTGTTTGCATCACTGCTTTCAAGTCTTCCGGGTGTATACCTAGGAGTGAAATTGCTGAGTCATGTGATAGTTCTATGTTCAACTTTTCACAATACTTTTAAAATAGGCTAGGAACCCGTTTACTTTATTGTTATCTTTAGTTGCTGTTGAGTCAATGACTCATGGTGATCACATGTGTGCAGGGTAGAACTGCTCTATAGGGTTTTCAAGGCTGTGACCTTTCAGAAGCAGATCGCCAGGCCTGTCCTCCAAGGCGCCTCTGTATGGATTTGAACTGCCAATCTTTTGGCTAGTAGTCGAGCACTTAACCGTTTGCACCATCCAGGGACTTCTAGTATCCATTTACCTAGATATTTAAAAAATATTTAATTATTCATTTTACTTGTTTTATATCAAAAATAACTTTGTTAGATTTTGAAACTTTTTAGTAATTGCTTGAGGTTTAAAAATAATATAGGCATAGATAGATTACTCTGGCAAAAAAGCAAACTTTCTGACCTGTTTTTTCTCCCAGGTCAGCCTTTCTAACATAAAGTAGGAGATGAAGTCAAAAAGGCTGTTGGGTCTAAATAGGGTAGGGGCCTTATAGGCCATGGTAATGACTTGGGCTTTTACTCTGAGTGAGATGAGAAACCATTGGAGATTTTTCAGCTGAGGAATGACATGATCTGACTAAAGTTTTAACAGGATTACTGTGGCTGCTGATTTGACAAGAGACTGTGTGAGGCAAGGAGAAGCAGAGACATCAGTTAGGTTACAGTTGCAGTAACCAGGCAGAAGGTGATGGTGGCTTGAACCAGGATGTTAGTGTAAAGGTGATGAGATGTGGCTGGATTCTGGATATACTTTAAAGATAGAGCTGAGAAGGTTTATTGATAGGCTGAATATAGGATATGAGAGAAAGAGAGTCAAGGATGACTCCAACATTTTTGGCCTAAGCAGTGGAAGGATGGAGTTGTCATTAAGTATGATGGGGAAGACTTTGGGAGGAGCAGATTTTAGGGCGAAGATCAGGAGTTTGGTTTTGGACATATTAAATTAATATGTACTATAGTTTGTTCAAGTTAGCTATACATTTTAGCTATGAATAGGCATGGGTAAATGAAAAATGTATGATCTATACTAGGCCTACATTATTTGTGATAAAATGTTATAAATATAAGTGTCTTTAACATAGAATTGCAGGCTGAGCCTAGAATTTGAAAACATGTTAACATAATCTCCAATTTCTTATGGCTTGGTTTGACTGAATAAGCTGGAGTTTCCCTTCTACATAATACCCTAAAAATTCACAAAAGAAGAAATTGTTTCAAATGTCATACCACTATGAATCATACTTGAATTGTCACACATTCTTAATTAGCGAAGCAGATATTAATATGCTTTTACTTTTTGGAATAGAGCAAGTTAACTCTATTGATTATTCATGTTACCAGGTCACAAAAAACTCCATTGTTCTCCTGATTCCAAGTTTGAGTTTAAATAACTCTGACCCTACTTTCTTTGCTAGGTGTTTTTAGAATGAAAGTGTTAACTTATTCTTCGTTGCTACTGTAATTGAAATGTACTGTAAAGAAATGACAGAGTGTGTGTTTAACAGATGAGAACCTGAAATGGCAGAGATTAAATGACAGCATTAAGATTCATTCATTCATTGATTCAACTAACATTTTTTCATGCTTTTAAATCAGTGCACAAGACCAACTTTTATTTAAGATTTACAACAATCCAGTGTGGAAAACATTATTATCTAACCTTTACAGACGAGGAAAATGAGGTTTGGAGAAGTTAAATGATTGCCCCGTGTCACAAACCTCTATTGAGTAGGAGAATTGGAGGTTCTTACATAGAGATGTTTGATGAGAAGGAGAAACTGGGTTTTTACTTTTTTTCCTACAAGAGGCAATGTGGTTTATCCATCCCGGGGGCCCAGGCTGTAGAGTCCCGGTTTGTGAGGCATGGGCCTGGGCTTATATCACTAGAGCAACATCATTTTCCCCCTAAGCTATTAAAGAGACTCCAGGCTAGTTAGTAGTTTGAGATCTCGGTACTCATTAAGCCACTTATTCCAAAGCAGTGAAGGTTCAGTAAGCTAATTAAAATTTGTAAGTAAGGTTTCCTTATTTTAAAAAAATCTATTAAAATAAGAAGAAGCCCGTTAAAATAATAATTAGAGCGGAAAAAAAGATGACTATCAAATTATAATATCTTTTTTAGCTATCTGTAAAGGCCTTCTTGGTTACTTTGACAGTAGGCAGAAAGCAGAAGTGAATTTCTATTGTAAGTATGCGGTTGGTGAACTGGAGACAAGTTGAGGAAAGCGGCAGCTGTTTTGTTAAAGCCATTTTTTCACACTGTCTTAAAAGAAGGCTATGGACCCTCTGTTCTAGTAGAGAAGGGACATCATTAAACAGCGTGCAAAACAACAAAGGAACAGGTTGTAAAAAGATGGGAGCTTTGAGGATGCTATAACACCAAGTACAAATAAGTCGTGTCTGCAAGATTTAAAGAAAACAGGAGAAGCTTCAGCTGATTTTTTGTTGTCATTGTTCTCTACAAACAATCGGCACTATGATTATCATGGTGCTTAAAGCTTCCTCCAGTGATGTCAAGTATTGTTACTTTAGAATTGATTCTTCTAGGCAGTCTATAAACTTGTTCAATGTGATACAAGTGTTAGAGTATTTAGTTTAGATACTCAAACTAAAGATAAAGGAACTGTATCTAGCTTAGATTTAGTGGGTTTTGTTTTTGTTTTTGTTTTTTGAGTTTCCCCAGACCTAGAAGAAGCTATAATCAGAATTGTGATCCCTCCAGTTTCCCCTTCACCTTCTTTTGCCTATTCCTCCTCTTCGAGTATTCCTATCAGTCCCTTCTCATGGCTGTCTCTCATCACTGCATCTTTCCTTTCCAATTGACTCACTTCTGTAAGGTGTATCAGGCTAATAGGCCCATAGATCAGTCAGGGTCCCACAGGAAAACAGGTGATGCACTCAAATTAGAATAATTTGAGGGGAGTTTGATGAAGTGACTGTTTACCAAAGGGTAGGCGGGGTGTAGGGAAACCACAGAGGATAATGCTAATAGGTTCTGTTACTTTGCCTTGGCCTGAAGAGAAGAAGGAGTGGTTACCAGAACCCAGTGGCAGAAGAGGCTGTGTGGAAAAGTACAGTATAACTGAGACCTTAAGAAAAGGCAGCAGCACAGTCAGGGAGTCAGGGGAACAAATACTCTGACCTCACTTTCTTCCCTTCCTATTGTCTTCTACCAGTACCTTCCATTGGCCAGAAGCCTCAGGACACATAGGTCAGCTTCCTGGAGCCCAGAGCAGGGTGGAAAGTAGATAGGGAGGGATGAACAGAAGATATACAATATAGTCCAAAGAACAAAGACAATATATCAGAACAGGGTCCAAGCCCAAGCCTTCTGGCTTCCCACTTCTGTTGACTCTATGATGTTCCCACCCAAGAGAGCTGGCATTCTTCAGAGATGCTTTTGGGGTTTCCTTTTTCCATCTCTTTTGCCCTCCTGTCTCTTCTGTCAGCTATGTGGAAAACATGTTACTTTTCTACAGTGCGTACCAAATTTGAGAGTAGAAGCTACAGACAAAAGTCAATTTGATCTAGCCAAAGGTACTTGTCAAGATTGTCGGCTATTTTTCTAATTCACTCAATAGGTACTGAGTACCTGCTGTGTACTAGACACTGTGCTTGGCACTGTGGCAAACAAAGGTGAACAAGATAGGAGTCCTCATCCTGAGAAATGTCACATTTCCTAGGAGACCACTTTGAGGGAACACAGTGTTGTCATGCACTCATTAAATGTGTTTGGGATGAATGATCTGGCCAGAGATGAATCAAAAGGTAGAGACATTTGCAGAGCCAGCCCATGACCTGGGTTTACAACTTGCCCAGCAGTGGAAGGGGTTAGAAAGACTGAGTTACTCCCAAAGGGCCAGTGACTGGGGTCAAAAACCAAGAGAAGTTCTTAAGTAGTATAAATAGTTTCCTTTTCCTAAAGTTATATATTTAGAACTTTGCCCTGCATGTTTATCAGATTATTTACCAAAACTCAGTTTAGTTATTGTGCCCCATAGAGTCCTCTGTGCTGTCCCTTCACATCACATATTTTGTGAAATTGGGACTTTAACCTCCGTGACTGTACATTCGCTGTAGAGAAGGGTCACTCAAACCCTGCTCCATCACTATTAAGTAGCAGTGTGACCTTGAGCACTTTATCTCATCTGAGCCTCCATTTCTTGATCTATAAAATGAGGACAATGATAATTTCTTCGAGGGGTTGAGGAGTAAGTGAGATTATATATGTAGAATGCCTAGTTTTGAGCCTGGCATATTATGAGTGTTCAATAAATTTTATTTTGTCGTCCATTCAGCCAGCGTTTTTTGCTGGGTGTACTGGGCATGTGTAGAGCCTTGTAAAGGATCCAAAAAGACAAAACAAAGACTCTGACCTCTGGTAAACTAGTGTGCTGGTCCTTAGCCCCCAGGTTTTCACAAGTTCCATAAAAATGAGAGTCTGGGATGAGTCTATTCTTAGTCTCTGAATAGATTTACTGTTGGTATATTTTTTACTCCAAAAATACTTGCATTTCATTTTTAGTGAGAAATAATTATGTATGTTGAAAGGGCGGTGTTATGGATTGAATTGTGTCCCCCAAAAAATGTGTATCAACTTGGCTAGGCCATGATCCCAGTATTATGTGGTTGTCCTCCATTTTGTGATCAGATGTAATTATCCTATGTGTTGTAAATCCTAACCTCTATGATGTTAATGAGGCAGGATTAGAGGCAGTTATGTTAATGAGGCAGAGTACAATCTACAGGATTAGATTATATCTTAAATTAATCTCTTTTGAGATATAAAAGAGTTAAGTCAGCAGAAAGGAGAGGGACCTCATTACCACCAAGAAAGAAGAGCCAGGAGCAGATCATATCCTTTGGTCCTGGTGTCCCTGCACTGAGAACCTCCTAAACCCAGGGGAAGATTGATGCCAAGACACGTGGAGATTTCAAAGGAACCTCAGGCCCACAGATGTTGAAAGGAGACAAGGCCCTTCCCCCAGAGCCGACAGAGAGAGAAAGCCTTCCCTTAGAGCTGGAGCCCTGAATTTGGACTTCTAGCTTCCTAAACCGTGGGAGAATAAAGTTCTATTTGTTAAAGTCATCCCATTTGTGGTATTTCTGTTATAGCAATTTTAGGGAACTAAGACAGGTGGTACACCTTGTAAGGATAGAAATTCCCATTTAAACAAATTTCATGAGATTTTCTGAATTTTTAAAACTAAAAGAAAACTGGGGTGTGTGTTTGGTAGGGAGGAGTGATATTTGAATAAAGAAGGGTTTCCATTAAACAAAAGGCTTGACTACAGGATTTATTTGCATAGGATTCTGAACAAATTTTAGTGTTTTTATTTACAAGAATTAGAGTTACATGAAACTTCTCAGGAAAGAATCTGGTCCATTATTGTTTATAAGAGTGACGTTGAGTTTTAATTCTGGGGTGCTGATTTGTTGCCTGAGAGATGGCTTCACTTTTCAGTGCAGCTGATGGGAGATAGTTCTACAGTTGTGATGTCAGTGCTTAGAAATCTGTCAAAGAGGCTTTACATAGAACCTATGAAGAAAATTGCTGAGTTGTACACTTAACACAGTTTTCTTTTTTTAATGAGCGAAGTAATGTTAAATGAAAGTCTTTAACTGAATATATCATCTGTGGTAGTTAAGAACTTCCCCCTCACTACGTGTTTTAGGGAGATGAAGGGTATCCTTTGTTTTTTTATGTACTGTGGCTGCAAGGCTGACATTTTATATGCTTTTGCAGATGAGCCTCTTTGTGAACGTCATGAGCAGTTACCAGTTTATCGTGCATAGAGTAGAAAGGGCACAGCCAAACTGTAAGTGTGTCAGCAGATTATGGCAATAAAATTTTTCACATCCTCAAATTAAAAAAAAAAAAGTACTTGACAAGTGAATCTTTTTAAATTATTTCAAATACTATGGAAACTGAATTTCAGTTTGTTCAGTTCTTCCATTAGAAATGGGTTGTTAGGGAAAGATTAGTCCAAAGGACTAATGGACCACAACTACCACGGCCTCCACCAGACTGAGTTCAACACAACTGGATGGTGCCCGGCTACCCCCACTGACTGCTGTGACAGTGATCACAACTATTGTATGGCCCCTGGACACCTTTATAGCTCAGTAATGAAGTCGCTCCTGAGGTTCATCCTTCAGCCAAAGATTAGACAGGCCCCCTAAAACAAAACGAGACTAAATGGGCACACCAGCCCAGGGGCAAGGACTAGAAGGCAGGAGTGGACAGGAAAGCTGGTAATGGGGAACCCAAGGTCAAGAAGGGGAGAGTGTTAACATGTTGTGGGGTTGGCAACCAATGTCATAAAGCAATATGTGTATTAATTGTTTTATGAGAAACTAGTTTGCTCTGTAAACCTTCATCTAAAGTACAATTAAAAAAAAAAAAAATAACAAAAGTCAAAGAAATGACCAGAATATAAAACAAGGAAAAAAATAAAGAAATGAGTTGTGTTCCAAAAGTTGGTTTTCAAGTCAGTTGTTAGGAATTTAGAATATATTTTCCAAAAAGAAAAAGATTTGGATTCTTAGGTTAGCCCACATTTTAACCATAAAGGAGATGAAATATTTTATACTGAAAAGGGGTAGAAAATAAACTTTTGTAGCCCTAGCTATTTAATAAAATGAAAAATAAAATTGAATAAAGAATAATTTAAAAAAATTTTAAAAGTATTAAGGAAAAAACAGATTTTATTAGATAAGGCATAGTAGAAAAAGCATAGAAAAGACCATATGACCTTAGGCAAGTACAAAACTTTCTAACCTCAGTTTTTGAAACTGTAAAACTGGGTTGTTGTGAAGATTAAACATGATAACCCATGTAAAGTACCTGGTACGATGGCTGGCTCATGCTAAACTCTGTTCATAAGTGGTCGATGGTATAAATATAGGCACAACTGGGATCCAAACCCAGGTTTCCTACAAATTCTACGACCAGTGCATTGTGCTGCCGAGTGTCTGGGTGTGTCGGAGCAGGGGTGTGGACGAATGAGGCATAGGTAGTGCCGTCAGGTCTCTGTGTGGAACCGTTGCTTAGCAAGTGTGTGGCAGACAGGAGCTCTCTTCTGGTGTTACTCTTCTCTGATAGGAAAGTTTATTATGCTCAAGTGTGTGTGGGAGCACCCCCTTTTCCCTTCTCTCATTGCTACCTCTTCCGCATTGCCAGTATCCCACCAGCACTGGGAGCATGGCCTGGCTCCCCTGGAAACTGAAGTTCCTGTGAAGAGATTGACCTGACCTTAGTCACTGCAAGAAGCAAACATGGCTTGTATGCCATGGACCTTTAGAGGGTTTTGTTGTTGCTGGTGTTGCCTGTTTGTTTTAAGAAGAGGGAACAACTGGCATCTATTGGGTGCCTGGTACATCCCAGGCACAGTCCTACGTATTTCGTATGTTATCTCATTTAATATTCACAACAGCCCTATGAGGAGTAGGCATCATTAACCCACGTTGTAGATGAGGAGAAGAGAACCTTAGATAACATGACTTGCCTAAGGTAACACAGCCAAGAAAGTACAGAGGTGGAATTCACACACAGGTCTGTTTGGCTCTCAAGCCAATGCTCTGACTCTCTTCTGGGTTCTCAAGGGAGTGCACACAGTGTGGTTTTCTGCAGTGTGTGTAGCCTTTTGATCCTTATGTAAACATTACTGAATGCATACCCTGGGGAGGGAGAGGCGTGGAATGAGAGTTAAGGTTTATTAACAGCATTAACTTTAAAAATTGAACAGTATCTGGCTTTCATTTCTCATTTCGAATGGAATCACATAATGGGGATAAAAACATATTGATTAGGGAGAAACTATTTATTAGAGGTAAAATTGTTTACCATGTAAATATGCTGCATATTTCATTATACACGACTTAGCATTTCATCATTTCATGATCTGTTACATTTAATTAGACACAGTACATAAAATAGGCATCACAAGTAAACATGGGGAAACACAATGGCAAATTTTTCTAAGGTTTGTGCTTCATAAATTTTCAGTTTGCTAATTTCACTAATGATGTTTTAGTGTCAGCTGCTGCTTTTTCAAACAAATGCTGACTCCTCTCTGATGCATTTTATGCAAGGAAGCAAAACTAAGGATGAACTATAAAGTTCTGCAGTTCTGCCTCTTAAAGATTAAGTCTTTAATAATTTTTGTCTTTTATTTACCATTGTTATTAGCATAATAAATACCTATAGTGATAGAATTTGAAATGAAGGATACAATTAAAGCTCATTAATTGATTGATTATCAGTATTTGTGGAGACATTGTAGATGGTTTAGCTTTTTTTGTTTTGAACATGGAGTTTGGGATAGTATTATAATGGCTTGAGATTTACAACATGTCTGATTTTAAATATTTTAAAATCAGAATTCTAGGACCTGCCAATCATTTCCTCCAGATAGAGTACAGGAATGGGATCATTCATTTCTATAGCTCCGTGGACCAGCACAAGGCCTAGCACTTACAAAGATTGTTCAATGACTGCTAAGTGACTTTTTAAAAAAGATTTTTACTTTTTTTAAATTAAAAGGTGCATTTTTCTAATAAATATCTAATACTAGCTTAACTGAAGAAAATTTGGAAAATACTTGAAACACACAGAAAAATACAAAAACAGAAATTACTTTTAAACCCACCCTCAAAGACAATCATATTCCATCCCGTGAACATTTGTATATGTGTGCACCTGTATGTGTCTACACATGACTATTTTTATTTAAAAAAAACTCATGCTATATGCAAAGAAAGAAAAAGGTGTTATTTCTTTCTCTTTACAATATGTTATGTATATTTCTTCGATGTCAGTAAATTTTCTTCCTCAACATGATTTTTAATTAATGATAGTATTCCGTTATACAGATGTGCTGTAAATTAATCTCCTTTGTGGGGAAAGGTATTATAATTGGGACTGTAGTGGTTATCTTTGTACATGTGTCTCTAAATATTACCTTAAAAGAAGTTCTTAGTAATGCTAGGTCAAAAGGTGCTGGCTTATTCTCTAGAAAGTGTATGCTAAATAATACATAAACTGAATCTGCCTCATTAGGTTTATTTCTTTAATCAGAATGCTTTTGATATCCTGAAGCTGACAAATTTGTTCTTTATCTAGTTCCAAAAGATTATTGTGACACATGGAAGGAGTAGCCCAGATGAGCTCCATTTTCATAGCTGAAGGTCTGCTCTAGGCATAGCCTTTCTGTAGGATTCCTGCCCTGGCTCACACAGAAAAGTTAAAGCGTAACCAGAGTTAGCCTGATCACTTAAGACAACAGTCTTCAAACTAGGATACACATACTCTACAGAGCACCTGAAGATTTTTGAAAGGGGACTTGGGCACAGATGATTTTAAGGTCTTCACCATCCAGCTTCTCTTATCTATGTGTACACTCCTTCCTGAAACTGATCTGCCTAAGAAAGCTGTTGTGGCAGAGGTATCATATAGGGTTGTTTTTTTCCCTCTTCCCCTTTCCCACTTGGCCCTTTTCCCTTTTTTTGAATGAAAGGGAAAACTCCCACCGTTTGATTCACTGCCCCGAAGTCCGAGAATCTCTTGGTTGCCCAGCAAGGGATACTGTGAAATATTGGTGATATCGAAATCTCCTTCAGTCAGTACTTCATAACCCTCCATCCATCTGATTAAGAAAGGCATGTCTGATAAAACCTTACTTTTTATAGTCCACATGTATTTATCGAAATAAGTATTTGTATTGCTCTGATCAATTTTAAACTAACTGTATTGATAGCTTAAGCCAGAAGGAAATATTAAACATGTTGTTGTTGGGTGCTGTCGAGTTGATTCCAACTCTTAGTGACCCTGTGTACAACAGAACGAAACACTGCCTGGTCCTGTGCCATCCTCACAATTGTTATTGTGTTTGAGCCCATAGTTGCAGTGACTGTGTCAGTCCATCTCATTGAGGATCTTCCTCTTTTTTGCTGACCCTCTACTTTACCAACCATGAATGACCTTCACCAGGGACTGGTCCCTTCTGATAACATGTCCAAAGTATGTGAGACAAAGTCTCACCATCCTTGCTTCTGAAGAGCATTCTGGCTGTACTTTTTCCAAGACAGACTTTTTCATTCTTCTGGCAGTCCATGGTATATTCCATATTCTTTGCCAGCACCATAGTTCAAAGACATCAGTTCTTCTTGAGTCTTCCTTATTCATTGTCCAGTTTTTGCATGCATATGAGACGATTGAAAATACCATGGCTTGGGTCAGGCGCATCTTAGTCCTCAAACTGATATCTTTGCTTTTTGACACTTTAAAGAGGTCTTTTGCAGCATATTTGCCCAATGCAATATGTCTTTTGATTTCTTGAATGCTGCTTGACAAGTGGTAGATTAAACATGTACAGCCTTGTAATTACAGGAAATAAGAACAATTTTAAAATTTGAATTTCCATACATTGTGGAGCATAAAACTATATTGCATTAGGATAATATGGGAGGGAAATGAAATGGAAATACTATATACTTTAAAGAACAAAAAAAGAAGAATAAAATTTTAGACTGTTAAAGAAGAGCACATTTATGTAGTGTTATGGGTTTATTTTAAAATGTCAACATTTATGGCATACTGAAATAACATTGTTTACAACTATATAGATTTATAATGAAAAATTGTGGATGCCAACCTAAAAAATGTGCAAGCAAGAAAAAAGTGTGTGAGGGGTACACGATTTTTCTAAATTACTTTAAGGAGTATTCCAGCAAAACTGCATGCAGAGCACCCACACGGAACACCTAGCCTCAGGCGGTCTTGCCAGGACACAGTCCTCACTGCTTTCTAGAATCTTAGGCTTGGTGCCCACCACCAAGCAGTGACATAATGAGCACTTGGAGGTGTGAGATAACATGTAGCCCTCCCTTTCACTCTTTCCCTTGCCTAAATCGCTATCCCCTTTCCTCTTCGTTAGCTAGAGCCTGCCAGTGCTTCAGAGAGCTTTTGCTTTTGCTCATCCCTAGGCACCAATGCCTTCTCCCTCTCCAGGTGCCACCTCATTCTCCCCAATAGAAATGTTCCTCATTTTTTAGTTCTCTAGTCAGATGCCACCTGTTCTAGAATGCTCCTTTCCCTTTAGAATGAATTTCTTCTCCTTCTTTCATTATAAAAGAGGAGTTTAGAGGTTAAGAAGAGAAAAGGGAGTTAAGTTAGACAGAATCAAAATCTTTGAGATCTTGGAAGGGTCCACACACAAGAAAGGGAGGCAGCATCATACATACTTGGCTCATTTGTGTGTCACCATGAGCTTCTGGAGGTTTTTATCTCCGGAACATGGGGTCTCAATAAAAGTATGATTGAATTGAATCTGAGGTCCAGGTCAAGTTCCACTGTACCTCAGGAGTCTCCTCTGATTTTCAAATTTAATGGGACTTCTCTTCCTCCAAATCCCGGCTGCACTTAGAATCTGTACTGTACAGCTCAGGGTGTGATCATTCACCATCCTGCATTTTTTGCTAATTCTTTGGAGTGTCTAACATTGTTTTCATGACCAGATTGTAAATTCTAGGCAGACAGAAGTCACATGTTTATTTTTTCATCCCCTTACAGCACCTAGTATGGTACTGACCATAACAGATGCTCAATAGGCATTTCTTAATAGATTATAACAAAAGAAAAAGTAGATGGGGAGACCAAGGGTTGAATTCTGGATCCACCACACTTTGTTGTGTGATTTGGGGCACCTTATTTACAGTCTGGATCTCTTGTTTCTTCACTGATAAAACATGGGTGATAGTAATAACTTTTATTGAGTAATTGCTATGGGCCAAAATTATAGTGGTCCCAACAGTACTATGAGGAAGATATTGCTATTATTATTCTCATTTTATATGAAAAAAGACACTAACTAAAATAATCTGCCCAAAGTCGCACAGTTTAGTAAATGGATTTAGAACCAGACTCTGAGTCCAAAGCGCTTAACCTCTATGCAGTGCTGCCCATGTCGGACTTCTCTACCTCAAAAAATCCAGAGTTCTAAGTGAGATAGTAAATAAAGCTTTTTGAAAAAAGTTTAAAATGCTGTACAAAGATTAGTCTACTTATTATATTATGTGGAAAACATTTTTTAAAAGTAATTGCCAATCTGTAGCTGAATTGGGTGGAGAGAACTAAATGGATATTAGGATATGAGAGAGACTGGAAGCTTTTCTGGCTGCTTCTTGGCCTTGCAGAAGATTTCCAGAAAATCAGCAGCCTGCAAAATGTTCACTACTCATTCCCCCTGATTACCAAAGGCTTGTAGTCTGGGGGCTGTTAGTAATAAACATCAGTAGAAGAAGGACAGTACTTACGCTTTTATTCCTGTTTTTAATTGATCTTAAAATTCTTGCCCAGCCCTTCGCCTTCTGCACAGTCCAGAGTTGTGAATCCTTGACACGTGGCTCAAAAGAGGAACACAGGACAACATATTCCCTCTTTCCCTCCACCAATATCCTGCCTTGTTTCTATTCTGGGACTGATGTACAGAGATGGAACCTGCTCTGTTTACTTAGTGCCAGTGTGTGCAGCCCTCCCCCCGATGAGCACTGTGTGGAAAGGGGCTACAAGTGATCTGTAGCTTTTGTTACTTCCTACTGGCGTTCTTTTGCAACTGATTGTATCTATCTGTTTTTAAATTCAGAGAAAAAATTCCTGGATTTAAGTGTCAATCTATACACTAACTATGCTGATCTCCATTGCAGCAGGGTGGTCTTAATAGCTGATAGCTGTGATACTCAAATCTGTGATATCAGAATGTGATGTGCATATTTTAATTTGAGAAATAGTTTAACATTTTTAGATATTCATTTAGATGTGGTTATACAGGTTAAACATAACGTATGATCACTGCTTCTTTCATTGCTTCCAATTAAACCTTGCTTGTTAGTTTAACCTCTAGGTAATCCCATCAAACAATTGATGTCAAGGAAACACTGCCCACAGTAGCTTCGGATGAGCGGCCATTAATTTTAATTGCCTTGATATTAAAGATTAAGAAGTATTGGGACTAGCAGAATAGGAACGATCTGATGTAAAGCAAATCCACTTGCTAAAGCTTCCCCAGGCTGCTGGTGATATTAAAATTTTACTGTGAGAATTAAATAAACCTTTATTAGTGATGACTGTTGTTTGATTGGTCCAGGGGTATGCATAAACAGAGGATTCTTACATATCTAGAGATGAGACCTTCGATGGTACAGAGATTCCTCAATTATGAAAATGTTAATAAAGCTGTAATCTGATTTTCCAGGCTAGGTTTCATTAATGTATTATAGCTTCTCTGATTGTCAAGGTAATATTAACTATAAAGTATGGAATACAACAGAGAATTGTTTAGAAGAAGAGAATTCTAAGATGGGCCTTTGTTGCTAAATTCAGAGTTGGAGAATTTTCATTAATTATGCTTAAGAAATGCTAAATTCCCTCTCAAGCAGAAATATCCCCTTTGTACTATAGATATATTCAATATTTAACTCTTTCCAAGACCTAATAGTTTTATTCAGGAAAGCTAGAGTGGTGGTATATATTTAAGGAGCTTTTTGCAAGCCAGTTCTCTAGGTCTGTGTCCTGGGCCGAGAACATGTATAGTGGAAGGTAAGATAGATTCTAAGAGAATGTACTTTAACAAGTATAATCAGAACTTAAACCTTTAGGGTCTTTTTTCCATCTTGATTCAGAACTCTTATGTTTTTAGAATTACGTAATCCTATTGTGACAATGACTCCTACTGGTCACTGAGACTGATCTTACCTGGTGCAAAAATGCCTCCCAGAGCATCTGTCTCCATCCTCCTGGAGGCCTGGGTGCCACGTCAGCATCATTTCTGGCTTCTCCCTCTCCCCTGACCCTCACAGCTAATCAGTGGCCAAATTCTACCTATTCCTCCTCCATAATACTGCCCTCTCTATTCCTACCACTCATCCTGGCTCGCCTTCTTACCCTTGTACTCCTCACTCTTCCTCCCACTACTACATCCCACACAACTATCATGCATACCTACCTCAAACATGTGAGGCTCAATGAAGGGAGGCAGAGAAGGCAGGTTGGGGTTAGGTCCCACAGGACTGAGGAGTGTGAGGGCCTTAGAACTTTTCAGTAGGCAAGGGGAAGGGAAGAGAATGGCTAGCTCTGGGGGAAAGGAGGAGTTGAGAATGCTTTTGAGGTTTCTGTCTTGAGTAACTGGGTAGATGATCGTGCTATTATTTGAGAAAAGAAGACACTAGAAGGAGAAACTAGGAGGGGAGTGCTGCTACAACAGAAATACCACAAGTGGATGGCTTTAACAAAGAGAAATTTATTTCCTCACAGTTAAAGTAGGCTAAAAGTCCAAATTCAGGGTGTCAGCTCCCGGGGAAGGCTTTTTCTCTCTGTCGGCCTTCTTCTCTTCGGTGTTTCCCCGGACTAGGATCTTCTCTTCACAGGGACCCCTGTCCAAAGGACGCGCTCTGCTCCCAGCACTGCTTTCTGGATGGTATGAGGTCCCTCTGTCTCACTGCTCACTTCTGTCTTTTCTATCTTAGGACACAATCCAGTCCTGTAGATCCAGTCCTGCCTTACTAACACAACTGCCACCCGTATTCCCTCATTAACATCATAGAGGCAGGATTTACAACATATAGGAAAATCACACAGTACCAGGAATCATGGCCCAGCCAAACTGATATACACATTTTTGGGGGGACATAATTCAAATCATGACATTCTACCCTTTGGCCCCCCCAAAATCTCATCCTTGCAACATGGAAAACATATTCACCCCATCATATCATAGCAAAAGTCTTAACTCCAAGTCCAAAATCCAAAAATTCCTCTTCATCTGTGAAATCTAGAATACAAGTTATTTGCTTCCAAAGGTACAATGGCAGAACAGGCACAAGCTAGAGAAATTGCAGGGAAAGAAGTGAGAACAGGCACCAACCAAGTTAGTAGAACACATTACATTAGCCCTCAAGGCTTTGAAAATAATCTTCTGTTCTCTGAGACAATTTACACAATAGCCCTGCCCTTCAGACTGTAGGTATTGGCCACAGTCTCTGGATTTTGAGTGGAGGTCCCTGGGCCCTGGGCTTCAGCTCCGCTTTCCAGGCCCACTGGGACAGCAACTCTGCTCCCTTGGCTTTAGGCGCACCATTCTCCTAGTCCATCGGAGTGACAACTCCACCCTTAGAAACACCAGAGGCCATGGCTCCACCCTTTGAAACCGCTGAGGTCATGGCCATACGTTTTGAGGCTGAAGCAGCTAGGCTTCTTGTGTCCCTTGTCTCTTCAGCTTCTGCTTTCTATAGCCTCTCAGCCCTCGGGCCTCATGCCCGCATCTGCCCTGCTGGGGCAAGTGTTCCAAAGCTCAGTAGCTCTACCGGTAAGTTCCCGGAGGCACCGCACTCCACCAGGAAGCCTTCTGCGCCCAGGCACTCAGCTCCCTCGTTCCATGGGTCGGCAAGCCTAGCTCCACCGATAAGTGCTCAGAGGCACCCGACTCTGCCAGGAAGCCTCCTGCTCACAGGCATTCAGCTCTCTCTCTCCATGGGTCAGCTCCAGTGCCGTCTTATGCCGGTCTCCTGGTTCTGCTGCTGTTGGTTCTCTGCTGCTGCTGCTGCTTCTCTGCCGCTGTAGGTTCTCTGCTGCTGCTGGTCCTGTGTTACTGCCACACGTCTATCCATTCACAGTTTTAAAATCTATCCATTCACAGTTTTAAAACCGCTTCCACATTTTAGGTATCTGTTAGAGCAGCACCCCACTCTTGGTACCAAGTTCTGTCTTAGTTATCTAGCGCTGCTACAACAGAAATAACACAAGTGGATGGTTTTAATGAAGAGAAGTTTATTTCCTCATAGTCAAAGTAGGCTAAAAGTCCAAATTCAGGGCATCAGCTACAGGGGAAGGCTTTTTCTCTCTGTTGGCCTTCTTCTCTTCAGTGTTCCTGAGACTAGGAGCTTCTCTGCGCAGGGACCCCGGTCCAAAGGACGCGCTCTGCTCCTGGCACTGCTTTCTTGATGGTATGAGGTCCCCCTGTCTCACTGCTCACTTCTGTCTTTTATATCTCAAGAGATTGCCTCAGGACACAATCCAGTCTTGTAGATCCAGTCCTGCCTTACTAACACAACTGCCACCCATCCTCCCTCATTAGCATCATAGAGGCAGGTTTACAACATACAGGAAAATCACACTGTACCAGGAATCATGGCCTAGCCAAATTGATACACACATTTTTTGGGGAACATAATTCAAATCATGACAAGGGGTATGTAATAAGAGTCTTTTTAGTTCTCTACAGTACTGTCATGTGGGGGGAATAGACTAATATTGTGACAGTCTAGATGTTGGAACTAAAGCCATGAGTGGAAATGAAAGGGAACTAGATTTAGTTCACAATAAAGAGAACTGCATATCCATTAGAACTATCCAAGAATAGAATTAGGTATTTTGTGAGGTAGTTAGTCCCACATTGCTGGAGATGCCATGAACACAAAGAGAAGATAGAGAAGGTGGTGGAAGTTCAGAGGATATGTGAGTTCCGTTCTAGACCTTTTGAGTTGGAGGTTGTGGCAGAACGATTATATGGAAATGTCTTAAAAATTGAGAACTGAAACTGCAAAGATGTTTGGGATAGAGATGGAGATCTGGGAGTTATCCATACAGAAGTGTTAATTGAAGTCATGAATATAGATAAGATTGCTCAAGGAGAAAGAGAGAAGAAGGCCAAGAGCTGAGTCTTGGAGAACACACACACACACACACACACACACACACACACCCCAGGGCTTCGAACTGGTTCTTCCCAGTTCAGTCATGGCTAAGGAAGCGAAACTGGGACAGACCTGAATTTTTAAAATTTGGGTGAACTGGAATGGGAAAAATTATGGGTTGAAGCCCTGCTAGAAACCTAATCTCGCTCTTAGAAAACAAGGGCAGCATATGTGTTACATAGCAACCAAATCTCTTGCTTGTGGGATTTTGAGCAGAGTTGGAAATAAAAGTGCCCTGCTCAAAGATGGTGGCCAGCCATACTGCTTTGAATGTGTGTTGCTCTCCACAGTCCTGCCAATAATCCAATCTCATGCATCAGGCTCCTGAAAGGGCTCACTATGCCTCTTCCAAGTCTCCCATTCCAGGGCTTCGACCTGTAATTTTTTTCCATTCTGGATCACTCAAATTGTAAAAATTTGGGTCTGTTCTGGTTTCAGTTTGTCGGCCATTACCGAACTGGTTCGAACCAATTTGAAGCCCTGACACATACACACACCCTGATGTGTCAGGGAAGGAGCAAATGTTGGAGACTCAGTACTGGTTGTCATCAAGTCAATTCTAATTCACGGCAATCCCTGTGTTTCAGAGTAGGACACATGCAATCACCATTATTTGGGTTCTCAATGGCTGATTTTTCAGAAGCAGATTGCCAGGCCTTTCTTCCGAGGCACCTTTGGGTGGGCTCAAACTTCCAACCTTTTGGATAGCAGCTGAGCATGTTAACTGTTTGCACCACCTAGGGACTCCATTAGAGGAGAAGCAGAAGTATAATGTCACAGAGACCAAGTAAAGAGCTTTGTGAAGGAAGAATGGTAATTGTTAAGTATCAGATACTGCTGAGAAGTCAAACAAGTTGAGGAGAGAATAGGGCCATTGGATTGGGGACAGGAGTGATGCCCTGTGAGTATTTTCATAAAGGTGTGAGACTGTAAGGCAGATTGCTAAGAGCTAAGGAGTGTCTGTTGAGGAAGTTGAGAGAACAAGCATAGGGCACTCATTCAAGAAGTCTGGCAGCCACTAATGGTAAAAGGAGGCAGCAAGGTCAAGGGAAGATGAGTTTGTTTTGTATTAAGGGAAATTTGATCATTTTACAGAGAATGAGAGATTTAAAAGACCCTAGAAAAGTAATTGACAGCATAAAGTCTCAGAGTGAATAGAAGGAGATGGGACACAAAAGAATAAGGCAGCTTTGCAGAAAAATAGAAGGACAAGCGTTAAGAAATTGTACCTTTTCTCCATTATGCTGTTTCATCTCATCCCTTCTGTGTTCATCATCTTGTTTTGGAAATAACAAAAAAATTACATACCTTTTGTGTTATCATTTGCTTATTTTACAAGTATCAGTCATTTCTTAATGCTCTTTGCCTGAGTTTGTCCCATCTGCTTTCTATGTTCTGTGAAATCTGGGTTCCCCTGAGAGCTCCTGATGTGGGCACATCGGTTTCTTAAAATGATCCTCCTTTTCTATTTTATTGGAGTCATTTACGGTTGTATCATCAGGAATGAGTCTTGAAGTCACCAGTTTCTCTTAAGTCATTTTCTCTTGTAGGGGGGAGTCTTTGACCATGGGTTGATGTCCTTTCCCCTTTTGAAGTGTTTTTTTGTTTTTTAATCAGCTTTCTTTAAGTTTTCTCTCCCTTCATTGTTACTATCCCCAAGATGAGCTAGTCATTTTCTCCTGACTCCTTGTAATGTGGTAGTAATACAGTGGGAAAGGAAACATACTTGAGTAAGAAGACTTAGGTTTCAATCCTGGTTTCACCATTTTCTGGTTTTGTGCCTTTGGAACGATCCTTTGTCCTCCTCTCAACCTCCTTCTCTGAATCTGTAAAATGAGGCTAGTAATACCCACTTTATGGGATTGCTGAATGGATTAAGTGTGAGCATTGAAAGGTCTGCCTGGGACACAGAGCTGGCATTCAGTGAAAGGTAGCTAAATCTCATTCTCCTGTTGTTTCTGTGTCATGTGACAGACTCGACTTGAAGGTGGCATGATAGTGACCTTACTGAAGAGGGTGAGGAATAGGGTTTGTATTAAAGACGTGTATAGCCTACAGCTGCCAGATCAGAGGTAGGGCATGCTTCTCATTGAGCGCAACAACTAGTTCGCATGGTAGAACGCAGCAAGGTAGAAATAAAGGTCATATTTTATTATTTTACAATGAATTTTTATTTTTTATTGAGGTATAATTTTCATTGATACAATTTGCAGATCTTGAACATTCAGTTAATTGACTTTTGACAGTTGTGTACCCTAGGGGTGGCAAACGTTTCTGTAAAAGGCTAGACAGTAAATATTTTAGACTTTGCAGGCCAAGAGGCAAAGATCAAGAATATTATATAGGTACTTTTATAACAATAGAGGAGCCCTGGTGGGACAGTGGTTAAGCGATCGGCCGCTAACTGAAGGATTGGTGGTTCGAACCCATGAGCTGCTCCACGGGAGAAAGATGTGGCAGTCTGTGTCCATAAGGATTACAGCATTGGAAACCCTATGGGGCAATTCTGTTCTGTCCTATAGGGTCTCTATGAGTTGGAATTGACTCAATGGCAACAGATTTTTTTTTTTTTTTTTTTTTACCTATAACAAGAGAGAAATTTCTACAAATTTTTTATTCATGAATTTCACATAATTTTCATGTGTCACAAAATATTCTTCTTTTGATTTTTATTTTAACCATGAAAAATATTGAACATATAAAATCAGGAGGCAGGCGAGATTTGGCCTGTGGGTCATAGTTTGTCAACTCTTGGTGCACATCTATGTAATCGCCATCTCAATCAACTACCTAGTCCTTGAGATTAAGATTAAATGAGAAAATGTGTGCAAAGGGCTCTGCATAATGCTTGGCACATAGGAGAGACTCATTAAATGATAGTTGTTATAATCACTACTATCTGATATGAGGAGCCCTGATGGTGCAGTGGTTAAGAGCTCGGCTGCTAACCAAAAATGTTGGCAGTTCGAATCCACCAGCCACTCCTTGGAAACATTTTGGGGCGGTTCTATTCTGTCCGATAGGGTCATTATGAGTCAGAATTGACTCAGTGGCGAGGGGTTTTGTTTGTTTGTTTTTAACTATTTGTTATGAAGGAAGGGATACGTACAATCCTTCAGAAAAAGAAAATGATGGTGGAATAGAAATGGCTAGGAACTCCTGATCTTAAGTGTAGCATATTTACTTCTTGATGGATTTTGCCTTGTTTCTGTCTGATGAAGCTGTGTTCATGATTGCTGCATGGGTCGTCAGTGTGTGTGTCTGCAAATGTGTGCTCACTTGTGTGTGCGTATGTGAGTACATGAGCATATAGTGATCACCTGGCTAGGACAACATATGGACAGTTATCAAGGCCAACACTGCCTTACTCATGTGGCTCCCTTGCAGGACTCTTTGGCTTCTTCTGGAAGGAGGAGTGCCATAGGTTGATGAATGAACGTTCTACTTCCAAAGCAATTGAAGGGTTGGCAGAGATGGAGATAGTCAACAAGGGTTGCCCATTGGTGCAAATTGCGTTGGAGGACTCTGAGCTACGTATCACTCCTTATTTTTCCTCAGGGCCCCTGAATAGCTGTTAGGGGATAATAAACTTTAGGGTAGAACAGTGACCACACCCAGCCCAATACCACAGCAACATGCCTGTTTGACAGATTATTAAGAAATTATTGAGAAGTATTTTCAAACTGTTACTTTAACAAAAGAGAGGTAGATCCTTTTATGTAGCAAGTGGGTACTTTCTTAGAAATTGTCATGTGGGTTTTAGCTGCTGCTCTATATAGCTCAACTACAGGTGCCTGAACACGTAACTATGAGCAATGAGTCTTTGATGCAGTTTTGCTGTCTATGAAATGTGATGAAATCTGCCTGTTGCCAAGATCATCTTTAGAAATCTCTTCCATTTGTACTGGCTGACATCATAAGTAGTTTGCAAAAGAAATAAATGTGTTCCACCCGATGAAATACACTGCTCCTCTGCATTTACATTTAACCTTATTGGAATTTCTTAAGTTTTCAAGTTGTGACCTTCCCGTGTGTTAACTGGCAGAGTTTGAGCAGTCATGTTGGCAGACATGCAGTGTCTTCTAAGGCAGGCAGCAAAGAGATTTTTCATCCATTATTAATTGATACTACTCTTTTCAGCAGACCAAACATTATTCTACTATTCAACTGCCAGAATTATTCTAGACCCGAGGTGAAGAATAAGTCATTCTTTCCCACGTATTTCTTATTATTTACCTAACTTAGCAAATGTCTCCTTCAGCTTTTTAGCTACTTTTTGGGGGCCTGAACATTTATATACATAGTATACTAATTGGATATTTCTTTATGAGCAGTGCTATTGGCCATTTTAGTGTTATTGTGGCTAAATCCAAGATGTGGTGTTATTCCAAAAGAGTCGGAAAGGATTGTCAAGAGAAAGAGTGAACCATAATACCATTCCTTTTAGAGCTTTAATTGTTGCTCATTGGTGGTGCGTTATGCACAGGATATGATATTACAAGCAAGGAATTGAGTTTCCCCTGAGGTAGTATCTCCTTTTGGTGTCCAACAGTTAATATTGGAAGCTTGACTTTTTTTTTCCTTTTGACCTCTCCTCCCCTTCCCCACCATGTCCTTGTAACATGTAGGTATCCAACTGGTTTGGCAACAAACGAATCAGGTACAAGAAGAATATCGGCAAGTTTCAGGAAGAAGCTAACCTCTACGCTGCAAAGACAGCCGTGACAGCCGCACATGCAGTAGCCGCAGCTGTGCAGAACAACCAGACCAATTCGCCCACTACGCCAAATTCTGGTGCGTACTGGGTGCTTGCTCCGTACTTGAGCCAGGCAGCCTTATGCCACAAAGCCCTGTCCCACAGGCCAGGAAATAGCCATACCAAGGGCACGGTGGAATTATAATTGTGTTAAAATGTGGGCTTGTTCTTGGGATGGATAAATGAGTGTATGGCCAGAGCTGTAAACCCACCGTCCCATAGTGAGAGCACCACTCTTTTAGGTAGATTCTGGAACTTCTACATTTAATAGTGGTTTTTAATTCAGCAATCAGGCAAAGTTCTGTCACTAACGATTATTTTGGTTATACTGTTCCGTATGTCACTTTAAGGTCAATGATGGTCTGTCAAATAGTGAAATAGCAGAAGTGTGAAATTTAACTGTTGCTGTGCATAATGAAGCTGGAATGTTGGATTTAAGTGCAGCAGTGCTTTCTACCTAATGTAGCCTCAGACTCCATTCTGCTTTCCTTTTTAGCGTTTCTTTACTACTGTCTAAGCGGTGCTGGCTTTGTGGGATCAGTAGGTTGTTAGCTGTTAAGGATATGGTATTTAATACGTGGATGCAATACTTCTGACTCCTCATACAGTACACTTTGGCCAAATTTTATGTGACATTTGTGATGGAGTTAGAAATATCTTAAAATTACAGAAAACTTGAATAACCATGAAAGTCCAAACAGATGGACTGGAGTAGCAGTTCAGGGGATTTTTATAAGGAGGCCTTTAAAATATGTCTTTAAAAGTTCAGCATATGAAGTTTTGTTTTGTTTTGTTTTACACCACCCCCACCCCCCACCCCCCAGTTCTTTTTAGTGGCACATAGTAACAGGTGAAAGGAAAGTTAGGTAAAACATAAAACGTACGTGTAAGAAAAAGCTTCAGAAAAACATTTCTTCTCTAGGTAATCGTCCACCCTGACAGTTAATGATGTTGAAGAGCTCATTTAATGGTCAAGTCCTGAAGATAAATGGAAACAAAAGAGAGCTTCTAGGCCAGTTAGTGGGTGTTTTTCTGTTTATTTTGATTTGTCTCTTTGTTTCTTATTGGGCTTCCCCATTGATAGGACTTTCCTAGATGCAAAACCCATCACAGGACCTAACTCTTGGAGTTGTTCTCCGACCCCTTAGATCTGGAAATGCTATATGTTGTGCCCAGTTTTCCCTTCTGCACCTTTTCTCCTTTGCCTGCCTCTAGGTCTTTGAGGATTATGTGTGTAGCTCTCTGTTATTCAGCTACTTAACTCTTTCCTTTCCAGGTTCTTCTGGTTCTTTTAACCTCCCAAATTCTGGGGACATGTTCATGAACATGCAGAGTCTGAATGGGGATTCTTACCAAGGGTCCCAAGTCGGAGCCAATGTGCAATCACAGGTAGGAGAAATGCCCCAACTGGGGCCTTTCTAGCAGGGTAGGGTTTGGGCTCAAAACTCCTTACTCTGACCCCATGGAAGTGGTCTGCACTTCTGTGCAGAACCAGTGCTGGGTGTTTGCAAATGTGACCTATCTGCCCCACCATTTAATTTAATGAGAGTCAAGTGAACAGTGACTTTTGATGATTCAAACCTGATAAACTTTGTGAATGCATTCGGCTCTGGCTTGAGCTCATGGAGCGGGGTTGGGTACATCCTATCGTGTCAAAATAGGACAGAAAACTTGTGTGTGTGAGTGTGTGTATGGTTTAAGAACATATTACTGTGGTTCATTCCTGTATATTTTTTAAGTCAGAATACAAAAACCTGAGTTCTTAAAGTATATTCCAGGTTCAACTCTTTTCTCATCCTTTTAATTGAAAACAACTACTTGTTTTTATGCATATAGGGCTGTGTGTACATATGAGAGAGAGAGAGAAAGATTCAGTATACATATTTATAAGTAGGTTTTTACCCACAGCCACACACATTTGGTTGCTATAGATGGAAAGTTTGCATTGCCATGAAGATGTTATTGTTTGGCTGGCATGAAAAACAAAGATGTGTGAGTTTAAATATGCAAGGAATTGTTGAAATTCTGCCAGTCACATTTGATTGATAAATTTGTCTTTCACTGAAGATGCTAAACCCTTGTGACACACATAATTCAAATTGTTTCCTTTTGTAAGTGATGATGTTTTAATAGATTTGGGATGATGAATTTTGTTTTGTCTCACTTCTAGGTGGATACCCTCCGTCATGTTATCAATCAGACGGGAGGCTACAGTGATGGCCTTGGAGGAAATTCACTGTACAGTCCACATAATTTAAACGTGAGTACTCTGGGCAACCAGATTCGAAGAGCTGTAGGAGCAGTGTCAGGCAAACAAGTGACTAATAAATAAATTAATGACCATTTGACTTGGCTTCTCATCTTGATCAGTGTTGGCGGATAGGAAGGCAGCATCTTTATTGCACTTTTCTTTTATGAATCTAAACGTTTGATGTTACATAGATGCCCTTAGAAGTCCTCACAGATGCCCAGGAGTGACTGGCATTCTGTCATAAACAGAGACTTAAGCATCAGCCCATTAAGACTGTGTTTCCTGCGGGCCATGCTGTGTCCCAGGGAGATGGTGAAAAACAGATCATTTATCTTAGAATCAAGCAGCAGGAAAAATTCCCAAACACAATGCAGGTGAAGGTGATAACCTTGGATGGCCCCAGACAGATCAACAAATCAAGCTAAACAAAGTATTCTATTTTTAAAGCATATTGCTGCATTGTTAATGTGGGATGCAAGACATGTTCAGCATTTTTAATGCCTCTCCATTTTTAATTAAATAGATACAGGAAATAATTTTAGCTTTTAGAACCAATTCATTAAAGCTTTACTTTATTCCCCACCCTGACATGGATGGAAAATGACAAGTCACACGGCTCCTGGGAGGGGGCTGTGGTGGCCATTGGGTCACCATGGTGGATTTGGAGTGGAGTGGTGGGCAGAACCTGGGATTCTAGACTTAGGGAGGAAATGAACTGCCCAACATATGGTAGTAGAGTCAGGAAGAAAATGGACAAATTCTCCCTGTTTAGGGCCTTGGCTTGCTATGAGAGTAAATATTAATGATTTAAAAAGTGATTGAGGATGTTCAATTGTAAAGGGAAAAAAGGACCATTAAATACTCAAATCTTTTACATTTGAAATGTCAAATCTTTCTTTTTGGGTTTATAAATAACTCATAATAACCCACAACAAACCATATAAAAACCCTTTTAGTTGCATTTCTCCTTTTTCATTTAAGTGTTTTGAAATGCTTCAGAGAATGTTGGATATCCTTATCAACATGATAAAATATGAAACTGTGATTGCTTGCAGCATTTTACAGACATGAATTCCATCTTCACTGATGAGGCTTGATAAGGTGCTGTTGTATAATACAGTGCATAATCTCAAACCACCAGAGTAAGGATTAATTTATTTTGAAAAAAAAGAATACTTGCTGACAACCTCTCCTCTAGCTGCTATGCTGGGTAAAAATACTGTACATTTGTTGTTTATAAATTTGGATAAAAGAGAAATGATGTTTACTTCAGATGGAATATCTTTAGACTTGTATCTGCGTAAGAGTTTTTCTTTTTCTAAGTAGATTTTCATACCTTAGGGGGAAAACAGCTTACCTTTTAGATAGAGAAGAGGATTGCTTATAGAGCACACAAACACACATGGGCATATCATCATCCAGTCCCACCCGACTGATGCTTTAAAACACTCCCATCCGCACCCCCACCTGAATTTGATATGCCTCAAGCTCGGAAAATCCTATTCCCTTTGGCTCCAGTCATTGCTGTGGTGTTGTTTGTTCCACCTCCCCCCCCCCCGCCCCTCCCCTTCCCTGTGGTCCTAGAGGGAGGAAGGATACTTTATATACAGAACTATGCAGTCAATCAGAAGACAGGGGGTTCTTTAAGAACAAAGATCTTTGGAGAAAAAAGAATTCCAAGCACAAGGCTTATCTAAAAGCCATATCCAGGCTGGACAGGGATCTAGACAGAGTCCTCGGCAGCGTTGTGGCACAGGCCTGGAATAAGACATTTTGGATGGACTTGCAGAGTAAGTTGCAGATGGACATGAGGGAGGCACGGGGGACCCTACTGACCCACACTGACACTGGTGTAGGAGGTCTGGCTCAGGGCGCAGCATAGCAGCAGAGGCTGGTCTGTGCTGCAGGCACTGGAGAAAGCCCAGCTTACCCTCGCTTTCTCTCCAGAAAGGTCCGTCCCATCACTTCCACTCAGTGTTCCCCAACTCACAAGCCCAGCACCTCCCTCTTCTTGACTGACATAAAAATATGTAGTGACAAGCTGTCTGCCACAGCAGAAATCTGATCAGACACTGATTTCAGCAATTGCCTCTACAGGCCAAGACATAAGGCAAATTTGTTTCTGAGTACTGTTATTGCTGATGCAGGTCTGAGGCTGGAAGGGCCAGCGGCGTGTGGAAAGCGGTAGCAACATCCCAAATAGGAGCTCCAGTTATAGATAATTGGAATACAGATTTGAATAGTGTGTGCTCCTTCACAGTTCATGCATTTTTATTCTGGAAGATCCTATTTGGAGGGAAATTCTGGCCTTCATTTTCCAAGGGTTATACTAGCTGGCTGTCAGGTGTGTTGGGAAAAAGGGTGGGCAACTTCTTCTCTATGGAAATGAAGATTAAGCTGAGTTGAAGTTTATACTTCATGGAGCTCAAGGTTTTGCTGAGGTACTGCATTGGGCTTCACCCCTACTCCCTTCTTAAAAGATTCCTTTTCTAGTCACTTTATTTTTACCAGCAAATCAAAGGCTGAGCTTCATGCCAGCTTGGGCCTAGCTGAAGCCCTTCTTCAGCATGCTGATTTATTGCCAGGCCTTCACTTGGTGGGATGGATTTGTTTTACATGCATTTAATCCCATTTTAACACATGCTTCAAACTCCTGCCAAAGTGGGTTTAGAAAATACATTTGCTAATGCATCTTTGCTCTCATGTTGTCATCTGGGTGTTTTAAACTGGGGAGTAGAATTAATATGTAGACGTGCACCCGTTGAACTGTGTTTCTTCTTTCAGGCTAATGGAGGCTGGCAGGACGCAACAACTCCATCTTCTGTGACTTCTCCTACCGAAGGCCCAGGAAGTGTGCACTCTGATACCTCTAACTAATCTTTGGCAACACTTTTCCCTGAGCTGACATGCCTTGATAAGTGCATTCAGAGCAATAGGAGGAAAAGGAAAGCGTTTTTGTAGCCCACCATCTACAGCTTTACTGTAAAACCTTGTCTTATTAGAGAACTTGGTAAATCTGTTTTTTAAGGAATCATAATCATTTGTATTTATACTTAAAAACACACAATGTTTTAAAAAAAAGCACTTTATCCAATTAGGCCAAGATTTAACATTGTTGACAGTCCTGTAGCTATTTTATCATAATTTATTATCAATATTTTACATTCATGGTTTCATAGTTGCCAATTACTTGGCCTTAAGGGTAAAAAGTACAATATATGCTAAACCTCAATCGTTAAAGCAGATGCAAAGATTCACCTCACCTAAATTTAACTTCTTGCATATCCATTGCAGACTTTGATTGTCTTTCTTTCATATCACTAATGGAGTTGGAATAAAAGAGCTGTTTGGCTATCTCTGTTAATGATGGTTGTGTTTAAGAATCTTCCTCGTCACACTTGTGTTTCGATCTCTTACGTTATAATTAGGTCAGAGACTGGTAGCATCTTTTCTCTCTCTGAAACACCAGTGCCCAGAGTCTGCTCAGTAATTAAATTATGGATCCAGATTATTCTGAGCGATGAAGATACTTGCTGCTGATAGAGGTGAAACTGAGATCCGTCTGGGGTTTTACGGTGTGCGCTGGGTGCTGCACAGACTTGTCAAGGTTTGCTATGTCCTCTGGGCATCGATAAAAGGCCCTGCTCTCTGGAGTGTTGTATATAGTGTAGCAAAAGAGTATTTATACATCTCACCAATCAAAACACAGCTTTATTACCTCATGCGAACTCATACAAACCAATAGAATTTCAACATGTTCTGTAGCTTAGAGTGCTCACTTACTACCTCTGAACAATACTCACGCTGTAGTTTGTCTCTTTCTTATCTTTTTGCATCTTGTAATTAACTCTTTGTTTCCCTTCATAAAATGTAATGTACATTGTAATCTTTTAAAAGAAAAATCAGGGTTGCATTTGCAACTTTTAAAAAACCGAGAGTGGAAACATTGGGTCTTAATTCAATACAGGATCAGTAAAACTGTTGTAAATACTGAGAAACATTTTGAATGTTCTTCATCTTGTTACTAATCCATGCAAAAAAAGCAGCGACTAATTGTGATGCATTCAGATTTCAGTATTCAGTACTGTATATTTCACCCTGTGTAATGGGGCCCCCCTCTCCTCTCTTTTTGTATCGTATGCGATTCTGAAACTGATTGAGTCATGAAAATAAGTTGTGGCGGTGATTCTAATGTATTAAAAACGTTTCGTGTTCCTTTCTAACTGGATTACACCCTGGATTGATAAAGTCTTCCTCGTGGTAGTTATATGTAGTTTCAAACATGAATA
This sequence comes from Trichechus manatus latirostris, assembly GCF_000243295.1. Taxonomy (NCBI): domain Eukaryota; kingdom Metazoa; phylum Chordata; class Mammalia; order Sirenia; family Trichechidae; genus Trichechus; species Trichechus manatus. The sequence goes on from NW_004443974.1 coordinate 10,245,062, forward strand.
AACTTTTTGCTTTCATGATTAAATGTTGATGCAGTTTTCTTACTCCACCACCTAAGCAAGGCAGTGCAGGGAAAGGAGAAAGCCTGCCCAGAGCCAGGCCTCGCATGTGAAGGTGCGACCTGTCAGAAGGGGCTTTGAGATGATGGGGAGGTTGGGAGGAAAGTAACAGTGACTGCTGACTGAGCACCGCCTCTGTGCAGACTCGATGCCAGTAACCAAACTATCTCTACATGTCCTCACTGGATCCTTACACTCATACGATACCACCAGGAAAATAGTGTCCCCATTTTCTGAGAAAAATTAAGCAAATGCCCCACAGTTACAGAGCTAGGACAACAAGGGGCCACACCTTGAACTCAAGTCTATCAGCCCTTGGAGCTCACACTCTCTGACCACTTGTTAGATGGAATGATTTTCCCTTTTTAATTACCAGTGCCTTGTCACATTCACTGTTTCACTTTGCTAAAGTCTGTGAGATACTAGCTAAGAACAAGCAAAGTTTGTCTGAAAACAGTGAGCCTTAGATGCCATTACAAAGACAAAAAACCCTGCAACTTCTTAACATAACTTTTAAAAATCTAAACTTTAAAGTGAAAGACCAACTAAAAGACTTTTACCTAGATGTTTACATACGCGTTTGTCACTAATATCTAAACCTTTATAATAAAAGAGGTCAATAGCAGGTAATTGGCCTGTTTACTATATCTCAAGGAAATCGACTCACAGGAAATCAGATTAATGTTAATCAGTTGCAGCAAACTGTCTATGATAAATACAACTGTTGTACTATTTCAGTTGGTACAGCCAGGCAAAACAAGGTCTAGGGCCACCATTCCCATTAATCTTGAGGCAGTTATACTGTGAGGGTAAACTTTATAAAATAGGTTGCCCTCCAAAGCTGTCCTCCCTCACGCAGGCTCTCAGCCTGCCTGTAGGAATCTTTCCCATGGCTCAGTAGTTATGTGCATGATTCAATTAGCTTGTGGGTCAGCCTTTCTTATCTTCGTACATAAAACAATCTCTATGCTGCATGGTTTTGCATAAATATCCTGTGGAAACAATACACATGCACACACAAATTCATCTTCTTTGATGTTCAAAAACATTAAAGTCCTAAGTATTCAGATTTTAGCTGAGCCTGTTGAGAGACACACACACCAAGTGCTTTTCAGAGATTCATACCTTGACTAGCAACCCTTGAGGGAAATAACGGAGTCTGGGCTTTTTCTCTGAGGAGGCTTAAATAAAACAGCCCATTTCCTTACAATATGCTAGTTTAGGAAGTACTTGCACATTCTTCACTACCTCTTTGGGAGGGCAGAAGCATCCTCAGTTTGTAAATGAGATAACGGGTACTACACAGGCCTTCCAGCCTAGCTTCTGGTGACCACTGGAGTTTGTAAAGGCATGGAAACTGCACAGGAACCAACCCTGAGATTCTTAGGTCTCACTCAATTGGGTGAAATCAGTCATTGGTTTGATACATTTTCACCAGGTACCTTTTCTGGGTCAAGTGACAGGTTAGGGGCTAGGCCCAGAAATGAATGAAACTGGACCCGGAGATCCTGGGCCTAGTCCTTCTTGTTCAGAAAGTAATGCTTAGTAAGGGTAGTAGAAAGGCTAGTAGACTGTTAAACCCTAATGCTGGACAAGTGAGGGTCCCCAAACCGAATCACAAGGTCAAAAGAATTAACAGTAGGAAACTGAAACACCCATTCACAGGCCAAGGGGCCTGTCCCCACATACAATTAGATGCACAAAAACACACGTGTGCTTGTATGAGAATATGTGTTTGTTCACAAGTTTCTGGAGTCCAAGTTCCTGTGAAGCTGCTCATGTTGGACTATTAGTCTTCCACCAGGAGGTACACAAGCCATTGTGGGAAGTGAGGGGCGGTGTTCTAGAGAAGCACCCTCTGTGTGTGGAAAATGGTGACATGGGATTAGTCCCCCTGAAGGGGTGGTGTTTTTTGTGTGAGATGTGAGACGGGGGCCTTCACTGCACTGACAGCTGCAGTTTATTGAGCATCTCCTGTGTGCCCCGCCCTTGGCCAGGTGCTTTTCATACATTATTTAATCCCCATGTAGCCCCGTATGTAGGTCATATTATTATCCCATTTTTGGATGGGGAACCTGAGGTTCAAAGAGGTGAGACCTCCTGTCTTATGGTTAATTAAAGTGCAGAGCTGCAGTTTGCCCTGTGAAGGCTTTGTGCAACACCTTCCAGCAGCCGCTTGTAGCGGGACAGAAAGAGGCTCCTATGAACTTAGGCCATCCAGTCTCCAGTGTGAGGTCCCTTTTGGGGTGAGGTGACCAGGGAAATCATCTTCCTCCCCCCCCTTAGACTTTGTAGCTTTCTTGCCCACGCCTGAGTTGCCTGAACCACTTGAGTATGTATGACCTGTGGAATGTGTGTGATGTGTGTCACAGTTTGTATGTGGTCCTATCTGTGTGTGGATCACAAGGTTGGGACAAGGAACAGGAAGAGCCCAGGTGCTTGGGCTGGGCTGGGCCTGGCACCATCACTAATGGAGGCAAACAGAGTAGCTACCTCGGAGGGCAGCTGTCGTTCTCAGGAAGTGCTGACACAGAGCCTGGGTTACATTCTCTCCTCATACTTGACTATGGACAGAGTTCCACCTGGGCTTGGGTGTGCTCCCTGTGCCTGTGTGGGTGCTCTCCAAGTCTCAGGCTCTGCCCAGTTTATTAGCTCTGGCCTGTCTCCTTAGTCCCTCTGCCTGCACAACCGACACTGAGTTTGAGCATATCTCACCCCACGTTCTGGAGCCCAGCAGGCATGGGTTTGAATCCTGGCTTTGCCTCCTACCAACTGTGTGACAATAGGTGAGGGACTTAACCTCCCTGAGCCTCAGTTTCCTCATTCCCTCTTCTTAGAATGTCCCTGTGCACCTTGTCTCCCCTGTGAATGCCCATCTTTCGAGGCTGAGCCAGATCACTGTGTCCTCTCACAGAGCCAGGCCCTCCCACCTCCCTTATGCAGCACTTTGTCTCTTCTCCTGGACATCCAAGCAGATGCCCAAAGGGAGAGGGAGTTAGAAAAGTGAGGAGTTAGTTGAATGGGGGTTGTAGGCACAAGGAAAAGTGTACCAAGCAAGGGGAAGAGCCTGTGCACAGGCCAGGAGGCCAGAGCCAGCAATAGTCAGAAGCATCTGTGGATGCTTGCTAAGTAACTTCACAGATTCTCTCTTCAGATCCTTTCAGCAGCTGCATGAGGAAGCTTCTATTATCTTCATTTTACAGATGAGGACACTGAAGTTCAAAGGGTGGAGCCACATGCCCAAATACAGAGCTGGAATACAAGTGTCAGTGTGTCTGAAGCCCAAACCTACACTTAAATCCCTTTTGTGCTAAGCTGTTTTGTCAAGTGTCTGTGTGCTCATAGCAGTCCGTAGGCCCACTGTGTGCCTGCCTGGAGCTAGTGAAGGTGAGGTGAGAACTGAGCAGAGAAGAGGATGGATGCCAGCCCCTGGTGCCTCACTGGGGCCCTTGGCTCCTCCCCCTAGCAGCCCAGGATCCCAGGGACACCCTCCGGAAGGCTGCACTAGCATCCAAAGGCACTTTGGGTCAACTAAAGCCTGCAGGTTGTCCTGCTGAACCTGGGTGCCTGCCCATGGACAATAAGAGTGGCCACCTGCCAGCCCTTCTACCTTGGCTGTTGTGAACTCAGCCTATGTGCACAGAGCTGCTGGGTGCCATGCCTTTCACAGCCACGTAGACAGCCCCATCCCAGGAATGAAGAAACAGATGCTGGGGTTCAGTGTAGCCCCCTGGCTAGGAAGGCATCATGGCTTAACACTTATGAATGTGGGCTCCCAAGTGCAACTGCCTGGGGTTCAAGCCTGGCTCTGCCTCATACCAACTGTGTGTCCTTGGGGAAGTCACATAAACTCTCTGTGCTTCAGTTTCTTAACTGTCAAGAGTTGCAGACAGGGTGAAGCAAGTTGGTTTGGGGACAGTGCCCTGCATATAGTAGGAGCTGAGGCTGGCTGCTGTTACTTCCTATTAGTCCGTGACTTGCCCCATGGCGATGTTTTGCACTTGAATGCCGGTTGCATTGATGCCATACCTCCCCCCCCACCCCCGTGCAAGTCCCACTTCACCCACTGTTTATAAAACCCAGGTTTTCTGATACCCAGGTTGATGTATCTCCCTTCAAAGCAACCTGGTGTGAAGAGCTAGGGCACTGGAGTCAGGCCAAGTTCTGCCACTTATCAGTGGTGTGTGACCTTGGACGTGTCACCTCTTCTCTCTGCAGCCTCAGTTTCCTCATCTGTAAAGTGGAGATTTTATTCCTATCTACCTCATAAAGATGTCATAAAGATTAAGCAAGCTGGTGCACACACGGTGCCTGGACCCTAGGGTGTGGTAGGTTCTCCTCTTATTGTTGTTACAGGTGGCCCAAATCAGAAGGGAACGCCTACCTCTGGTCTCTCTAGCTGGAATGGTTACTTCTGGTTAACAGTGGATCCTAGGGGGTGGCTCAACCTCCTCACCCCACCCACTCTGGCCTGCTCCCCTCAACCCTCAAGGCTGGACTGAGGCTGAGGCTTCACCTCTCACCGCAGTCTCAGGAGATAATAAAAGGCTGATCCTTTTTCTCCTGGTAAAATTTCAGCAGAAAGTGTACGCATCATTAAATATGGAAATCCAGAATTTTATTAGCAATCTGCTAGATCTGAACTGACGCCAATTAAACAAAAAAGATATCATTTATAAAAAGGCAGAGTTCAACTTGTATTAAATATGAAATGCAATTTTCTCCTGGTTTTGATTTATTACTGGTGGTCCATTGTTCAAAGAAGCATGTTATATTTCAATAGAGAAATATTGTTTATTCATTAATATTTTAAAACGGGCTTATTGCTGTGCATGGCTCTCACCGAATGAAACTTATGATTTAAAACATGAATTAATAAACACATCTGAAAGTGTTAGACGAGATCACAACCTCTCATTTTTCATTTTCCTGGGAGCATATTAAATTTTTATAATTCTGCATCTACAGTTTTTTCTTTTAAATAAAGATGCAGATTCCGAACTACTCTGCTAATTTCAGGTAACCAGGAGTGAAAAGCAATATTGTGGGGGACCAGTGTCAGGATCACAGAATCCCCAAGAAGACGCTCAAGTTTATTTTTGTAATATTCATAAATCAAAATAAATGAGCTTTGTGCGGGAGGCAGCATTCATGTGCGTGAGGATGCCTGCTGGGCTGTGCATTTGGATTGTCTGTGTGTGTGCAGGTGGGTTTAACGTGGGAATATTCATGTCCACACATGTCTGAGCTTGTGTGTGTCCACAGAAACACATATGCATCAACCTAGATGCATAAGTTCATACAATTTGAATCCATCTCAGTTGTTGGGTTCAACGATCAACAGTTATTTATTGAGTACCTACTCTGTGCCACACAGCATGTTGGTTACTGAAGATGTGCTGGTTACAGGGTGAGTTCCCTCCCCTTCCCCACAAACCTGCCTGAGGCATCTCCCCACCAGGAGCTGGTCTGTTGTGTTCCCCACAGTGCCCCCAGCACCAAAAACAATGCCTGCTACAGTGTGAGCGCTTGGTTGACCGATAGACCGGAAGCTTAGGGAAGGGAGAGATTTTAATGGGTTGGAGGTGGGAAAATCTTCCACAAAGATCTCAAAAGATTTCACTATATCCCTGTCCCCACTTCTCACCTCCACTCCCTTCCCCTGAAACTGCTGCTGGAGGCAAGGTCCTCACTGGCCTCCTTGTCCCAGAATTCAGTCCTAACCTCACCGACTTCTCCACAGCGCTCCCGCCGTTCTTCTTGCCCTTCCTGATACACGCTGCCCCCCTGGCATCTGGCCACTGCATACCCACGTGGATCTTCTCCTGCCTCTTTCCTCAGCCTCCTCTTCCTCTTTAATGGCTTACCTGGATCTTTTCTCTCTCCACACACTTGCATGGCGGTGAATCATCAGTCATGCATCTTCCCTTATATCACCAGTGACATGTTTTGTGAAAGGCTCACTAGGCATCTATTCTGTCTTGCCTTCCCAGTCGCCTTTGAAGCTAGATGTGGTCATGTGACACCACTCTGGCCAATGAGACATAAGAGGAAGTCACTGGGTGGGGTTCCTTCTGTGAAAGCTTTTAAAGGAACTGATTGGCTGGCCTTTGTCTACAGTCTTGGCTCCTTCCCACTTCTTTCTATCTCCAAAGGCAGGCATGAGGCCTGGAGGGCAGTGGCCATCTCACGACCATGAAGTGATGCCCATGAGGATGAGGGCCTACAATGGGGATAACAGAGCAGAAAAATATGAAGAGCCTTTTGGCATCACGGAGCGGTAACCCAGCCCTGGGTCACCTACTCCTAAAGTCTTGTAGGTGAAGCCAGGAAACCCCAGACTAAACTTGAACCCTAGTCTTAGACCAGTCCATGGTGCTGGCCCTGGATTTGTTTACACTGCATCTTAGAGGTTTCAAAGACTTTCTTCCCCTGCTCGCTTGATCCTCACCACCCTGTGCAGGAGGCAGGGTAAGTATCTTTGCCTCCTTTCTGCAACTGAGGCTCAGAGAAGATGCATATGTTGGATGGGTCAAGCACACTGGTTTAGAGTCAGGTACACCATGGTTGAGCCTGGCTGTGGGAACTTGGGAAAGATACTCCTCTTCTCTGAGCATGGTTTTCTCATCTGTAAAATAGGACTAATGGGTCCAAAAGAGACGATGTTTGCCAAAAGCTTAGCCCAGGACCTGGCCATAAGAATCAAGACTGGATTGCTGTTGGCTGTTATTTCTCATCTTATTATCATTACAAGAAAACTTCCCAGAGTTTTCCAGCAAATCAGCATCTCAGAAGATACTCCCATTCAGATCAAGTTGAGGCCAAGGAGGACCCAGAAAAAGATAGATAATGTGAGGAAAATGTGCTCCCTTGATGAGGAACGCTCTGAGTTGAGCCCATGGTGACACCAAAGTGAGGCGCTCACAGTACTGACAGCCCAACTCCACCTTGACTCCAGCTGTACCTGATAAAGAGACACCATGAAAATTAATACAGCCTTTTAGGGAAGGTTTGGATGTTTTCGCTCAGAAATTTTAATGTATATACCCTCTGACCAAGCAACTCCACTCTTAGAAATTTATCCTATAGAAATGACCGGTTGTGTTCTTAATAATTTATGTTCAAGAATGCTTACCAGAGCACTGTAGGCGAGAGCAATAAATATAAACAAATATAAAAATATAAACCAAAAAGTCCATCAGTAGGGGATTAGTTAAACGATGACACATCTCTGCCATGGAGTATTATGCAGCCATTACCAAAGACTGTGGTGTCTATGTAGAAGCATGGAAAGATCCAGGATGTGTTTCTCATTTTTTTTTTTAAAGAAAGTTTAAAAATAGTATGTATAGGGTGATGACAAATACATGGGAGAGAGTATGTGTAACGGAAAGAAAACTGTTATGAAAAAAAGAGATAGACGGGGAGTGAGGAGGAAGGAAGGAAGGAAGGGCCACCTGACTTCACAGTCCAGGAGAGAGGCCCTTGTTACTCAAGAGTTTAGTGACTCACCACCTGGATGGGACTCTTTGCTGGGGAAGGCCAGACCTTTGAGTATGGACCAGATACAGAAAGTTTAGACAAAGAGAAACTTGGAGTTTTTACATGGAGTGAACCTGGAACGAAGCAGTAAGGAGCCTGAGAATCTTGATAGAGAAAATGATAAAACTTTATTGAAAGACATTAAAGAAAATCTAAATAAATAAAGATATTGCTCATGAATTAAAAGACTCAATATTGTAAAGATGTCAGTTCTCCTAGGTTGATCTATTTGTTCAATTCAATCTCAATCAAAATCCCAACAGATTTTTTTTTTTTTTAATGGAACATGACCAGCTGGTTCTAAATTTATACAGAAATGCGAAGGGCCAAGAATGAGACCAAAACGTTCCTGGAAAAGAAGAACAAAGTGGGAGAACTTGCTTTATCAGATATCAAGACTAATTATAAAACTCTGATAGTTAAGCCAGTGTGGCATTGGCAGAGGGATAGACAACTAGTTCAATAGCAGCAAGAGCCAAGAAATAGAACCACACACATATGGACACTTGATACATGATGGAGCTCACATTGCAGATTAAGGGCGGGAAAGATGAACTTTTCAATAAACGGTACTGGGACATTTAGACCCTGTTGTGAGTTTGTGTCTGCTAAAAAGCTATAATAAAGTCCTAGCCCTCAGAACCTGTGAATATGATCTTATTTGGAAATAGGGTCTTTGCAGATGTAATCAGATTTAAATGAGGTCATGGTGGATTAGGGTGGGCCCTAAATCTAATGCCTGGTGTCTTTATAAGGATAGAGAGATTTGGAGACAGACAGGCATGCAGGGAAGAAGGCCATGTGAAAATGAAGGCAGAGATTGGAATTATAATACCACAAACCAAGAAACACCAAGGATTGCTAGCAACCAGCAGAAGCTAGAAGAAGCAAGGAAAGATTCCTCCCAAGAGCCTCCGGAGGGAGCATGGCCCTGCCGCCGCCTTGACTTCAGACTTATAGCCTTGAGAATGTGAGAGAATGTATTTCTGTTGTTTTAAGCCCCCAAGTTTGTGGTACTTTGTTATGGCAGCCCCAAGAAACCAAAACAGATACGTATCTCACACTACACACAAAAAGCAGTAAACATACAAGAAAAAAATAAATAAATTTGCTTATTTTAAAATTAAGTACTGTACTACTGTTCATCGAAACACTATAAGATGAAAAAGGAATCCACAAAGTGGGAGACGACATTTTCAACACACATAACTAACAAAGGACTAGTATGCAGAATATATAAAGCAGTCCTACAAATCAATAAGAAAAAGACAAACAACATAAGAAAATGGGGAGAAGGTTTCACCAGGCACTTTACAGAAAAGAAAACTCAAATAATCAATAAACACGTGAAAAGATGCTCAACTCATTAGAAATCATGGGAATTCAAATTAAAATCTCATTGATACATCATTATCTAACCATCAAGTTGGAAAGATTATTTTAAATACCAAATGTTGCCAAGTATGAAGAAATGTAAATTGATAAAACCACTTACGAAGATAATTTGGCATCCTCTAGTAAAGTTTAAGAGAAGCATATACCCAATGCCAGCAATTCACTCTAAAGAAACTCTTAAGTGCGTATAAAAATAAGCAGAGCATGGCCCAGCAACTCCACTTCTAGATATATATCCCAGTGATTGAAAGCAGGGACTCAAATGGACTCCTGTACACCAGTGTTTACTGCAGCGTTGTTCACAATAGTCAAAAGGTGGAAACAACTCAAATGTCCGTGAACAGATGAATGTGTAAACAAAATATGATATATCCAGACAATAGAATATTACTCAGCCATAAAGAGAAATGAAGTATTTTTTAAAAAATTATTTTGGTGAAAACATACACAACAAAATATACTCTACTTCAACAGTTTTTATATGTACAATTCAGTGACATTAGTTACGTTCTTCAAGTTGTACCGACTTTCTCAATAACATTTTCCTATCTACTGCACCATTATTAACACAAACTCACTGCCCCCAGGCTTCTCATCTATGCTTTCAAGTTGATGTTGTCAATTTGATCACATGTCGCTAATTCTTTAAAAGAGTAATTCTTCTTTGTAGACATTCTTTTCTAATTAGGCTAAACTATTATTTGGTTCAAAGATTACTTCAGGGGTATTTTTGGTTCAAGGTTTAGAGATTTCTCCAGGCTAATAGTTCCAGAAAGGCTGGTTTCCATGAGAACTTGAAATTCTGTTCCACATATTTCTCATTTTGATCAGGATTCTTTTTTTTTTTTAATTTATTTTGTTGTTGTTGAGAATATACACAGCAAAACATACACCAATTCAAAAGTTTCTACATGCACAGTTCAATGATACGGATTACATTCTTTGAGTTGTGCAACCATTCTCACCCTCCTTTTCTGAGTTGTTCCTTCCCATTAACATAAACTCTCTGCCCCCAAGGTTCCTTTCTAATCTTTTGAGTTACTGTTGTCAATTTGATCTCATATAGACAGTTCTTAAAAGAGCATAATGCTCAAGGCAGACATTTTTTGCTAGTTAAGCTAAATTATTTAATTTTAAGAAAACTTCAGGGGATATTTTTGGTTTAAGGTTTAAAGATTATCTCAGGGCAAGAGTTTCAGGGATTCATCCAGGCTTCATGGCTCCAGAAAATCTGGAGTCTATGAAAATTTGAAATTCTGTTCTGCATTTTCTCCCTTTTAATCAGGATTCCTCTATAGAATCTTTGATCTAAATGTTCAGTGTTGGTAGCCAGGCACCATCCAGTTCTTCTGGTCTCATGGGAAAGGAGGCAGTTGTTCATGGAGGTAATTGGACACATATTCCAGAGAAATGAAATTCTAATACATGCTACAACATGGATGACCCTTGAAAACATTATGCTGAGTAAAATAAGTCAGTTACAAAAGGACAGATACTATATGATTTCACTTATATGAAATAGGCAAATGTATAGACACCAAAGCTTATTAGTGGTTACCAGGAGTGAGGGGAGGAGGAAAGAGTGAGTCATTGCTTAGGGGGCACTGAGTTCCTGTTAATGGAGGCGGAATAATTTGGAGAAGGATGGTGGTGATGATTGCACAACATGACAAATGTAATCAATGTCACTGAATTATACATGTAAAAATTATTGAATTGGCAGGTGTTGTATATATTTTTACCACAATAAAAATTTAAAAAAAGAATCTGGGTTTGGCATCCAAAAGCTCCAATCACCTTCTGTCTTTAGCACTCACCCCTTGTCCATTAGCCTCTCTGAGCTTCAGTTTCGTCAGTGGGGATGGTCATACCCACCTCATAAGATTGCTATGAAGACTGAAGGAGAGGAGCCTTATGTGAAAGGGCCTGGTACATAGTAAGTCCTCATGGGCCATGGTGTTGGTACTATCCCCATCTTGTTGTTGCTGTTAGGTGTGGTTGAGTTGATTTCCAACTCATAGTGACCCCATGCGACACAGTAGAACTGACCCACAGGGTTTTCTAGGCTGTAATCTTTATGGGAGCAGATAGCTAGGTCCTTCTCCCACAGAACTCCTGGGTGGGTTAGAACTGCCGACTTTTTGGTTAGCAGTCAAGTACTTAAACATTGCACCACCAGGGCTCCTTATCCCCATCTTACATGTAAGAAAACAGACTAAGGGAAGTGGAAGATCAGAGATCTGCTCTTATCTCTGTGGCACCCAGCCCAGGACCTGGCTCAGAAAATGTTGGCCTTGTGAAGGGATGATTCTAATGTAGGTTTGTGGGACTCATCCCAGGAAGCCAAGTTGCCCTCACATGACTGCAGCATGTGATGGGTGTGCCCTGGTGGTGGTGGTGGAGTGAATGGGAGGAGTTTTACCTCTGGAGGCCAGTACCCATCACAATAATCTGGGCATGCTTCTCTCTCTGAGCCTTAGTTTTCCCATCTTTAAAACTTAGGCACTGCATCGCTGAATCCATGATCTTGCATACAGTAGGTGCTCATTAACAAGGACTTCTGATTCAGGGTGTCCAGGGCACCCAGCCCAGGCATCTCCTTCAGGAAAGTATTCGTAACTGAGGAACAGTTTTGCCGGTATTTTTTGTCCAAATGGGCGGGTGAGCTGACCTGTTCAGGAGGCCTTGGGCTGCCCCGAACTCCCACCCTTTCCCCAATTAGCAGGCTTCTGTGCTGGTGCACCTACTCCCTCCCCACACGTCTGGCCTACTGGCGCCCGTTCAACGTGAAACAGTTGCTTAATTTGCACATTATAACAAAAATTAGAGTTTTGAAGCATTCAGCGATGAATACAGGATAAACTAAGGACTCCCAGAATATTGTCTCCCAGTCCCTCGTGGGTCACAAAAGCAGAATATATGTCTAACGCTCTAACAATACCTGGCACCCCACCACCGTTAGGAGTGGAGTCTGGCGAGTTCTTAGTAAGCCTGTGAGTGTGCTATGTTGTGTGCACGTCCCTGCATGTCCCATGATTCCCGTGCGTTTTGGGGTGTGGGTTGCTGTGGGCCTGTCTCGCTCCGCTGGGCTAGCATGAGTGTGAGGGGGTGGACCACGTGCTTGCCAGTGCATTTTACCTGTGTGTGGCTGCGTGTTACATGTCACACATTTCTGCTATAAGGCATGTGTAAGTGGGGTTGTGAGCATGTTCCTGTCCTGGGATGGCAGAGCAGGAAGGGCCTTTGGGATTCCTTCATTTCATCAGTAACATTTGTCAAGCACCTACTATGTGCTGTATCAGGCACTTATTCTAGAGACTGCAGAGACCCAAACAAACCAAACTTCTGCTCTCGTGTCACTGACTTTCTGATGGAATAGATGCGGGCTCCGAGGGCAAGGCCACAGCGGACTCCTAGCAGGATCTAAGGACCCCAGTGTGATGAAGCCAGTGTCTCTAGAGCCCCGGAGCAAAAAAGGGTGGGGCTTGGGCATTGACACCCGGTGGAATCCTGGTATATCCCTGGGTAGGCCAGCGCACATTTCCAGGCCTCAGTTTTTTCATCTGTGAAGTGGGCTAATCATAGGATCCCAGGATGCAGTGAATCTCCATTGAGACAGTGCATGCCCTGGTATCCAGGGTGTGTTCAGAAAATGTAGATACTTCCTGACTGAAATGACGTACATTCACCCCACAGCCCTGGGGTGTGAGAACCATCCCCTTTCTTTACTTTTCTAAATTAAATGTACTCTGGAGCTAGTCCCTGAGTGTCCACTCCCAGTCATATGGGGGCTCCCTCCTGCCTCCCCAGAGTCCTGGGTGGGTGTGACATCTGGACACAGGACATCCTGGCTTTCTGGCCAGGGGATGCTGTGATTCTCCTGCTGTGTAGCATGTACCTTTGCCAGCAGGCCATCCTGTCATGTGGGGTCCTGGACACACCTCCCACCAGGGCAGCCTCGCCCCCGACTACAGACCCTGCTGCAAAGATCCTCTCTGCAGCTCTCAAGGCCACAACTCACGGTCCCATCATTACAGACGCATATGGGGCAGCCTGGGAGCAGTTCCTGGCTCCATAGAGCTCTCCCATCCCTCTGTTCCCAATTACGCTTGGACTGAACCTCAAATTCCCACTCCCTCTGGCCTTGGGGAAGTTCTAGCTTTATTTCTTATTTGACCTGATACCTCAACAAAGACCTGGGGAGGAGGTGGGGGTTCAGGGTGGCTCCAGAAATGCCAAGAAGGTGTTAACCTTTCCTGAGAGGTGAGACAGATCAGGCCCCTACACTCAGAATATAAAGGGAACAATTCACCTTTTGTGGGGCACCGACTTGGGTAAATTTGCAAGTAGGTTGCCTTACCACCACCATCATCATCACCACCATCACCTCTGTCCACCACTACCATCATCATCAACACCACCACCACCATCATCATTACCAGCACTATCATCTTCACCTCTGTCATAGTTCCCATCACCATTGCCATCACCATGATCATATCATTGGTTTTTTCAGGCCCCTGAATCATAACCTGTCTCTCCATTCTGCCCTCCCTCATCACAATGTAATACTTCAGTGCCCAAATGAACCTCCATTCATCTCTCCCATTCTTAACTATCTCACCTCAAGGTATTGTTCTTCTCTGTTCCATTTCATCCACCCCATAACCTGATCTCCTCCAGAACATTACCATGACTTAAACTTTCATCCCCTCCTCCCGCTAACCCATATCGTCCTCATTTCTCAGCATATATATGTGTGTGTGTGTGTGTAGAGAGAGGAGGAGGGAGAGGGTCACTAGGTAGTGCAAATGATGAATGCACTTGGCTACTAACTAAAAGGTTGGAGGTTTGAGTCCACCCAGAGGCATCTCAGAAGAAAGGCCTGACAAGCTACTTCTGAAAAATTAACTATTGAAAACCCTATGGAGAACAGTTCTACTCTGACACCATGGGGTTACCATGAGTTGGAGTTGACTCAACGGCAACTGGTGGTAATAAACATACTGAATAAATATATATACCGAATATATTATTGTTGTTAGATGCCATCAGGTTGGTTCTGGCTCATAGTGACTTTATGCACGACAGAACAAAACGCTGCCAGGTCCTGTGCCATCCTCACGTCGCTGCTACGTTTGAGCCCATTGTTGTAGCCATGATGTCAATTCATCTCTTTGAGGGTCTTCCTCTTTTTTGCTGACCCTCTACTTTACCAAGCATGTGTCCTTCTCCAGGAACTGGTCCCTTCTGATAACATGTCCAAAATACACGAGATGAAGTCTCACCATCCTCACTTCTAAGGAGCATTCTGGCTGTACTTCTTCCAAGATAGATTTGTTCATTCTTCTGGCAGGCCATGGTATATTCAATATTCTTTGCCAACACCATGGTTCAAATGCATTAATTCATCTTCAGCCTTCTTTATTCGTTGTCCAGCTTTCTCATGCATATGAGGTGATTGAAAATACCATGGCTTGGGTTAGGTGCACCTTAGTCCTCAAAGTGACATCTTTGTTTTTTTTAACACTTTAAAGAGGTCTTCTGCAGCA
>NW_004443974.1:10259707-10287492 GCF_000243295.1 Trichechus manatus latirostris
GGCTGTAGTCTTTGATCTTCATCAGTAAGTGCTTCAAGTCCTCTTCACTTTCAGCAAGCAAGGTTGTGTCATCTGCATAACACAGGTTGTTAATAAGTCTTCCTCCAATTCTAATGCCACGTTCTTCTGCATATAGTCCAGCTTCTCAGATTATTTGCTCAGCTACTATCCATAAGGTTTTCCTGGCTAATTTTTTTTTGGAAGTAGATTGACGGGTCCTTCTTCCTAGTCTGTCTTAGTCTGAAAGCTCCACTGAAACCTGTCCACCATGGGTAACCCTGCTGGTATTTGAAATACTGGTAGCATAGCTTCCAGCATCACAGTAACACACAAGGCACCACAGTATGATAAACTGACAGACAAGTGGTAGACTGAATATATATATACTATATATAGAGAGAATAAATATATATACTGAATATACATATTTATATATATATCTTTCTGCTTCCTCTCCTTCTGCAGCAGCCTCCCCAGGTGAAAAACACAGGCTCTGGAATTGGACGGATCTAGATCCAAATCGTTATAGCCTATAACTTTGGCAGGTCACTTAATCTCTGTGAGTCTCATTCTCCTTAATGTGAAGTGGGGATGATTATATCCACCTCTGCCTTAGGCTGGGTTCTCTAGAGAAGCAAAACCAGTGAAGAGTATATATATGCATATGAATATATATACATATGCATATGTGTGTGTGTGTGTGTGTATATATATATATATATATATACATATAAAGGAAATGGGAAATGGCTTACACAGTTGTAGAGAATGGAAAGTCCCAAATCTGCGAGTCAGGCATCAGGCTAGAGGCTTCTCCTGAGTCATGTAGCTACAGGGGCTGACAAACCCAGGACTGGCAGGTTAGAGGCAGGCTGCTGGCTCACAGGCTGCAGAGGCTGATGAGTCCAAGATTGGCAGTAAGATGGCAGGCTGCTGGCTCATGGACTGCGGAGGCTGACAAATCCCAAGATCAGCAGGCAATATGGCAGGCCATAGACTCAAGTCCCAAGAACTGGAGGTCAGATGATGATGAGCCAGATGCAGGATCCAGAGCAAGCAAGTGAGCTTTGCTAGAATGTCCGTATGTATATATATATAGAATGCAGGCCACACCCCTGAGGGAAGTCCCCTTACAAATGATTGGCTGATCATATCAGATCACATCATGGAGTATGACTACATCATTACATAACTGCCAAACCACTGAGAATCATGGCCCAGCCAAGCCGACACACAACCTTAACCATCACAGCCTCGTAAGATTGTTGGGAGATTTCTGTGAAGTTGTGCATAGAAAGACTTAGCACAGACCCTGTCTAATAGGAAGCACTCAACAAATGTGAGCTAATAACAATATCAACCTCTGTATTAGTTTCTTATTGCTGTAACAAATTACTACAAAGTTAGTGGCTTGAAACAATACAAATTCATTATCTTATAGCTTGAGAGGTCAGAAGTCTGAAATGGGTCTCACTGGCCTAAAATCAGGGTGTCATCAGGCTGCATTCTTTCTGGAGACTCTAAGGAAGGACCTATTTCCTTGCCTGTTCCAGCTTCTATAGGCTGCCTGCATTTCTTGGCTCATGGTTCCATTTCTCTATCTTTAAAGCCACTAGTGTTGAGCTGAGTCCTTCTTACACTGCCATCTCACTGATTCTCCCTCTTCTACACATAAGGCCCTTGTGATTACATTGGACCTACCAGGATACCCCATGTCTTTGTTACAGCAGTACTTTACTTCCAGACACCAAAATCTGTATTAGTTTTCTATTGCTGCTGTAACAAATTCTGCCTACCACAATTGCCCTGTCCTGTTGTCTGCCTACCCACCTGCCTGGCAGAGCCCTAGCCCTGGGTGAATCTGTCTGTGTCCTCTGTGCCTAGACCCCTGTCACTGAATGCCCCTGAAGAAAATCCCATGCTTGTGGCTACTGCACGTTCACACCTCCAGCTTCACCTGGGTGGGCTGAACTTGAGGATTCTCCAGCTGGCCTGCTTGTCTAATCACAGAATTTTCTTTCAGTCTCTGAAGAGAACTAACCTGGGGTCCTCCGGTGAAACAGAGGCTTGGCAGCCATGCGTGGAGACTTGCTACCAGGGTGGGTTATTGCCAAGCAGATAGGAACTAGGACAGAGGTGAGGACAGCAGCATGGACCTGGGGCTGTGGGCATAGCAGGATCGGGCTCGGGGATGACCCTTGGGGGTGACAGCAGCTGGTGGGTCTAGATTGGGTAGAGTCTGAGATGCCAGTTCCTGCAAGGATATCAGAGATCTAGGCAGAGAATCCCACAGGCTGGTGTGGTGAGGGGCGGGGGGGAAGTGCTGCAGCTCTGTGGGCCTCCAGGACCCTGGCTCAGGGCAGCAGGCAGTGCCAGGACCACCCAGGCCAGGCCAGCGAGCCTGCAGTTTAGGTGGTAGAGGTGGAGGCTGTCGGGTTGATTGCGTCTGAAGGACGTGTGTTTGTGTAGGAGAATGTGGGAAGGAGTGGGGAGGTGAGTGTATAACAAGTTTTGATGTGGCTATGTGTGTGATACTGGGTACATTGTGCATATCCACCTTGTTGTGCTGGGAGGCGGTCCTTTGTTAGGCAGGGTGAAGGGGGCCATGAGCAGGGCTACCTGCCCAGGTTCTGGAGGCATTTCAGCAACTGGGTCTGAAGCCAGAAGTCTGAGCCTCCAGCACAGTGCCTGGAGACAGAGATCTCTTCTGGCTCCTCTGCATCCCAGCTGGGTGACCTCAGGCTAGACATATGCCCTCTCTGAGCCTCAGTTTCCTTATGTGTGAAATGGGAACACTGATGTCCCTCTTCCAGTTGTATTGGGAGGATTATGTGAGATCATAGATGGGAGGCATGCAACCAATGCTGGTTCACTCATTCATGCACGCATTCGTGACCTACTTACTGAAAGCCCATCTGTGCCAGGTGCTGGGCATGGAGCAGTGAACACAGCTGGCCTGGCCCCTGTCTACTGCTAACATCCCTGTTGCTCCCCAACCGCAGCTGGAACAACCCCTGAGCAGCCTTTGGTCCGCCCTGCCTCATTCCTCCTTTGCCACATCTCCATCTCTGTCCAGTGGACAGGCTCGCCACTGCCCCTGAACCCTTACCAGGCACCAGAGGAAAAATCAGGGGAGCTACAAGACCTGCCTCCCTGCATTTATTGAACACCACTTTCCAGCCTCTGACCCTTACAGAAATATAGTTTCAATGTTCCCTTTGGATTGTGGATCAAAAAGAAAAAAAAATGTGGCTGATAACATATTTTTCTTTGTCAGGGTGTCATTTACTCTGGAATCTGTGGCCAGGATAGGTTATTAGGAGGGGAGTTTGCTGCCAGGTCACTTCCAAATTGAACTCATATCTTCACAGAAAGGGGTGGGGTTGGGCAGCTGGGCATGAAGGGGCTGTGGGAAGAAACGTCCCAGTATTGAGGAAACTGAGGCGCAAGTGGCCAAGGTCACAGGCCAGGAAATGTTGCAGCAAGGACTTGAACTCAGTGTGGGAGGAAACTTAAACATGGACTCAGACGGTCTCCCCACACGCTTCCGCCAGGGATACGTCAATAGTAATGGCCACGAGCAGCTGCGGGGTCCTGGGCGCTCTCACAGCACTGACACTGTCCTGAGCTCTTTTCAGGCGAGAGGGGCTTAAATCCTACAGTAACTCCAGGGATCAGCAGTTCTATTATTGCCACTTTACAGATCCAGAAACTGAGGCTCAGAGAGGCTCCGAGGCATATCCACCTTGCCCCACACCTGGGTTGCAGGGGTGAGAGAGCAGAGTCCTGGAGACCCAGTGAGCCTTGCTCCCCCAGCGACTCCACTCCGTGGAGTCTTCCTCACTGCTCAGGTAGGAAGGTGGCTTTGGATCCAGGCTCTGGCTCCAGTGGGGGAAGCTGGAGGGTGGAGGTTCTCCGGGGAATTGGGCCAGGGAAGGGAATTCTGGGTCTGTCCTGCCATGGCTCCCTGGCACATAATCCCTGGGTCTCTCCAGGCCTCAATGGGGGCCTGGGCAGGAACGTCACCTTCCTTCTGAGAGCTGTGTAAGCAGGGGAGTGCCATGGTCAGGTAGGCTTCAGTGGCTGTGGGGAGGATGGACCAGAGGAGGAAAGACTGGCGGCTGGACACCTCGCTGGTCCTGGAGAGAAATGGCGAGGCCTGAATTGGGCAGTGGTTTCAAGGAGGGAGGAAAGGTGGCCAGTGGTGGTGATACAGGGGCTCAGTTCTCAATCTTGGATGTTCATTGGAACCTCATGACAATTCTGATTCAGTTGGTCTGGGGTGCACCCTGGGCATCGGCATTTATAAAAGCCCCCCTCCCCCAACTTCCCTGGTGATTCTAATACTCAGCCCAGGGTGGGAGTCATGGGTGTAGGGTCCCTGTCCAGGGTGGCCTGGGGCACGAGCTGGGGTGATGAACCTGACTAGGGGTCTGGGTGGAAACCCATGAGGACCAGACCTGAGGTTGGGGCCCAAAGGGGCTATGCTCCTGCCCAGGTTGGGTTGTTTCTGAAACTGGGAGGCAGGCGAGGCTTGGACCGGGATAGAGGTGCATGAGATTGACAGGCGAGGGGGTGGGCTCCTGGAATGAGGCACAGAAGTGGCAGCGTGGGGCTCTGTAGGAGGTGTGGCCTGTGTGGTTGCTGCCTTGGGCAGGGCGTGGCAGGCTCAGGCTTTCCAGTGGTGGGAAGGGCCTGCACCTGAACCAACTGCCTTTATCCAAAGTGGCCAGAGCAGCTTCCAGGTCCATGGACCGGGTGTAAGTGTGTGTGTGTGTTGGGGGGTGGGGGGGCATTCCCTCTGTGGAGTGGGGCTGACACTCCTGCCCAGAGCAGGTCCTGCAGCGGATCCCTCTGCAGTCCTGCATGTTGCAGACAGACAGGATTTGCCTGGAGACAATGTCAACTGTACAGAATGCAGAGAAGAGACTGTCTTTCCTCCGGCTGAACTCTGGCTGGAGGAGAGGTTGGGCCTTCATCGGCGGGAGTTTTCACCCAGAGCCCACAGACTTTCTCGACTTCAGATTTACAAATTGAAAATCATTAATAATTCTAACCAGGCGGTGATAAATCTGAGATCTCTCTCGATGAACCCAGACAGCATTTCATAAATCAAAAAGATTACTTAGGAATTTTTTAAAATCTGACGTCAAAATGTCATGGTTACTAATGGTTTCGGTAGATCTCGTGCAGTGATATATCATTTATCTACACTACATCTCAGATGTGACACGGGGGGCAGAAATGGGATGTCTTTTAATATCGTGAATACATTTCAGCCCATAATAAAGGTATTAACAACTTCTTGGTGTGATTTCTTCCGGAGCCGGGGGTCTGATTTAATGCCATTGTGACAGTTGTCCCGCCCCATCACTCCCCAAACTTCCCTCAGCCTGGCGAGGTCCTGGAAGATTCTCAAGAGGCTAACAGAGGCAGCAGCCCCCAGCCCAGTAGAGGACAGGCTGGGTTGCTCAAATCCAGCTTCTGTCCACAGGGATAAGACCCTAAGGCATCCGCATCCCCGCCCAAAACCCAAAAAACCCAAACCCATTGCCACAGAGTCGATTCCAACTCATAGCGACCCTATAGGACAGAGAAGAGCTGCCCCATAGGGTTTCCAAGGAGTGACTGATAGATTTGAACTGGCAGCCTTTTGGTTAGCAGCCAAGCTCTTAATCACTGTGCCACCAGGACTTCATCCCCCCAGAAAGGGTTAAGAATTATTTAATCATAAGCAGCAATAATCATAACTCCTATTAATTGAACACTTACTATGTGCTGGGTAATGTACTAAATGCTCGACCTGCGTGAATTCACAGACTCCTCACTGTCACAGTGGGTTCCACCGCCATTTCTCAAAGTTCAGCACGCTCTGTTCCACCAGCCATTCTCTGCCTTCGTCTTCTACTCTCCCCCGGCTCGTTTCTCCAAGCACAGGTTTTCTTCCTGCTTCTCAAATACACTCCTGCCTCAGGGCCTTTGCGCCGCCCTGGTGGCACAGTGGTTAAGCATTCTGCTGCTAACCAGAAGGTCAGCAGTTTGAATCCACCAGCTGTTCCTTGGAATCCCTATGGGGCAGTTCTACCCTGTCCTTATAGGGTCGCTATGAGTTGATAGTAAAGAGTTTGCTTTTTTTTTTTTTCCCTCTGTGTGGAAAAATTCTCCCAGGTATCCGCAGGGCTCCCTCCTTCAGCTTTCTCAAGTCTTGCTTGAATTTCTCCTCTTTGACGAGGCTTACCCTGATCCCCTGTTTAACCCTGTAAGATGTCCCACATGTCCTTTGTCCTGTTCTTCTTTCCCTTTTGTTCCCATAGCACTTACCTAACATAGTGTAAAATTTACTCACCTCTTCCCGTTTGTTTATTTTCCATCTCGCCTGCTAGAATGTTAGTTCAGTGAGCGTTGGGAGTTTTGTGCATTCTGATCACTGATATGTCAAAAGTCCGTCAAACTGGCACATGGCAGGCGCTTAATAAATGCTTGTTGAACAGCTAAAAGCCCATTTCACAGAGAGGAAACCAAGGCTCAGAAAGGGCCAGTCACCTGCCAAGGCCACACAGCCTGTGAGAAGCAGGCAAGACTCCCCCTCAGGTCTGCATTCTCGCAAAGGGCACCCGTGTCCTCACCGCACTCTGGCCGGAGAGGAAGGGAGGCTTGGGGAGTGTCCAGGGAACTCTGGGTGGGCACCGACTCTGCACGAGACGCACACTAGGCCCTTTCCGTGCCACGTCCGCTTGGTGTTCACCCCATCCCCGTGGGGCTGTGCTCTTGTCAGAGGTGACCTCATGTACCCAGGAGTGTTGTGTGCTGTCAAGTTGATTCTGACTCATAGAGACCCTATAGAACAGAGTAGAACTGCCCCATAGGGCTTCCTAGGCTGTAATCTTTACAGCAGCAGATCACCATGTCTTTTTTCCCCTGAGGAGCTGCTGGTGGGTTCGAACTGCCAACCTTTCGGTTAGTAACCAAGTACTTAACCACTGCGCCACCAGGGCTCCCTCACCTTGGCTTGCACAGTTGCAGTCCTAGGGCAGGAGTGATGGCAGAGCCCTGGTAGCTCCACCCAATGCTGTCCTGGATCTGGAGAGCCCCCCTGCCCTCACCTCCCAGGGCAGTCCCCCGTGGCACTGGAACTCTGAACATGGCTATCCCAGCTCTGCCACCTTCTGGCTGTGTGACCCACTTCCTCACCTGTGAAGTGGGGCAGCGTTCCTCTCTACCTCTCAGGATTGGGGTAGGGGTGAGGCGATGAGATGATGCAGGTAGAACACTCTGCACATAGTTAAGTGCTCAAAAAATGGTCTTGTTATTTTCCAACTCCCTCACTGCACAGCAGAGAGACAATAAGCCTGGGCCCAGAGAGGGGTGGTAACTTGGCCAGGGATGCACAGCACATCCCAGAAAGCCCCCTTATCAGGCTCCAAGGGCACAGATCTGTTTCCAGAGCCCCCATTGAATTCAAAATGACTGTCAGCCCCTTGTATGTGGGCCTGGAGATCCTGGAGCCTGCAGCTCTGCCCACTTTGACCTGCCTACAACTCTTATCTACTTTTGACAGGAACAACCTCATTTTGGGCTGGTACTCAGAAAAGCTCTGGAGACTGACACAACATGGGTAAAGGGCCAGAGGCTGACCAGGGTTGGACATGCAGAACGTCTAGAGCAGGGATGGTCCAGGAGGTATGGAAAGGGGGTGGGGCTGAAATTCAGGGGACAGATATAAATCTGCAGATACCAGGCCCTCCCTCCCCCTGTCACACTATCACCGTTGTCAACCGCTACCCAGCCCAAGTCCTGTCACCTTTTCTTTTCCTACGTTATGCACTGGCCTCCCACCCACCCCTCTTCCCTGCTAATGCCCTGTGCTGGCCCAGCCCCCTCAGTCCCTCTGCTCACATCTGCCAGTGGCATCTCTCTGAAATGCTCATCTGACCCTCATTCCCCTGCTCAGAATCCTTCCATGTCTCCCCAGTGCTGTTTTCTCTCATGCTCCATATCCAAGCCATCAGGAAGCCCTGTTGGCTCTACATTTGAAATATCCCACAGTCAACCATTTCTCACCAGCCCCTTCTGATCCAAGCTACCACCCTGGTGCAAGTCATCATCGTCTCTTGCCTGGATTATTGCAAAAACCTCCTAAACACATCTCCCAGCTTCTGCCTGTATCCCTGACACTCTTCCCCACTCGGTAGCCAGAGGGCTTCCTTTCAAACCTAAGCCAGCTCCTGCCCCTCTGCTCGCTACCCTTCACTGCCCTCCCCTGTATGCCTGTCCCCTCTCAGACCTCCTCTCCTCTGCCCTTTACCCCTCCTCTGCAGCCACACGTGTCTCCTTGCCTTTACACCTGCCATTCCCCCAGAGATCAGCAGGGCTCCCTTCCTTCCCTCCTGGGTCTCTGCTCAGCTCTCACGCCTCCAGTAAGGCCCACCTGAAAGGCTCCCTGTTAAACACTGCACACACCCCCAGGCCCACAACTCCCTCTCCCATGTCCCTGCTTGCTCATCACTTACCACCGGACCACCATCTGGCATACTATGCATTTTTCATTTGTTGTGTTTAATGTCTGTCTCCCCCACTAGAATGTCAGCTTTGCTCAGTGCTGTATCCCCAGTGCCTGGAAGAGCTCTTGGCACATAGCAGGAGCTCAATAAATATTTGTGCAACGAATGAAATCGTTGAATGAATAAACGAATGAAGGAGTGATTCTGCAAAGGCAGGAAGGCTAAATCTTCCATTTCTTTCATCTCTGTCCTCCACCCTGAGTTCTGGGGGCAGGTGAGCATGGACCCATCGTTAGCTCTGTTTTTCCTCCAAGCCCCTTGCCTATCCTGGCTCACACTCAGGTCCCCGATGAAGGAGCAGCACTAAGGGTGGGGGCTTGATGTCAGACGGACCTGAGTTTGAGTTCTGACTGTGCCTCTTTCTAGGCCAGTCATCCAGCCTGTATGAGTCTCAGTATCTTTGTCTATAAAACGGGGATAATGATAGCTTCATCAACATTATTGAGCATTCTCTATGAGCCAGGCCCTGTACCCCCTCCCAGGTGAGGTAAGAGCAGAGGCTAAATGAAGGCAAATGAATAGGAATCAGGATGCTGAAGGATAGGAGAGTCAAGCCTTACCTGGGCAGCTCCGTTCTCCAGGCCCCAAGTTGAGTCTGTGGCTTATTGAAGCCTTGCAGGAAAGGGGGCAAATCGACAAGCCTGCCTGCCTCCAGGGGGAGCTGGAGAAGCCCTGGCATTTGTCTTGGTGCTGCTGCCTCAAGGTCCCAGGTGTGGAAGGGTGACTGTGTGCCAAGGTCGCAAAGGGGCTCGAAGAAGAGGGGCCTCCCCCACCCCGACCCCTGCTTCTGATTCCCCTGCCCCGGTTCCCCAGCCCGCCCCCACCCCCCACCCCAGCTCTGGTCTCAGCAGCAGATGAACCTGTCACATTCAGCGCTTTTATTTCACACAATTGCTTCTGCCTCTGGGAAGAGCTTCTCCTCGCAAATCAAATCCACCCCAGGCGAAGAGAGTAAAAATCAATGCCCGGTGGAAAGTTCCCCGTGGAAAACTAATTGGTTCTCCTGGAAAGTTCTTTAACCGCAACAGGCTCTGGCATCCCCTGGGCCCCGGTCTGTTTGCCCAGGGCTCCTGCTTGGCTGGCGGGAGGGCAGAGAGAAGCAGAGTGGCATTTCCTGGGCTGCTTACTGGGGGCCAAGCGGTGACCAAGCCCAGCCCAGGACACTCCCAGGCTAGGGGACAGAGTGGTACAAACGAGAGGTTTGGAATCACACCGGGGTCCAAGTCCAGCTCCATCACTTCTTGGCTGGCTGTCCCTGGACAAATCACTTCACCTTTCTGAGCCTCAGTTTACCCTTTTGGAGAACGAGTATAACAAGAATGCTTAGCCCACATGATTGCTGTAAGATTATCAACAATGTTGCACAGTGCCTGGGAGATACTAGACTCTCGATTAAGGAGGTTGAGTGTGCCCAACAGAGCTTCTCTGTCAGGGCAGAGGGCCGAGTCCTCCAGCTGCCTCTAAAAACAGTAATTATTATAGTAATTTCCATTTATGAGTGCTTCTGTGTGACAGGGACTTACTTTGTGTTGTCTGATTTAATCCTGTCAGTGGCCCAGCAGGTGGCTGTTGTTAACACTCCCATTTTACAGATGAAGAAACTGAGGCTCTGAAAGGTAGGGATACTTGTCCCGGGTCACGCTTCTGGAAATTCGCAGCCCTGGAGGGCCCTGAGAGCCAGTCTGGGGGCTCATCTGCTGCCCTGGATCTCCCTGGGCACCCACCTTCCCAGAGGATCCTGAGCTCGCTCCCGTCACAGCTGCTGGGCCTCGCCTGGCGACTCTAACCCTCCCTGAAGTGACATCTATATAAATATTGTTAATGGCTCGAACATAATGTTAAGTCAGGTTTTACTGGACTCCCTCGTCCAGCCTGTGGATTTATGGCAATAGGATTTGAGGTAAATGTTTATTGGCTCAAGTGAGAGCCCGGTCTTCCTCTCCCCCGACTGCTGGCTCCCCGGGGCTGCCCGAGGGCCCTCGGTCCACCTGTAGGGAGCATGCCAGGATAAATCTCACCGAATGAAATATTTATTAATTTTGCTAACCAGTGTTGATCTCATAAATTAAGCCGACTTTTTCATGAAACGGTTATTAACATCCAAGGCGCTGTGTTAATGGCTTATTGACCAAATATGGGATAATTAGGCCCAGGGAGTGAGTCCTAGCTGATCTGCAAGAGACCAATTTGGCCAGGATTATGCCAATGACCTATTTTATATTGCAGCCAGGGTCGTGGGGAGATGCTGGAGCCTGGGGCATCTGAAAGCTGCGTTCTTAAGGGGGATCCTGGCAAGGAGCCACTCTGATCCCCTGCCCTCGCTCCAGCCCAGCAGTTGCCCCAAACGTGGTCAGGTTTGCTCTTCAGTAAGGAAAGGGAAGCAATACCAGATCCCCAGTCCCATCTGCTCCTGGAGAAGGGAAAAGACTGCCTGCTTTGAAAGAGCAACAATCCCCTCCAAAGAGAACGGCTTCTCCAGGTGGCTTCTCTGTGGGTAGGTGGACAGGCCCCGCCTGAGGAATGGGGCATTGCAGCAAGGGACAAGCTTTCCCCAAGGCACTGCACGTGGGCTGTGCTCCTGGCCTTGCCTGCGTGTACACGCTCAGGCACACCTGCGTGGCCTGGATGTCTGCATTTGTCCACAGGCGTGTGACAGGGCCTTTGCGAGTGGCTCCGTGTTTACATGTGGGCTCGGCACGTGTGTATATGTAAGCCTCCTAGGGCGGTTTGTACCTCTGTGTGCAGGGTGATGCTACAGGCCTTCCCCTCCCTACCCAGGATGGGAGCGCTTGGCCTGGCCTCTCCACGCCGCCTCTTAGAGAACTTGCTCCCTGGTGTGGCCCCAGATTTTGGGAATGCTGGTCAAGAGAAGCCACCACAGGCTGATGCACTCGCAGGCCCTTCTGGATTCAAAAGTGAAAACTGCTCCCTCAACAGCCACTTCCCCCTCCCCGTTGCCTCCCGTGGGCCTGTATTAGTTTCCTATGGTGGCTGTAACAAATTACTACAACTGAGTGGCTTAGCCAAAAGAGACTTATTCTCTCACAATTCTGGAGGCCAGAAGATCGCAATCAAGATGTCAGCAGGGCTGTGTTTCCTCTGAAGGCTCTGTTGTTATTGGTTGCTGCCGAGTGGATTCCAACTTACGGTGACCCCATGTGTGTAGAATACAACTGCTCCACAGGGTTTTCAAGGCTGTGAACTTTTGGAAGCAGATCACCAGGCCTTTCTTCTGAGGTGTCTCTGAGTGGGTTCAAACCTCCAATCTTTTGGTTGGTAGTCAAGCACTTAACTGTTTGCACCACCAAAGACCATCTTCTGAAGGCTCTAGGAGAGAGCTTTCCTTGCCTCTTCCTTCCGGTGGATCCAGGCAATCCTTGGTGTCCTGGGCTTGTAGCTGCATCACTCCAATCTCTGCCTCCTTTTCACATGGCCTTTTCTCCAGTGTGTCTCTGTGTTCCTTCCTCTTCTTATAAGGATGCCAGTCATTGGCTTTAGGGTACACCTTACCTCAGTATGGAGCTCTGGTGGCCCAGTGCTTAAGAGCTCAGGCTGCTAACCAAAAGGTTGGCAGTTTGAATCCGCCAGCCGCTCCTTGGAAACCTTATGAGAATGTTCTACTCTGTCCTATAGGGTTGCTATGAGTCAGAATCAACTCAGTGGCAATGGGTTGATTTGTTGGTTACTACAGTATGACCTCATTTAACTTGATTATATCTGCAAAGACCTTATTTTCAAATAAGGTCACATTCTCAGGTTCTAGGTGGACATAAATTTTTTTTTTTTGGGGGGGGGCACTATTCCACCCACTACAGTACCCAATGAAAAGGAGGGAGAATGGGGTCTCAGAACCAGAGATGTTCTAATAGAATCTCATCAGAAAGTCATTCTGCTGCTGCTTGGACCCCTTCAGGGACAGGGCCCTCACTCCTCTTTAGGCAGGAGTTTCATTGTTAAGCTTCAGAAACACAACTGTGGAAATGGGTCATGTCTCCTGAGCTCCTCAATGCAGAAGACCATCCTCATGCACCCTCAGGATGGATCCTGTCGGAGGCCTTGTCTTTGAACTATGTGGCTCCAGCCCTGGCCTTACCTGATTGGACCAGGCCTGGGCATCTAATCCCACCTGGGCCAAAAGGGTTCTCTGCTGAGGACCTGACCATTGGCCTCCTGAGGAGTCACCTCCGTGTGAACTCGGAGAAGCAGAGAGGCTGCCGGTGGGCGAGAGAGAGATGAAACTCACTTGGAGAGAGAGGCAGAGCGTGAACCCTGAGGCCCACAGTCAGAGGGAAAGCTAGATGGAGCTGCCGCCTACCTCCCGGCTTTCCCGGGCCTGCTGCTGCACCTGCTCCTGCCGAGCCTTGCCAGCGGCTCCTGCCCTCCGCCTGAACCAGCACCAGGGGCTTGGGTATGTGCCCCCAAAGGGAACTTGTCTAAGATAGTGGAGACAAGCTTTCCCCCAGCTCCACCTGGAGCCGTGCATATGGTCCTGGGATGCCCTTGAGGTATTTGGAAGATGGAGGCTGCCTGTGCGGATGGTGCACTGTGCTGGGAACCAGGCAACTGCTGCGAGGGGAGGGCAGGCAGGGCACCAGGACGGTGGCCCTCCTCCTCCCGGGTTTCCTTTCCTGTGTCAGAGGTTTGTGGAATCAGCCCCTCAAACCCTACATAGCCACACACCGGATGGTCATTGTGATGTACCCTGTAGAGTGCCTATTTGCCACAGGGCTCTGTGTTTTCTCTCTGTTAATGAAAGCTTTATACAATTTTATTTTTAACTAAGCATACTATGGAGCAGTTCTACTTGGTAGCACATGGAGGCACCATAAGTAGGGCAGACTCAAAGGCAGCTAAACAACAACAGCACGCTAACAAAGGATTGGGGGCCCGGTCTAGAAAGCAAGATAACCGGGTCTCTCATTTGTCTAGCACAGCTGTGGTCAGTGAGGGGCTGGGTCTTGAAGGCAGATCTGGATGGTGCCCCACAGCATCTACTTCCGGTCTTTGCACAGGTAGGATCTTTCTTGAGCTTCAGGTCTCAGTTTCACTGTCTCTTCCTCAGAGCAGCTATTATCTCCCCTCTGGCTGTGGGAGGCCCCCTGGTCCCCTTCATTATTCTCTGCTGATCGCCCTGGGTATCTCCTTCCTGTGACTCTCCACACTGGGCAGTAACTTTTTTTTCTTTTCTTTTTTTTATTGTACTTGAGGTGAAAGTTTATAGCTCAAATTAGTTTCTCATTAAAAAATTTATACACAAATTGTCTTGTGACATTGGTTGCAATCCCTGCAATGTGTCAGCACTCTCCCCCTTTCCCTTTTGCTCCTTGGAAACCCTATGGGGCAGTTCTGCTGTGTCCTATAGGGTTGCTATGAGTCGGAATCAACTTCAAGGCAATGGGTTTGCTTTTGTTTTTTTTAATTTTTGGCTGAAAGGTGAACTTCAGGAGTACCTTCAGTTCTGAGTTAGAAGGGTGTCTGGGGAACATAGTCTCCAGGGTTCCTCCAGTCTCTGTCAGACCAGTAAATCTGGTCTTCTTTTGTGAATTTGAATTTTTTTTCTACATTTTCTCCCGCTCTGTCTGGGATCCTCTATTGTAATCCCTGTCAGAGTGGTCGGTGGTAGCTGGGCATCATCTAGTTCTTTCGGGCTCAGGCTGGTGGAGGCTGTGGTCATATGGTCCATTAGTGCTTTGGACTAATATTTTCCTTGTGTCTTTAGTTTTCTTCATTCTGTTTTGAGTGTACTCGGACCAATAGACGTATCTTAGATGGCTGATCGCAAGCTTTTAAGACTCCAGACACTACTCACCAAAGTAGGATGTAGAACATTTTCCTTATGAACTATGTTATGCCAGTTGACCTAGATGTATCCCGAGACCATGGTCCCCAGCCCTCAGCCCCAGTAACTCGGCTGGACAACAACTTTTATCCCTTCGTTAGTGTCTGCTTCTTCGACTGGACTGTAAGTTCCTTGAGGGCAGGGACCTGGTGGGTCTTATTTACAGTTCTGTCCCCACTGACTGGCAGCAAGCTTGCTGGATGAATGAGTGAAGGAGTAAATGAATGAATGAATGTGTCGCCTTGTGGGTTCTCCTCTGCAGAATCTCTACAGTTATTGACTGTCAATCTTTTCTGCTCCCACCCTGGCTCAAGCTCCAGGCAGTTGTCACATTCTAAATGTCTTCTTGCTTCTTCCCCCACTGCCCACCCTTCTCGCAGCAGCTGAGGTGAACCGCCGAACCCCTCACCACTGCCCTCAGGCCTGGCCTGCTCTGGCCTGGGCCTCTCCAATCTAGTGCCTCTCCTCGCTCTTGGAACTCCCGCCATACCTCGTCCCCACTCACAGCCTCTGCTTCACTCCTCCTCCCACAGCCGCAGACCTCAATGTCAAGGTCATCTCCTTACTCTACACTTGGTCTCCCATATTATCCTCTTCTTCCCCTTCAGGACAACAGCATGTCTACTGGTTTTTGTCTCCCTCACTAGCCTGCAAGCCCAACAGGGCCAGGGCTGTGATGTTTTCTCATTATATCCCAATATTAGGCCCTCAAGGAACGTTTGCTGAATGAGTGAACAAATTTGTCCAAAGTCACCAAACCACTAAGTGATGTACAAGATCTGAACCCGGGGCCCTCCCACTCCGACCACAGTGCTCAGCTGCCTTCCCTGCTGTGTGTTGAATATATTTTCATGGAGTTCATGACTGGTTGATGAGCATCCTTTGGGGCCATCTGAACCAGTAGCTCCCCTGCTTTTTGCCTTTCCATAGGTCTTCCTCTGTAGGAAGCACTGACTGATGGAGCAGCTTGGCCACCACCCAGTGTGGAGGGGCCAATGCCGGCTGGTGCGGTCAGGGCTGTTGGTGTTATCAGCACTGGCTATTTCACCTGCTTGTTCAATAACTGTTCCCTCCCCTCCCAGGCTCTGCTCAAGGGTCGCCTGGAAAATCGGAACCTAGCACCCAGCAGCAGCTGTAAAATGGGCACAGTATTTCTCACCTCCCCAAGTTGGCCGGAGGGGATTAAACGAAATAATTTATGCAAGGCTCAGAGCAGGGCCCAGCACGTAGCAGGCTCTCTGTGAATGCAGCTCTGAGGTAGCCCAGAGGAGACCATAGCTCGGGCGCCAGGCCCTGGCTGGGTTAGTGGGCACGGGGACCCCGGTAGTTCTCTAGAGGACTAGCGCCCTCATATGTTGAAATGGATTTCAGTGCCCACCGGAAGGAAAAATGCCACCAGGTTACCAGTGCTGCTCTGAGCAGTGATGAAAAGTCCCCCGTGGCCTGGGACAGGCTGTGGGTGTGACTGTTGTGCGGGTGTAGTTATTAATAGCTCTTTCACTCTCAAAAATGTCCCAGATTGGATGATAAATACAGTTACCCCAGTTCTGAGGGACAACAGTCCATCTATGAGGTGGCTTCATAGACAGTTTTATGATGTTTGGTACTTTTCTGTATTTTCCATATATCCCAAAAGGAGCATTCACTGCTCTTGGGAAATACAATACCTGTGATAGAAACAAATGTCTCCCTCTTCCCAAGTTTACCTGGGAAACACGAGGCCTACCAGGCCTGCCCAAATCTGCCCCTACAGTGGTGGCTGGACCCCCGGGTGCCCCAGGCCCTTGGCTCTCTTCCCTTACCAGTCAGGTCCTCCTGGGGCTTGGGCTGAGCTACCATGTTGGCCTCCCAGAGCCTAGATTTCAGCTGCCGACACCCCCTAGCACACATGCAGCTCATGGCACCCCTCCATCTCCAGCCCCCACTCTGTGTCCCAGACTCTGGCCCTTGAGGCCACTGCCTCCCTTTGGGTGACATTTAATGAGCCTGAAGAGAAGGCAGTGCTCCACCCCCTCCTTTACCAGAGACGAGAATGAGAATTTTAATGAGGGTTTATTTTTAATAAAGGTTAATAAAGTTTAATTAAATTAAATTAATAAAGTCCAATATTTGCCAAGCCGTGCTTCAGGACTGGGTGTGTTCGGAAGCTCTGGGGATTAAGCTCTGTGTTTGTGCTCCTGGGTGGGGAAGGAAGGCCAGATGGGGGTGGCGCTGGGGCCAGCTGGAGGAATAAGCTGGGGCCGGCTAGAGGGATAGGCCCTCTGGTGGGCTCTCTGCTACCCCCACCAGCCTTGGGGATGCTGGGGAGAGAGGGTTGACTCAGGCCTAGAAAAACTGCCCATCACAGAAACCTGGCTCCTCTCAAAGCCCCTCTTCATCTCCCAGATGCTGGCTCCCCCCTTTTTCTGGAATTGAAGACCTTGAAAGCCTTCTGTGTGCTGGGCTCTGTCCTGTCATTTAATCCCCCCAGCAGCCCTGGGGGAAGTAATACTCTGACCATTTTACAGAAGAGGAAACTGGGGCTTGGGAGACGAAGAGCCTCCCACTACCTCTGACTCCTAGTGACTGATCTTGAGTGTGCTGATTCTTCTTCTCACCCTGTCGTAGCACAAGTGGACCCTCGGCCTAGAATGTCCTTCCCCCTACCACCCCCACCCCGTCCCCCAGACATTCTCTCCTCCCTGTCATGACTGAGCGTGTATCTCAGTGTCTCCCAAGTCCCCAGGGACAATTCCAGAGGCCTGTGGCATTACATGGGTTATCTCATTCAATCCTCATGACACCCTGGGGAGGAGGGTCTGTTATGATTCCTATTTTGGAGATACGGAAGCTGGAGCTCAGAGAGGTGAAGTCACTTGTCCAAAGCCCAGAAATGGTGGCAGGGAGGGGGTAGGTGTGGGGATGGGGGGCAGTTAGAAGGATGTCAAGTGCTCGTTTGCCTTCCTTTTTCCAGCCAGCGTGGCTCAGTGCCTATGGCAGACATGTTCTGTGCAAGGACTCGGGCTCTGCCACTCACTTACCATGTCACCCAGGGCCTGTGCCTTCATCTCTTGGAAGCTTGGAGTCTTCATCTGTGAAATGGGATAATAATTGTAACCACTTCATGGGCTAGTTAAGGATCAAGCGTGATGCTGCAGGTGAGCGTGAAGTGCAGTGCCTGGCTCTGGGGATGCTGGGATTGTCACCACTGCAGAGGGGACGCAGCCCCAAGGAGTCATGGCAAAGGGAGGCAGACAGGCCTAGCTGCAGATGCAGTCAATCAGCAGTTATGGAAGGAGCACCTCCGCTGTGCTGGGCACTGGTCAAGGAACAAGACCGTCGATGACTAGACTCAAAGTAGCACATGGCAGAGGATAGGAGAGGGACAGAAAAGGGGTCACGGGAGTTCAGAGGAGCCAGGGGGAATCAGGAGAAACTTCCTAGAGGCAGTAACACATGGCTGTGTGAGCTTTGCCGCCTGTGGATGGGGTGGTGGTGAAGAGAAGGATATTCCCAGAGGGACCTGCAGGGACAAAGGCCTGTTTAGCAGGAGGAGGGTTGATGCCAGGAGTAGAGCAGGGTGGGGCTGGGGGAAGATGCTATGCTGAGAAGTGGCCAGCCTTGCCCTGGGTGACAAGAGCTGCTAGAAGCTTTTGAGCAGGGAATTGAAATGAACTCAGGCTGTGTCCAGGCCGGAAACTGAATGATAGTGGGGATGGAGGTAAATGTTTGGTCAAGAATAAGATGGACAAGAAGCAGCTGCCTCTGGGATTTGAGTACAGGGGTGCAAGCATCTCAAAACATGTGCCTCATTTTAGGGCTTAGCCCAGGAAAATATCTTTCTTATCCAAGGGGCTGGTGATGGAGGGGTCCCCCAAGTGGCCAGGATGGTTGTAATCTGGGGAGGGGAGACAGCAGGGCTAGTTTACCCAGCCCATAAATGCCATGTGCTACCTGGGTTACATGGCTTATCTCCCTGCAACCTCACAAAAGTCCTTGGAGGCAGGGACTATTACTATCCCCATTTTATAGATGAGAAAACTGAGGGTCAGTGACCTGCTCAAGAACCTAGGGTGGCCCCTTTCTCCCAGTCTCTGTCTCCAATTTAGGCTCTGGGAAGGAGTCAACACTCTGGTGAGCATCTTCCCAGCATTCCCTGACTGGCTTCTGCCCCAGGAGGGCAAAGGGCACAGGTCCCAGGGCCAGCTGGCACCCAGTCCCAGTGGCAGACACCCTGCATGGTGACTCTGGCGCCAGCTCCAGCGGGTAGGCCTGCCTGGCAGACCATGTGAAAGATGGGGAAGTGTTATTAACAAAGGCATTGATTTTCCTATCTCTACTTTATGCGTTTTATTAGCCAAACACTTTACCGTGTAACCAGTCAGCACCATGCTGGCTGGCGATGAATCTGAAATGCTGGGGCACGTAAAATGAAATTGACCACATTGCTTAAAATAACAGGCAAAGTGTAATAAAATGAATAGCACCCGGCAATGGCCATAAAAAAATATTACCCAGGGGACTGGCGAGTCTCCTCCGCTGTGAAGTAACTGTGTGAGGGGCCATAGTGCTGTAATGGGGGCAATTTTCCATCCCCACGGCTTTGGCCAGCACCGAGGCCTCCCCACGCCAGTCAGCTATCTTTGGCCTCAACCACGCCAAGCTGAGTTGGCTACCTCTGGCCAAGTCCTTTTTCATTTGGGGTGTGAGCCTGGTGGTTAGAAGTGAGACCCCAGAGTCAGAGAGACTGGATTTAGCTTACTTGCTCAGGCTGTGTGACCTTGGCAAAACATTGACCCTCTCTGTGCCTACCCCCTTATGAGGACAGGTGAGAGAAAGCCCTAGCTTAACACTTAATCAAGTCGTAAGTGCTTATGAATGGTAGCTGGGGGTATGCTCGTTATTATTAGAGAAGAAAGGCCTGCCTGCATGAAGTTCTGAGTGCTCAGCTAGCTGGTTCGGAGGCAAAGGATGGCTGAGATGACCTCTTCTCCTGTAGAACCGATGGCCTGGGCCTGGTCAGCAGAGCCCTCCTTCCCCTGGGTCCCACTCAGGCTCCCTTAAATCCTCAGCAATGACCGTGTTTAATGAACAGCAACACCTCGGGGGCAGAAGAGAAAAGATGAAACCCAAATCTATATATGGATTCCTCCATCCCCCTGGTTTTAAATTGTGTGACAATTGCTGGTAAGCGGTGGTGGCTTGTTTCAGAATGAAGTGTGGCCAGGGTGGGGCCAAGATGCTCTTGTGCGGACCCCTCAGGGGTAAGGACACCAAGTAGGCAGACATGCTTCCCAGCCTCACAACACCTATTCCATGGAGACCAGGCACAGGCCCTGCCTGTCTTGCTGGCCTTGGGAGGGGTGGGAGGCAAGAGGGCCTGGCCTGACACGTAGTAGGTACTCAATAAAATTTTGATGTTGAGTGAAGGGAACCAGGTCTGATGAGCACCTCCTGTGTGCCTGGCTGGCTCAGTGGGGTACTTCACACCCCACTCCTATTGACCTGGGAGCCCAGACCTCAGTGGACATCGGTGGGAGAGGGTATTAAGAATACATGTTCTGGGCTGCCCCCCAGAGTCTGTTAGCAGTCTTGGAGGCCCTTTAACAAGCTCTCCAGGAGATTCTAACCCAGTGAGACTTAGGGAAGACCTTAAAAACACAATCTTAGAGACTCCCAGGTCAATGGTTCTGAGCCCCTGCCTTGCTTCTCAGGGGTCGCAGGGATAACCAAGATACCCCCTTCTCCTGGTGCTGCTCTGGCTTTGGGACTGGCGCCTTCACAGGATCAGTCTCCTGCACAAGTGTCTGCTCAATCCCCCCACCCTCCTCTGGGGCAGCCTAATGACACATGAGCAGTCAAGGTCCCCTAAGCCCTGAGTGGGTGGCAGGGAGTGGTTAAGAGCTCCAACTTTGGACTTGGAGGAGAGAACTGATTTCAAAGACCAGCTCTGCGCTTTTGAGCTCTATAACGCCACTAAGTTACTTGGCCTCTCTGAGCCTGTCTCCTTGTCTGCAAAATGGGGAGAATAATGCCCCCTTCAAAGGACCGTTTCATCTAAGGACAGTGTGAGAACTTAGAACCCGAGGCTCTTGTCAAGTTAATGGCTTCCTTCCCTAAGGTGAGGCCCAGGCCTCTGAGATAATCCTGGGAGGATCTGGGCGGGGCTGTGAGAGTGTCTGGACCTGGTGTGCACCCAGATCTCGCTGATACCAGACTCCAGATTCTCAAACCCACTGCCTCTAAATTGGGATCCAGCAATGGATGAAGTGGGCCTGGCTCTTACCTCTTGGAGCTCCCCATCCAGTTGGGGAGACAGCCTTTGCTATCAGACAGGCCATCTCAAAACAGTGGTGGGCTGTGATGGGGGAAACCCGGAGGTTGTGGGACCCCACTAGGGGCCCCTGGCTCAATCTTGGAATGGTGGTGGTGATTACAGAGGGCTTCCTGGAGGAAGGGGCATTGAAGAAGAGAATTGAAGAGTTCAGGAAGAGCGTACAAGGCAGATGGCACAGCCCACCCGAAGGCCTGGAGGTGAGAGTTTGGGGAACTCTTAGTTGCCTGAGGTGTAACGTGTGAGGCGAGCTGCTGTGGGACAAGGTAAGAGGGGAAACTGGGCCACTCCACACAGGGCCGCTGAACCACAGGGCCATGGAGCCACGTTCTGTGACCTGGCCTTCTTATAAACCTCATGACCCACCCAGACAAGACTCAATAGCTTTTTGATTGTGCCTTTTTTTTGTGTGTGTGATTATTTTTCCTTAAAGGTGGTTTTCAGTTTCCCAAATGCACCCTTTCCTTCGCTTCCCTGAAATGAAGGTGAACACACAGACCCATTTTGTCAACTCAGGGAAGATAACAGCCTGGTTATTACACAGTAACTATGGTAGAATTACCTGATTATTTATATTTTTCTTGCTACGTAATTGTGTTTGGCCTTAGCATGTAAATTGGGCCATAATTACTGTATAATTTATAGTTTTTATATCTTATAACAAGTTAGTGTCTAAATCACACACCCCCATGTAAATACTTTAAAATTATTCAGTAATTACTTATTTACATTATAATTAAAAATAAGTAATTAGCATACATTTACAAAGGATTTACATAGTTATTTCTGAATATCAGTTCTTGGCAGCTCTAGTGAAATCTTTTGCTGATAATAAAATGGAGGCAGGGGAAGGAAAAGCTTCCCCAAGCTGGGAAAAGGGATGTAGTTTTGGGGAACCCTGTCTTCTCAGAGGAGCCCTGGCAGCACAGTGGTTAAGAGCTCAGCTGTTAAAAAAGGCTGGCAGTTCAAATCCACCAGCCGCTCCTTGGAAACTCTATGGGGCAGTTCTACTTCGTCCTATAGGGACGCTGTGAGTTGGAATTGACTTGATGGCTCAGAGCTCAGCTCCCCAGGTGGCAGGCGGGGCCTCATCATAGAAGGATGTGCTGGGGGAGGGAGGATCCTAAAAATGTTCTTCCGGCCTCCTAAGGGACATTTTGGGAGAAGAATTAGTTCTTATTTTTCTTCAGAATAAAAACCGGCTTCACCTGCAGCCTGAGGAAGTCAAGGTGGAAATTGAGCAGGGAATTGATGGGGCTATAACTTGGAAGGAAGTGTTGGTGGGTCAGTGGTAGAATCCTTGCCTTCAATGTGCAAGACCTGAGTTCAATTCCTGGCCAATGCAGCTCAAGCATAGCCACCATCTGTCTTTCAGTGGAGACTTGCATCTTACTATGATGCTGAACAGGTTTCAGTGGTGCTTATAGACTAAGACAGACTAGGAAGAAAGGCCTGACAATCTCCTTCCAAAAAATCAGCCAATGAAAACCCTCTGGATCACAATGGTCCTCAACCAATCGTGAGCATGATGCAGGACTGGGCATTGATTTGTTCTGTTGTGCATGGCATCACACCATGAGTTGAGGGCCAGCTCATTGGCAGCTATCAACAACAACAAAACTTGGAAGCCTCCTTGCTCCTGGTCTGTCTTGATCCAGATCCTTGATGAAATAATGTCACCAATGGTGTTGATGAGAACATTTGATGTTTCAAGGCTGCTCACTGTATGTGTTAATGGCACAAGGTGTGAGTTTGACGAACATTGTCTCTTTTAATCCTCACAACAACACGTTTCGTTTATTCCCATTTAGTAGCTGGAAAAATTTAGACTCAAAACAATTATGTAATTAACTTGCCCAGATCTGTAGATCTGTGGAGACCAAAGTGGTGGGAACCTGAAGCCCAAGTGGACTGCTGGGAGTGATGGTGAGCCCCGCCACTCCTACTTCCACCCCTCAGTTCCCAGAACAAGGTATTTTACCTGTTGGGGACATGCACCATGGAATGGCTGCTGGTTTAAGATGTATACCATATTCTAAAGGATAGTGCTCCATCTTCATGGGGTGTCACTTCCAAGATGGCATCTCAGGCCCTTCTATCCTGTCCCTAGGATCACCCTTGTTGGCTGCTCATCTATCCCACTGCTCTGGTAGCTTCTGGAAGGTGTGGTGTGTTGTAGGTCCCATGGATCCCATAGTCAAGTGTGCACATTGCACCTCCTTTGCGGTAAAATGTTTTTCCTGAGT
This sequence comes from Trichechus manatus latirostris, assembly GCF_000243295.1. Lineage (NCBI taxonomy): Eukaryota > Metazoa > Chordata > Mammalia > Sirenia > Trichechidae > Trichechus > Trichechus manatus. The sequence continues at coordinate 10,282,667 of NW_004443974.1, forward strand.
CTGAGGTAATGTTGTGCAGAATCCCATTGCGATAGATCAAGATACTCTGAAGCTTTGGATGGTGGTGCTGGCTGAGACCCGGTAGGCAGGAAGGTAAAGTTCACACCTGGGATATGTGTAAATCCATGAGCATGATTTGTTGCCCTTGCTAGGATGGAATGGTCTGATGCGATCAATTTGCCACATTGAAGGATGGTGCTGTATCAGGCACTGCATGATGGTCTCTGTTGCTGGCGGGTGTGACACTAAGCAGCAACAGTAGCTAGATCAGCCTTGGTAAGAGGGTGCCATGCTCTGGGGCCCATGCAGAGCCCCTATCACTGCACCATGACCATTTTGTTCATAAACCCATTGCATAAGCACTGGGGTCACTGAGGACAGAGATGGGCTGACATCTATTGACAGAGTCATCTTGTCTCTCCTGCAGTGGATGTTCTTGGGGGCCTTCACATGTGACTCAAAGGTCTTCACACTTGGTGCCCGTTCCCATAGGTCCATCCACACGCCTCTTCCCCAGACTAGTGAATTAAATAGGAGTTTGATGGCGACTGCAACCCCTGCATCCTTAAAGTCTCTGAAGTGTCATTAATCTCTGCCTTCCCCCCAGAATACAATATTTCTTTGACTTTTTATCTTGCCCGTGGGAGAAGGGTATTTCAGGGGCTTTCACTTGGTCTTTCCTACAGACTAAGCAGCCAGGGTAAGTGTTCTGCCAACTGCTAAATATGTCCATTCCAATAATACATTTGAGAACCCAGGAAATGGCCCTTGAGTGGCCTGTGGACCCAGTAGACCCACTATAAGATGACCTGGGTGAGGATTCCGTTTATTACCTGATGCCCACGTGTCCCTACTTTAACAGGGAAGCTGTGCTGGTTCTTTGGGTCCCTGGGTACAAGCATCAACTCAGGCTCTGGATGCAACAGCCCTGAGTATTCTCCTTTTCCTCAATTACTTTACAGTTACCCAAGTAAATGGTAGGTCCTTTTGGAGGAAGGACTGGGGAATCAATACTGTAAATACTTGCTGTGTTATTGCAGGATCCTTCCTCCTGGAGACCAGCCTCTTCTTCAGGTTTTGGGTCTAGAAACTGGGCAAAGAATTATAATTTCACTTTGGGGTGGTTGGCCTCAGCCTTCTGCTCACCCATTCTTATTCTCTTTTGATTATATTGAATAAGTAACACCCTTGTTGGCTATCCATCTATCCTGACCCTAGGGGCACCAGGGCCCCTGCCTGCCATTCTGAACTTGCTGCCTACTCTAGTAATTATGTCCACTTTGCTTCTGACAGTTAAGCACTGCCACCTGGCTTTTGTTATTCCAGAATCTTATCATCCCCAGTGCCACCAGGTAGCCCAGTTCTCTAACAGCATCTCCAACCACCAGCCCTGGGCTACAGAGGACAGCACTGCTGAGACTCTCGATGATGTTGATGCCTCCCTCATCAGGTTATTTCTTATTGCCTTGGTAAATGGAATCTCTGGACCCTCCCAAGGAATATAGTCAGCTGGTAGGTTTTTTGTGTTCTATGGAAGATCCATTCTAGCACACTCCCTTCTTTGAGCCTTTTGATGCCCTCCTCCACAGTCTGCGATGGTTGTCATGCCAGGTTCTGGTATTTTCATTGACCACTATCTCTTTGCCCAAGCTTCCAAGTGCCATCCCAACAGCTCTCGGGGTCCTTGCCAGAATGTTAAATCCTGTGTCATGGGAGAACTCCCTCATATCGCTGAACTTCCCCATATGCAGCTTTATATTCCGTACCCTTTGATCTAGCACCAGAATAGGCTCCTAGTTTCTGCCTGTACGTATAAGCCAGGACCTGCAGCTCCTTTGTGTATAATCCCTCTCCTCTCTTAGTAGCCCCACATTGCCTAGTTGAGCCAAGCTTCAATTTTTACTCTAGTTATAGGTCTGGTGGCCATAGAGGATGTGGGGGCAGATCTTGAGCAGGGCCAGCACTGCATTATTGGACACCTGCCTCATTTGAGGCTTCTGTGTAGTCTTCAAGTGGGGGTTGGGGATACGGTGTGGGCACTATCCCCTAACAAGGGAATGTGGGCCACTCCTGTAGACCCAGATAGCTCAAGGGAATCTTGGGGTCAAAGTTCTCAAGTGTATCTACTCAAATACTCCCACCTCAAATCTCTGGGTCCCACTTCTTCCCTATCAAGGCTGTGGGCATAGGATAATTACCAGGGTTGATAATTTGACCTTCTCTGAAGTTCTGCTACTCATATGATTAGGTCCAGAGCCTTGTATTCAGCTCTGTCTGCCCTCCAGCTGCAGGAGATGAGGGTTTCTTTAAACACTGCCAAGAAGACCTTCGAGCTTTCACACTTTACTTTGAATTGATGACTGGTATAATACTATTAACTAAACTACAAACTTTATTCAGATTTCCCCATTTTTCCCACAAATGTTCTATTTCTATTCCAAGATCCAGCCCAGGACATCACATTACATTTAGTCATTATCTTTCTTTCGTCTCCTCAAATCTGTGACAGTGTCTTGATCTTTCCTTATCTTTCATGATCTTGACACTTTTGGAGAGTAGTTCACCATTTAGGTTTCTGTCAACTCCAACACTAGTTGTAAGGCAAGCATGATTGAACCATCATTTCTATGAATAAGTTCAAATTTACAGATATGAACATACCTCCACAAATCTATGTCCTTAAAGTGTATTCATGTGTGGGTGTATGTAAAAATTCAGAAATAAGAATGTTCACTGGGTATATTTGCTATAATTTTTTTGTTTTGGAGAAAATTTACCCCAGAATCCTGATTTATTGTCAGAGTCAGATTCTGAAACAAGTTCTTAGCCTTTAAGGGGCAGGCAGGGATCTCTGGAATAGGCTAGGGCTTGGTGCTGACATAGGGTGGGTGATGCCTGGGGCTCTGCCCAAGCGGGGTGCATGGGCTGCACTGGTGGTTCCTCAAAGACGGCAGATGAGGTCTTAGTGCCTGGGGGATAGATGGAGGAGGCAACCTACTCCCTGAATCTCTGGCCAAGTTCTTCACACCTCCCAGCCAGACCTGTGGGGTGTTCCATGACCCCTTAACCCAGCAAGGGGGAGGGCAGCTCATGTGACTACACCTGGTGAACTTGCATGAGGGTGTTGTGCTTGCATGGGGTGTTGTCGTGCATGTTGGTAAATGTAAACAAGCATGTGAACCTTCACACACGTCCACATGTGTGAGTAAGGGCTCTAACACTTACTCCTGAATGAACTGGGGAAAATTACTTACCCTTTCTGTGCCTGGGTGCCCTCATTTTACAAATACCATGTGGCAGGATGTCCAGTGCTCACCAGCTACCCACGTGATCCCCTATGTATCCCAGCCTCTCTTGCAGTTAGTTTGAGGCCTTGTTCTGGTAAGATTGGCACTAGTCACTTCTGACCTTGTATGCTTTCTCCATCAGTTTCCTGTCCTGCCTTGGTGACTATATTAGTTTCCTAGGGCTGCTATAACAAAATACCACAAGGAGGGTGGCTTATAAGAAGATAATCCCATTGTCTCACAGTTCTGGAGGCTAGAAGTCAGAAATCAGGGTGTTGGCAGGACTGTGTTCTCTCTGAAGGGCCTAGAGGAAGATTCTTTCTTGTCTTTCCCAACTTCTGGTAGCCCCAGATGTTTCTTGGCTTGCAGCTACAACATAACTCCCATCTCTGCCTCCATATTCATACAGCCATCTTCCTTCTGTGTGTTTTTGTGTACCTTCTCCTCTTTTATAGGACACCACTCATACTGGATTAGGACACACCCTACTCCAGTGTCTTAGTTGTCTAGTGCTGCTATAACAGAAATACCACAAGTAGATGGCTTTAACAAAGAGAAGTTTATTTCCTCACAGTAAAGTAGGCTAAAAGTCCAAATTCAGGGCGTCAGCTCCAGGGGAAGGCCTTCTCTCTCTATTGGCCTTCTCATCAATCTTCCACCAGACTAGGAGCTTCTTCATGTGGGAACCTTGGGTCCAAAGGATGTGCTCTTCTCCTGGCACTGCTTTCTTGGTGGTATGAGGTCCCACTGTCTCTCTGCTGGCTTCTCTCTTTTATATCTCAAGAGATTACCTGAAGACACAATCCAATCTTGTAGATTGAGTTCTGCCTCACTAACACAACTGCCGCTCATCCTCCCTCATTAACATCATAGAGGCAGGATTTATAAAATATAGGAAAATCACACAATACCAGGAATCATGGCCCAGCCAAGTTGATACACACATTTTTGGGGGGATTTAATTCAATCCATGACATCCAGTATGGCCTCATGTTACCCTAACTAATAACATCTTCAAAAATCCTATTTCCAAATAAGGTCACATTTACAGATACCAGGGGTTAGAACTTCAACATATCTTTTGGGGGGACACAATTCAATCCATAACAGTGACCTTGGAGGCCACCTGTTCCACATGACACAGCCAGAAGATAGAGGAAGGCAAAGACCCATATTGAACTTTATATGAGTGAGAAATATACTTTTACTGGGTAAAGCCCCTGAGATTTGTAAGTTTATTTGTTATCAAAATATAGCCTATCCAATCCTGACTCATAATACTCATACTTATCTCATGGTAAGTCTGAGATGAAGACCTTAAGAGACCATATTCATGGCAATGATAATTGAACCTGCTTCTTGGGGCTTGTGAGCATTCCATCAGCTGGGGCGTGTGAGTGCCAAGTGTGTCTGATACCTAGTAGCTGCTCAAAAAGTGCTCAAGAAATAATTACTGTTCTTGTCACTCCTTGTTGAAACAGAATTTCTGGTAAGTTTCATTTCTAGACCCCACTTGGTAAGAGTTCTACCTCTCATGCA
>NW_004443974.1:10289758-10298657 GCF_000243295.1 Trichechus manatus latirostris
AAGACCATTTTTGTAGAAACAAAACCAAAAACATCTCTGTATTTCTTTAGACCCATATGTATGTGAAGGCCTAGAGAAGAGTCTGGAAGGGTACACGCCAGACTGGGCTAGGGTGGAGCATGAGAGTGGTCTGGGGGACTTTATCCATGATGTCTAATTTTTTTTTTTTTTACAGTGAGAATATACTAATGTATCACCTATGTAAATAAGAATTAATTTAAAAATTAAAAGAATAATAGTAAAGAGACAAACCAACCCTTGTAGGGGGTGTCACAGCTTATGGGCACTTTTATTCAATGTTCACTCAGCCCCTTGCCCTCTCTGCTCCATCAGACGATCTATAAAATGTTCATGTTGCGTGTTTTCTCACCTGAGGCTTTTCCACATGACGGTCCCTTGTCTGGAATACTCTATTCTACCCCGCCCCTATTTACAATCAACTCCTTTTCAGCCTTGAGGCCTCAAGCTAGGCAGCAGCAGCTCTGGGGTCCTTCCCTGACCCCGCAGCCTCAGCTGGGGTCTCCTCCTCTAGGTTTCTCCAGGCTCCTCCAGGTCCCTGCTCTTCTCCCATCATAGCTTTTATCAGTCTGTATAATCGTCACTTGCTTTCTTGTCTGTCTTCATCACTGGATTATAAACTCTGTGAGGTGAAATTTGGGTTGGTTTTGTTCACTCCAGCACCTGACACTTAGCAGGAGCTCAGTAAACATTTATTGAGCAAGTGAATGAATGAATGAATGAATGGACATGCTGGAGATGGTCCAAACAGCACAGATGCAAGTGGAATGATCACCTCCCTCTTTCTAGCCATCTTATCTCTATTGATGCAGTGTGAGGTGGCACTCGCTTACTGGTGGCTGCACCTTGCTTGGGTCTCATCTGATGGTTTCTGTTAAATGAAAACCCACATCTCGCCCATCACGTACTCCTTGGGGGACCCATGCAAGTCTCTCTCATTGTGCTTTATCCAGTGCCTCCCCAATCAAGAGAGATGCTGGCGCCCTCTCTTGGCTTCTTGTCTCTAGAAAATCTCATTTGTCTGTCCCCACAGGCTCTTCAAGAAGGTATTGGCAGCAACATGGAATGTGTGGGGGTCAGGGGTGGGGAGTGGGTGGTGAGGACAGAGCTTAGCAGAGCATGGCCTCCTTGAACGGGAGGTCAAGTCACTGTCTGTGGTCTTGAGAGAGACAATGGTCACTCTTAAGAGGCCCTATCTGTTCCATGTCCACCTGCCATGGTCCTGGAAAAAGGATGTGGTCAGAGGACGCTGCCGACTGTGGCATATGCAGATGTCTTCTGCAACCCATCTCTGACCATATTGCAAATTCAGGGATGCCACAAATCTAATCCCAGCCCCTCCCCAACCCTACCCAGACCCTGCTTCCCCTCACCCCTCCCTGGCCTTCCCGAGAGCCAGGGAGCTGGGGAGAGGAAATCACACACCAAGGCCCTATCTGATACCCATAAGTTTGCTCAAGCTTATGTAAATCACACAAAAACTGACAAGTTTTCCTATTAAAAGATAATTGTAATCAGGGTGCCGGACGTGCCGCGTGGGGATGATTGGAGATAGACGGACAGCACGGAAAGATGGATCGTTTTAATTTGCACCAATTAAATTGAAGTTCATGGGATCATCTTCTTCAATCTTCATGAATACTTTATTTTCTGGCTGCTACGGAGCTATTAAAAAGAATGATTGAGGCACGCGGCACGCCGGGTATATTTTATGAAATATCACCTTTAAAGAATTTGAGTACGCCATTTTCATAATGAGTTTTCTAGTACCTAATCCTCTTCTCTATTTCTACATTTAAGAAGTAGATTGATCTGGGAAGTGCGGAGGGTGCAGGTAATGATACATTTTGCCAGGCGCAGGCGGTGATAATGGATCATGTTTTGGCGAGGAGGATAATGGATGGGTGCCCAGAGGAGGTGTGCTGGGGAGTTTGGTTGTGATAGTCCAGCTTGGGTTGGAGGGGTGGCTGTGCTGAGTCAAGCTCCTGTCCTTGCTTTGTGGCTTGTCTGACTCTGGTGAGGAAGGCGTGGAGCTCAGAGAAGGAGTGGAGCAAGGCCTTGGGGGAGAGCTGGTATGAGAGGGGCTCGGGGTCTAGGGGTCTGCAGTCTCAGCTGCAGGGAGAGGCTAGGGTTACTGGGTTGCCCCGAGCCAGTATTTGCTGCTGCAATGTTCAGCCAAGAGTTTGAGTTTGGGGAAAGGGTACACAGTCGGGGGTGGGGGTGGGGACTCTTTGAGCCCATGAGGCAATTACTGGGATCCAGACAGCAGGACAGGGTCTGCAGCAGCCCCAGTCAAGGGCCTGACCATAGCAGCCCACCTCTTGGTCTTTAACTCCTCCTCTAGGTCCCTCTCCCCGGCACAGTGGTCTTTGGATCTAGAAGGGAAGGCAGATAAGGAAGTGGGTGGTGACTTCAGCCTTGAAGGCAGTTGGCAGGTGTGGGCTGAAGTGTCCCCGCCTGGATGAAGTGCCAGAGTCCATGATGTGTGGTCATCATGACGAGACAGAGGCAAGGACTAAGATGTGACATGAGAAGTTGGGTCAGAGGAGCCAAACCCATGGTCGTGGGCCATAGTTCCCTTGTCTCTAGTGATACCTATTGGCCTAGTCCCGATAGGCCCCACCCAGGGAGTCAGGTGAACTGAAAGACAGCACCAATGGCTTCCTGAGTCGCCCAGGCTGGGCCAAGGCCCCTGACCTTGACCCTGTAAAGGGTAGACACCAGACGTCTGGCAGGGGCAGCCTGGGGGAGTAGGCAGAGAGAGGCATCCCCGCCCCACCCAGGCTGGGTCTCACTCAGCCACTTGGCTGGGCTTTCCTCCCCAAGCTTCAGCGGCAGCAGCCGTCATAATTAACCCTGCTGATTAATCAGGGCAGGACGAATTAATTGAGATCACAGGAGACCAGGAGAGCAGGTGCAGCTTCGGGGCTGACGGGATAACGAGCTCTCTGGACACCCAGGGGGCCTGGCCCTGCCCGGGGGAGCTCTGGGCTTGCTCAGTGGTGAACTGTGCCAGGCGCAGGCTTGAGGGACCTAGCCCTGCTGGGGCATCTTGGGCCTGCTTGGGCAGGTATTGCCAGGCTGAGCCCAGAAGGCTGGCCAGCTGGACAGAACCTCCATTGAACCCCATTGCAGAGGGCCAGCCTGATAAAACCAGAAGTTCTGCCAAGGCCCCTGGGCAAAGAGTCCCCAGACTGCAGGGGCATCTAGAACAGAGCAGCAGGCAGGGCTTGGGTGCAGGACCATCCCTTTCCTTCCACCTTCACTAGCTGCCCCAGAGACCCAAGGGAAGGAGCCTGAATTTGAGCCGAGACTCCCAAAGAGTTGCACCCCCTAAACTATGGGAAGGAGAGCACAGCAGAGTTCCAGCAGGGGAGTGACAAGGCCATTTTATATTTCGCTAAGATCTCTTTAGCAGCTTCCATGTGGAGGATGATTTGGGAGGCGCTGAGTGGAGACAGGGAACCCAGTGAAGGGTGGCAGCAGTTGTCCAGGTGAGCGGTCATGGTGGCCTGGACTAGGGTAGTGGCAGTGCAGGTGCAGACAAAGGACCAGATTGAGGGTATTTGGAGGTTGGAACTGACGGAATTCAGCTGATGAATTGTATATGGTGGAGTAAGGGGGAGAGGTCAGGGGTGATTCTTCTGTTTCTGGAAGATTCCGCTCCTGGGATGGGGAGCATGGAGCAGGTTTGGAGGATAAGAGGAGTCCAATTTTTGACACATTCCAGATTATGACCTTGGCTGCCTTTCAGACTCCATAGTTGCTGTCTTGTCCTAACTCCACTCAATCCACCTTGGGCAGCCACTCCTTCCCAGGGCCTGTCAGGTCCCAGGACAAGTACTTGAGTCTGTTTGTGCACCAACCCCTGCTGGTTGGTCCTCCCTCCAGAGAACTCCTGCTCATCCTTCAAGACTAGCTGAAGTATCTCCTTCCCCAAAAAGCCTTCTCAGGCTCCCCGGGGGAAGACTTTATGACTTTGCTCCTGCTATTCCCTCTGCTGAAATGTCCTTCCCCTCCTGAAAGCAAGTGAGCTCCTACTTAACCTTAAATATCCACGGTGAACTTGATCTCTTCCTCTTCATGTTTCTTGGTTCTACAGCTTCTTTGAAGCCTCCATGGTACTTTGTCTGACCCTTTGGCAAACATGTACCTGTCTCCTCAAAGTTACTTTTGGTATAAGTTTGGGAGTTGAAAATGCCAACTTCATTGTATCACTTAATTCTTATTTAGACACTGTGAATCATTTATTCCTTTAAAGCAAGATCTCTCAACATCAACCCTATTGACGTTTGGAGCTGAATAATTACTTGTGGGGCTATCCTGTGCATTGCCAGGTGGTTAGCAGTATCCTTAGCCTCTACCCACTAGATGTCATGATTACCCCCCCGTTGTGACAACCAAAAATGTCTCCAAACATTGCTGAATGTCCCCTGGGCGGGGGGCAGAGCAGACATTGCCGAAGTCCCTTGAGGGGCAGAATTGTTGAAAACCACTGCTATAAAGAGAAGAAGAAACATAAGAAAACCTAATGAGAACTGAGAATCCCAAATCCTGGGCAACAGACTGACAGGCTCAATGCTACTCTGGGGTGTGAATTCTGAGGATATTAACTTCATGATAAAGCAACATCCGGTGCTTTCCAAATATAGAGGTTCTTGCCTTTTGTACAAATGTCTTCCTACAAGCACGTACACACACCAAAAGACACATAACAAGAATGCTCATAGCAACTCTGTCCAAGTTAGCCCCAACCTGGGCCAAATGCCCGTCTGCAGTAGAGTGGGTGAAAACCATGTGGGGTATTCACTGGGAAACACTGGGCAGCAACAAGCCAGAATGGGCTACCGTACAAACAAGCACATGGATGAAGCTCAAAGATAATGTGCAAGAAAGCAGCCAAAAAGTATATCATGTGTGGCTCCATTTATAGCAAGTTCTGTGGTGAGGCTGAGGGCTACCTTGGGGATAGTGACTGGAAGAAGGCAAGAGGGGTCTAGTGATGTGTTTGACCTTGGTGTTGATCTGGGTGCTGGTTACAGGGATGTGTTTACTCTGTTAAAGTTCTTTGAGCTGAACACTTACGATTTGTGCATTTTTTCTGTAGGTGTGCTATACTTCAATAAAAGAGTATTTAAAAAATAACAGTACTGTCTTAAAAATATACAAAAATCTAATGTGTGAATGTTGAACAGTAGATGGACACATTATAAGGTGGAGGGTTCTGCTCGCCAAAAACTAACAAATACCATGAAATCCTAAATGGCGCTTACATTTTATATGCAAGCTCTGATGTTCTGTTTCTAGCATTTGGTTCTTATCCTTTACTTTTGTTTCTTTGCCTTCACAATTGATGCCCAGTGCTTGAGTCTAGGCTGGGGAGGGTTTGATTGACCACCTGTGCAGTCTGGGATTTTCATCGGTGCCTCAAATGCATGCATCATATGTTTCTTACCCTTACATTGACATAGTCATTAAAAACATGAACACTTGTGCCAAAAAAAAAAAAAACCATGAGGACAGAAATGCAAAAAAAAGATCCAAAGCTTTGCAAGCTCACGGCAGGGAAGACCACAAGGGGATGCTGTCAGAACAAGGTGGTGCCCTGTGTGCTGAGGGTGGGACACGTTCCTGGACAGCTGAGGCACAAATGCAGGTTTTCTTGGTGTAGGAAGGGAATGTTTTAAAAACACAAATAAGAATCATCAGACAATTTACATCATCCAAACCATAGGTCTTATTTACTGAGATTGGATCGTCTCCATCAGCCCCAGACATAGCATGATACCTCCCATCTTGTTAACAAAACCCTTCCAGGAGCACTTACACCCCTGTCTACTCTGCTTCCTGTTGAAGCCAAATGCCTCGGGAGAGTTGACTTCACTCACTGCCTCCACCCCAGCTCTCTTCTCCACACAGGCTGTCCCACTTTCTCCTGAAACAGGGACACATGTAACCAGTCCCATGGTGATTTGCATTCAGTGTGCTCGACAACTCCTTCCCTCGCAAATCTTTCTCTTCCCTTGGCTTCTAGGATGCCCCTGTCTCCTAATTTTCCTTTCTCTCACTGGCTGTTTTTTCAGGTTTCTTTGCTGACTCTGTCTCTGATGTTGGTGAGCCTCAGGGCTCCATCCTAGGAGCCTGTTTTGGAATGAATTGTGTCCTTCCCAAAGATCTATTGAAGTCCTAACCCCTGGCACCTGTGAATATGACCTTGTTTGGAAAGAGGGTTTTGAAAGATGTTATCAGTTAATATGAGATCATATTCGAGTAGGGTGGATCCTAATCCAATATGAGTGGTATCCTTAGAAAAGAGGAGAAGAGGAAGATAAGACTGAGGAAGGATACCACGTAATGACAGAGTTATGCTCCACTGTAAGCCAAGGAACACCTGGGGCTACCAGAAGTGGGAGAGACAAGAAGGGATCCTAAGAGAGAGCATAGCCTGGCCAGCACACTAATTTGGACTTCTAGCCTCCAAAACTTTGAGACAATAAGTTTGTTGTTTAAGGCTACCCGCTTTGTGGTACTTTGTTATGGTAACCCCAGGAAACTAATAAAGAGTCCTTCTCTGGCTCCCTGGATGATCATGTGCAGACTCAGGGCTAAGACCTCTGAGACTCTCCCCCTTTGACTCCAGCTTCCAATGCCCACCTGCCTGTGGGACAACTCCATTTGATGTCTTGATTCCCCCCACTCTGCTCACTTCCGCCATCTTCCTTATCTCAATCAGTGGCAAGTTCAACTCATCCTTCCTATGGCTCATCCCAACCCCCTGGAGTCATCCTGGACCCTACAGGTCATCCACACTGTCACCAAATCCTGTTGCAGCTACCTGCAGAATATATCCAGAATCTATGCATGTCTTGCCACTTCCTCCATCATCATCCTGTCCAAAACACCATCACTTCTTGCTTGGACCATTGCAGTGGTCTCATAGCTGAACCCTGCCTCCATCCTCACCTCCCTACAGTCTGGTTTCTACATGGCAACCAGAGAAATCTTTCTAAATATTAGAGCATAGTACGTCTCAGCTCAAACCTTCCAGTCCCAACAAAATTGGAATTCCTGCCACATGCTACTAGTCCCTTATTATTGGGCCTGCCTGCCTCTCCCCTTTATCTCCTACCCTTCTCCCTGTCACTCTCCTGCAGCCGGCAGGCTGAGGGATGACTCAGGGCCTTTGCACCAGCTCAGATACGCACTAATGCTCAGAGTCGTCTCATTAGAATGGCCTTGCCTGAACACTGGTCCAAAAGGCTCTCCCCAACACCCTTTATCCCCTTCCCCCACTGTTATTATTATTTGCTGTCTTTTTCTTCAAAGCTGTAATTGCATCCTCACATCATATTTTGTATTCCTTTTGGGTTTATTATGGGTCTCTTTCACTAGCATATAAACTCCAAGAGCAGAGGGACTTTCCCAGTCTTGGCCTAGAACAGGGCCTGGGCATAGTAAGTCCTGCCTCACTCTGGAAGCAGACTGAGCTGGATTTGAGTTCTGTTCTGCCACTCACAGACTCTGCTCTTCCTCAGTTTCCTCTTCTGCAAAATGGGGTTAATAACACTTCCTCCTAGGCTCAGCGGAGTGCACTGTTCCAGTGGAGACGTTATGGGATGGACTCAGGACTGAGCTAGTGTAATGGTGAAGAAATTCAGTAACTGTAAGACAAGTGGCCATGGAATAAACCAGTGTGTAAAGAATGATCCATAGGTATGGAAACTGATGGATCTGAGGGAAGGGAGGGGACTGGAACAACCTTGATTGAGTGATGATTGTGTGCCAAGGGCTTAAATGTACAATGTCTCTTTTGATCATCACAACAACACTATGAGGTAGATATCATCTTCATACCCATCTTACAGGTAAGGAAACAGCTCAGAGAGGTTAAAGAGCTTGCCTTAGGTCAACAGCTAGGGAAAGGTACAGATGAGGTTCCAACCAGAGACATGAACGATGCTGATTACAAGCATTGGTTCAGCGTTGACTTCTTGTGGTTCCCAACCTCTTTTCTGCTTCCACTTACCTGAGGGCTCTCTGAGGACGTGATTATTGTGGGGCTGAGAGTGGGGATGAGGGAAAGAGGGATGCAGTTTGAAAAAGTCTACCCTCCCCCTGAGATTCAGTCAGATACATATTCAGTTGAGATCTAGGAAGGCCACTAGTGCCAGGCCACAGGGCTCTGCCTCATTCAGCATCTTCATCAATGATTTGAATGAAGATCTAGAAGTTCTGCTGGTCAAATGTGAAATAATAGGAACCTGACAGATTATGGGTGTGTGTGTTGGGGTAGAGAGGTGAGTATTTAGGAACTTGGAGGCGGAGAAAACTGAATTTACTGGATATAAATCAAATCTCAAAATATCTGAGCAGATTGGGTGATAGGTTGAGTGTATCTCAGATAAAATTGAACAGAGATAAACATAGAACCCTGCACCCAGGTCCCCAAACCCTACTGCACTCATGGGAGACAGGTAAGCAAATCACATAGTACCCAAACCAAGAGGTACCTAGAACTGAACAAGGTCTTTGTCAACTTCCTCCACTGTGGGCAGGATGGGAATAATGTAACTAAATGAGAAGTGAGTCATGGGGACCAGTACCCAGGCTGGTGAACAACCTGCCAAACACACTGACTTACTTAAATACATCTTACTGTGAAGGAAGGTCTCTAATAGAGTGCAACAGGGCTCTATTATGCATCACCATAGTAAACAAAAATCTTTTCAGTAAACTTTTTGTAGATGGGCTAGTTGAGTTGCAGCTCTACATGGGTCATTAAGACATCTGCTGAAAGGACAAACTGGCCCAAGGTATATTTCCCAGGCCTCAGTGACCCCCTGTAGGGCCGACATTTCTCCTCGGTGGAATTGATAGCTAT
>NW_004443974.1:10299543-10301335 GCF_000243295.1 Trichechus manatus latirostris
AGCTGGGAAAGTCCAGGAGACCCTTCTGGCCCCAGAGGGACCACCTGGCATCTGGACCCCTGTGGTTAAGAGCAGGGCGACTGAGGCCTGGCTTCTATTAGCAGCTTGGCCACGGATTTGCTGTGACCACAGAGGGGCCAATTGTTCACAGCACAAAGACAAGCTCCTCACCGTGCCCCACCCCAGGCCCTGCGTGGGGTTGACCCTTCCACCCTGGGCAGTCTCAAACCCCTCCTGCCTGTGGTCCCCTTGTTCTCTGCCTTCCAGCCTCATTGGCCTCTCACCCCGCCCCTCACCCCTGAGATCTCGGCCCTAACATCACATCTTCGGGTCAGGACCACAATGTGTTCTCTTAACACCCTGCCTTTGCTTTCAGAGTGCTTGGCACAGTTTGCAATTATATATTTATGTGCCTATTTGTTCCATTTCCTTCTCCCCCATAATCCCCTGGACTCCACAGAGGATGTGCTGGCATCGAACTCCCTGCTATGCCGGCAGGACCCAGTGCAGTGCCTGGCACACAGTTGTTGCTCACGAGCTGTTTGGGGAATGAATCTCTCATGAATGGTAGGTTTATGGGATGAGGGGCTTTGTCGCCAAGGTCTGCCCCCTCCCTGCCATTGTCACAGCCTGCACCATCTTCTCACTAATATCATTTGTCCTCCTGACAGGGCTACAACACTGGGTCGCCCACCCAGGGCTGGTGAAGTAGGGATGGATTTCCCAGTCAGCAGTTCAGATGAATAAAGGTGTTGAGGCTGCTTGGAGAAGAAGTTAAGGGCAGGGCTCAGATTGAACCCTGACTTCACCACTTCCTGGCTGTTTGACTTTACATATGTGTCGTGACCTCTCTGGGCCTTAAGCTCTCCCCCTGGGAAACGGACATGGTGAGTGTTCCTTCCTCAGAGGGTTTTGTGGGCTTTAAATGAGAGACTATGTGCACAGCAGGTAGAGTGGTGGAGTGGGTCCTGGCAGAGGCAGTGCTTAATAAACCTAAGCTCCTTTGATGTCTTTGTTTTCTCTAATACTGTAATTTTGAACTGTAAGACTCCATTCTGCTGATGCCAAAAGTGTAATCCAGGTAAAGTCAGTCAAATTTGGAATTTCTCAGTCACTTCTGGTTGAAAAGTTCATCACATTAATGATTTTGTTTGTCCTCTGCCTTTTTCCCCTCTTGGGGTTCTTGCTAAGCTTCAGAATTTATGAAACGGCTTCGTCTGCTGGATCCATCTACCTGCTGGTTCACGGGCTCCCTCTCCACCTTTCCCTGTCACCCTGGTAACTTCCAGCCACATGAGTCATATTGGAGCCTGAGGCAAAAGGAAAAATGTGTGCCTCTAGAAATACTTACCAAAATATCTTCCCATATTTTGAGCCAAGTGGAAAAGGTTAATAAAAGCTCTACAACACCAGCCAAAAGGTGGAAACAACTCAAGGGTCCATCAACAGAAGAATGGATTAACAAAATGTGATACATACGTACAATGGAATAGTATTCAGCCATAAAGAGAAATGAAGTTCTGATACACGCTGAACGTTGAAGACATTGCACTGCGTGAAATAAGTCAGACACAAAAGGACAAATATTGTATGATTCTACTTATATGAAATATCTAGAACAGGCAAAAGCATACAGACCAAAGTTTATTAGCGGCTACCAGGTTGGGAAACGGGAATGGAGAGTTACTGCTTACGGGGTACTGAGTTTCTGTTCAGGGTGATGGTAAGCTTTTGGAAATGGATTGTGGTGATGGTTACACAACATGGTGAATGTAGTTAATATCACTGAATT
>NW_004443974.1:10303083-10310398 GCF_000243295.1 Trichechus manatus latirostris
AGAGAATCGATTGCTTTATTGCTGAGACTTAATTTGAAGGAAGTGAAACTAAAGCTTCATAAGAAATATGACTATTATAAAATGCTTAAGCCTCTGCCTGGGGGGCCTGAGCTCTGCTTGTCTCACCCCTGTCTGGGATAGCAGCAACCACAGTCTCACCCTCTAATTGGAATAGATTTCAAGACTGCAATAAAAGCAACCACCTAGGTGTGGGAACCTGTCGCTTGGAGCTGTCTCTGGGCAGATATGATGAATGTGGGCATCCGCAGAGCTCTTGTCCTCTCACCTCTGGCTCCCCAGGCCCCCTGCCTTCATGGGTAATAATAAGAATAATGCAAGGAAACAACAATAATAAACGAGCAGCTGGACATTTAGTGAGCATTTACTATGCACTAGGCACTGAGCTCAGCACTTAACAAGCATTATCTCATTGAGTACTTCCATTAACTCAATGGGGAAGTGTATCAGTCGGCCCTTGCCACAAAATTGCTGCTTAACAAATGACCTCGAAACTCAGTCATTCAAAACAGCAATCATTTATTTTCATAGATCTGAGGGTTGCCTGGGAGTCAGCTGATTTTGGCTCTGCTCAACATGCTTCATCCTCTTCAGCCGCCAGGGGCTATTCTTCCCATGTAGATGGCAGAGGCACAGAGAGCAGGTGGAGGCACCCAGGGCCTCTCAACTCCTAGGCTCAAAACTGGCTCCCCTCCCTTCTACCTCATTCTGTTGCCAAAGCAATGCACCTAGCCGAACTCAGAGATGTAGAGCAGTAGCCTACCTCTTTAATGAGAGATGCCAAACTCAGATGGCAAAGGGTGTGGATACAAGGAGAGGTAAAGATTGTGATTATTCATGCAATCTACCACAGGTAGGTTACTATTACTACCTCCATTTTACAGATGAGGAAAATGAAGGCCAGAGAAGGAAAGTTGCTTACTTAGGGTCATACAGCTACAGTGGAGGTGGGATTCGGAGCTCAGCCTGAGTCTGTACCCTCAGCAACCCCTTTCTCCCTACTCAGTTCAGTGCCTGAGCCCACCCTGATCTGGGCAGTCTGTTAGGAACCAACACATCCTGACCAGACACATGGCCTGGTCCCTCCGGCTGAGGCCCTATTCTCACCAGACCAGGAGTAGGCTCTGGGGAAGGGGATGGTAAGTCTTCGAGGACAGGCACCATGCAGACTCCCCCTCATCTCATCTTCGCTCTTCCCTGTGAGGGGATAATTGGCTTCCCCGGGTAGTGAGGGGAGAATTAGCTTCCCTGGGTAGTGAGGGGAGAATTAGCTTCCCCAGGTAGTGAGGGGAGAATTGGCTTTCCCAGGCAGTGAAGGAGGAGCTAGGATTTGAACAACGGTACCTGACTGTACCAAGACCTCAATCAAGCACAGAGGACTCGCTCTTGGCTCAGCCTTCCACCAGAGTCTGGCATCCCAGGGCTCTAGTCACCTTCCCTCCACTTCCCGCCTGCTCTGACTGATCTTCCTTCCCACCCTCCTCTTGGGGGACATTTGGGGCTTGGCTGCAGGAGGCTTGTTTTGCCCCCAGTACTCTGACCCCTCCCCTGGGGCTCCCTAGGGACCTGGACCAGTGGACCTTGCGTCCAGGAACATGTGGCAGCGTGATCCTCAGGGACCCATGGACTCTCACCACCTGACTCTTTTTTAAGCTTTATTATTTTTCTATTACCCAAGTAATACATGTTCATTGCAAGAAAATTAGAAAATACAGAAAAGCATAAAGAAAAAAAAAAAATCAAGTGTAACCAGTTTAGAGGCATTGCCACTAATTAGGGGTATAAACATGAAACAGTTTTATATTTTCCAATAACTGCCACCGACTCTGCTCTTTCTAAACCATCCTCTTCCCTTCCCACTGGGTGGCGAGTTCGTAAACGACATCTCAGTCCATTCCATAACTTTCCACTTGGGGTTATTAAGATTGGCTATTCTCGTATCTAAGACTCAGTCTCATTTATTTAAAAACTCTGGACCTACATTCTCTTCAAAGCTTACCCCTCCTCTCCCCTCCGGGCAGACTGGCCCGTGATCACAGCTGCCCAGGGCAGGGACAGAGCATGGCCATTTCCCCCTGTCCCCCTTTCCTGAGCAGCCTCTGGTTTTGGTGTTGGGCTGAGGAGACAGAGTTCACGTAGCATCTTTGGAGGGTTCTGGTTGCTGATGTAACTTGTCCAAGGGTGAATGGTGGCTCCAAGAGGTCTCCTCACCTCTTCCCAGTCATCCCTTGCAGGCCTTGCCAGCCCCTCATAATTCAGCCACATCTCATGGCCAGCCTCCAGCTACGGCCTCCCGCCAAATTCTGATGTGTGGCTCCTTTGCCCGGGCTGCTGTGGCCCCTTCAAGCTAGTGACCCTGAAGCTTGCTTGCTCAGGTGGCCTTCAGCAACAGGGCCTGTGGCACATGCTGCAGCTGGTGCAAAACTTTGCGTCTGGACACTCAAGAGATGGTTCTTGTTCCACTCCTCTGGGCAAACCCTATCCTTTCACCCAGGGATCCCTGCCTGGGCTCCATGAAAGCAGGAGCAGACCTGTCCACCAGCCAGGTCAGTCCTACTGGGTCCAGAGAGCTAGTCTCCCCTCCTTGCAGGCACTTGGGCTGGAGGGGAGGTTCCTTGGACTTTGGAGAGGAAAAGGCCAAACTCTCCACCCCCAAGTGTAAGAGAGGTAAGGGAATGGACACGCCTTCTTCTCAATCTTTTCGTATCTACATCAGGGGAGGGGACGGGGACATGCTGAAATGGGCTCTGACCACATTGGTTCTTGGGTCTCTGATGCCCCCACCTCCCTGAGGGAGCCTCTTAGTACCCAGCCCAAGACTTTTCATTTGGAGTAGCTGTCTAGAGAGTAACTGCCCAGTTCATGAAGCATGGCCCTCTTTGTCTCCAGAACCTTCTCCCCTTCTCTGGGATGAATCACTGGAAGTTGTGTTTATCCCATGTGTTGCCCCCTCCTCTACTGCCCTCCAAGCTGGCTGGATTAGAGATGGATACCTGACCCCAAGTGGCCAAGCAAACGCCTTTGCCCTGGACAAGAGACAGAGATGGTATCTCTGCAGGTGTCAGGACCCAAACTGGAGACCTTGGGAGTGCAGCTGTTGTACTCCCCTGAGGGCTGGACCTAAAGAGAGGAAGAAGAGGAAGTGGGAAGACGGAGGCAGCTCTGAGGGCTGTCTAGCTTCTGGTTCCGATTTCTCAGGGTCTCCTTGGTTCCCCGTGTCCTTGTGAATAAACTGCTTTGTCCCAAGCAATTGGAGAGAGTCTGTTACTTGAAACAAGGGCCCTAACTAGTACATAAATGCACATATATGAAAGTCAATATATAACGTTTAATTATACATGATTAAAATGGGATCATAGTTCCAACATTTTCCAAATTGTTGTCTATTGATGTTAAAAAGGATTCTGTGAAAAAAAGGTTCTGTATTGATGCATTAGAACTGTGGTGTTGGTGAAGAATATTGACTATGCTGTGGACTGCCAAAAGAATGAACAAATCAGCTTTAGAAGAAATACACCAGAATATTCCTTAGAAGCGAAGATGGAGAGACTTTGACTTGCTTATTTTGCACACAGCATCAGGAAAGACCAGTCGCTAGAAATGGATGTCCTTGGTAAAGTAGAGGGCCAAAGAAAACGAGGGAAACCCTCAAAGAGATGGATTGACACTGTAGTTGCAACAATGGACTCAAACATACCAGCAGTCATGAAGACGGAGCAGGACTGGATAATGTTTCATCCTATTATACATAAAATCACCATGAGTTCGTTGGAGCCGACTCAGCGGTAACTAACAACAACAACATACTCAAGGAAGTCTGGAAAACATTGGTTGAAAGAAATAAGTCAGGTTTCTTTGCTGGAGGAGTTCTCAGAGCTTTTAACATGTCAGTGTGCATTTGGGAATATGCATGTAGTTTCACAATTGTATTTGATTACATAATATCTCTTGGAACTATATTCTGCAGAAAAGAGTCTGGGAATGCTAGATAATTGTATGCATATTATTATGTAATCTTCATCATCCTCATCGTTTCTACTAATAATTACTGAGTATTTGTTACATGGGAGGCACACCACACGAATTATTCCATTGCATCTTCCCATTCCTCCATGTGATAAACTGAGGCCCAAATGGATTAAACAACTTGCCCAAAGTCACAGAGAGATCCAGGATAGAAACCCAGGTTTTGTGACTCCTGACCCCTCTCTTAACCTCTAGGCGGTATTACTGATTTTCCCTACTTAACCACATGCCATGAGCACCTTTTTCCACCTGTCAATATACACTAATGGTGTGTAGAAGTCCCCCTAATGAATGTACCCGATTTAATAATCAGGTCCCACTTTTGGATATTTTTTAGGATTTTACTCCATAGGGTCTGTTTTAGTTTCCTAGGGCTGCTGTAACAAAATACTACACACTGGATGACTTACGAGAACAGAAATTTATTGTCTCACACTTCTGGAGGCTAGAAGTCCCTTAGCTCTGCACCTTCCCAGGTGTTATGGGTCAAGGTCCTGGCAGGAAACAGGTGGCACACCCAAAGGAGCAGCTGAAGAGCATTTGATGAAGGCCCTGCTTACAAAGATGTGGGCAGAGCTAAGGGAAACCAACAAGGATGATGAAGCCCTTCCCATCCTCCACTCCCTCCCCACCCCGCCCGCCCCAAGGCTGCCAACAGTGGGAAATGATTCTCATCTCTAGAGATGAGAGACAAAGGAAAAGAGCAGTTAGCAGACCCCAGAGGGGACTGCTCCTTAGCTGTAGCTGAAGGGAAGGGCTCCCTGAGGGGAGCTGTGCCCCTTGGCGGAGGAATGCAGGTATGCCAACCTGGGCCTGGCAGTAATGGAGCCATGGCAGTGGGGATAAATACCCCAACCTCTCTCCTCCTGTGCCTGGCCCCACCTCTTGCCAGTGCCTCCCATTGGCCAAACTCAATAGTCAGACAGAGGGCAAGAGATCCTTGGGGATGCCATCCACAGAGACCACAGAACAGGGCAGAGAAGGGAAGAATGGCTCTGGAGGCCATCCAGCAAAGAAGGTTAAGAGTCACCAACACTGAGGGTGCCTCCCTAGAGAGCACTTCTCCACTGGCCCCAGGCTGTGAGATTTCCTGCCACTCCAGCACCCTTCTTCCCTCATGACCAGAGTATCTCAAACGGGTAAGATAAAGTTGCCGTGGGTGAGAGAGCTGTTAACCCTTTGGCCTACTGTTAGATTGTCTTCTTTTCCCTGTTTGAGTAGCCTGACTAATGCACTGGTTCAAACACATCTGGTAGCTCCTTTAGGCACACACCAATAAATGCCTGTCATCTAGTGTGAACTAAGGACCCAACAAAGAGAAAATGTATTTAAAGCATCCTGTACTATTTCTGGCACACAGCAGCTATTCCGTAAATAGTAGATCCTATTACTATTATTTTTCCATACAGAGCGAGTACTGGAGTCTATTACATGAAGAGCCCAGCATCCTGGACCAGGGAAATATTGTCCTGGAAAGAAGTGAATGCCCAGCCTCTAGAGACAAAAGGACTTGGGGACAGGTTGCTGGGCTCAGAAGGAGCCCTGGTGGCACAATAGCTAAGCCCTCAACTACTAACTAAAAGGTCAGTGGTTCGAACCCCCCAGCCACTCCATGGGAGAAAAGACCTGCCCCTAGAAAACCTTATGGGGCAGTTCTACTACGTCTATAGAGTCGCTATGAGTTGGAATTGACTTGTCAGCATACAACAACAGCTGGGCCCAGTGCATACCTACTACATGCCAAGCACTATGCAAAGCGCTTCTTGTTTGAGATTTTCATGAGTCCTCATCTCAACCCTTTGGAGGAGGTACCGTTATCATCCCCATTTTACAGATGAGAAAATTGAGATTCTGAGGGCTGGAGTGACGTGCCCAAGGGCACGCAGCTAGTGAGCAGTATACCAAGTATCACTCAAGCTATTACCGAGGAATTGACTCACGTCTCCTCCCCATCCTTGTTACCCCCTTTGTCCCCACCTCCACCACTAAACTGGCACAGGGACAAGTTCTTGAATCCAAGAATAAATGAATGAATGAAAGCAAGAATTATGGCTCTAACCCCAGAAAGGTTTATTTCAAGGCTGCTTCTGGATTCTGAAAGACTAGCAAACCAGGTGTGAATACTCTCCCTCTCCAGGTGGGGAAACTGAGCCTAAGGTCGCCCTGTGAGGATGGAGTAACTCCAGGTAACCAAGACAGGGACATGCCCCTGCCTCGG
Organism: Trichechus manatus latirostris; assembly: GCF_000243295.1. Lineage (NCBI taxonomy): Eukaryota > Metazoa > Chordata > Mammalia > Sirenia > Trichechidae > Trichechus > Trichechus manatus. Next base: position 10,309,346 of record NW_004443974.1, read on the forward strand.
GGATGACTTTTGAGCCAGAGTGAGGAAAAGGGAAGCTCACTGGGGAAGCAGTTCTTCCCCTTTTTTTCTTCCTCTCCACTCGGTCCCCATCCCGAAGGTAGAAAGTTCACACGGGCGGCCATCCGTCGCAGGCTGTCAGGCAGCCAAGTAATCTCTCTGTGGTTTTATTACTTAAAAACGGTGCGCAGTCTGGGCTGGGGAATTTTCCAAGGTGTTTGAGGCTGCCACAGGCCCCATTTATATTGTGCCCGAGTTTCCTTCCCAGTCTCCTTGAGACAAGTGACCAGCAGGCTCCGCCGTGAAGGCCGTATCCGTCATTTGCCAACGGGAGCCGGCTGTGAATTATCAAGGGACGGTGCAGCGGGGACCGTGGGCCAGGGGCACGGGGTGACAGTAAACATGTCCCCAGAATGTGTTCCCCATCACTCATGGGCAGATAGCAGATCTAGCCACACACGCAGCCCCTACCTCTAAATCTTGGCCTGACCTGTGAGAGAGATGGAGGTGACTTTCAAGGGTGTCTGTCTGCAGGAGAACTTGGACAAGAAGTTTATGGCAGGCCATGCTTGCCTACCGGGTGGGGACGGGGCCTGGTTCCCAGTGGCCAGCTGGAAGATGCTGACCTTCTGGTTAATTTGTTCATCAATTTATACTTTCATTCAACAAAAATTTATTATCAAGCATCAGATATGTGAAGGGGACATGCATTTTGAGTTTTTTTGTAAAATGTAAAGTGAAGGTCTTTATTTTAGGAGGACAAAGGCGCCCAAAGTCACAGAACTCAAATTCTAGTAAAAAGACCAGACTTCATGGTCTGGCTGAGACTGGAGGAACCTCAGAAAGCATGGCCCCGGACTCTCTGTCAACCCAGAACTAAAACTGTTCCCGAGGCCAACTCTTCAGACAAAGGTTAGACTGGACTATGGGACGTAAAATAATACTCGTGAAGAGTGTGCTTCTTAGCTCAAGTAGATACATGAGACTAAATGGGCAGCTTCTGTCCAGAGGTGAGATGAGAAGGCAGAGAGGGTCAGGAGCTGGTTGAATGGACAC
>NW_004443974.1:10311014-10312961 GCF_000243295.1 Trichechus manatus latirostris
CACCGGCTTCTGGCCCCTCTGCCTTCCCCATGCCCAGGGTGACCCTCTCAGCATGGGCACTGGGCTGGTTCTTGTCCCTTTCACCTTGTCTTTATGCCTTCCATGTGTGCCTTTCCTTTCTTATCTGTCCCTTTCTCTCTTATCTGTCTCCCTGTCTTTCTCTGCCTCAGGCTCCGTTTGTTTCTGATGCTTTTGTTCTCGAGTCAGATCTGAGTTAAATCCTGGTGCCCAACTTTGCAGTTGCATGGTCTTGACAAATGACTTCGTCTCTCTCGGCCTCAGTTTCCTCACCTGTAGAGTGGGGATAACAGCTCTGGTTGCTGTGGGGATCCTGGGAGTAGGGTGACCATCCTGTCCTGGTTTGTCTGGGACTTTCCAATTTTAGCACTGAAGGTCCTGTGTCCCAGGAAAGCCCTCAGCCCAGGGCAAAACCAGGATGTTTAGTCACTCTGTGGTAGATAGCGGAGCAGTGTTCCTAGCCCCTGGCACAAAGCAGGCGCCAATCTGTGCTCCCCACTACCTCTTCTTATTTCTTTTTTGGCCTTCCTGGTTTGTCTGACCTCTGCTCCTTGTTTGCTCCAAGCGGCACTTCCTGTTTCTCTCTCTGTCCCCATAGCTCCTTGTCTCTGTATTATGCTCCTTCTCCCCATGCATCTCTCTCGCTCTAGCTCTGCCTCATCTCAGCCTCCTCCCTGCTCTATCTACCCTATTTCTCCTTTCCCTGCCCCTCTTTCTAATTTCTGAGGACCCCTGGCTACCCCCAATCTCCACCCTCTGCCAGAGTATCCACCCCTTATACCATGAGGTGGATCAAGGGGTGGAGCAGAGGGTCAGGCGAAGACACCTTCACTCCCTTCACAGCCACACTGCAATCCTGACCTGACGCTCTGAGATTAGGCCAAAGGTCCCAAGGGCAGGCTCCCAAGATGGCCCACTGTCCTCACCCAGGCCCAGGCAGCTCACCTGGCCGGACCAGCAACCTGCATGCCCTCCCCGGCAGCAGCCTTCAGCCTGTCCTGTGTGCTCAGACAAGGACTGACTCTTTCAAAGATAATTTATTGGCTGATACCTCATTGCACATGGTAATAGCTTGTGCTTAAATAATAATAAGCTTGATTGCCGTGCAGTCGTTAAACTTTTTTCCCATTCAGTTTAACTGACCATTTTGTGTGTGGTTTTGAAGAAGGGGGGAGACAGAGCCTGGTCATTATCCTGGGCCTGAAATGGGAGTTAATTCCTAATGAAGGTATAATTTTATTCCAATGATTTTACATTTAATTAACTAAAGCTACAAGTAATTTGAAATTATATGGTGATGGGGCCTCACTTCGGGGATCACAGAGGACAGAGTAGGGGAACTGAGGGTGGAGGAACACAGGGGCAAGGGCAGCTAGGGAGGAGGGATGGACAAGGAAGAGGGGTAACGGAAAGGGGACCTGTATCAAGCAGTGGCTGGATCCAGGCCCGTGCTGGGCACTTGAGACCTGTTACCTCTCGAATGCCAACCTCAATTCTTTGTGGTAAAGTATTCTTGTCTCCACTTCACAGATGGGGAAAGGAAGGCTCAGAGAGGCGAAGAGGTGGACACGTATTTTTTTTGCTCTGCCCTTTCTTCTCCTCTTCTTCCTGTTCTGGCAACAGCACCCCATTCTTCCAGCTCCCTACCTCCTACCGCACTCCATCCTTATGATTCCAGCAGGTGCTATCATGTTGTCTCATGGCCCTGACCTCCAGCACTGCTCGTACAATTGTCTCCCTTCTCTGGGACTTTTGAACTTGGTGGCTGAAGGATAACAGTTGCTTTTCTTTCTTATCTAATTTAACTTACGTTCAGTAGCACATGTTCACATCATACAACCATCATCCAGATCAAGCGCCCCAAGAGGCTGCCTCATGCCTCTTCCCAGTCAATACCTCCTCCAATTACCATTTGGGATGCCCGTCACC
>NW_004443974.1:10316328-10317177 GCF_000243295.1 Trichechus manatus latirostris
TTGTGAGCTGCTGTTCTCAGTTTGATCCCACATAGACAGACCTTAAAAGAGCACAGTGTTCAAGGCATACATTCTTTACTAGTTAAGCCAAACTAATGCTTGGTTTTAAGAAGACTTTAGGGGTGGGTTATTTGTCTTTTTATTGTTGAGTTTTAAGAGTTCTTTACATATTCTGAATAGTAGCCCCTCAATCACATATATGACTTGCAAATATTTTCTCCCATTCTTTGGGTTGTCTTTCACTTTCTTGATGGTGTACTTTGAAGCACATAAGCTTTAATTCTGATGAAGTCCAATTTATCTAGCTTTTCATTTGTTGCTTGTGCTTTAGGTGTCATATCTAAGACATCATTACCTCATCCATAATTTACACCTATGTTTCCTTCTAAGAATTTTATAGTTTTAGCTCTTACATTTAAGTTTCTGATCCATGTTGAGCTAATTTGTGTATATGGTGCGAGATAGGGGTCCAACTTCATTCGTTTGCATGTGATTATCCGGTTGTTGCGGCCCCATTTTGAAAAGATAATTCTTTCCCCACTGAATGGTCTTGTCATCCTTGTAAAAACAAACAAACAAACAAACACAGTTGACCATAAATGTAGGGGTTTATTTCTGGACACTTAATTCTATTCCATCAGTCTATATGTATATCCTTATGCCAGTATCACACTGTTTTGGTTACTGCAGGTTTGAAATAAGTTTTGAAAACAGGAAGTGTGAGTCCTCCAATTTTGCTTTTCTTTTTCAAGACTGTTTTGGCTGACACAGTGCTGCAAAGATGGCCGTGCTGCCAGAATTGGGGCCATGGGTAGTCAGGCAGTGCCCCACACATGGGTTCGCTTGTCA
>NW_004443974.1:10318853-10328853 GCF_000243295.1 Trichechus manatus latirostris
CTCCCCCCTTCCTCCTCCTTTCCTCTACCCCTTCTTCCTCCCTTCTCTCTCCACCGTCTCTTCTCTTCTTGTCTCCTCAGGAAATCAACCTGATGCCCTCCCCGGTGCCCGCTGAGAGGGCGCAAGCTTCCCAGCTCGGCCTCGCAGGGCTCACTCCCGCCCTGGGGCCTCCAGGCTCCAGAGGCTCTGGGTGGGCGCTGCGGTGATAGAGTGTTGAGCCGGCCATTTGTGTCCCTACGATGGAGGGGCCGTTCTCTCCGCCCCCCCTTTAGGTCCACCACCGCCAGAGGGGTTTCCACGGGATTTTCAAGGTTTCAGAAGAGTCACCCGTCACCCCACACCGAAGGGCACACCGGGGAGGGGGAATGGAGTGGGGCAGGAACAGCAGCAGCCCCTCCGGATAACTCAGCTACCGCGCCCACGGCTGCTTGAGGCTGAGCACGTTGGGTTGGGCTACCACCGAAAGCCACGTTCTACAAATGCAGGAGTGCATGCGTGTGCACCATGGTTCCAGGTCTGCAGGCCTCTGAACTTGTGCGTGTGCGTGGGTACCTTGTGCACGCTTGTGTGCCTACATTCGTTAAGTTCACATGGGTGCATGCATTGTGTGCACACATTGGTTCACGGGGCTGCAGGCCTCTGAACTTGTGTATGTGTGTGCCTGCATGCTTGCGTGTGCATGTTTGTGTGTAGGCTGCCCATGCCTGTGACAGGATGCATGTTTTTGTCCTGTGGCTGCACAAATGCACACCTGTTTGTCCATAAGCTTGTATATGGATGTCTGCCCATGTATGTGTGTGTCAGCACACATGTCAGAGGCACACGTGTAAAATCTGAGCTTTTAGGATGCCTGAGGTTATATTTTTCCCCCATGACGGGGTGTGCCTAACATTGCCCATTAGGGAGCAAAGTGTGGGAAGATGTTACACCACGGAGGTTTCTGGGTCCTTTGTATGCGTTTATGTTGTGTGGCCATAGAACAGAGTATATATCTCACCCTGTTGTGACTGAGCTTTTGAAATTCTACAGTCCCTGCCCTTGGCCTCTGCCCGTCACCTATCACAGCTTCAGCCAACTATTGTCCCCTAGCAAGGTTTCCACCCCAAGGAAGTGAGACATGAAAGCCCTCTCATCCCTACCTGCCCCCAACACATGGGGGTACCCTCATTTTCAAGTCCTTATGCCCCAGGTGTGAATCCTAGGCCATGGCCTCTTCTTCCTCCTCCTCTTCCTCCTGGTATGGGGTGAAGTGCAGTGGGGAATGCGTGTATGTGTGTGCGTGGGGGAACATGGACCACATCCATCTTACAGGGCAGGCCACAGCTTCAGAGCTTAAGAAAAGGCCCGAGGACATTCCCTGTGGGCACTGTTGGGAGTGGGGTACAGGGCTGGGGACTCTTCTATTTGCAGGAGTTTCTGGGAGGGAGGGGTTAACAAGAAGGGAGGTAGTTAGCTGCAGGGAGGAAGAGAAGCAAGGAGAACTATGCAGTTAGAATAGCACTACACTTTGTTGAGAGGTGCTGTGTGCCAGGCCCTGTGCAGGGTGTGACTTGGAGTCGCTCACCTGTTTTTCACAGCCACACCCATTTTACAGATGAGGCCAGTAAGGCTCATGGAGGTTTACACAGCTAGTAACTGGAGAATGGCCATTCCAACCCAGACCATAGAACTGCCATGTCACAGATGCAGAGCTCTTAACTCAACCACTGCCTTCCAGCCAAGGGGATGGGGTTTGATCCAAACTCAGGTAGGGGACAGGGAGGTGGAGTGGGGCCCTGGGGCCCGGGGAGCCTGGTGTGGGGTATTGCCCCTTCAGAGTGGGGATGTTCAGTCTGCCAGGCATGGGAAGGGAGGGACTTGTGACTTCACCAAGGACTCTGCCCTGGTGGCAATGACCAACTGTGGATGTCCACACAGAGGCCAGTGGGGGAGACCAGAGTGGTCGGGCTTCCAAGCCTATGTGAGACACCTTCAGGTGAGTCCTAGAAAAGCCTGGGGTATCTTTGGAGGCTGGTGAGGTTCTGTAACATGCCAGTGGGCTTGGGCACCAGCAAGAATCTCGTTGTGACTGTGGCCTCATTTGTGCACATAGACGGGGTGGAGGGCTAGAGGCAATTGATTTTTCTTGCCAAAGCAGAAAACAGTGCTCAAACTGCAAAATGGTGCTTGGAATCATTGTAGGGACCTTTAGGAGCTTGGCTCCAGGTCCTGACAGCTCTGAGTTCAAATCCCAGCTCTGCTGCTTCCACCTTGGCCAAGTGTGGCTCACCTCTCTGATCCTCTGTTTCCACATCTGTAAAATGGAGCTAATAATAGTGTCTACTCTGTAGGGCTGTGTTGAGGTCTCAATGAGATAATAGGCACAAAGTGCTCATTAGCACAGCGCCTGGCCCAGATGGAGAACCAGATTCATGGTGGGGCCTCTGCTGAGTAGGGTGGGAGTGACTGGGAATCCGCCTCCCTCACACCAACCTCCAGAGTTGGGGGGAGTGTCACCTGTAATTTTCTTGCAGGGCACAGACCACCCCATGGTATTTCTGGTGATTTTATGAGTCTAGGAGATTAGTTCTTTAAAGAGGAATCTCGTCCTCCTGACCCTGGGAGGGACAGGTGGCTGGGCAAGCTGTGTGCTGAAGTGGCCACGAACGATGCTTTATGGGGCCTGTAAAAGCTGCTGACCCCACTCCTTGTACTTAATGAGATGAGCAGGGCCCTGGCGGTTTCCAAGAACCTTCAGCTACAGCTGAGCCCGGCTGACCTGGGAGGGGCCTGTCCCCATCCCTGCCTGAGACCCTGGCAGGGCTGGGTGAGGGATCAGTGAAGGAAGGAGGCTGACTCCCCCACGTGTCTGCATGCAGGAGGGCTGGACAAAGACCCCAAGCCATCCCTGTTTATGTAGGCCAGTGTGGGGGCAGAATCAGGGAGATGGGGTCTTGAACAAGCTGCTTTCTCTCCTAGGCCTCAGTTTCCTCATCTGTGCAGCAGGGATCATAATCCACACCTGGCGGGGCCGTCCTGAGGTTCAGGAGGAGCAATGCCTGAAAAGTGCCTGGTGCCCAGTACGAGTGCGTCAGGTGGAGTGTTGATAGGTTGGCATTCCCAAGGCAAAACCTGGAACTTTGGCTCAGCTGTGGTGTCCCCTGCTCCTGTCCCTCAGCCCAGGTTTGTTTTGAGTTTTGGCCATTGGCTAGCCCTGCCCCAGCCCTGATCCATGCCCCAGACCATGTGTGGCCACCAGTGCCCACACTTAGACCACATGCCCCACCGTCTGGGTGGAAGCATCCCCTGGGGCAGATGGGAACAAACACTCTGGGGACCATGTCCATGTCTCTTGGTTTTGGGTTCACCATCTAGGGGCTTCTCTGCTTGGCTGGTTGGTCAGGGCAGGGCACAGTCATTCCTTCATCTACTCAGTCATGCTTATCTGTCTGTCCTGGGACCTGTTTACACCAGCAAACATCCTTTAGGCCCTTCCTCCAGGATAGCACTTTTCCTTTACTTTCCCCCAATCCTTACAACAACGCTGTGCAGAAGGATTGATTTCCCCTTTTCTCAGATGAGGAAACTGAGGTTCAGAGAGGTCCAGTCCTTTGCCCAAAGGTCTGGCTCAATTGTGAATCCCTTTCACTACCCCTTTGTCCCCAGCGCCCCCTACAGGTTCGGGCTTGACTAGTCAGGTAAGAAAGGAGAGTGGGGACTCCCCAAGCACTAGATATTTGCCATGCTGGTTCTGTCCTTACAACCAGCAACTTGCCTCATTTTCCCTGCCCAGCACCCCAGCTCTCCATGGGACCAGAGACCTAAGGCTCAAATTGGTCCCCTGAGCCCCTGACTAACAACTCCCCACCGTCTTCTCATCTGCCCCGTCCTCAGCCAGATCCAGCTCAGAACAGACCTATCCTGATTCTTAATTTTCCCCTACTGTCTAGACCTCAAGATCCTAGGCGGCATAGTGGTTGAGAGCTTGGCTGCTAACCAAAACATCGGCAGTTCGAATCCACCAGCTGCTCCTTGGAAACCCTATGGGGCAATTCTACTCAGTCCTATAGAGTCACTATGAGTTGGAATCAACTTGATGGCAAGTGGTCTAGACCTCAAAAGGAGCCCTGGTGTTGTAGTAGTTAAGAACTCAGCTGATCACCAAAAGGTTGGTAGTTTGAGTCCACCAGCCGCTCCTCAGGAGAAAGATGCGGCAATCTGCTGCCGTAAAGATTACAGCCTTGGAAACCCTATGGGGCAGTTCTACTGTATCCTTTGAGGTCGCTATGAGTTGGAATCAACTGAATGGCAATGGGTTTTGGTTTTTGTCTAGACCACTCCTCCCCTCCCCGCCACCTGTGGACCCTTGGAGACCAGTGCCCTGCAGAGCTGTGGGCTGGCTGCACCCTTTGGGCACAGGAAGGTTATGTGAGCATAGGAGAGCAGGCTGGGCTCAAATCCTGCTGCCTCCTATCTGTGTCTTTTTGGGCGAGTCCCTGTTCCTCTCTGACTTTAGATTTCTCATCTGTAAAATAAAACTCACAGAGAGGCGAAGTGAGGGTCTCCAATGGGGCGAGCTTGTGGGGCCTGGGATGGAGGACCAACACATAAAAGTGACACCTCCCTCAGACTCATCCCTCCCCTCCCCTGCTTTCCTTTGTTTTTTAGGATTTTTTTTTATTGTGCTTTAGGTGAAAGTTTACAGAGCAAATTAGTTTTTCATTAAACAATTAATACACATATTATTTTATGACATTGGTTGCCAAACCCGCGATGTGTCAACGCTCCTTTTCGCGACCTTGGGTTCCCCATTTCCATTCGTCCAGCTTTCCTGTTCCCTCCTGCCTTCTCATCCTTGTCCCTGGCCTGGTGTGCCCACTTAGTCTCCTATATGTAGTTGAACTACATGTGCTGATGTTTGTTTTATAGGCCTGTCTAATCTTTGGCTAAAGGGTGAATCTCAGGAGTGACTTAAGTACTGAGTTAAAAGGGTGTCTGGGGGTTTCTAAATCTTTTTATCCAAGGTGGAATAGCCATCATACCAATACAATGCCTCAAGAACTATAGAAAAGACCCTACTTTTGGGGAATGTGGGGGCTGGCTATCTGCTCCCTTTAGCTCAATTTCTGGGGTGATGTTCTCTCCTTTTCTGACGGAGCATTTGTGAGGATCTGGTGAGATGTCACAGAAAAGCCCCCGGCACATAGCAGGCCAAGGAGAGTTCCTTTCCTACTACCCAGCCCAGGCTAAGCTCCCAGATGGCCCCCAGCTGGGGGTGGAGTCCATCATTTTAGGGAGGGGGTGTTCAGGGCTTGAGGATTCCACACTGTAAGCTTCTTGGTCAGGCACTATTCAGCAGCCAACATCTGCCCTCTGGTGGGGTCTGCTTGGGAATCTGGGTACTGCTGGGCCTCCTTCTGAGAGTATCCTTTTCCTTGTGGGGACATGGCCCAGGGGAATGTCTGTGTGTGTTTGGAGGGATGATAATGAGTGCAACCACAGTCCCGGGGCCCTCCCCATGTGGCTTGAACTTACTCTGTCCTTTCACAGGCAGGCACTCTGTGCCCCAGTCAGCCACCCCCAGCCCCATGATTTCCACCAGACAAGACGTGGGCAATCTGGGATGCATCTAGCAAGACTGAATATCTACTATGGGGCAGCAGACCATGGTGGTTAGCGCTCAGACTCTGCTACTAGGTTAGCCTGGGTTCAAATCCCATCTCCTCCATTTCCTAGATATATGACCTTAAGCAAATTATTTGACCTCTCTGCACCTCCATTTCCTCCTCTATAAAACAGAGATAATAATAGAACCTGCCCCATGAGGTTGTTATGAAGATTAAATATGTGAACACAGCACCTGGGACCCATGTTAGTACCATGGTCTTACACATCTGGAATTTGCTCCTCGCCGATGAGGCTAGTACCCTTACTGTGCCCATCTAACAGATAAGGAAATGGTGCTCTGATGCCTGATTCCAGAATTCCCTGTTTGCCTCCTAACCAGAGGCCAAGGGGCCCTGTGAGAGAAGGGGTCTCTTACCTGATAGGGGTGCACCAGGCCCAGTCAGGGCAGGGCAGGGGTTAGTCTGGATGTCCCTTGAAGGCCTGGTGAGTCCTGGCTTCACCAGGCACCTGGCTGGACGAGGGCTCCAATTAAAGGTAATTCCCCTTTTTCCTACCTTGAAATTCCTATTGATTTCCTCCCTAAATAGAAATTCCCATTGATTCTTTGTCCGTTCAGATTAGTGTCCTCGGCTGTGGCCTGTGATGCATAATATCTTCTCGCTTCTGCCCAGGCCCCAATAACTCTCCCCAAGGTGACCCTGCCGCCACCTACTTGGCTGGACCCCATGGCTCCCCAGCTCAAGAGGGAGATGGTGGGCTGGAAAGAGGGCCTGATGGGGTTCCGGCCTCCCTTTGACGGCCTGACATTCTACCTCTGCCCTAGCTGGAGATGAGGAGAGGGGTGGAAAATAAAGATGTCACTGCAGTTGGACTCTCTGGGATCCACCACATCTGCCCTGCCACTGCCTGGGAACTATTAGCCCTATTGCTCAGGTGGGAAGTTGAGACCTACAGTGATGTCAGGAAACAGTCTCCCTCCCATATGTGAGCAGGGGTGGGGTCCAGGCAGGCAGCCCCAGCAGGAGGGTCTGGCCTCCCCTAGTCTCACCTGTTATTACTGGCTCACTAGAGCTGATTGTTAATTTTTCAGGAATTTTGCTGGCTACTTGATGTCACGTTGGTAGCTTGAAATTAGTCATGGTGGGAGTATTTACACCACGGAAATCAGCAAACACTACAAATCAGGCCTTCCCCTACCCTTCCTCCCCAAGCTTGTTAAAGAGAGCTAGTTGCGAACCATTTACCAGCACACCATGGGGCCCATCTCGTCTCTCTCTTCTGCCACCAGCCTCTCATTTCCACCCAGGATTGCTGGGTGGCTCTAGTTTTCTGAACACAGTGGCCTTTCTCACATTCCCCTGCCTTTGCCTATGTTGTTCCCTCTGCCTAAAATGTCCTCCCCATCCTTTCATCCCTGGTGAAATCCTTGACGATCATCTCAATTTCCTGCCTCTTCCTTCTTTCCCTCCCATTTTCCTGTGCCGAGCACGGGGATTCAACAATAAAGAAGACAGATAGATTCCTATGTCCCTAGGTCCTTACGGAGCTTACAATCAGGGGCCTGGTCTCAGATTCAGCTGGGTCACTCCGGAGCTGGGTGGGCTTGGGCCAGTCGTTGTACTTCTGGAGCCTTCAGTTACTTGTCTGTACAATGGATGTGGACAACCCAAATCATAGTGAACCCTGCAGTTGGGGAGCAAGGACTGAGCCCAGCGTCACCTGGCCGAATGCTCTCGCCCTCCCCGTGAGGGGGTACTAATGCTATTGTCATTTTGCCTACGAGGAGGATGAGACACAGAGAGGTCAAAGAATGGACCCAAAGTCACACAGTTTGTAAGTTGTGGAGCTAGAGTTTGAGCCTGACTGTGTACTCACCACACCCCATGGGGCCTGACTGCATACTCACCACACCCCATGGGGCTGTTGCCAATGTTGAAGCCCAACACTGTGCCCAACCCGGATACTCCATTTCTCCTCTGGGCTCTCCTGGTCAGTCTAGGTTACAGGTGACCATGTCTCACCAGTTTAGGGTTTTCCTCAAGATGGGGGCGGGCACTGGATATGACTCTCTTGTGTCCCCAGAGTCTAGCCCAGGCCAGGCACTGAGGTAGCAGGGGAAGAGTTTGAGAAGTGACTCCTGATAAGTAGAGCAACAGGCCCACAGGGCCTTCCCCGTCCACATGGGCACCCAAGTCAGCACCCAGGGTCAGAGGTGGAGGGAGGAAGAGGGAGTCAGCAGGCTCAATTCCCAACCCTGCATTTCACCCCAAAGCTAAGACGACTTCTTCATCCTGTCTGGGTTGACTCTGAACATGCAATAATTGCCACCTGCCTCAGTTTCCCTGCTTGGCCTCCTTCCACTGGAATTGGTTGGAGGTAAAAGAAAAAGACAAAGAGAATGGTCATAACAAGTGACATTTCGTGAGTGTCTACTGTGTGCCAGATATTTGACAGCTGATGTTGTCATGAAAATGCCCATTAGCTTTACAAAGTAGGAAGGGACTGCTGAATCCATAGCGTTGATGTAGACCTTCAGACCAGGGAACTGACATGCCCAAGATCACACAGAAATCATTTACTGGCCTGGGGTTTGAGCTCAGGCTGCCTGACACTGCGCTTTGCATTACACAGCATCATGTAAATGGTCAATGACAAATGCTCTGGGGTCTCTCAGACCTGAATTCAAAACTCATCTCTGTCACTTCCTCTGTGTTCACTATGTGACTTGGGCAAGTGAGGTCACTTCTCTGAGCTTCAGTGTCCTCATCTGTAAAAACAGGCATGATAATAGCAAATACCTCTCCAGGCTGTGGCAAGAATTCAATGAGATCCAGTCTGTAAACCTCTTAGCACTGTGCATTGCACATAATAAGGGCTTCATACATGATAGCTGTTAGCAAGTATTTTTCTGGTACTGCCCAGACTCTGCCCCTGGTCTCACCCTGTCCTCTCACGGACAGGCTCCCTATGGCCCAGTAAGCCACCCTCAGCCCCATGGTTTCCTCCAGACAAGACATAGGCAATCTGGGATGCATCTAGCAAGACTGAATACCTACTTTACGGGGCATCAGAGCATGCTAGTTAGTGCTTAGGTCCTGGTGCTAGGTTAGCCGGGGTTCAAATCCTAGCTCCTCCATTTCTTAGATACGTAACCTTAGATAAATTATTTAACCTCTCTGTGCCTCCATTTCCTCCTCTGTAAAATGGAGATAATGACAGAACCTGCCCCGTGGGGTTGTTTTGAAGATTAAATGTATGAACACAGAGCCTGGGACCCATGTTAGTACCATGGTCTTACACATCTGGAATTTGCTCCTTACTGATGAGGCTAGTAGCCTTACTGTGCCCATCTAACAGATAAGGAAATGGCGTTCTGGTGCCTGATTCCAGAATCCCCTGTTTGCCGACTCAACTCTGGCTCCTAACCAGAGTGAACCACTGAGTTCTGGCTACAAGTGAACTGACCTACTAGAAGCCTCAGTTCTCCTCTCCGACCTGGTCTAACCTTGGATTTGGACTCTCTCCACCTTGGGCTGACCTCTGCCCAGACTGACCATGACCTTAGAAGGTTCTGAACTGGACTGTTTATTGGAGTGGCCCCCTTGCCCCTCCCATCTGTTCCTCTCATGGCTCTGGATTCTTGGGCCTCTGTCCCTATGGGACTTCGGGCAAGTTAGTGAGCCTCAGTTTCCTCATCTGTTAAATGGGAATGAAATACCTACCAGGCTCATGCCCAGGGCCTGGGAAAGGCAGATGAGGATGGGGGAGGGTGCTTAGCAGAGGGGTTGCCACAACTATCAGGAGACTCCAGGAGCAGGTCCTTGGGGGCAAGGTGTCTTAATAAGTATATTAAGAGCAAACATTCATGGAGCATTGAGGATTTCACAAGCATGGTCTCTTTCATTGCATCCTCCATCACCCCCCCCCCCAATAAGGCCACTTCTGTTATTATCCACAGACAGTGGTCAAAGATAGGGGTGGGGTGGACTGGTGGTAGCAGTGGCTGGTGCTAGGTTAGCCTGAGTTAGCCGTCTTCCCCAGAAACTTCGATCCCACTTCTCAGCTCCCATCCCAGTCTATCTGATCCTCAGACATTTTTGCAGTGCGTATAACCCAAGTATTTCCTCGTTAGTCACTCACCACAGTTAATTCATTCTTCCCATTGATCCCAGCTCCTTATGAAGGGTGCCCTCCCCTCCCTCTACAACAGCCACCCAGATGCTGACTGGAGGGTGGACACAGGCACCTCTGAGGGTGGCTTGCGGGGACCTGGGTGGTACTGAGTGCTGATTGAGTTTGCCTGTGGTTCAAGTTGATGTCCAATCCCAGGAGGGCAGGCCATGTGGGCGGCAATGGCATCATCATGGCGTGTGGGGCATCACCACTGTACTTG
>NW_004443974.1:10333853-10338237 GCF_000243295.1 Trichechus manatus latirostris
ACGCGCGCACACACACACACACACACACACACACACCCCAGCAGGCACAGGTGGAAATTGTGGGCAGTGAGGCCCTAAGGATGCATCGTCTCCCTGCACTTCCCCCACTCCACTTTGTTTTTTTGAAAATCCCAGCTGTCCAGGCCTGAGGTCTCCCTTGGGGGAGGCTGCTTGCTGGACTCAGGTGACCCAGTGATTGGCTGGGTGGGGCTGTTCTCTAGCAGGAGAGGTAGTGGAGAGCCTTGAGGCTGAGTCTGGAGTACAGCAAAGCTCTGTGTTCTCAGGGTTGTGGTCCCTTGGCTTTACAGCTAAGAAATGAGGTATGGGTCCCACAGCACGGCACTTCACCAGGTGCCTCCGCTGTGCCCCTCCCACAGTCCTCCCTGCACCCCATCCAAGCCCCTTCCTCCTTCTCAGTGCAATCTGTCCTCTCTAGCGTGGACTGCCAGCAGAGAAAATGGATGTCTCTGGACAAATGAGACAAGAAAAAGAAGAGCCAACTTCTCTCCATGGCTCCTTGGCACGGAAACCAAGCCTTCCAGTTAGCATCTTCCGGTGGCGGGGTCATGTGGACCTCAGGACTGGCAGGTCAGGCTTGTGATTCCTCCAGACGGGATGTTTGAGAGCAAGAACCACTAGCTGACCTAGGTGGAGGTGGCTGTGTTGCTCTAGAAACAGGTGGCTTTCAAGCATGTGTTCTGCCCAGGCACTCTCGGAGAGGCAGCCACCTCAGACCCTAAAGAAGCCAGAGAAGCAGAGAAGGTGTAAGGTCCACAGTCCCTGGAGAACCCCACAAGAATTATTTCATGTCTGTAATGAGGGGGCCTCTGCAAGCTATGATAAACATGGCCCTTTCCTCTGGCTTTAGAGAGTGCTTTCTCTTCGGCCCACTCCCAGCAGCAGCTCTAACCACAAGGACACTCTTAGAAAAAGAGGGCACAGAGCCCGGTGTGAAAATGCTACTTTTGGAGGCAGGAAGACCTGCCTTGGAATCCCAGCTCTGCTATGCATGAGCTGTATGACCTTGGACAACTCACTTTCCCTCTCTGGGCCCCAGTTTCCTCCTCGGTAAAGTGGCAGCAATAAAAGCATCATCCCTAAAAGGTCGTTCCGAGGATCCAAGAAGACCACGCAGAGAAAGGGCCTAGCACAGTCCCTGGTACAGAGCCAACTTGGTGCATGGTTTCTTTTGTGACAATCATAAGAATTATTATTGTTGACTAGTGCATTTGACATTCACAACAACTCCAGGAAGTGGTATTATTATCCCATTTCACAAAGGAGGCAACTGAAGCTGAGGAAGGGGAGTGTCGCCTTTTGAGTGTCTGTTACACTCACCCTACTCTTTGAGATATGTCCCCTCATCTCCAGATGTGGCCTCAGGAGAAAATGCATGGAGGACAATTGACCATAGGCCACTGGAGCCAACCAAAGTCTCTTTCCCAGGAATTGGGTATCTGGATTTGAGTCAGAGCATCTCTGACCAGTCTTGTTGGGCGTGTGTTGTGTGTGGTTGAGGTTGGGGCTGGGGACATGTGCACAGAGAGGACAATGAAGCAGAAACCCTGAGAGAAGGCAGGGGGCAGTTTTCTTGTCTGATATCAGATATCTTTCCTGTCCTAGTTCCCAGCTCTTCACTGGGTCTTGCTGCCTGTCCCACCCCTCTCTGGGCCTTGCCAATAATCCCCTTTCCCATTCTTTCTTTAGTTCAGCGTGCATGTAACCAAATGATGCCTGACTGTTGTTAGCTGCCATCCAGTTAGCCCCCGACTCATGGCGACCCCAAGTACAATAGAATGAATTGCTGCCTGGTCCTGTGCCATCCCTGTGACTGGTTGCAGATTGAACCGTTGTGATCCATAGGGTTTTCACTGGCTGATTTTCAGAAGTAGGATTCTGGGCCTTTCTTCCTTGTCTGTCTTAGTCTGGAAGCTCTGCTGAAACCTGCTCAGCATCATAGAAACATACAAGCCTTCACCGACAGATAAGTGGTGGCTGCGCATGAGGCGCATTGGTCAAGAATTGAACCTGGGTCTCCAATGAAAGGAGAGAATTCTACCACTGAACCACCAGTGTTGATTGAGCCCCTACTGTGTGCCAGGCACTGTGATATGTGCTGGAATTCGGAAGCGAAGAAGACAGACCCAGTCCCTGCTCTCAGGACACTTGTCTTCTGATCAGGGAGGCCGAATCTGAACAAGTGATAAGGGCTGTGGGAGGAGTTCAATGCATTGTGGGAGTCTGTCTAGTGGGAGCCAGTCAGGGATAGGGCTCTCACAAGTCTCCTGGGGTGAACTCTGGGGACAGAGAGGGGGTTCACAGCACAACCTGCTATAAGTCAGTCAATAAATGGCCAGATAATGTGGGAACCCAGAATGCCAGCTTCCTCCACCCTCCAAGGCTTCCAATGTGCCGGAGAACGAAGTATCATGGGAGCAGGTGGGGCCAAGGCTTGTGGATAAAACATGGAACTTGGAGTCAGAGAGACCTGGGTTCAAGTCTCAGCCCCACCTCTTACTCGCTGAGTGACTGTGGGTGAATCAGGTCCCTCTCTCAGCCTCAGTCTCCACCCTTCTCCACTGAGAGTGACTCGATGTATTCTAAGCCCTTCTCTGGCTCTAAAGACAATAAATTTTTGACTCTGGTTGAGCCCTCATCTCATATGGGACCCCTGTGAAAAGACCCCTGATAACTGAGCAAGCATTCTGAGAAGTAGAGGCCAGCTCTGGAGGTGGAAGGCTCAAGCACGGGGTCTGTTAGTTGGTCAACACGTGTTGATGGAATGCCTAGCACTGTGAGTACACCAACCACCACTCCTGCCCTGGCAGAGGTGGGAGTCTGTGTGTATGTGTGGGTGGGTGGGGGTGGGTGGGGAGATGGAATTTGATAATTAATTACAAGGGTGCTGAGAAGAGGAAGTTCAGGGTCTGGGGAAGCAGATGGCTAGTCTGGATTGGGAGAGGATGTCTAGCTTCCTTCAGCTGAGCTGAAGGATAAACTGGGAACAGGGTGCTGGGTGGAGAGCATTGAGGCTGTGGGAACAGCAAGTGCTAAGGACTTGAGATGGGAGAGCTGGGTGGCATTGGTGGGAGGGAGTGAAGGAGGAATGTATGGAGTGTGGGAGGGAGGAGAGGAGTCAGGCTCACGTGGAGTTCAGGGGTAGGGTTGTGCTGGGCCTTGTGACCCATGGAAAAGGTTTTGCTCTTTATCCTAAGGGGCCTTGGTCATTCACGGAGGGTCTGAGGAAGTGACAATCTGAGATTTATGTTTTTAAAACTGTGTGGAGAATGGATTGCAGAAGACAGAAGAGGACATGGGAGAAGAGGGGGAGATGGCAGCAGCCCAGGTAAGAGATGGTGAGGGAGCCTGGGCTTGGTGGAGGGCTCCCTGGTCCCTTGGCCAGATTTGCTTGTTCTGAAGCATCAGGTAGCAGGGCAGGCAGCAGGGAGATAGCTGGGGACTTGCAGTGCCTCACTCCTGGCTACTTCAGACTGTTGGGTGAGTGGGCACAGCATTAGAATCTATTGTCCAATTAATTGCCCTAAGAAGCTGGACAACAGAGGTCCTGAACTAGACTCAATCTTCTACTGCTGGAGGCAGGTGTGGAGGTCTAGCATCTGGTCAGCCTGGATGACTGCAAGCTTCTCAGCCACCAACAGGGCTGGGGTCTGCTGGCCAAGTTGGTGGAGGGTCAGTGTCAGTAGAAAAATCAGATTTGGAACAGGGGAGGTGGCCAGGTTATTTTCCCAAGACTTATAAGAAATGACGGGGGGGTGGGAGTATTCAGACATGAGAAGTGGTGGACACTGCCACTAGTTTCACATATCTGGGATGATTGTTATTGCTACTAACAGTAGTAATAAAAACGGTAATTGCTGCCGTGTTTTGAGCACTTCTTATGTGTAAAACAATGTACTAAGCACCTGATGTCTATGATCTCCAACTGTTCCGACAGTAACCCAATAAGGTAGAAATTGATAATATCTCCATTTTACAGATAAGTAAACAGAGGCTTAAGGTCACTGTGATAGTTCAGATAATTGTTCAGCAATTCTTTATTCTCTTCACCCTTGCATGTGAGTGGAGTGTATTTTTCTGCCCCATTGATGTTGAGATTGGCCATGAACTTGTTTTGGCCAGTGGATTCATTTGCTTAGTGGACATGACATGAGTTCTGTTATTCTTGTTAGGTGCGGTCGAGTCGGCTCCGACTCATAGTGACCCTGTGTACGACAGAGCAAAACACTGCCCGGTCCTTCGCCATCCTCACAATCGGTAAGCTTCAGCCTGTTGTTGTAGCCACTGTGTCGGTCCATCTCATTGAGGGGCTTCCTCTTTTTCGCTGACCCTCTACCAAGCATGATGTCCTTCTCCAGGGACTGAT
>NW_004443974.1:10340091-10348582 GCF_000243295.1 Trichechus manatus latirostris
CTGCAGTCCCACCCTTGGATGCCCCTGCAAGTTTCTCTGATTGATTTGCTTTTGTAAATTTGAGATCTAAAAAGGGTACTATGGCTCTGGCCTTCCTTCGGCATGCCAAGCCCCCTCCTTTGGCTCTTTTTCTATCTTTCACGTTGTAGATTTAAGTCACTTCCCCCTGAAGCCCTCCCAGATTGCCCCAGACCATCATACCCCCACCTAGCTCCCTGACTTTCCTGCTATTCTCTGCCCCTCACTCCGTCTCTCTCTCCCTAATTGCTAGTAGTGCCCTTTCTTACTGTAGGGTAAATTACTTTCACTTGGCCCACAGTTGGGGCTGGGACAAGAGAGGAAGGAACATCTCTTGGACACCTACAACATGTCAGGCATTGTACCCACATTACCTTATCTAATCCTCACCACACTTTGGCTGTTAGAATTATTATCCCCATTTACCAGATGAAGAAACTGAAGCTCAGAGAAGGGAACCCAGGTCTGCCTGAGTCTGATGTCTGGTCCCCCCATTCCTCTCCCATTTGGGACCTCAGCAGCCTGTGCCCTGAGGCAGGACTCACTCCCTCCCTTAATTGTAATTCAACTACTTGTGATATTTTGGTACCAATTAATATTGATTTTACAATTGGTTTACGGAGATGTTGTTTTATTACTAATATATTTAATGTGCAAATCAATAAGAACACTTGCTTGGCCCTCTCCCTAGAAGGTAATAAAATCAAATATCTCAGGGGTAAAATGCTATCCGATCCGTGAATGGCAAAGCAGATGCTTAATGTAATAGTTAAAGACTAGGCAGGGTTCTTGGCAAAGCCAAGCTGCCTCCCCCAGTCCAGCTTTCAGCACTGCCAGCACTAGCGAGGAGGTGCCCTGACCTGCTGGGGGTGCCGGTTGAGCCTTTGGCAGAGGGAATGGGGCTGAAAGGAACAGGACATCCTCACCTGAGGGACCAGGTTGCCTTTGAGGAGCTGCCTCCCCTCCCCACCCCATCCCTTCTTCTCTTCACTTCCTTCCTTCTGATCTTCCTTTCTCTGTTCATTCTATCATTCCTTTTTGTTTATTCATTCTTTCACTCATTTATTTGTTTATCCAATCATTTGTTCTGTTTGCCAGTTCATTCATCCATTCAACCATCCATTTGTTTATTCATTCATTCAACGATTTTTTCCTTTGTTCATCCATTCATTTATTTATTGATTTGTTCAGTCATTCAATCCTTTGTTCATTTATTCAGCCGTTTGTTCAATCAGACATTTTTTGTCCATTCATTCACTCATCCATCCATTCATTTATTTAATCCTTGATTTGTTCATCCATTATTCATTTATTCATTCATTCATCCAACAGATACGTGCAAAGCATTCACTCTGTGCCAGGCTGGGTACTGGGTTTGGGGATAGAGCTTTGGACCAGGTGCACAGTCCTGCCTACCTACTGGAGTCCCAGTCAGATGGGGGAGCCCGTTCCCTCTGTTGCCCTGGGGGGCTTGTCCCACCCCCTGCCTTCTCATTCTGCCTGTCCTTTGTCCAGTGGCAAAAGCTGGAGCAGAGGGGCTACTATGGTAATTTGGCCCTTGGTGTCTTCCTGTACTTCCAGAGCTCCCCCTTTCGCCAGAGTTTATACCTGGAGCTAAGAGGGCCCAAGGGTCAAGAAGAGGCTGGGGCCAACTCAAGGCTTTCCAGGCACAGCCAGCAGGGGGCTCCCTTGAGACCCCACCCCACCCCAGCCCCATATGTTTCTGTGGCTGTCACTTGGGCTCCAGCGTGAGAACAGGAATCCCTACCCCGTCCCAGACTGTGGAATACCTCCCCCACCCCAAGCACTGGATTAGGAACACAGCAAGCTCTCAGAGTAAAACAAAGCCTCTGTGTCTGGCCTTATCCTAGGCATGTCACACACATTATTTTTAATGCTCACAGCACAGAGTGAGGAAAGTATTTCTGTGATCACTTTATAACTGAGGAAATGACGCCCAGAGGGATGAAGGCACTTGCTCACAGTTATGCAGCTCATAGACATTAGAGCTGGGAATTGAATCTGGGTCCGTTTGGCCCCACAAGCCTGTGCATTCCTCTTCATTGAGGCAGGGTGGTTGGAGGTACACAAACCCCAGAGCCAGATGGCCTGGGTCCTAATCCTCCCTTCCCCACTTACCAGGTGTGGGACGGTGGACAAGTTACTTAACCACCCTGTGCCTTGGTATTCCCATCTGTAAAAGTAGGTCTAATCATGGCAGTGAGCTCAGTCTAGATGGTGTAGGGGTTTGGGTGCTGGTTAGGGCAAGTCTGTGTGCAGCTCCCCAGGACTGGAAATACCACAACTCTCACCTCTGCTGGGGTCCCTCAAAGGCCAGGCTCTCCTGGGGATGGGGGTTTCAGCCTGGGAGTGGGCTTGGGGGTGGGGAAGCTGGAACTGGGCTCCCCCGCTGTGATTTATGGGGGAGCCGATAATGAAGCTGGCTGGCAGCAAATAATCAGACGTGAAAATCTTACCATTTAATTAACCAAAAGTAAATGACCAAGGGCCCTGGGAAGAAGGGAGTCCTGGTCACCCTGGAGACAGTTACAGCTGTGGGCTCAGAGCAGAATCACTCATTTATTCATCACTCTTTCATTCCCATTGGCACAACCCTTGTAGTTCCAATGGGGTATTGTCATCTCCATTTCTCAGAGGGGAAAGCTGAGGCCCAGAGAGTGGAAGGGCCCAGCCAGAGCCCCACAGAAGTCAATATGTGGCCTGGGACTTCATCCTGTGGCCCCTGAAACCAGGGCTGCAGCCCACGCTCTTCCTTCCCATCCTGACTTAGCATCTCTTCCTGTCCATCTTTTCAAATGCTCCTGTTGCCCTCCTTCCCCCAGGAAGGCCTACAGCCTGCTGCAGCCCAGGAGAGCTCTTTCACGGGATGAGCCGCTCCCGGTGACCCTGGGTCATGTGTGGTCAGGGGCAGAGCTGTGTTCGAAACAGCCCTGACTAACTTGCCCCTCCTATCTGTGCTTGGGTTCAAAGAAGATACCAACCTGCTTCCACCGAGTTGATGTTCCCAAGTCAGTGGACTCATTTGGTGGGAGCAATAGAGTCACATGTCAATGAGTGGACAGACCCTGGGAACATGAACCAAACTCTGAGTAGGAGCCAGCCTCTCCTTTTCTTTTACTTACTGTTCAGGTGTCAGTAACTGACTTTGAATCCCTGCTCACTGGCATTCTGTATAATGGGTACATGCCAGCCAATTAAACAGAGAAGGGAGAAAGTAGCAGGAGCAGAGGGGAGAGAGAGCCAGCATGTATGTCCCAGTGTCCCATTTGTGTTGTTGTTACTTTCTTTCTATTTTAAAAAAAAAATTTTTGGTATCTCATTTTTAATTTAAAAGAGAGCTAACATTTTGGAGCCCTGTACAATGTGCCGAATACTGTACTAAGTGCTTCATGCAACTAGTTCATTTGGTTTTCACAATAGCCCTGTGAAAATAGCCCTTTTTCTAATCTCCATTTTCCAGCTATGGCAAATAAGGCCCAGAGAGGGGAAGTGACTTCCCCAAGGACACACAGCTAGCAAGAGACTGAGCTGGGACTGAAGCCATGTCAGTCTGAACCCAAACCCATGGTCTTTGCCAGTTCTCTCTATTGCCTCCCTGTTCATGAGCTGGCAGGGCAGAGTCAGGGAAACTGTAGAAACCTTAGTCTTAAGACACGAGAAATGGACAATTTTTTGCAGGTCCCAGAAGAATGGCTGATATGAGCAGGAGAGAAGATGGATTTGATGGAGGGGTGGATCTGAGGCCCATAGGCGCATTGGGAGGCAGTGGGGCAAGGGAGAAGAGGGAAGGTAGGGTAAGACTTGGGGATGGCTGACAGCACACAGTCTGAGTCAGACAAACCTGGGTTTGCATCGTGGCTCTGCCACCCACTCTCTTCGTGGTCTTGGGCAAGTCCCTTCCTCTCGGTGAAGCCTAATAATAGGGCTGGCCTCTCAGAGTCATAGAGGTGACTACATAAGATAATGCAGGTTTGTGCTCAGCAGAATGTGCCTGGTATACAGTAAGTACCCAATAATGTGAGCCAATATTGTTTCTATTAGTGATGTAGGTTAGTATTAATATTTAATAATAATCACTCCTTTTTTTGCAGAATTTTACTAAGAATCAGAGATAATATTTTCAAAATTCCTAGAACAGTAGCTGGTACATGTTGGGCACTTCACAAATGTAAGTATTCTAAGTATTTTGTAAAACAGACATTTATTTATGTGCATATATGTACAGAAGAGAGTGTGGAAGGAACAATATCAAAATATCAATGGTGATTTTTTTTCTCCGGGACAACAGAATTGCAGGTGATTTTTTTCTTCTTTGTGATTTTCTGTGTTTTCCCACATCCTTAGCAATGAGGAGGTATTGTTTTTGCAACTGGAAGGCAAAGGCATTTAAAAACAAAGCCAGAAACAAGGAAGCTGTCCTGGCCAGGTCTGCAGGGCCTCTCCCTGCCCCCCAGCTGTCATCCCCAACGGAGTGCTTCATTTCGGGGGGGAAGGGGGCCTGGAGAGTTGGAGCCACCCTGCCCTCCACAGGCCTCAGACCCTGGATCCCTGGAGCTCCAAACTTGGCAGTTAGGACTTTCATCTCAGGCTCCTTTCCCCAGGGATCCCTGAGGCTGGACTGTGACCTGGGGTCTTTCTGATGCTTCAATGAAGTTGGGGGCACCTCCCGGGCATCCACCAGGGCTCCAGTCCCCCCAAACCTCAGGGGCACCCCAGTTTCTTCCTTCCCACCCCAGCATGGCCCCGCCACCCCCAGCTGATGGCATATGGAATGCAGAGACAATAGAGGCTGAGTGTAACCACTGTTTACAGAAAAAAATGGTACAAGATTTATTTATTGGAAGGTGACTGAGGAATATGAATTCTACACTCCATTTAAAATGCTTTTTATTTCCCTCAGCCTTGGGGCTCAGAGTACATCTAATTTCACCCACAGCTATAATTCTCTACCAAACAGTTTCTGCTGCTCCTCTGGGGTCCCCAGGAACCGAGTTAGTTTATGTCTGCCACTGATGAGGCTCAGGCAGGGGCAGCAACGCTACATGCCAGCGAGCACAGAGGCCCCTCCCGCCCAGCCCCCACCCTGACATGTATGTTCAGACGTGTGTGTGCTCACCGGGCCGGGAGCCCCGGCAGCCCCAGCTGGGGACTGTGGTGTACCCATGGCGCCAGGCCCCCTGGCCTGCGGATGGCTTGAATTCGAGCCGCCAAGTGGCCCATATCTCACGCTGGACATGTTGATTGCTCCAACCTCAGAGCTAACAAACAATTAGTTTGTTAGTATATTTATCCTGTGAACATTGGAGCCTGTGATTACAAATCCAATAGCGGGATTGTGGTAGCATTTGGAGATAAATCTGTGCTCCGGGCCTGGTGGTGTCAGTGGTGGGGGTAGGGGGTGGGCAATGGGAGGGGGAGGGAAGGCATTTCAGTAGACTGGCCTGCCTGTCCCTGTGGTGGTTTTTCCAGTTGCTTGTCAGCCTGTCTGTCTATTGGCCTGCTTGTCCGTCTGGATGCTTCCCAGCCCACTTGTCTGTTTGCCTGTCTGGCTCCTTCTCAGGTTTGTTGCTCGGGATCCCCAAAGCTGGGCTATGACCCAGCTATGGCTCTCTGTCCTTCCCTCTATAGCAGGTTCTGGGGCTGTAGAAATATAATTGAAGGTCACCAGCCCTGGAGTCGCCCACATTTTAGTTGGAGAGACAGATGACACCAACCGAAGGTGATCAGTACTGGACAGAGGGCTGGGTGGGGGGAGCACTTGGGAGCTCCCAGGAGGAAGGGGGTGACTCTTTTGCCTTTCCTATCTCTCCTCAGGGGTCTCCTATATTAAAAATAAAAGCCCAAGCCCCGCCTCAACCACCTACATCATTACATTTCCTTCATTCATGCAGGTCTTGACCCACTGCCCTTAATCCCCTCTCCATCACCCACTAAACCCCGTCGCCTCCTTGAAGTGAAATTTGATGCTATTATGGACCTGCATCCTCCTGGTCTCTTACTCCCTGGGGGCACCATCAGGCTCCCTCCTCTCTGTGACTTCCTCCTCTTGCATCTGCCACAGTGCTGTGGTCCATTCTCTGGCCATGTCTTCTCCAGATCTTCCTCTTCGTCTCCTTGCTTCTTAACTATGGCTGTTCTCTGGGGCCAGCTCTCAGCCCTCTGCTCCTCTCTCTCTTTCCTTATCCCTCCTGTGTGGGTTTATCCATTTTTCCCTTCTTACATTATAGCAATTCACACATCTAGCCTCCAGCCCGGAGTTCTCCCATGTTGTTGTTGTTAGGTGCTGTCGAGTTGGTTCCAACTCACAGCACCCTGTGTACAACAGAAAGAAACACTCCCTGGTCCTGCGCCATCCTCACAATCATTGTTATGCTTCAGCCCACTGTTGTAGCCACTGTGTCAATCCATTTTTTTGAAGGTTTTCCTCTTTTTTGCTGACCCTCTACCTTACCAAGCATGATGTCCTTCTCCAGGGATTGGTCCCTCCTGATAACATGTCCAAAGTACACGTGAGACCAAGGAGCTTCCAAGGAGCATTCTGGCTGTACTTCTTCCAAGACAGACTTCTTTGTTCTTCTTGCAGTCCGTGGAGTTCTCCCATAGTCCTGGGTTTTCCAGGTCTTTCACCCACTGTGCCTCTGAACTCAGGGTCTAGCCAGGTCTACCATCCTTCCAGTCACCAAACCATACCAGGGAGTGGTCAGTCATCCTTGATGAGTTCTTGTCCTTCACCCCAGCCAGCGAGTCACTCAGGACTGTCAAGTTCTCCTCCTAATACTTCTCACACCTGCTCTCTCCATTCCTCCTCTCACTGCCATGTCTAAGCTACCTGTATCTCTCAATGGCTTGTCTACAGCAGCCTCCCAACCGGCCCCTCAGTCCCAGGTGCGCCCCCTACCACGATCCCCAACAACTGCATCCCAGCATTCCTAAACGTTGGAGAGAAGGGCAAAATCTGTAAGAGGGGGATAATAATTCTTGCTCATTAGGGATGTTGGTGGAATTTAACGAGCACTCAGTGACTATTAGTGACCAATACGTATTTAGTATCTTCTATGTGTTTGATCCCATGCCACAAAACTTACCTGATGGTTCTATTTAATTTTCACAACTACCTTATGAAGCAGGTACTATTATTAGCTCCATTTTACAGATGTGGAAACTAAGACTCGAAGAGTTAAATAAGCAGCCCAAAGTCCACGGCTCTGCTCTGAAATGCTCCCTGGGCTGACTCAGGAGGCACATGTTTCAAGTTAGGCAGAGCACCTGGACCTTAGCAGTGGCTCAGGGCCTGTGACCACCCTTCCTCTGAGGACCAAGGCCATCTGAGGGCTCTATGGGGTCCCCTGGGTTTGTAAGGAGGGACCTCAGGACCTTGGCCAGTGTTCAGACTCCCATCGGCCTTAGCCTTTTTTTTTTAAATTGAGATATAATTCACATACTATAAGATTCACCCTTTTCAAGTGTACAATTCAGTGTTTTTTTGGTATATTCACAAGGTTGTGAAACCATCACCACTATCTAATATCAAAACATATTCATCACTCCAAAAAGAAACCCTCTACCCAGCAGTCACTCCCTATTTTCCCTTTCCTGTAGCCCCTGGCAACCATTAATCTAGTTTCTGTCTCTATGGATTTGCCTATTCTCGACACTTCATATAAATGGAATCATACAATATGTGACCCTTTGTGTCTGGCTTCTTTCCCTTAGCACAGTGTTTTCAAGGTTCATCCATGTTGTAGCATGTATTGGTACTTCATTCTTTTTATGGCCAAGTTATAGTCCATTGTATGGATAGACCACATTTTGTTTATCCATGCATCCATCAATGGACATTTGGGTTGTTTCTACTTTTTGGCATTTATGAATAATGTAGCTATGAACATTTTTGTACAAGTTGAGTCTTGAACCTAGCTCTATCTGACTGCAAAATCCCAATTTTAAACCCAAAACTAAACTGTCTCTTAATTGGCCGGATAAAGTTTGTGGGAAGAAACAAGATAGGAAGAGGAGGGGGCTTGGCAAAGGCAGTGGGTTCCTTTAGTATTCCTTAGGCCTCTTGTTCCCTTTCTCCCACCAGCTCCCAGGGCTGCCCTTAGCTGGGCATATTACTGGACACATGGGCGTATTATTAAACTCAAACCCCTCTTGTAGGCCCAGGCATGCCAGGTCAGAATGATCTCTGAGAGATGGAGCCCCCTCCTCCATGTTATAGGTGGGGATCAGAGAGTGAAGTGCCAGGTAGAGCTAGGATTCAAATCCAGCTCACTTGCATCTAAAGCCACTAAGGGTATGCATGTGTGTGTGTGTGTGTGTGTGTGTGTGTGTGTGTGTGAGGTGGCAATGGTTGGCTTGGCACAGAGGACCATGCTGTGTGCCCAATAGGTGAAGGTGGATTTAAGCGAGGCCCACAGAGTACGTGAGGTGCGGCACAGGCTAATCAATTTCT
>NW_004443974.1:10357815-10359938 GCF_000243295.1 Trichechus manatus latirostris
TGGGCTCATAGTAGGTACTAAAGTAATAGTAATTTATTATTGTTGTTTTCTTGTTAACACAAGTCTAGACTCTATTCCCTACCCTCTTTGAGGTTGGAATTTGACCTGCTTCCTACTTACACATCTAGTTCTGAAAAGGCTCAACCTATATTGAGATGGGGTAAGACCCACCTCTGAATCTCTGGGTCCTAAGTTAATGGGCTAATTTCTGGGCCTATAACCTGCGAGTTGTAGACTCTCACAAAATCTTCCCTACTCCATCAGTCAAAAGTACTATTACTGGGCCTACCTCCCGCCACCCCCACACAGACCTACTCCCACCTTGGAAACTAGCTTAAATTTGTTCCCTGAAGAGGCAAAGATGGACATAATCCTGATCTTACCTAGGGATGATAATGATCATTGCCATTTATGGGGCATTTACCACTTTGTACTTTAGCTTTATCTGAAGAGTCAGAGTTGGCAGACCTTCTTCTGGCAGCCTAACCAGCACTAGGCTGCTGTAGGTTACTGGGAGCCAGATCTCAGGATCTTCAATCTCTGATCCAGGGAGCTTTGAATGGCCAAGCCCTGCTGAGAGGAAATGAGGCTTATGTCATAGATCAATGTAGGAGAGTGGGCAGAAGAGGCTCTGCCAGTAGGAACAGGTGGGAGAATCTTGGTGTCTGAAGAAACAACTTTGAAGGTGAACCAGATCTCCCAGTTAGGAAGCAGAGTGATGAAGAGGCTACGAATGCATACTCTGGAGTTATTAACTCATTCATTCATTCATATTCATTGAGAGTTTCTTGTTTGTCAATTTCTGGTATAGGCAACAGGAATGGACACATAAGTCACTAAGTTTACAGTCTACATGTGTATGAATCCTGCTCCTCTGCCTCTGGCTGTGTGAGCTTGGATGAGCCAATAGCCTCTCTAATCTCAGGATTTCTATCTGCAAAATGAAGATAATAGTATCACCTACCTCACTGAGTTGCTGGAGAATTAATTAGGATAATGTACGTAAAAGGATTAACACAGATCCTGGCGCACAATCCATGCTCAATAAATGTAGACAAAATACTGCCTTTTTGGACAATTTATCAGTTCATTGTGGATCCCAGCCTGATAATCAATTTCTGGGGATGGCCAATGCAGGAAGAGGAAGCTCAGAGATCCCTACAGGGCTAATGAGGAGCATATCTGCCTCTGGAGCAGTACCTGACAGTGCTCCTCTATAGAAAGATTTCTTTAGATTCAGAATCTTCCACAGAATCGGTAACCCTAGGCTCCTTATAGTCTCAGTCTCCAGATAAGTGTCCTCCTGGACCCTCTGATTAGAGCGTGGAAAGGGTGAGTGTGTGGTGTGGACAGCTGCAGGGAAAAGAGTAAAGTCCCACCTAGAACCCTGGACAGAGTCCGTGCTGCTGCTGTCCGTGGTCCTGATTGCCTTCCACCATGCCTCTCACTTTGGGGGAAATCAGACTGGAGTGAAGCTACTCAGGGAATGTCTGGGTGCATGTGCACCCAGATCAGTGATTGAACAGACCTCAGTAAATTGATTTAATCTGACCCCTCCCTCAATCTGCAGGCATCAGGGACTCCACACCAGGCAGGAAAAGAGAATGGCTGGAGGAAGAGTAACATCATGGGATGACAACCCTGGCCTTCAAACAACTCCCCTCCATGCTCAGCAAAACTTGCAGAGGCCAAATCCCTCACTCACCAAAAGAAATTGGAAGAAAACAGTAGGCTACGTTTTCTGAGAGCCAGGCTCTTTACAAGTGCCAGGCTATTTCATTTAGTCTTCACAATTACCTGTGAAGTAGGGACTTACAAATATACATATGAGGAAGCAGAGGCACAGAGAGGTTAAGTAGCTTACCTAAGTTCACAAAGAAAGGAAGTGAGCAGAGCTGGGGTTTAAACTCAGAAAATCTAAGTCTAGAGCCTCCTCTCAGCCACTGAGATATGACATCTCAGAGCCAGACAGAGAGAACAGCGTCTTGACAGTGCTTCAGCCAGAGGTCTCTGAGTACATTTTTGACCAAGACTGTACAACACCTTGCAAGCAGGCTGGGGAGGGCACTGCTCTAGTCTTCATCTAGAGGGGAATCCCTGTCATCTCTTTTCAGCTTCCCCTA
>NW_004443974.1:10360644-10364629 GCF_000243295.1 Trichechus manatus latirostris
CAACATTTTGGTTAGCAGGCGAGCTTTTAACCACTGCACCCCTAGGGCTACAATACTTAAAAACCCTTCCTCTAATAGTTAAAAACAATTTTTAGAATACCTCAAATGTCTTCACGCTCTATTAACAGACTATAGGACACAACCCAGTAGGATGTGTGTGTCTGACTCAGTGGCCGTGAGAGATGTTTTGAATGTGACTATTTTTATGTGTGAGATGTGACTCTGTATGGGGATAAATATATGTGTTTTCTCTACATGATTTTGTGTGAGAGAGAGCTTGATCCTTGGGTGAGACTGTGTGTGCCATTTCAAGGAATGAGTCATCTCTCTTCCCCTTTCCTTCCCTTCCTTTCCCTTCCCTTCCCTTCCCTTCCCTTCCCTTCCTTTCTCTCTCTGCCTTGGAATTTGCATGTTTATGTGCATGATCCTATATCTATCTGTGTATTTCTCCGAAAATTTGTTGTGTGACTTACTGGGTATGATTGTGTGTCTTCCACAAGATCAGATATATCTATATGTGTGGGCGTCAACATGTTCGTGTACATGCATGTGGACCTGCTTGCTGTTTAAGTGCCTATCTCTGTAACTCACGGTGTCATGAGCCATGAATATGGCCGTCTGTGGGGGTGTGATGCTGACATCGTGCCAGAAACCAGCCTCCTTCACCCAACCAAGTTCCTGACTTTTCCCCTGAATGGCAAAGTTATTTCTTTGAAACGCTTCCAGCACCTGGCTTAATAGACCTTCCTGCAAGCATATTCCCAGTTCTGCACTGCTCCCCAGTGACTGGGGACCTTTTGTCAAGCACATATGAAATTAAGTGAAATAAAAATCATATTAAAAATTATTACCGTCTAACAGCCATTAGTCTGCACACTGCTGTCAGCCTGTGATGGATTTCTCACTTACTTCAATGAATGTTCTAACGACAGTGATAAAATCACTCAGAAAAAAATAGAATAAACTGTTAACCCTCTCTCTGTCGACACTTGTTTTTCTTTGAGAAAAATACAATAAAGGATCTTGGTGGAAGAGGTAGAGCTATTTATGACTCTAGGAACTGAGAGATGAGCTGGGTGCTAGGCACTGGGCTTCAGCCTCTGAGATGTAGGGGAGCATTTTCCTCCAGACTTGAGACTTGGGCTCTAGTTTCTGAGCTCTGAACTGAGATTTGGGCTCTGGGTTAAAACCTGAGCTGTTCCTGAGTCAGATCAGGTAGGGCCTGGTTCTTGTATTTTAAACTTTAAACGAGGTTAGTTTATTTTTTAAAAGATTTGTTAAGCATATACATTTGATAGGAAGGCCCAGGTGAGCAATAATGTGTATCTGAGCTGAAGCAGTGACCGAGGAGATGCGGACAGTGGGCATATTAGAAAGATGCTTAAAAGGTAGAATAGACAGGGCTGGATAATGGGTTTTATTTGCAGTAGAGAGAGTGAGGTATCATGGATGTTTATCACTAAAGTGATTAGAGGATGGAGGATATTATTCACTGAGATAGGGAGCAGATGTTCTTTCTAGAGCAGGAGGGATGAGTTCAGTGTTGAGTTCATTGAGTTTGGGGAGCCTCTGGACATCCCAGGTGGCCGTAGTAAGGCTTCTGGACTTCTGGGTCTGGAGCTCCAGAGAAGACAGATTTGGGTATCCTTGGCACTAGGGTCAGGGTAGAAGCCAAGGAGTGGCTGAGATCACCCAGGGAGCGTGGGGAGTGAGGAGAGTCACTTGAGGACAAATAGCCATTGAGAAAAACCCAGAAGGATACAGAGAAGGAGTGGCTGGGAAGGACGAAGGAGTATAGGAAAGTGTGATGTTACAAAGTCAAGGGGAGCGGGGGAGAATATTTCAAGAAGGAAGCAGTGGTCAGCAAAGTAAAATACTGCAAAAATTTAGATAGGAACTGAAAAATTTAAAAGATCATATGGTGGTCACTGGCAACTAGATTCAGAGGAATGAGAGAAGGGGGAGGGAAGTCAGGTGCAGATATACACTCACGTGCAGAGTCCCTGAGACACCCATTTGCTCTGGGAAGGATGGCTGGGACTCAACCTGACCCAAAAGCAGAAATGGGTATGTGGACCTCCTAGGGCCTCAGCCATTGTGATCTGGGACCTTGTGATGGTTAAAGTTCCATGTCAACTTGGCTAGGCCATGATTCTCAGTGGTTTGGCAGTTACGTAATGATGTAGTTTGGCATTGATGTAATGATGTAATTTGGCAGTTATGTAATGATGTAGTTATCCTCCATTTTGTGACATAATCACCTCCGTGATCTGATCTGATGTGATCA
The DNA here is from genome assembly GCF_000243295.1 of Trichechus manatus latirostris. NCBI lineage: Eukaryota > Metazoa > Chordata > Mammalia > Sirenia > Trichechidae > Trichechus > Trichechus manatus. The sequence continues at coordinate 10,362,932 of NW_004443974.1, forward strand.
GCCAATCAGTTGTAAGGAGAGTTTCCTCAAGGGTGTGGCCTACATCCATATATATGTATGTTCTGGCAAATCTTGCTGGCTTTTGCTTGCTCTGGATCCTGCATTCAGCTCGTCATCATCTGACCTCCGTTTCTTAGGACTTGAGCCAGTGGCCTGTCATATTGCCTGCCAGTCTTGGGATTCATCAGCCTTTGCAGCCTGTGAGCCAGCAGCCTGCTATCTGATCTGCTGATCTTGGGTTTGTCAGCCCCTGCAGCTATGTGAGTCAGGAGATGCCTCTAGCCTGATGCCTGACCCACGGATTTGGGACTTGCCAGCCTCTACAACTGTGTGAGCCATTTCCTTGAGATAAATCTCTCTCTCTCTCTCTCTCTCTATATATATGTATATATATACACTTCACTGGTTTTACGTCTCTAGAGAATCCAGCCTAAGACAGACTTCTAAAGCTGTCTGCTATATTCAAGTTCACAGACTGTCTGAGGCAAACACAAAAGAGGACAGGAATGTCCACTGGGCCCTGCCTTGGCTTATACAGACAGAGTGTGGAGCCTTCCTGGTGTCACTTTGTGAGGGAGGGACCCCTGCTCCATCCTCAGGACCCCAAAGTTTCACAGGTGCCGCTAATTGCTTTGGAGGGTGGGCTCTGGGATCTTTGGGTGAGGGCAGGGGCCTTGAGGAAGACAGCGGCAGATGAAAGATGATGCCATGGAGGGGGATGGGTATTCCCTACTGGACAGACTGTCATGTCTCCTCCCATCCATGAGGCATGGTCCCCACTGCAGGCTGGGAGAATAGAGTCCCTCACCCTCTCCCCAGAGCCTCCTTTGTGAGAAAGGCAGGTGCCAGTGCTGTTCGCAAAGAGTGTGAAACAACTGAGGTTGAGCAAGGAGAGGGGATGTATAGCCAGCCAGTGGCAGAGTGGGGAATAGGACTATTTCAGACACAACACATGATCTTCCCAAGTTAGGCTGGAAGAGGTCTGCTGCTGGGCTTTGATCTCCTCCCTCCCCTCTCAGTAGGGAGATGTACCCCTTGCCACTGTTGGGACAGTGTGGACCTACATTTGTGAGGCAAATTGGCCAAAGAGGATGGATAGTACTTCAGGGTCTTGCTTCCCCTGTAAACACAGCATGCAGACATGCACACATGGATACACCAATAAGACTCAAATTCTTTCTCCTTGTCACCTAAAACCAAAAAAGGCAAACCAATTGTCATTGAGTTGATTCTGACTCATGGCGAGCCCATGTGTGTCAGAGTACAACTGTGCTCCATAGGGTTGAAAACCTGGCTGATTTTTTGGAAGTAGAACACCAGGACTTTCTTCTGAGGCATCTCTGGGTGGACTCAAACCTACAACCTTTTAGTTAGTGGCCGAGTGCGTTAATGATTTGCACCACCCAGGGACTCCCCCACGTTATCTACTTTCCCTTTTTTGCTTTGTAGGGCTGGGATGATGTCTGATCTTTTGAATTCAAATAATCAAACCCATTTTATCTGGCAGAAGCTCAAGGGGATTTTTTTTCAAGGACCAGGGTGTCTTGCATAACCCAGGGGCAGGAAATGCAGCTGGTCTTGGGGAGGCCTGGGAGCAGAGTCAGAGAGCCATCGGGTTCCAGGCAGCCTTGCCCTCCACCTCTCCCTGTGTCTCAGCTGAGCATCTTTGTGTGCATGTTCCATTCTTCTCTCTGCAGC
>NW_004443974.1:10365472-10376109 GCF_000243295.1 Trichechus manatus latirostris
CACAGAGGAGAAGGGTTGGGGCTATGGCAAACTAGGCAGATGTCTGCCTGGGATCCCAGCAGGAGACTATCAGGGCAAACTGGGGGTGTTCATGAAGGGTCAGGCCTGGGGGCTTCAGCTTGAAGCTCATGGGTGTACCCAGGGATGGAATAGGGTGTGGGATTTATGGAGCATTCTCAGCTTACCAACACCACTCCCAGGCACGAAGGACTCTGGATCTGTCACCAGGCTGGGCTCTCATTGGCTTAGGCTTGTGCAGAGTGGTGCCCCAGGGGCAGCTAGAAGAGGCTGGAGCCAGCAGGGGTGACATGGTAGGCAGCCGTACTCCTGGTCCACAGCATGTTCTCCTGAGCACATCTCCACTTCAACCCCTTGTCCTAAGTTCAATCCATGTATCTTCTCTAGGAGCTCCTCTGTTCTTTGAGTGTCCAAGGCCAAAGCTTCCCTCTTGGAGTGTCCTCATTCCTAGGGAGGTAGGACAACCTGATATCTAAGAATGTGGACTTTGCAGGCAGACAGGCCTGGGTTTGAATCGTTGATCTGTCATCATCAGCTAAAAGAACTTGGGCAGATTTCTTCCGAGTCCCTGTTTCCTCCTTTATAAAGTGGGGGTGATGACACCCCTCCTCCATGAGGTTGCTATGAGGAGGAACTGGGATCATGTATGCCAAATGCCTTCCACAGAGCAGGTGCTCAATGGGTGTCTTAGTTATCTAGTGCTGCTGTAACAGAAATACCACAGGTGGATGGCTTTAACAAAGAGAAATTTATTTTCTCACAGTCTAGTTGGCTAGAAGTCCAAATTCAGTGCGTCAGATCCAGGGGAAGGGTTTCTCTCTCTGTTGGCTCTGCAGAAAGGTCGTTCTCACCAATCTTCCCCTGGACTAGGAGCTTCTCTGTGCAGGAATCCTGGGTCCAAAGGACATGCTCTGCTCCCGGGGCTGCTTTCTTGGTGGTATGAGGTCCCCAACTCTCTGCTTTCTTTTCTTTCCTTTAATCTCTTGTAAGATAAAAGGTGATGCAGGCCACACCCCAGGGAAACTTCCTTTACATTGGATCAAGGATGTGACCCAAGTAAGAGTGTTACCTCCCACCCTAATCCTCTTTAACATAACCCAATCTTGCCTCATTAACCACAGGCAGAAATTAGGATTTATAACACATAGGAAAATTACATCAATCACGAAATGGAGGACAACCACACAATACTGGGTATCATGGTCTAACCAAGTTGACACGTATTTTGGGGGGACACAATTCAATCCATAATGATGGGTGTAGCCAATATTGATCTAATTCATCCTTGTGTCCAAAGCCTAAGTCATGCCCCTCCCATTCCGAGAGACATACCTCCTGTCTATTTCTCTGCTCTGTGTAGCTGGTAGCTTAGCATAGGGCTGAAGTTTTCAATGAACTGCTGACCAAAGAGACTACTGGGGAAGAAGCTATGTCCCTTCTGAATGGGATCTGGGGTGGTCTGTGGATGTGCTGCTGTCAGCCCCTTCCTTCCCCCTAGGCACTGTGAGGACCTGCTTCCTGAGCAGCCCTGGCCTCCTTGTTGCTACATCATCCCTGAACTTTAGACTCAGCAGCATCCTGCCATCCTTGGCTGGGAGCAGAGCGCACACCCAGCTGTGGGCAGAGAACAGGGCCTTTTTCCACAGTAGCTTCTGGCCTGTTACCCGCAGGGACAGGAAACCTTCTAAGAGGGCCCCTGAGATGCTGACAATGTCATGCTGGGGACATGGGGCTGTGGCCAGAGGGAGGGAGGGACTTGGGAGGCAAGGATAAGGGGGTAACCTTGGCACCTTGGGAAGCAGGGCCTGGATTAGGAATGTGAGGGAGTGACTGTGACTCCAAGGACCATCTTGGCACCAAGACCCAAGCCTAGTCTTGGGGATAATGTTCAGAACCATCAGCCCCAGGCCTGGGATGAAGCTACCCCTTCCAGCCTGGAAAAGTCACCACACAGAGGTGATGGGTTCCTCTAAGACTTGGCCCAAGAACTTCTGGTGGTGTCTCTCATGATGGTTTTGGGGAACAGTAATTCAGGCTGTTCCTGGGACTGAGGCTCATCAAATATTTCCTATAGTCCTACTGTGTGCCAGGGATTGCAATTGATTTGGCAGATAGGCTCACGGAGGAGGACACTAATCCAACCACCACACCACTATCCATGGTAAACAGTGACAAATGCTGTTTAAAAAAAAAAAAAAAAGTCTGAAGAGCTGTAAGAATATATAATAGGGAGTCTAATTTTGATAGTCGGATCAGGGAATTTAAGCAGAGACTTGAGGGATTAAGAAAGAACCAGGAAAATGGGGCAAGGAGACTTGGAAAGGTATTCCAGGTTGAAGGGACCCCACCGGATGAGAGAGATGACCAGTGAGTGAGCTGAGAGGGAGGGGAGAGAGGGTGGGGGTGCTGGAGAGGCAGGGCCTTGGAGGCCATGGGGAGCCACTGAAGGGCATTAAGCAGAGGAGCAATGAATTCAGGTTTATATGTATATTTGTTTTATTATGGTAAAATACATATAACAAAAATAGCCATTTTAATCATTTTTAAGTGTGCATTTCAGCGACATTAATTATATTCACCATGTTGTGCAACAATCACCACTATGTATTTTCAAAAGTTTTCATTACTCCAAACAGAAACTCTGTACCCCTTAAGCAATAACTCCCCATCCCCCTCTCCCCCCAGTCCTTGGTAATCTCTAATAACCAAAGATATATTTGCCTATTCTAGATATTTCATGTAAGTGGGATAATACAATATTTGTCCTTTTGAGTCTGACTTATTTCACTCATAGTCATAATATGCTTATTTCGTCATAAGCATAATGTTTTCAAGGTTCATCCATATCGTACCATGTATCAGAACTTTATTTATCTTTATGGCTGAATAATATTCCACTGTATGGATATACCATATTTTGTTTATCCGTTCATCTGTTGAAGGACACTTGGGTTGTTTCTACTTTTTGGCTAATGTAAATAATGTTGCAATGAACACTGGTGTACAAGAATCTGTTTGAGTTCCTGCTTTCAAGGGTCAGGTTTATGTTTTAAAAAGAACATGGAGGCTGCTGTATGGAGGGGGAGGGCAGGTGGGGGATGGGCAATGGCAGCTGGATGACAAGTTAGGAGGCTCCTACACTTGTCTAGGATTTGTGCTGGAGCAGATGGGCAAGACCAAGGGAGGGAGGAGATGAGGCCTCAAAGACAGGTAGGGCCATGTCTCATAGCAAGGACAGCCCAGATATGAATCCAATCCTGGTAACATCCATGGGGCCTGGATCAAGCAGAACCTGAAGCTGGACCTAGCTGTGGATATTTCAGTCACACGAGCCAACAGATTCCCTTTGTGCTTAAGCCACTGGGAGCTGGGTTTTCTGACTCTTCAAACAGAAGATTCCTAATGGACACATAGGGAAGGAGAGCAGGAGGGATTGGCAAGAGGAGTCTAGAGGGGGCCAAACCTGCTCTATGGATCCCTTAGAAGCCTGTCAGTGTAGACACAAACAAGTGTAGACACAAACATCCCTACCCCGCTGAGGCCTGAGGCTCACAGATAATCTCATCATCAACAACAACAGCAACAATAACAATTCTCCTTTACTGAGCCGTCTGCACCTGGCATTGGTATCACATCCTGGCAGCCAGGGTGGGGATGGAGAAGGAGGAAGAGAGGATGAGGTCGTGTCCATTCATGAGTGCAGTGCGATTGATTACTGATTGATTACTTTTGTGGGGCCTTTCCAGCCACGGTCTTGTAACCCCCACCCAGGTGATTGGGCTGGACTGTGTGATAGGGTAATTGAAGGGGATTGGTCAGTTTTGCCTTAAAAGAGAGCCAATTCCAGAGCAGAGGAGAAGAACCCACCACCATTAAGGAAGGAGAGACCAGTAGGAGAGACCCGGCAGCAGGAGATAGTGCAGTGGGCTTCCTGGTCCACGGAGAGAGAAAGCTGAGTGCCTTTGGGCAGAGACTGAGGGCCAGGGGGAGGCGTGCCTGTGAGCACAGCTGGGAAGAGGCTGTGCTGATGAAAGAACCGTATCCTGTGTGTTCCTGAGCTTGAACTGTAACCTGTTACTTCCCTAATAAACCCCATAGTCATGAGTATGATCTTTGAGTATGGTCATGAGTATGGTCATGAATTGCAATGAACTATCGAACCCAGCAGAGAAGTAGAGAGTGCTGTGTGAGGGACAGTTAGTGTCAGAATTAGCAAAGATGGTGGAGAGAGGAAGCGTATCTGGACTCTGCCTCATGGGAGTAGGCCTTTCACAGTTGATCTTGGTTCTCCTCCCGCCTTGTGGGGTTGGAGGAGGTCAGACACTGCCCCATGCCGTTTTTATAATGAGATGGGTCTAAGGGAGCTGCCAGGTGACCACTGGGCAAGCCCTAAAGGTATAACCAGGGACCAATAAGCAGGGTTGTCCTGGAAGATGGGAACTCTGGCGAGCTTTGAGCCACAGTCCTTGTCCACAGAGGGAGGAGGCACTGAGCCAGGAGCTGATGCAACCCAGTTCCCTCATTTCAGCACAAGCTTGAGAACCTACTATGGGCCAACATTGGGGCTCTACTAAGAAGCCAGAACAACAGAGCCCTGATCTCACTAGGGATAGGAAAGGACGCTACTCCCAGCAGAGAGCTGGAGTGCTGGGCAGGGAAACTAAGGCAGGAAGGTGGCATACTAAGGCTTCAGGATAGCCTCCCCACCACCACCCCGAGACCTCAGTGGTGGGGATAAAGTACCTCTGACCCTCAAGTCCCCAGATTTGCTTCCTGCCCTGACCAGTATAGGGCTAAATTTATGAAGTCCTGAGCTGATAGGGGCAGCAGAGCAGGGATTACATAGAGGGGTTGAAAGGTAGGACTGGTGACCTGCTCCGGGGGTCTTAGTGGGGCCATTGGGCCCCACATGGGCTGGTTATCTTGGTTCAGTAACGGTGCTAAGGACTTAGGCTCCCTTATGCCAGAAACTAGAATTGAGCCGGTGGGAAAATGCAGTGGCCGACAAGAAGCCTGCTAGGAGTGGAGGGAGGTGCCTGGGATCAGGGGCTCCCCCTCATGAATTGGGTGTGTGTGTGCATGCAGTAAGAAGATACAGCAGGGCTTTAACTGTGGCACAGAACTCTGGAAGACCCTGGATTCTGCTGGCTCTAAAGGCTTGGGTCCCACACTTCGCGGGGTGAAGAGCGTGGCTTTGCACCACCAATCCCTGGGACTGGAAGGTGGACTGATTAAGGGAATCTTGGAGTCACAATAGGAGCCTCTGGGTGGTGAAAATAGTTAAGGTGCTCAGCTGTTAATCGAAAGGTTGGAGGTTCAAGTTTACCCAGAGTCACCTGCAAAGAAATGCAGTCTACTTCTGAAAAATCAGCCATTGAAAACCCTATGGAGCACAGTCCTACTCCGACACACATGAGGTCACACACATCGGAGTCAGCTTGAGTGCAGTAGAATCAGGTCTGGATTTACACCTGGGCTCCACCACTTAGAAGCTGTTTGACCTGGGGCAAGTTCTTGACCCTTTCTGACAGGTGTCCTCCTCTGTAAAATGGGGATAGTGTCATTTTGTCCCTGGCTGTCATGCCTAGAACAGAGTCTGAAGCATTTGGTAAATGGGGTGGATGTGCAGTGGAGGTTGGACATTCCTGGGTGTTTGAAGGACCAGGGCGGTGGCAGTTGCTTCAAAGAGAAGGAGGGGGTGGTTGTGGGTGGGTTGAGGGTGAGGGACAGAAATCTGGCTGTCACCTCCTGGCCCACATCTGAGCTATGGAGAGATGGTGTCTAGGCAGGAACTGAAGGACCATTTTCACTGGGGATTCTGGTGACCTGGGGCAGTGGCTGAGCTGCTGTGGGCCCATAGAGAGTTTCCGTCTCCCTGTGTCTACATGAACCCTGAGTGGCTTCAGCTCATCGAAGGTGCAGGAGACACAGGTTCTTTGGTGCCAGGAGGGCCTGCAGACCTGGGCATCAGGAGCAGTCCCTTGGCAGGGATATTAACCTTGCTGAGAGGGACACTGGAAGCCAAGCTGTGGCCAGGAGCTCCCTCAGCTGGATTTGTGAATGAGCCTCAAACCTTGACGTGGGGCCGGGGTAGAACTCCTAGGAGAGTGCTGTGGGTTATCTCACACACCTGCCTCCCACCCCCGGGGAATTCAGAGCTACCAGGAGACAGTCCTGTGTCTGTGTGTGTGTTTTTTTGGGGGGTGGGATGCCAGGGAAATGTGCAGCATGCCTATAAAAATGATCCCACTGGGGCGAGATCTGGGGGTCATAGGTTACAGGTATGCACGGTTAGGTGAATTAGAGGGTATAAGCAGATACCCTCCTGGTCATAGGTGCCCAAGGAACGAGGCACCAGGGTGATACTGGGGGCATGTGTCCACATACCAGGGCCGGGACTAGGATGAGAGAGAGAGAGGTGTTGGTGCAAATGCAGGATCAGTACCTGAGAGTGATGCCTCCTTGTATTTTGTGCCCCAGGTGCCTCACTTGCCTCACCCTAGTCCAGAGCTGCTACATACGTATTGCCTCAGCCTGTCACTGGGAACACTGAGTCTTGGACTGAATTCACGTGTATAATCCACTGAGCTGCTTTTTCCCAGCCAAGGGAGGAAGAGAACACCATTATTCTCTCCTTTGCAAGTATAAAAACCCTTGATCCATTTCCTTCTTACAGGATTAGGCATAAATCGGGAATTTATTGAGTCCCATAAAGGAAAAGCCCAGATAATACTATGACTTGATGGCTTAAGCGACATGGTGCAGTGACCAAGTGCTAAGGGATCTGAACCCAGACTGCCGGTTCAAATCCTGCCTCCCTACCCTCCCGGGGACTGATGATGGTGGGTGAGGTTCTTAACCTGTGCGTGCTTAAGTTCATTCTTCTGTAAAATGGGAATAATGGTAGTACCTATCTTGTGGGGTGGCCGTGAAGAGTCCATGAGATAATGCCTGCCAGGCTGAGCTCTTCCCTCACCCTCTGCGGATTGGACTCAGGACAGTTGACCACGCCCAGGCCCCCACCTGCTGTTGAGAACTGTGCCCCAAGCCAGATTTCCTTCTCATTGGCTCCAAACCCAGGGGGTGGGGCCTATGCTTTGCCCCAAGCCAAGCTTTTCGCTAATTGGCTTCTGGTCCGGAGGGTGGGACCTATGAGCAGATGACGTTGTGAGTGGGCCTAGACAGGCAGGAGAGCAAGCCAGTGGAACGTTGCCTTTATGATTTTCGGCCCATCCATGCAGTCTCCATACGATTATTTTCTTAGTAAGTATTACAAATTGACCCTTATTCTTTTACAAAAATGTACTGTAAAAGGAAAATTTACCTCACTGTGGGAGGCATTGTGGTTATGAAGGTGTTAAATTCTAGTCCAGGCACTTACTAGTCGTGTGATCTTTCAGCCAGTGCTTAACCACTCTGTGCCTCAGTAGCTTAATCGGGGATAATAATAATCCTACCTCATAGGAAGGAGCCCTGGTGGCGCAGTGGTTGAGCACACGACTGCTAACGGAAAGGTCGGTGTTTCGAACCCACCAGCCGCTCCACGAGAGAAAGATGTGTTGTCTGCTTCCCGGTAAAGATTACAGCCTTGGAAACCCTCCAGGACAGTTCTACTCTGTCCTATAGAGTCATTATGAGTTGGAATCGGCTTGACGGCAATAGGTTTTACCTCATAGGGTTTTGTTTTCTGAGGGTTATCGTTGTTGCCGTTGTTAGGAGCTGTTTAGTCAGTTCCGACTCATAGCAACTCTATGTACAACAGAAACAAACACTGCCTGGTGGTGCACCAGCCTCACGATCACTATTGTGCTTTAGCTCATTGTTGCAGCCACTGTGTCAAACCATTTCATTGAGAGTCTTCCTCTTTTTAGCTGATTCTCCACTTGATCAAGCATGGTGTCCTTCTCCAAGGACTGATCCCTCCTGATAACACGTTCAAAGTATGTGAGACAAAGTCTCGCCATCCTTGCCTCTAAGGAGCATTCTGGTTGTGATTCTTCCGAGACAGATTTGTTTGTTCTTTTGGCAGTCCATGGTATATTCAATATTCTTCTCCAACACCGTAATTTAAAGATGTCAATTCTTCTTTGGTCTTCCTTATTCATTGTCCAGCTTTCTCATGCATATGAGGCGATTGAAAATACCCTGGCTTGGGTCAGGAGTACCTTAGTCCCTGAGGGTTCAGTGAGTTAAAATATGCAAAACTTAGAACAATGCCAGACCCTTTGTAAGCGCTATATATGTCTTAGTTATTTTTGTTACCGTTGCTGTTAAGTGGGAAATCAGCATTACTTGCTGTAAATGGAGGGCAATTATAAAAATAAATATAATGAAAATGCAACAGGATTATTAAATTCCAGCCAGTCCCTGCAGCCTGCAGAGGGCTCCAAGCCCGGAGCCTGTAGTCTTTCTTTAAAAGGGCAATTTGTGATGTTGGAGAGGTGTTTGACATGCCAGCACCAAACAGATACTTTCTTCTTGACCTGAGCAGAAGGTCTGAAGATAGTTAAAAGGGAAATAGCTCCCCCACCCCACAATAATGTAGTGGAATTTACTGCGATACCGGTGTCCTGTGTCCCACCCTCTGGGAAGCACCAAAGCAGCAGTCAAGGGCTGGGCAAAGAGGACACACAGACTTACAAACGTGGGCTAAGCTCTGGGGCTTTGCCAGTTACCAGCTATGTGGCTTGGGCAAGTTTCTCCACCTCTCTGAGCCTCCAGCTCCTTACCTGAAAATGAAGCAAACAATGGACCCTCCTAAGGCTCCTTGAGCAGCTGGTGAGGTGACGCCTTCAAGGGCTTAGTGCAGTCCTAGGCATATTACCAGGCTCTTGTGGCCCACAGTGAGTCAGGGAGGTCTTTAGACCCACATCTGGGACTGGGCTGGAGAAAGTCCAGGAGAGCTGGGAGGTGCACACAGGCAACATTTAAGGTTGTGATTTGCAGACACAGCGGGTTGGGCCGTTTCTCCACAAGCAGCTCTGGGTTCATGTATGATTTTGTTGTTTTCAAAGCTGAGAAGCTGGTGGAGGAGGTACAGATGGCCCCTGATGGCGGCCACAGGAGCCGTGGTGGCCTCTGCGCCATGGAAGCTGCCTAACAAGCTGCCGAGGTGGCTGGCCCACAACCACACTCACTCAGCAGAGCAGTGAGATGTGACTAGGAGGAAGGAGGGGCCTGCCCTGGCCTCCCAGCATGCGCTCGCCGCCAATTTGCTGGTGACCCTGCGCCGGGCTCTTAACCTCAGTGCCTCAGAGTCTCCCTCTGTAAAGTGGTGGTGGGGGTGGGGGGAGAGCAAGCGCTGCCACCTTTGGGATTCAGCAAGTTCCCGAAGGGGCAGCTCAGGGCATGGGAAGCACTGGGGGTAGGGCCTGGGTTCAAGGGCCAGGTTTGCTGGGATTCTCTGTGTGACCTTTGGGCAAGTCCCTGTGCTGCTCTGGGTCTCAGTTTACTCATGGGTTGCCAGGGGTTGCTCTGGGTGGTCCCCACGAGCTCAGTCTTGGGGGATGAGATTCTTCAGGGCTGCAGGGAGAAAGTCCAGCTGATGCGGCAGAGGGAAGACTGAGCAGAGGGAGAACTGCTACCTGCAAGGCACCTGAGCAGCTTCCTGCCTCCTGCAGAGAGGCCCTGGGCTGAACAGTTTACAGGTGACATAGAGTCTGAACAACTGGGTTTTGGTGTCAGTCACAACTGGTGTGATTCCTGGCTCCATACCTGCCCCTGTGTGCCCCTGGGCAAGTATCTCCAACTCCTTGAGCTTCAGTATTCTCATCTATGAAATGGGGTGACCACAGTAGGTGTGACAATAACACCATGGGGGTGAAAGAGCTTGGCACAGTGTCCAGCTCCTAGAAGGGCTTAGTAAATGATGGATGATAATAATAATAATGATAGCAATAACGATTAGTATTGTGTTTTGCTGTTGCTCGTATTCTTTTTGTGCAGACTCAGAACCAAGGGAGTGGCTAGATAATACAAAGGTGGGAAGGCCAGGGTGGGCCAGGGCTCTGGGAGCGGAGGGGTTAAGTCTCCATGGAAACAGGCATGCATTATTTACGCAGCCTAATGAATAAAACATTTATATGGTAGGCTAATAAATTCCCTCACACAAAGCAAAGTAAGCTATGATTTAAATATCGGCCTCTGCTGGCTGGCTGAGTTATGGAGCCTGCTCAGGGGGACCCTCTTGGTTTTACACCTCCATCCGCTGGAGGAAGGGGGAAGGGAAAGGAGAACTGAGGATGGGAGGGAGGGAGAGAGGGAGAAGGGAGGGAAGAGAGAAGGCCCTTCTGAGACCTCAGAAGGACTTCCTGGGCCCTCCTGACTTGAGGCTTGACACCCCTGTTGTCACCTGCTGTGGCTCAGTCCCTCCCAACCCACAGCTGCTGTGCCTCCAGGGGGCTTCCCCCAAGGCGTGGAGGGCAGATTAGGGGACAAGTGGGGCTGGTCTCTGCCTTAGGACTGGCCCTTGTGGGATGGAGATGGCCAGAGGTGGCAGTTTGCTGGGGTCTCCTGGGGGGTAGCACCTTTTTTGGGGGAGATGGGGCCACCCTCTGGGGCTCAAGGGGTGGAGAAGTGCCTTGGGCAGGAGCATGTCAGGAGGCTTGGAGCCCTGCCAG
>NW_004443974.1:10376837-10379007 GCF_000243295.1 Trichechus manatus latirostris
CATTGAGGCGCAGTGACTCTGCTCTGGCTGAGCCCTGGAGATGGAGCCAGACAGGCCTGGATTGCAACTGGGATATTCCACGCACTACTGGTGTGGCTGTGGGAGAAGTATTCAGCCTCTCTGAGCCTTTGCTTCCTTACTGAGGGTCACAATACTGACCTCATGGATCCATCAAGAGTGTTAAATGAGATGATGTTTGTGAAGTGCACACAGCTGGCACTATTGTTATTTGGGTAGGAATAGCAACCACATTCTCTGGGGGGATTTAATTATTGGCAACAAGTCCTCATCTCTTCCTTTATCATGTCCTTTGTCATGAGACTTGCAATTCCCCTCTGCTAGAGGTGGAGTGAACTTCTGTGCCCCTGACTTTGGGCTTGCCCATGTGACTTTCTATTGCCAATGGGATGTTAGCAGATATGATACAAACAGGGGCATGAAGCGAGCATGTATGACTGGCTTGTCCCCTTGTGCTTCTGTCATTGCCATGAGAATGACATGTCCTGACTAGTGCCCTGGTCCTAGGAGGATGAAGATATGTGAGGCAAACATGAACCCAACCTTCAGCTTAGAGCCAAGTCCAGCTTTGGTCAGTCAACCACAGCAGTGCACTGACAAGTGGTAAATGCTTACTGTTGTATGCCTCTGAGATCACTTGGTTGTTTGTTACATAGCAGAAGCTGACTGATGCATCCTTCTTAGGTCTTTAGCATAAGCATCCCCAATTACCCTAAATATTTCCCACATGATATGATCTTTATTCTCCTCCTCTCCTGATTTCACCTCCTGAAAAATAAAAGTATAGTTGTGGGTACAGTTGCCTGGGCAAGGGCCTGGCCAGGGCAGAGAAAGCCAAATGGTTACTGGCTTGTGGAAGAAGAGGATCCAGAAGGGTGTGAGTCTGGCCTGGGATGTTTCTCTCTTTCACCCCCTGTGGGCTCAGATACCACCCACACCAACACCATGGGGGAATTACTGCGGACCCTTAGCCAGGAGGTCTTCTCAATTCTGTCCTTAGGAGAGTAGAAGTCACAAAATGGAGACATGACTTGACCCCTGGGGAAGCCTGAAAAGGGAGATTTAAATTTTGAAGGAGTTTTTTGCATTGGATTAGGCCCTCCTGGCCACAACCTGAGGAAACTTGGTCCAAGGCAGTGGTACTGCCCAATGGCAGTAAGACCACACACATGGTATAGTCCCTCCCTTCTCCAACCACTAGAGCTTCAGCTTCCCGCAGAGCTGCAAGCAGGACTTGCAAGCCTCGTCATGCTGAGGCTAGGCCCCCGTGCCCTGCTATGGCCACAGCAGATGTTTGGTATCACAAATGTGATTCAGGATTCTCCCTGGAAAACCCCATCAAGGCATAAGCTGACAGGGTTCCTTCCCTTCTACAGGAGGGTTGTCCATTACCAAGAGCAGTAACCTTCACAAACTTCAGGATTAAGTACCCCTCATTTCAAATACTGGCGGCTCAATGAAGAGTTTTGGACAGGATACACATTGGCCAAGGGAAACCCTTGGAAAACCAATGGGCCCTGTTATGGATTGAATTGTATCCCCCCAAAAATATGTGCTGTAAATCCTAACCTCTATGCCTGTGGTTATAATCCCATTTGGGAATGGGTTGTCATTGTTATGTTAATGATACTGGATTAGGGCAGGGTGTGTCTTAAACCAATCTCTTCTGAGATATAAAAGACATTAAACAAGCAAGTGAAAAGAACAGAGATGGGGAAGATAAATGCCCAGCCACATGGAGATCTCCAAGGAACTAGGAAACAGAAGCTGAAGAGACAAGGACTTTCTCCCAGAGCTGACAGAAAGAGAAAGCCTTCCCCTAGAGCTGGTGCCCTGAATTTGGACTTCTAGCCTCCTAAACTGAGAAAATAAATTTCTGTTTGTTAAAGCTACCCGCTTGTGATATTTCTGTTTAGCAGTACTAGATAACTAAAACAGAATTTGGTACCGGAAGAGTGGGGTGCTGCTCTAACAGATACCTAAAATGTGGAAGCAGTTTTGGAATTGGGTAATGGGTAGAAGCTGGAAGAGTTTTAAGGTGCCTAATAGTAAAAGCCTAGATTGTGTTGAAGAGACTATTGGTTGAATTATGGATGTCAAAGGCAATTCTGGTGAGGGCTCAGAAGGAAGTGAAAAGAGCTATAAAATTTCT
>NW_004443974.1:10379633-10382206 GCF_000243295.1 Trichechus manatus latirostris
GTTCTCAGTTTCAAAGGGTGGGGCCATGGTCTCCTTGATCTCAAAGGGTGGGGCCACAGCCTCCTAGGTTTCAAAGAGTTGGATCTTTGTCAGCTTGGTTCTGGAGTGTGGGGCTGCCATTAAGCTGAGGGGGTGAGGCTGCCATGCCGAAGGGGCAGAAGAACAGGGCCTGCCGGGGCCAAGGGGTTGGGGTTGCCACTCAGATGGACTAGGAGAATGGGGCCACCCAAAGCCAAGGAAGCAGAGTTCCCATCCCAGTGGGTCTGGAAGGCAGAGCTGAAGCCCAGGACCAAGGAGCCTCCACCTAGAATCCAGAGGGTGTAGCCAACATTAAGAGTCTGGAGGGCAGGGCCCTTGCCCAGATGGTCTCTGAGAAGAAGGATTATTTTCAAGTCTTGAGAGCTAATGTAAATTGTCCTGCTGGGTTTTGGGCTTGCTTGGTGCCTGTTATCCCTTCTTTCTCTCCAATTCCTCCCATTTGTAATGGAAATATTTACCTTGTACCTGTTCCACCATTGTACTTTGGAAACAGATAACTTGTAGTCTAGATTTAACAGGTTCACAAATGAAGAGGAATTTTGTCCCAGGATGGAATACAATCAACGTCTCTTGCATATTTGATTTAGATGATTCAGAAGATATTTTGGACTTGGAGTTGATTTAAAATTAGGAGCTACTTTTTACAAAATGTAGTCGGAGCACGTCCCTAGGAGAGTGTGTCTATTCTCTCCTAGTCATTCATATATCACCTTCTAGGTGTTGGCTGAGCCCTGCTGCCTGTTGGGCTAGAGCTCTGGTTACCTTCATTTTCCAGACAACCCCAATGTTGCTCCTTGTGAAAGGTGTTTTAGGCTACATTAAGCCCTAGGGGTCTCAGCCATGTCCTAGAGTGGAGATACTGTGGGTGTGTCATGAAATGATGGTGTCAATCAAAACCATCTTCTCATGCTTCTTCCCATGGGCCTGAGAACCATTTCTGAAACCTTTTCTATCAATCCACCTTTTATTTACTGATTTTTCAAATGTTGTTTGAATTAATAGGTGCCGGGGATGCAACAGTGAATAAGAGAGATACAGTCCTGCCCTCATGGAGCGTCTGGAAACCCAGGTTCTGATCCTAGTTCTTTATCTTACTAGGTGTGTGGCCTTGGGCAAGTAATGAAACCTCTCAGAGCTTCGTTTTTCCTCACCTATGAAATAAAGGGTATAGTGTTGTGTCTGAGGGCAACCTATAGGGGGATGGAAGGAATAGAGCAAAACTGCTTTGCATATACCTTGGTTAGTAGAGTTTATTTTTGGAAATATGTAAATGTGTCAGTATAAGACAAAACCACAATCTCTAAAAATTGAAGGTAAAATGAGACAAATGAACAAAAACGTGTGTCCAGTTGGTGGTATAAGCAAATATATTGGTTAGGGATAGTTAAACTATTCCAAATGACTTAAAATGCAGGACTTTGGCTGTACATGATTAGTGAGATATACACAAAAGGCAAAAAGAAATGTAACAACAATACTAAAGTAATTTCAGTAATCACATTGTTGATCTTGTCATTCTGAGTCTATTATGTGTATGATGGGATAAAGCAAATGAGTAATTATGTTGTTGTGATCAAGGACTAGGCTTTTTTGCATGGGAGAAAGGAGATACAGATATAAGATCTATGAAGTGAAGCGAAAACCCTACAATCGAGTTTGAGTTGAAAATATTAGTATAAATTAATGAAGTATTTATCTAAAAAAATTTTTAAAAAGAAAACATATTGCCTATCTCTGTCCACTGTAACGCGCTAGAAGCAGTGAACAACTCAGTAGCAATAAGCACCCCTAGTCCTCAGACCGTGGTCTCTAAATACATTTTCACCTAAAAGAAACCAGCGTTCCTTAGAGAAATGGCTGATTCCAAGTGTAGGGTAGAAAATGTACAAGATGAGCCTGGAATACCTTGTCTTTCCAGAAAACAAAAGAATATCAAAGACTACTACAATTGTATCAAAAGGACTCAAGAGGAAACCTGAAATAGGTTCCCATGGTCAGTGGGACAATTTGAGCCTAAGGAAGGATAATAGCTGCAATGGATTGAAATGCATCAAATCTGTTTAAATCCCTGAGTTCATAATGACACCAAAAACAAACAAACAAACAACAACAAAAAACAAAAGGGAAAAATTCTCATCAGTCACTTTTGGAAGATTTTAGAAAGCCACCTCATTATTTTGAAAACTAGGAACTAAAGAGAATGAATCATGTATTCTTCCTGCCTTTAACATATGAACCTTATCACAGGGTAACCAATTAATCGATGAAGAGAATTTCTCTTTATAGAAGTTGTCAAGCTAATGAATGAAGGATAAGTTAGAATGTTCTGCAACTCTAATGAAATAATGGATCTAGGCAATGAGCTTCAATAGCTAAAAACATCCTCAAAAAATAAAAAAAGAACACCAGAAATTTTGTATCTCATGATAGAAGTATACAACACCCGCTTACGAAGTAGTGTTGACAAAAAAAATCAAAGAGAATCTGATCAGCTCTCTAGATCAACTGCCAATTTATAGGCAGTATAGAGGCTA
>NW_004443974.1:10383122-10410598 GCF_000243295.1 Trichechus manatus latirostris
GAGATGTTAAGCAATTTGTATAGGTCACACAGGAAATGAAAAAATGTGCTGGGATTTGAACCCAGGACCCAGGTCTATTTATGCTAACAGTTATACTCTTAACCACTAGACAATCCTGTACCTAGGCATGGGGCAGGGATTTTGGATTCCCATTGGTGTGTGTGTGTGATCAGCCATGGGAACTTCAGGACCACATAGCAGATCCTGGGAGAGAAGAAGACAGGGGTGAGGAAATGAAGCTGACCTGGAGTCCAGATGGGGCAACTAGTAAGAACAAGGGGACTTCAAGGGTTCTGTGGACCAATAATTCACTGATTAGCAGCAACAATAAAACCCCAACAAATTTATATATTTTGTGGATCTAGGATCCAATATTGTTTATTGTGGTGTATGATGATTTTTTGTTGTGTTGTTTTAAAATTATTGTTAAGTTTTTCATAATGGAGTATGTTTCAGGAACATATACTAATCTATGTGTGATTGTAATAACTAGTCCCTAATTTTGAAGCAATCATGATGCATAGTTTGGAGGAAAATAAAAAGAAATGAAAATACCTTAGGGACAGGTTAAGGAGCATATGATCTCACCTTTAGATGTTTTCAAACATTACCTAATTTAACCCTGATTTCTTTCTTGCACAGGGAATGAGAAAATAGTCTTTACTTGATCCTCAAGAGTCTGTCGTCTAAAACAGTACTGCCCAATAGGACTTTTTGCAATGATGGAAATGTTCTGTGGCTGCCCTGTCCAATATGGTAGCTGCTAGCTACAAGTGGAAGGGAAGCCTTGCTCTAGAGTGTGGCTCTACTTTGGTTCCATGTCCCCAGTGAGTCTGAACACCAAAGGGCAAGTGACTTTAGTTTCACTTTGCTGGGCAGCTGGGTATCTTGAAGCTTAGTCCTCTGGGTGAGAGGTGCTCTCTCTCCTGGGCCATGGCAGCTAATAGGAGCAGCATGTCTGCATCCATACAGGAGTTCCCCAGGGATCCCTAGGCTTCATTGGGGTGGAAATTCTCAAGAAAGATGGAGGCCTGAAGAGGTCTTGTAGCTTCTGTGTAAGCTCATAGAGGAACCCAGCTGCCATGTAAATAAGTCCAGGTCATTCTACTGGAGGATAAGACATCATGTGGAGAGACAGGCCAGATAGAATTAAAACCAAGGCCCCAGACAACACCATGAGAAAAAAGGCCCAGCCATTACAGCCAGCACCCAGCTATTTGAGCCACCTCAACTGAGGTGCCAGCAGTTTGTGAGTGAGACCGTCTTGGGTCCTCCAGCCCCAGCCAAGCATCTAACTAACATTGTGTGGAGCAGGGATGAGCCATTCGTTCGGAGCCCTGCCCTAATTTCTGACCCACAGAATCATGAGAAATGAAATGGTTCTTGTTTTAAGCCACTAAAATTTCGGGTGGTTTGTTATACAGCAATAGATGATTGAGATGCATAAACTTTCTGCTATGTCTCCAGACCTTGTAGGGGTTAGAATATACTAATTAGTTGAGGTCAGAGGTCAACTGGCCAGCACCTAGAACCCTCGGGGAGACAGGGTTTCCAGAAGGTGGCGTGGCTAAGAAAAACATAGCTTTGGTAACAGTCAGACCCAGCTTCCTGGACCTGCTACTTACTAGCTGTGTAATCTTGGACCTCGCTGAGTTTCTTTCCACATATGGAAATGCAGATAATAACTATATCTATCCTCTAGAGCTGCACTGTCCAATAGAACTTTCTACAATGATGGAAATGTTCTATTTTTGTGCTGTCCAATACAGTAGCCAGTAGCCACATGAGGCTATTGAGCACATGCCCAAATTGAGATGTGCTGTAAGTGTAACATACACCCTAAATTTCAAACACTTTGTATCAAAAAAGAATGTTAAGTATCTCATTAATATGTTTAATATTGATTACATGTTGAAATCGTATCTTGGATTAAGTAAAGTATATTATTAAAAGTAATTTCACCTATTTTTACTTTTTAAAAAATTACATATGTGGCTCATTTCTATTTCTACTGGACAGTACTGACATAGAGTCTTGAGAAGATTAAATAATTTTGTGTGAAGTGCTTAGCACAGCACCTGGCACATCAAAAACCCTTAGTAAATGGTAACTATTACTTTTATAAATATTACCCTGAGTAGGTTGGGGCCAGAGCTCAGATATTAGCAGGCTGGTGTCTGGGACTTCTACTGTGGGCTCCACTCTATGGGACAGAAGAAGGGAGCTAATGTTAATTAAATCTCCAACTATGTGCAGATGATAGTGGGGGGGGGCTTTGCTCAAACTGGCCCAGAGTATTATTTTCCCCATTGGACATATGGGGAAACTAAGGCTCAGAGAGGCGACCTGACTTGACTAAGTTTGCACAGCTGGTTTTGTGAAAGACTAGATACTCTTTACCTGTCTTCCCTGGAGGCGATGCCCATACTCACAACATGCCTCTCCTTTCTCTTCTTCTTCCTGTTCTCTCTCCCTCCCTTATCTCCTCTGTGAGGTCCAGACCCCCATTCCATATCCTCTCTCCTTCCCTCCCTTCCAACCCAGACTTCCAAAGGAACTCATTTATTTCTCCAAGTATAAATGGACTCTTCCCCTCAAAGACACTGCATACGTCGTTTCATACATTATTTGTTAACTTCATCAAACAAAGTACAATTCTCTGGTGCTAATGTCCATCTCCACAGCTCACTGGGCTTTTTAAAATAGTGGAAACACAGCCCTCATCTCGCAGCAACAATGAGGAAGGCAGAGCTCCAGCCAGCGACAGGAACCGTTTGCTTCTCACCCCAGAAAGAGCCATAAAACATGCTCAGCGCCAGAGCACGCGCCCATTTGACAAAGACAATTTGATTTGTCCGCGGCTTCTAAAATATTCATCCCACTTTGATGGACTATCGTTTTATAAATACAGATTATCATTAACCGACACCGGCGGTGCGCTGCTGGCCGACCCAGCGCCATGCCGCCGGTTCGGGATGAAGACGTCCAATACAAAAAATCATTCTCTCTGTCTGCGAACCTTCATCTGTATCGTTTGCCTCATTTGCAGTGCAAGGGTCAGTAACTCACGCTAACTGCCTCTGTTTATGCATTTCACGGCCTGGCCACCCCTGCTGGGGAGATTGGCAGGATGCTTCTCAGGTTTGGACCTGGGGAAGGAAACGAGGTGATTGGAAGAGATGGAGAAAGAAGGCCCAAGGACTCTGGCAGGATTCTGTTGAAAGGACTTGGTTAGTGCGTTTTGCGAGAGGCGGTGTACTGCAATGGGCATGGAAGTGAGTTTTGGAGATTATTAGACCCAGCTCCACTACTTACTGGCTAGGAGACCTTGGGCAAATGAGAAATTCTCTGAGACTCAAGTTTTCTCATCTGTTCAATGGGAATCACAATCATCCCTATCTCCTATGAGATTGAGCCCATTAAGTGTTTAGTATAGGACCCAACACTTAAATTAAGCACACAGTAAACATTAGCTGTTATTGTAATAATAATGTTGTTGTTTTGTTGTTTTGTTGTTTGCATTAGCCATGAGCCCTTTAACAAATTGCTTGACCTCCCTGAGCCTCAGGGTCCTCATGTGTGGAATGGAATGTAGAATGTACCTACCTCCAGAGGTTCTAAAGATCCAGCAAGCTAACGCACTCAAAGAGCTCAGCACATTGGATGCTTCACTCTAAGCACCCACGAGAGCCATTTTGTTTAAGCCCGGTGGAAGACAGCGTGAACAGTGAAGGGTTGTACTGGATAGCCACGGCCCAGCATCCCTGCACGCTGAGGACTCAGAATGCACAGGGTGAGTGCCCAGAGCAAAAGTGCCTCAAGATATCATGCTGAAATGGGCTCGGATCTGTTCTATAAAGGTCTGTAATTCTGCTAAGTCACCCTCTCCTGCTGAGCATTCTGGATCTTGGTGATATCAGAGAAAGAGATGGGGGAGGGGTAGGTGAGTTTATTAGACAAATTCCCCAGTGCTATGCTGCCAGAGAATAAAATTCAAGGTGGAATAAAAGATTTGCCTGCTCTCGGAAACAAAACCTTGTCTGCAGCATTTCCTTTGATATTTAGCTCTTTGAAAGAAATATACAACCAGGTATGGAAACATAGCAATTGCGGAGAAATCTCCAATAGAAGGTAGCCTGAGGGAGAAGAGAATTAACAGGGCAAGTGTGGAGCTGAGAGCAGAGAGCAAACCTCTCTTCGTGCTGAACAAGAGTGGAACGAAAACGGGTGAAATAAACTCTGAATTCAAGCTCTAGCCGGGGCCAGAGATGAGGCAGGTGGCCTAGAACCTTCCAGGGGTTCTGATGTTGAATCTCCTGCTGCTCCTGAAAGCAAGCAGACCAGCCAAGTGCTAAGGCTTCATCCTGGTGGGGAGGCAGCCCAGGGCACTCAGCCCCAAAGTTTATTTAAGTGAAAAAACCCATTCAGAGACAAGAAGGAGTGTTACACCTCTGTCAAGTTTAGACGTCGCCATCAAGCAAAAAAAATTACATCCCATCCTGACGAGCGACTAATCAAGGCATGGCAAACGGTCCTGCAATAAATTACTCCAGCGCGAAATAAACCACACAAACAGACCGATGATAATAAATGTAAATTATTTCTCTGAAGAAATTTTCTTGGTATATGAGTAATACGAACCATCAGGAAGGCGTCTTCCTTAACATTAATTACAGAAAATGACAAGTGAGCTGATGACTGGGAAGGCTCATTATCTGAGAACATATTCACAACTTTGCAATTTGCGCGAGATGTACTCCGGCTAAATTAATCTCCCTTCTTTGCATGAGCCTCTTCTAATTTTCATGTTATTAACAGGTTTGCAGTATCAGTCAGTGCTTGTCACTCTAATCAGGTTTCAGCATGTTCGCAAAAGCGAAGCGTCATTTATAAGGATAAGCCCTCATAATGGTACTTGCTTTCATGTGGAGAATTCTACAAGGCTGCTTTTAATAAGGTACTTTAATCATCTCCTTTGCTCAACTTTTGGCCCCACTGTTCCTTTATGAAGAGTCATTAAAAGACTTTGAAGTTCATCAAGGAGGAAAAATTCATGACATTGTTCTGGTGAGGCTGGGGATAATTCTGAACAGAAGCCTGGCTGGAGGGAGTCAGGGTGAGAGGATCCTGTTGGCCTAGAGCCTGACCATGGGTGACTAGGGCTAACCTGTGCCCATTGTCTGCCATTCAGCACTCTGTAGGTTTACAACCCAGGTTGTCTGCCGAGCCAAGACATTCCCCCCACCCTTCTCTGTGGGTAGTCCAGTCCATAGGGCAAATTTCTGGGCAAAAGCTGAAAGAGGCTCAGGGGCCCTTGGTTAGGGCGCCAGTTGGGTCAGGACCCTGGACAGCTCCGAGCACGCCACTGTCACTCTGAAGGAGGCTGGGCGCCTTCTGAGGGTTTTAGTTCTGTTTTGGTGGTCTGCTTTTGCTTTGGAAATTTCTGGCCCTTTGGAGCTGACAGAGTTCTATGAATCCGGGGAGTCATCCTCACTTTTCCATGGATTTTTAGATCAGAAAAGAAGGCTGAGTTTTCTGTCCTAACTGGTGTATCCGTAAGGTGCTTTCAACCTTAAAAAATCAAAAACAAAACAAAAAAACCTATTGCTGTCAAGTTGAACTCCAACTCATAGCAACCCTATAGGGCAGAGTAGAACTGCCCCATGGAGGAGCCCTGGTGGCACAGCGGTTAAGCCCTCGGGTGCTAACCGAAAGATTGGCGGTTCAAACACACCAGCCACTCCGCGAGAGAAAGATGTGGCAGTCTGCTTTCGTACAGATTCACAGCTTTCAACCTTAGCAGGTTTATAAACCAGATTAGAGGTGTGTGTGTGTGTGTGTGTGTGTGTTTGTGTGTGTGTGTGCCCTCTCTCTGCTGCATGGCTCACAGGGACAAGATAGGGTTCATCCTGGAATCAGAGCCCTCTTTTCTCTGCTAAATTCCCTCCAACTTTCCAGAGTTGTAAAAATGATGTGGCAGGGATGTCTGACCTTCTCTAACTTCACAAGGGGGAAGGAGAAAAAAATCAAAATCAACAGCCCAAAGCTGATTGCTATGAGGTAGAGGTCCACCCTCCAACCTTTTTACCAATTCTGACACCGCCCTTCCCTCCCACAGCATTCTCTACTTCTCTGCTGGGTTTGATAATTCATTGCAATGGCCACACAGAACTCACCGACCATACTCACAGTTACAGGTTTTATTAGGGAAGTAACAGGTTACAATTCAGGATCAAGAATGATTCAGGATACAGTTCTTCAATCAGGACAGCCTCTTCTCAGTCATGCCCACAGGCAGGACTCTCCCCAGCCCTCAGCCCCTCAGGCCTCTTAGGCCTCTTGGGCCGGCCTCTGCCCTGCTCAGGCAAGTATTACAAAGCTATTTAGCTCCACCAATAAGTGCCTGCCCGGGGGCACCCCATTCCACCAGTAAGCCTTGGCCCGAAAGTACTCCGCTCTCTCTTGCTCTGTGAGTTGGCAAGCCTAGCTCCACCAACAAGTGCCTGGAGGCACCCCCTCAGCCAGGAAGCCTCCTGCCCGGAGAAGCTCAGCTCACTTGCTCTGTGGGTCACCATGCCCAGTGTAACTGCCTTGCTCCATGGGCTGGGAAGCCCACCACCATGCCATCTGGCACTGTTCTTCTGGTTCTGCTGTCACTGTTTCTCTGCTGCCGCTTCTCATCTCTTGTGCTTGCTGTCTCCGGTGTTACAGCTCTCTCTCTCTCTGTCTCCTAGGTCTAGGAGGTTCTCAGCACAGGGACATGGGGTCCAAAGGTTGCACTCCTTTCCCATCTCTTCTTCTTGGTAGTAGTGAGGTCCCCCTGTCTGCCTCTGGGATGGCTCATTTTAAGCCTAGCAGGATGACAAAACTGACCAATCCCCTTGTTAGGGCTCCATACACCTTATTTGCAAGGTCATGCACCTTATTTGCATTATTAACAAGCTATCCAATCCCCTTGGTGGGCCACGAGCACCTCATTTGCATAGTCCCATCCAGTCATTTGATGGGAGTTATGAGACCATGATGAAAAAGGCCATGTGAAAGTGATCTATCACACTGCAAAATGTCCTTACATGCTTCCATTAGCAAAGATGCAAGATCATTAGTTTGCTCCCAAAGATCCTCGGTAGCCTCTGACAAGTATTGTGAATTCACTGTTGCCACAGAGAATCCTTCTTGCTGGGACGGTTGATCTATTAGTGGACAGAGTATTATACTGAGAGGTAAAGACAAGTCGTAGTCTTTCCTTAGTCATTTACTCATTTTATGACCTTGGACAAGTCACACCTCTTCTCTGGCTTGGACCAATTTGGACCTTTGTGATGGTGTTTCTGATATTTATTGAAGCCCCATCCTTCCCACCACCCCCCCAGTGGAATGGGTGGCCCTGTGTCTCAAGGTGGTGACATGATCATAGACCACAAAAGAAAGTTTTCCTGTTCCCATAAGTGTGTTTCTCTCCCTGTAGGTATGGTATGGTCACAGAGTGATAACAATGAGGTAACATGGGCTCTGTCCTGGCAGTGCTGATATCGGAGCACTTCTGTGGCAGAAACTTTTGCTTAGATTACAGAAGTCACCCTTCTCTGAGAGCTGTTGACTGAGGAACAGGGTTGAGTCCCCAGCAGCTGTATTTATGCTGCTTGGCCTACTCCCTAGCTACAGAAAATTGGAGCACAACTCAGCAAGTCAGATCTCTCCTCTAAAAATCCAGAATTGGAGCAAGGGAAAGACAGATCAGTATTGGTAGACAATTGGATCTACAAGATGGACAAGAGAAATGAGGTGTGCATCTTCTCCATGTGATCTGGAGAAGCAGGAAGGCTGGTGTGCAGGGAAGGAGAAGGGGGAAGCAGAGACAAGGACAGATAAAGTCCAGCCCCTGGTCCCAGTTCTTTCTGGAAACCCTTAGAGTCTCCATGATACCCTGGACGACTATACTCCCATTTCCCACTTAAGCTCACTTGGGAAGGTTTTTGTTAGTTTCAACCAAAAAGACCCAACTAGCACAACTTCCTTGAATACGGAAGCCTCAGCAAGATCTCACAGACAGCTCAAAGCAGGGCAGAGCTGCTGACCCTACTAGGGATACCTGAAAACTCCCTTGAACTGATGATTCTCCAGACTCTCAGGCTGAATTGAAGACAAAGACCCTGCTGGGCCTGGGTGGCTGAAACCTCAGTGTGTAGGAGTTTGTCTTCGAAGGATACATTATATGCAGATGGCCCTGGGGGATGGGGCAGGGAGGAAGCACCCTTTGGCAGCAAGAAGTCAGCTGGTGGCTTTGGTTTAAGGGATTCAGGGTTCAAGGATGTTCTAGCCAGTATTCGTGAGTTGTTAGGACCAGAACCCTAATTTTCAGAACTTGGTTCTTTTCAGTCTCCCTGTAACTCATGTTTACTTCTCAGTCATGATGTCTCTAACCTGGCTCAGCTCTGCTGTGGGGGTTGGGGAAAGGGGTGGGGATTCACAAGGTCAAAGCATTAAAGGATGGACTCCCCCTACAATGGTGGTAATGGACCTAAAGAGGGGACGCATAGCTGGCCATTGGGTTCAGCACCCCTCCTACCCGAGTGAATCCTATGGATTAGTTGCTGTCTATGCTCAGGAGGGCTCTGCGCTTTAATGAATTACCCTCCCCCTACTTACCCAACAGACCCAAGGCCATTAGGGTTCATTCAAACTAGAATGAAGTGTCTGGGTTCAACTTTGTAAGTAATGATGGATCACCTGCAAGGTTGGGTGACAAAATTGCATCTCAGTGTAATAAATCTATCTGCACTCTCTTCAGAGGTGCAGTTGCATCTTTGGACTGAGTGACCACTGTGGAGGGAGGAACTATGGGGGCACAGTATGAGCCCATTCTGCAGACAGAGTCCACAGTGGCTGGGCTGGAGCAGTGTCAGATTTGGGGATGGAAACAGTGGCAGGCATGGGGACCCACAGTGGGGTGAGACATTGCCCCACCTCCCACCCCCACCCCCTGCCTTCACACCATACTCCTGATCTGATTAGGACTTAGAAAGGCCTTGAGCACTAAAAAGGAAGGAAGGGTACATATGTGATTCAAAACAAAGACAATACTAAGCTATAAAATGAGTGTAAGAAGTCTACCAGGCTCTAATTTTTCCCCATGATGGCTACTTGTGTTTATTTTTATTAAAAATCTTTCAATTTTTTCTTAATTTAAAGCTTTTTTCTTGCTTATGGGGTAACCCAGTGCTTCCTGCCCATCTGGGGCCTGCCTGGAGCATGGGATTTGGGGTGGATCTGAGAGAGGGTGAGCAGGGGTGTACTGTGCATGTGTGCGTCAGTGTACGTATATGCTCGTGGATTTGTGCATTTATGTGTACAGGAAACCAGCTGGGCATGACCAGAACCTGTGGAGGCATGCCAGGCTCTCCCTGGGATGGGACTCCCTTACACACACACACACACACACACACACACACGCATACGCAGAGATCCTATTTCCAAATAAGACTTCATTTACAGGTTCCAGGCAGACACAAATTTTTTTTGGGGGGGCACTATTCAACCCAATATAGTCTTCTATTTGGTCTCCCTCTAAATTCATGTTCTTCCTATGTGCAAAATACATTCACCCTATCCCAATATCCCCAAAAGTCAGTACATTCCACCATTAACTCTATCTAAATCAAAAATCCCACAACCCAAATGTCCATCAACAAATGAATGAATAAACAAAATGTGGTGCACACCTACCATGGAATATTATTCAGCCATGTAGAGAAAGAAAGTTCTAATACATGCTATGATACTGATGAGCCTTGAAAACATTATGCTAAGGGAAATGAGTCAGAGCTAAAAGGGCAAATACTGTATGATTCCACTTTTATGAAATAGCCAGAACAGGAAATGCATAGAGACAAAAGTTTATCAGTGGTTACCACAGGATGGGGAGAAAGGAAAGTAGGGAGTTACTGCTTAAGGGCTATTGGTTTTTGTTTGGGCGACAACATTTTTTTTTTTTTGGAAATGGATAATGGTGACGGTTGCACAGCATGGGAGTGTAATTAATGTCATCACTGGATTGTATGTTCAAGACTGGTTGAAACAGCATTTTTTTGTGATATATATTTTACCACAATAAAAAAAGATATAGAAACAACATAGATATTCAAGATGAAAAAAATATCACTTTGGCTGGTGGTCAAGGAAGGAAAGAGGTGATTGTCTAGTACCCTCAAAGGGCAAGTGCTGCGTATCTGTTACCTCTTTTACTCTCTCCCAGCCCTAGGAGGTAGCTATTATTATGCCCACTATCTAGATGGGGGAACGGAGGCTCAGGATTCTGCATTCTCTCCTACAGGCAATAGCGTGCCCTGGAAGGGTTGAGCTGTTTTCTTATTATTATTATTTAGTTCACCATTTTTTACTGTGATAAAAATATATAACAAAATGTTTGTCATTTCAACCATTTTCAAGTCCACAATTCAGCAACATTAATTATAATCATCATATTGTGCAACTATTGCCACTCCAATTCCAAATTTTTTGATCACCTTTAACAGAAACTCAGTTTCCCCTTAGGCTATAACTTCCTCTTCCCTCTGAACTGAGTTTTCAACAGATGTCTCCAGCCAGCAAGGATGGACTAGAGAGAGTGGCAGGAGCCAGGGACTCTTGCAGCCCAGGAGAAACACGAGCCCTGAGCTGCTGCGAGGCAGTGGGGATGGTGGGGGTGGGGTGAGGGTGGGGGCGGGGGGGGGAGTAGGAAGGCAACGGGGGAAGAGCAATGGCCAGCCTGGACATAGAGAAGGGGCAACAGGAAGACCCCAGGGTGACTCACTATTTTCTGATGTGGAAGTTGGGGGGACAGTGATAGTACCTTTCCCCAAGATGAGAAGACCTTAAAAGGAGATATATTGAGGGGTGAGGGTGAAAATTCTTTTTGGGACAAATTGAATTTCAGGTGCCTGTGGGATGTCTAGGTGGAGATGTCCAAGTAATATGACATTTCTGGCTGTGGATGGAGCTCAGGGGAGAAATCTGGGCTGGGTCCTAAACTGATATAAACTGATAGTTGTTAAAGAGAGAGAAAAGGCACAGGAGTGGATGCAACTGCCCAGAATGTCATGGTGTGAGAGAGAAGCCGGCAGGCCTTGAGGAACCCTGGTATGGAAGAGATGGGCAGAAATGGAGACTGAGAAGCAGCAGCCCGGCTCAGGGAGGAGAGTAGGGAGCACGTGGCATCATGGAAGCCAGGAGAGGAGGAAGCTTCAGGATAGACCCAGTGGTCGACTCTGCCAAATGCCGGAGAGAAGCCCATAGGGTGGTCAGGATGGAGCCCTGTGAAGGGGGTGTCCAACAGGCCAGCTCGGCAAACGGCCCCACACTTAGGAGCTATAGCCCAAACCCATTACAGTACAGTAGGTCAGCTTGTCCAGGGAGCAAGTGCACTGCCCACACATGTCCGCCATGTATCCAAGGGGCAGAAGTGATGGAGAAGGTCCTAACAACCAGAGCTCAGTAACAGTGAGATGGGCTACCTGAAGTGGTAATGAGTGTCCCATTGCTGGGAGCATGCAAGAAGAAACTGGATGGCCAAATGTCAGAGCTGTGGGCAGTGAGTAGGAAACGAATTAGACACCTACCAATGTCCCTTCTAGCTCGGAGCTCTGGAGCATCCAAGGAGGGGAGACAGCTGAGCCCAAAGAGCAGAAAATCCTCAGGCCTTTGCTACTGAGCTCAGGGTGAGCCCCGGACCGGGCTGTTTTAGGGGTAAAGGAACAGGGTCATGCCCCCACCTTGGTCAGGTCTCCAGTGCCTCACACCCCCCACCCCCGCCCTTTGCCTAGCCCTTTCTCTCCAAGTTCTGTGGAATCACAGTCCTTAGTGCACATCATGGGAAACTTGTGAAAATACAGAGAAAGGAAAAAGCAAACAGGAGCCCTGGTCAGTTCTTGTTCATGTCGAAGTACCACGATCCAGTACATGCCTGGGCACTGGGGCTGGTGGTTCCTGCAGCAGACAGTGGAGAAGGCCCTGGATTGGGGTCTATGAGGATCCTGCCACTGTATGCTCCTGTTTAGCCACCTTTCCAGACCCTTCTACACCCCCGATGGGTATCGCTTTTCCTAATACCTAGGTGGCATGCTTGCAGGCGCTCCCCTGCCCATACCCAAAGCCTCCCTCTCCCCCTGGGCCAGCACAGGCTCCCCTGCTTCCCCGGAGGGTGAGGAGACCCTCTCTGGCAGGGCAGGGCGGGGCACCCTTGCCATCGGAGCCCTGACAGCCACCTTCCCTCGTTTCTCACAGTGAAGTTCACTTGCAAGAATGTCAGTGCACTTTTCAGGCTGACAGAAATCCCACCGATAATTGGGAAGAACGGAAAATGAAAACATTAAAATTTGCCATGTCATATGTTCACTTTTTCTGATTGCCTGATACCCACCGTCCACTGACAGATGCTGTATTATTAACACTTGATTAAAAATCACTTCAGGTCTGAACCAGCCCGTCGAGGAGGGAGCATCTTGACAAGACTTGTGGTTTGTGATTGACAATTAGTAATATTCGGTGTGTCACAACATAGATAGTGTGACTTATTGGTGGTGGTGTAATGCAACACACTTCATCTGAGCTTCTCAGATTGGTACATAGGAATAAGAAAGAAAAGCTGGAGTCTCATTCAGCCGACTTTGATTACCAACAAAGGAGAAATTGTACATACCTGTCTCGGCATGCAAGACCCGGATTTCTATCAATCAGCCAGACGGCTGAGAGCCCCTCTCCTCTTTGGGAAAAGGAACCTCAACAGAGTTGGATCTCATTATGCAACCCTCAACTTCTCTATCAGCAGCCAAATCCTTTCTGTCTGGGAATATGAAAGTGCTCCGCTCTGACGCTGCCTCCGCACCTCTAAATTACCAGCCTGCTCCTCTTAAAACAAAAGGCTTCTCATTTTTAAAAATAAAACGATCATGTCTTGATTGACGTGCTACATCCTTTCCCTTCAGCTATTTTTCTAACTTGATGTCAGCGGGAGTTGGATTCAGGGGCCATTTTTTTTCTTCTCCCTCTCAGCTCTAATTCAATTCCTTTTAAGTGCTTTTAAGAGCAGTGCAATTCAAGGTCTTTCCTTTTTTTGGTTTCTGACCTGGATCTCGTTTTTGGTTTCTTTCTTGGCTAGGATTATCCAGGTAAAGAATGGTCATTTGCATGAGTGAAGGGTGATGGATTTAATGCAAATAGTCTCTGTAAATTTGGAGAGGAATGGCCTGATGTGCAATTTACATGTTTTGCAAAACTGTGTTACCTTGTAAACTAGAAGTGAACGGTAGTGCG
This sequence comes from Trichechus manatus latirostris, assembly GCF_000243295.1. Classification (NCBI taxonomy): domain Eukaryota; kingdom Metazoa; phylum Chordata; class Mammalia; order Sirenia; family Trichechidae; genus Trichechus; species Trichechus manatus. Next base: position 10,396,434 of record NW_004443974.1, read on the forward strand.
CATCACGCCATCTCAGCACCTGTGTGAACTGGCTTCTCACAACTTCTTGTTGTTAGCTGCCATTGAGTTGGCTCTGACTCGTGGCGACCCCGTGTACAACAGAATGAAACATTGCCCGGTCCTGCACCATCTTCGTAATTACTGCCACGCTCAAGTCCACTGTTATGACCACTGTGTATTTTAAGTGACTTCTGACCTGGGGGCTCATCTTCCAGCATTATATTGGGAAATATTCTGTTGCGATCCATAAGATTTTTATTGACTAATTTTCAGAAGTAGATTGCCAGGCCTTTTTTCCTAGTCTGTCTTCCTAGTCCCAGACAAGCCTCCCCTCATCCCCCCCCCACCTCACCGTTGTCTGTCAGCTTGTTGTACTGTGGTGGCTTGTGTGTTGCTTTGATGCTGGAATCTATGCCACTGGTATTTCAAATACAAGCAGGGTCACCCATGGTGGAAAACTTTCAGCAGAGCTTCCGGACTAAGACAGACTCTCGGAACTTACCACTGTCTAAAAAATGAATTTTCTCCATTCATTTGTTTACTTATCTTTTGACTATCTGCTCCCACCCTGCTACCCTGTCTCCAAAAGTGAGCTTCATGAGAACAGAGTCTATGTCTGTTTTGTTCCTTGCTGTATCTCCAGTGCTAGAACAATGCCAGTCATGTAGTAAGTGCTTAGCAACTATTTGTGGAATGAATGATTGAATTGATAACGGTGGTTGTGGGGCAGTCTGGACCTCAGACACTGAGGACTAGCTCCCACAGAAGGAGTGTTCTGTTGCAAGGAGTCAGCTCTTGGGGTCAGCAGGAGGCTTATAGGGAGGGGAACCAGGGAGAGGCAGCAATTCAGATAGAGGTGAGGAGGGGGCGTAGCTGACTTAGAGACATGTGGACTAATGGGGGGCCTGGGCCCTGGGTTCTGAGTATGAGTCTTCCATCTGGCTGTGTCACAGGTCTCTAGCAAAAGACAGGCTGTGTACCCACTTAACAGTCTCACTGCAATTTAACACCATAATACAGCAGTTAGCAACAGTTCATATTTACTGAGTGCCCGCTGATTTGTGATGACAGATCTGGCTGGGCTCCTGGGAGTCACAATACAATGCTCAAGGTGATGGTGAACTCTCGAGGGGAGTCCAGCCTGGTGAGGCATTGATACTCTGGGGACTCGTCTGATGGATGCAAGGCAAGAATCTCTGGGAAGTGACTGGGGCATCTCAGAGGAAAATAACATGGCAGAGTAGAAGAAACACAGGTTTGAATCCCAGATCTGCCACTTAATAGCTGTGTGATCTTAGAAAGCCCCTTGACCTCTCTGGTTAATCATATATAACCTTCAGGAATTTTAAAAACAAACATAGTATGTAAAAGGCTTGGCCTAGGGACTGGACACATTCTGGGTACTTGGTAACTATGGCTTTGATTAATATGGTGGCAGCACCTTAGGTCCGTGCGTAGTCCATTAGCGTTCAAGGAGGTCCTCTTCCAGTGGCTGAAGAGTACCAGGGCAGGACTCCTCTGCATGATGGGAAGGAGGAACGTGAAGGTGTCAAGGACTATGACAAGGGCTTAGGGCTCGGGGTGGGTTCCGCTGTGGTGAGGCTGGGCTCATGTCTGGCTCCCCTAGGCCCATCAGATGCCAACACAGCAGACGAATTCTCAGCCTATGTGATTTGGGACCAAAAATCCAAAGGAAGAAACTCAAGTGTGTATAAACAAATAATCATTTAGTAAAGTGGCCAGAGACAAGACCTATTTACCCCAATCAATGCTTTCTTGTATTCCAGCCATAATCCGCCAGAAACTGTAATGAAAAAAGAGGTGCCATTCCCAGAAGCAATGGAAAAATACTTAGGAATAAACTTAATGAGAAATGCGTGTGACCTATATAAAGACAACTACAAAATTTTATTGGCGAAATAAAAGGAGACTAGAATAAATGGAGAGGCATACTACGTTTCTGCATGGGAAGACCGAATATTGTAAAAATGTCAAACCACCTCCATGTTAATTTGCAGATTTAATGCAATACCAAACAACCCCGCAAAGAGAACTTGATAAAACGATTCTAAAATTCATCTGGAAGAAATATTGATCAGAATCTCAAAAAATATTCTGAAAAAAGAGAACATTGGCATATAGCCTACTGAATATTAAAACAAATCATGAAGTAGCAATAATTAGAACAGAGAGAATGTTGATGCAAAAAAAGAAATAGACTTTAATGGATTAGAATAGAATGCCTAGAAATAGATGAAATCACAGGGAAAAATTAAATATATGATAAAGAAATCATCCAAAACAATGAGTGAATGATGAATTATTTAGTAATGCTATTGAGAAAATGGATTAGCACCTTAAAAAAATAATTTATGATTTAAGTATACCTTATACTTCATATCAAAATAACTCCAGCTGCAGAAAAACTTAAGTTCAGAAAAAGACCAAATACTAGAAAGTCTAGCAGAGAATGGATTAAGTCCTTGAAACACAAATTTTAAAGGGACAATATGATGATTTACATAGAATTGAAAAAATATATATGATAAAAATAAAAATTATGTATATATGTGTGATGACTAAGTAAAATATTTGCATGGGGGCAAGAACCATGGGAGTAAAACATGTTCAGGGAGAGATTTTCCCTTTTTGTGTTAATCATATTTGTTCAGTAAAGATAATTAAGGGGAAAAAAGTACATAAATGATTTTTAACCAACCAAACCAAACCCACTGCCATCAGGTTGATTCCGACTCAGATTTTTAGACGATTTAATTACAATATAATTTTTAGATGATTAAATTATATTTTTTTATTATAAAAACTTAAGTATGTACTAACACATAATCCCCTTATCTATGATTACTCCTCTTTCTTAAAATATAAAGTTAGAAAACCATTGAAGACCATATAGAGTTGTCCCTCAGTATCCAAGGGGGATTAATTCCAGGACCTGTACTGGTACCAAAATCTTTGAATGCTCAAGTCCCTTGTATAAAATGGCATAGTACTTGCATATAACCTATGCACATTCTCCTGTATGCTTTAAATCATCTCTAGGTACTTATAAAACCTAATATAATGTAAATGCTATGTAAATAGTTGTATATATTGTATTGTTTATGGAATATTTTTTTTTTTAATATTTTTTCTATCTGCAGTTAGTTGAACCCACGGATGTGGAACTCTGGATATGGAGGGCCAACTGTAATCTGCTAGGCATTATCTCTTATGAAGAGTTGTTGACAAGTTTTCTAATTCTTTAATTTCTGTGAATTCCTGCTTAACTTCATTTTGGTTCTCCTCAGGCTAGGATCAAACACTTCATCAACCCAAATAAACCCTAAATTAAAAAAAAAAAATTATTGAGGTAAAATTCCCAATATAGTGCACAATCTTAAGTGTATAGATGGCTGAACACCCATGTCGCCATTCAAATCAAGATACAGAACACCTCCAGTGCACAGAAGATTCCCTCCTGTTGGCTCTCCCAGTGCATTCCTGGTTTCCACATAAATTAGGTTAGTTTTGCCTGCTTTTCAACCTCACATAAATGTGTGTCTGCCTTCTTTTGTATGACATTTTGTGTGTGAGCTCGATCCGTATTGCTGTATATTGGCAGTTCATCTTTTTCATGGCTGTATAGCTGTCCATTGTGTGAATACACCACATTTTATTTATACTTTCTACTGTTGATGGATTTGGGGGTTGTTTTCAGATTTTGGCTGTTAACAGACTGCAGTGAACAGTCTTATACGTGTCTTTTAATGGACATGCACACTCATTTGTCTTGGATAAAACCTTAGGAGTGGAATTCCTGGGTTGTCTGTGTAGCTTTAGTAGATACTGAGAAGCAGTTCTCCAATGGGGTTGTACCACTTCACCTTCCCACCAGAAGTGTATGAGAGTTTCAGTTGTTTCACATCCTTGTTAACACTTACTATTGTCAGTCTTTTAATTCTAGCCTCTCTAGTGTTACCCTACATTCTTATACGTTTTGTCAAAAGCTCTTTTACAGCCTTAGACAAAGTGAGGTCCCCTTCCTGGCGTGAAGGGGAAACAGGCAGAAAAACAGACTTGGGGAGAGCCTTTGGCTCTTCCTGACACCCTGTGGCCATTTGATGGCCCAGGATGGGGCCAGGGCGTTTCCAGGATCAGCTCCTTGCTGGGAACACATAGCCTCCAACTTCTCAGGCTCAGAAACTGTTGCCCCCTCTCCCCCAGACTGATGCTGAGCCATGAGCAGGACCTCCCAGGGCAGCCCCACCCAGGGCTTTGCCACCAGCCAGAACCCAGTGTCTGGAACCAAGTTGACTGGGATTGGGCAGGCCAAGCCAGCTATGGCTGCACAATCAAGTTTAGTGCTGAGTCCCCATAGGGATTCAGCTCAGCTCCCAGCATCCAGGGAAAGACCACCAGAGGCCTAGGCTGACGGGTTTCCTGGAAGACTGCTGCCTGGGCAGGGGCAGCCAAGGGGTAGCACTAGGGTGGGAATCACAGCTGCTCAGGCAGGAAGACTCTTGCTGCCCAGAACTAGGGGTTTCTTTTGGGACCCTTAGGGGTGCACACACACAGGGCACCATGCCTGAAGCTCTGCCCACCCTGCTCCCTAGTCTGCCTAGGGCTTTGACCTTGAATCTGACTCCTTGCCGATGACACCCTTTCCCCATCCCTGGGTCTCATACTTAAGCCCCGGACCTTCCCTCCCTTTGTCTTCCCTGGACAATTTCCTGCCTGCCCTGACCATGTCAGGGACATGGCTTATTTTTCTTCCCTGAAAGAGACAGTCTTGGACTTTTGTGTTAAGCGGCAGAGAGGGAGAGAGAGACAGAGAGACAAAGAAAGCAAGAGATACACTAAGAGACAGGCAGAGAGAAGGAGAAAGAGAGAACCCTACACATAGTGTGTTGGTGGTGGGAGGGTGGGTACAGAGAAAGAGAGTCAGAGAGAAACACACAAACACACAGAGAGACACACACAAACACACAGAGAGACACACACAAACTCACAGAAAGGCAGAGGCCTAAGAGATGACCGGGAGAGATGTTGGGAAGCTTTGTTCCCCACTTCCTCTGGGCAACTCAGTGCTGCCTCCTGGCCCTTCCTGGGTCCCAGCCACACTCCCCTGGCTCCCTGACACTGGATGCCCTCCCCCAGCACCCCTCTTGGGCCTCACACCCCCTACCCAGAACTCTCCATTGGGCTGCTCCTCTGTGTGAGCTTCACTCGGGGAGTGAAGTCCACACCTGCACGTGACCTCTCATTCCCTACCCTCACCCGGGCTTCAGACAACATCGGCGACACCCTTCAACCTCTCAGGGTCACATTCACTCATTCGTTCATTCATCCATCACAGGTTTGAGCTCTTCTGTGCTAGGCATAGTGCTCCACACTGGGGTTTCAGCAGGAAAAGGGGCAGAGGAGGTCTCTGCCTTTGATGAGCTTACCATCTAGTAGGGGTCCCTGGGGTCCAGGTGATATGAGAGGCAGCAGCGTCCCTTTGGATGGCAAAGCCCAGGAGACTGTATTGGCCCCATGGCACCCACTTGTCCAAGGGCATCGGGTAATGGGGAAAGGCTTGTATTATAATCTTACAAGCTCTAAAATTCCAGTAACTTTCCATATCTCCTCCCAACACTGAAGCCACTGTCTCTGCTGACAAAGGGAGAGGGAGAGAGGGACCATCAGGAGAACTTGTGACCTCTCACTTCCACGCTTTCTCTTCTCATGTGGCATGTAATGAACCTCAGCATTCAGACCTTAACCGACATCCAGAACACACCAGGCCAAAGCTCAAAACTCCAAAATGCCCACATTTCCCCCTTGCCCTAGGGCTTGGTTTTGGGTGGACTGTAACTGGTCCAGGGCCTGGGGGACACATTTGATCAACAGGAAAAGAAAGGAAAGCTACAATGCAGGGGTGTGGTTGGGCACAGCACTCTGGGCTCAAAAAGCTCCCTGGTGGCGGCAAAGCAAGGAGGGAAGGGTGACAAACTGGAATACTTTTGTCCCTCTTAATGATTGTTAAACAAGGAGCCCTAGTGGCACAGTGGTCAAGTGCTCAGCTGCTAACTGGTGGTTCGATCTGCTCCTATAAAGATTTCAGCCTAGAAAACTCTATGGGCAGTTCCACCCTGTCCCATAGGATCGCTATGAGTCGGAATTGACTTAACGGCACACAGCAATGATTGTTAATGTTATAATGCAGGGCAGGTGTGGCCAGAAAATTGTGTCAATGAATTTCACAAAAAAGGGCTATGCCAAGCTGGTGTCTGGGTGAAGTAGACCCCACTGAGAGAAGGAATTTCGGAGCTGAGACCTGTAGGATGGATGGGAGCCAGCTAGGAGAAGGGGAAATAGGATAAGAGGGGAGGAGGGAGGAAGAAAGTTCCAGGCAAGGTCCTGGAGTTAGTGCTTGGTAGGCTCTGGGCACCCAAAGATCGGAATGTGTGGTGGGAGATGGGGCAGGATAGATGTGGCAGCAAACAGATCTTGTAGGGCGGGGGAAGGACGTCATCAGATTCGCACCTTAGAAAGAGTGTTGTAGTTGGTGAGTGGAGGGTAGATTGGACCATCAAGAGACCGACTTCCTCATCTGTAAAGTGGGGTAATAGTATAGCCTCACAGAGGTGGCACAAAGTTGGAAGGAGAGAGCAGAGGTGGAAACACTTGTGAAATGTTCTGGTGCTATTTATTTTTCCCAGATAAAAGGGTGGGACGGGGATGGCTCAGTGGCAGAATTCTTGCCTTCCATGTGGGAGACCCTGGCTCAGTTCTCTGCCAATGCAACTCATGCACCACCACCAACTGTCTGACAATGGAGGCTTGCGTGCTGCTATGATGCTGAACAGGTTTCAGAAAAGCTTCTAGACTAAGACAGACTAGGAAGAGGGGCCTGGTGATCTACTTATGAAAATCAGCCAGTGAAAACCCTACGGGTCGCAATGGTGGTGTCCACCACTGTGTTTTATTCTGTTGTGCATGGGGTTGCCATGGGTCAGGGGCCAACTCCAGGGCAACTAGTCACCACCACTACCAACACAACAAATAAAGGGTAGGAGACAGCAGGGGTCTCATATAGAGGGTGGGGCCAGTAGAGATAGCCCCAGGTGTAGGCAGAAGCGGTTCATGAGGTCATCAACCTGCCCACCACTCTCTCCCTGGCCTGAAGCCTCATGAGCCCCTGATAAGTGCTTATGGAATACACGAATGAGTCGCAGTCATTTCAATCTCAAATTTCAGTCAGTGGATTAGCAAGGCCAGGCACAGTCCCACAGGGCATAAAAATCCCTCCCTCATAAGGTCATTGGCAATGTGGAATGAGACCAGCTTATAACGCAAAATATCCCTGAGTAAATCAACCAATTACAGCTGATTTTTGGGCAATAATGAAAACTGGGATGATCACTGTTGGGGAGCCACAGAGGTGATAGTGAGGTCTCGACCTCTTTTCCTGGCACCCAGCACCCTATATCTGATCCGATAGCAAGGCTGCAGGCACTACCTACAAACATACCCTGATCCTCCCTCCCTCCATCTCCTCCATCTCCACATCTCCACCAAACCCATCTCTCCACCCCTGCCGGGGGCCTGCAGCTTAGGGAGTCACAGCTGCAAGGGTCTTGCTGCTTCCACCCTCGGCCTGGTGATCCATTCTCCACCCTGCCACCAGAGGGAGCTTCTCCAAAGTGAACTAGAGCCCATCACACCACACTCAGAGCTTCTCTGAGGCTCCTTGTTGCCATTAGAATAAAATCTGGACTCCTTCTTCACTTGGTGTAACCAGGTACCCCTCCCTGCTAATCTCATCTCCTGCCCAGCTCCAGCCACTCTGCTGCATCCATGCTGGTTTTCCAACATTCCTGTTCCACCACCACCCCAAGCTCATTCCTGTCTCAGGGCCTTTGCACTTCTGTTCACGCTGCCTGGAAAGTTCTGTCCCTATATCTTTATGTGGCTAGCTCCTCCATGTTATTCAGGTAAAATGCTCTTTTTCCCCCAACAAAGACTTATCCTGGTCAATCCATCTAAAGTAACCACTCCTTACTGCTTCCCCAGATTTATTTTCTTTGTAGTACTTGTCGCCCTCTGAAATTATCTTGTTCATTTATTTATTTTCTTGGGGTGTCAAAACCCAGTGTGAGCTCCCTGAGCAAAGGGACTTATCTCCCCAGCAGCAGAACAATGTCTGTACATAGTAAGTATACAATAAACATATACTGAGTAAATGAATGAATGGACATTGATGGAGGGAGGTAGCCATGATGGTGGCAGGGAGAGGTGACGATGGAGGTGGCAATGATGCTGAGGAGAAGGAGGAGGAGGAGGGTGGTGAGCGACTTTAGTGGGGATGATCTTGGTCACTAAGATGCCCTTGTCTGTGACTTGCTGGTGACCTTTCCATGTCAAAAGCTGGATATTCTAAGAAGAGATTTGTGGGATGTTGTTGTTAGTTGCCAGCAAGTCAATTCCAACTCATGGCGACCCCGTGTGTGTGGAGTAGAACTGTCCTATAGGGTTTTCAAGGCTATGACCTTTTGGAAGTAGATCACCAGGACGGTCTTCCGAGGCACCGCTGGGTGGGTTTGAATCACCAACCTTTTGGCTAGTAGTCTAGGGGTTAACTGTTTGTGCCACCAGACACTCCTAGATTTGTGGGTACACCTCCACTAATAAACCATTCAGCTCTCTGAGCTACCTCCGCACGTTCTCTAGTCCACAGAATCCCCCCAGAGCCTCAGCTATGAAGCCCAGACCTCCCACCTGTTTAATATTCAGCTTAAACTTTACACATCCTGTTTAAACACTTCAACACCTTCTCATTGATTTTGCTCCTCACCAAAAATAAAAATATTTTGGTACTGCAAATAAAAGCAAATATTTGATACCACTTGGCATTTTTCAGTGCATTAATTAGCAATTTGCTGGATAAATATTGCTGTGTAAACCAACAATCACTTCCCAATAATTAAAAGCCAGTCAGATGTTATCGGAAAAGCTCCCGGTGTGTGCTCCAGCTCTGGGAAATGCTGTCCCTTGCAGCTGTGGCTGGAGCAGAAGGAGCTGGAAAAAGGTGAGGGTGGTCCTGGGCTAGCTGGCTTCTGAATTCTAGCTCTGGCTTTGGAGTGAGGAAAGGAGATGAAGGTGCTGGCAATGGACCAGAGGGTGATGAGCACCCCCACACTGGGGTCCTGGACATCTCAGTGCCCCAAAGATCACTGAGGTAAATATGAGAACTAGGTTTGGCCAAGGTTTTGTGATTAGAATGGGAGTCAGTCAGAGAAGTGGTTACATGCATGGATTTGGGAATACAGCAGACTCAGGGGAGACAGCCCCAGATCAGCCACTCCCTGGCTGTGTGACCTTGGACAAGGCACTTCTCCTCTCTGAGACTCAGGTCTTTCATCTGTAAAATGGGTATGACAAAAATTCCTACCTCACAGATTTGTTCTGAGAATAAAAGGTTGGAATGCAGGTGCTTAGCAAATACTGGTTGCTGGTTGTTGTCATTACTATTGTTTTTCTTCTGGGTGACTTGCTCTGGGTCTAACCTCTCTCTGTCCCTGTGTCTCTTACCTTTACTATCCCTACCCCCCAGTGTTGCCTACCCAAGGAGGGTAGCAGGTAAAATCTTTGCCCTCTTCTCTTTGCTCAGCCTCTCTGAGCAAAGTCCAAATGACCAAGTATGAATCTTCCCTATTCCCCATCTTGTTTAGGATGGAAGAAAGGAGGGCAGGGATGGCCCAGCTGGTGGGATACTGTAGGGCTGGGGCTGCAAGAGGGGGGGCTCTCTCCTCTTAGCTGTGTGATCTCAAACCTGGGTTGCCCACAGTACTTGGGATAAATGGGAAGCCAAGTCCCAGGGCTTGGGAAGATTGGCCTGAGCAGGCTCAAAGAAGCAAGAACAGGGCAGGCTTGTGGAGCAAGGTGTAGAACTGAGCCTTTCTATTGAACTGCTTCCTCCCTTCCCCTACCCTCTCTGAGATAACTACAGGGTTATAAAAATAGTGGAACACAGAGGACAAGCACTAGCAGGAGCAAAGGGGAAAGTGACATCTGTGCATCTGAAATTGGAAGAATTTCTTCCGATAGTGAAGGAATCTGCCTGGGGAAAGGGCTGGCCATGTGGGAGGCACTGGGTGTGAAGGAGGAGCCATCTTGGCAATAATTAGAGTTTCCAGTGATTGTGCACCTACTGTGTGCTAGACCCAGGGCTAAGAAAATCACATGCATCATCTCATAGTCAGTCCTCATTACAGCACTGGGGTGAGGTGCTATCTTTGGCCCCAGTTTGCACAAGAGGAAGGTGAGACTCAGAGAATTGATAACTTGCTCATGGTCACACAGCAAATAACTGGCTGAGCTGGGACTTGAGGCCAGGTCCACCTAACTCCTAACCCCATGTCTTTAACTACCAGGTTAGGTGGCCTCCCTCAGTACAAGGGATCTTTGTCAGAACTCCATCGCCCACCTAAGCACAGGGAGGCAGAGCCTAAAGATGAGAGGGGCTAAGGGCCTTAGGTGGAAGCAGTTTCTGTAAGTGTGCCATGCATTGGGCCAAGATGCCAGCTCATGGCTCTCATTGAAGGCTGGCTCAGTGGAGCGGGGTGCAACATTGCTGGCTCCTGGTGCAGCTGGCCATGCCAGATAGAGAGGGAAGGTGACACCCCGGCCAACTTAGAGCAACATCTCCGACTTCAGAAATGAGGTTCATTGGCATAGTAATTTTCCCATCATGTACGTGCCTCAGTTTCTCATCCTTTTTACTCCCCTCAAACAACAAAACTCAGAGATCGCAAATTAAACCTTCAGAAAACCCAAATATTTCTCTTGTCTGGGTTTGAATAGGATTCTTATCTCAACCTCCAGGGATGGACAAACACTGTGAAGACGAGCAAATGGAGGAGAGCCACTGGCCATATGAAAAGACTGCAGTTCATAATAAAGGGATTGGTACAAATGTTCCTGTTTGAGACAAATTTCCTGCCGAATCAGCAGGAATCTTTAGAACAGTCTCTAATATGTGTGCCCAGTAAGATAAAGGGAACATATTATGTCTGAAAAAGGTACAGTCTGAGATTGGAAAAGATAGTTTTCTGCTGAAAAGTATAATTGCTACATTTTCAAAGACAACGAGGCTGGAAATAGCAGATTGAATATTGCAGAAAAATGGGACCTGTTGTTAAAGAAATCTGTCTCAAAAAATCTTCCCATAAGTCAGAAGAGAGGAATAAGGGAAGAATGTGCTGAGTAAAAAGATACTTTGAAGAAAGATCTAATAAACAGAATAAAAGAAACAATAGTCAGAGGAATAATAAAATAAAATTTCTTTTTGAACGTTAGGCAAAGTTGAAGAGATCTATAGCCACGTGAATATTTGAATTTCAAGGATTAAAGGGGAAAATCCTACAAGTATCCAGTCAGGAAAAAAATTTTGCCAACTGTATTAGTTATAGTATAGATTTGGTTATGTGCACAGAGGCCTAAAATAACAATATAAAAACATTTCTTTTTCATTTAATAGTACAGAAGTATGATGGTGACTCTGCTCCATGAAGTTGCTCAGAGCTCTGAAGTGTTGAGAGCTCCGACTCCTATCTGATTATTCTGCCAACCACAGGGTTTTAATTTAGCCTGAAGGATCCTTGTTCCAAGTAGCAGAATAAAGGAATAGTAAAAGAAAGACACACCTCCTCCCTTTAAGATCACCACCCAGACTTTTCACACAACTCTGCGCCTATCCCATTAGTCAGAACTTAGTCACATGATTGCTCCTAGCTGCATGGGAGACTGGGAAATGTAGTCTTTATTCTAAGAAACTGTGTGCCCAATTTGTTACTATGAGAGAGAAGAGGAAACTGGTTATTGAAGAATTCTTAGCCCAGTGCCCTCAAACTAGGTATTAAAAATAAATGAGGAAAAAAAACCCAACAATTCTCTACCACCTAGAAATTTAAAAATCTCTCTAGTAAACTGTACTTTAGTCAAAAAGGAAATACAAAAAATTGCAGAAATCAAGAAAATAAAGATAGTAAACTACACATCAGAATCTATGGGTGGAAAATCATTACAGTAATGCTCAGAGCAAAAGCCTTAAAGATTTATACCAGTAAACAAAAAAGATGAAAATAAGAATATCAAGTATCTAGTCTAAGAAGTTAGAAAAAGAACAACAAAACACACCAAAGGAAAGCAGAAGTAAAGAACTGATAAAGATAAAAGAAGAAATTATGAGTTAATAAGCAGAAAAACAGAACTAATAAATCTGTTCAAAAGATAATTCTTTGAGTAAACCAATAAAGTAGATAAACCACAAGATAAACTTAAGAGAAAGGTCTGGAAAGCCTAAATACATGAAATAAATGATAAAGAAAAATTAACCAGAGAAAGAGGGGAAAGTAAAGAATCATAAGAAATTACTTTGCTCAACTTTATGTAAATATATTAAAAAACCTGCATGAATTTGATGATTTTTCGCAAAGTATAAATTATCAAACCTGATTCAGGAAGAGATAGAAAAGCTAAACATTTCCATATAAGAAATTGTTAAAGTTGTTTAGGAGTTATTGCCCCCAAAGAGTACCAGGCCCAGATGGTTTCACAGGGGAATTCTACCAAGCCTCTAATGAGCAGATAATTCCAATTTATTTCAACTGTTTCAGAACTTTAAAAAGGAGAAAAAAATTCTTTCTAAATAAATATTTTGATAAAGCAAGTAAAACATTGATACCCAAATACAAGAAAGATTACACAAAAAGAACTACAGACCAATGTCACTTATGAAAAACAATGCAGATAATCCTGAAAAAAGTAAACCAAATCTAGCAACACATTAAAAGAAAAATATGTCTTGACCAAATAGTTTATTTCATGAATGTACAAATTATCAATATTAGAAATATACAAATAGAATTTATTATATACATTTCATAGTATTAGCAGATCTAAAGAGAAATATTATATTATGTTCTTTATAAACACTGAAAAGGCATTTGACAGTTGATGTTGTTAGGTGCCATCGAGTTTGTTCTGTCTCATAGCAACCATATGTACAACAGAACAAAGCACTGCCCGGTCCTGCACCATCCTCACAATTGTTATTATGCTTGATCCCATTGTTGCAGCCACTGTGTCAGTCCATCTTGCTGAGGGTCTTCTTTTTCACTGACCCTGTACTTTACTAAGCATGATGTCCTTCTCCAGGGACTGATCCCTCCTGATAACATGTCTAAAGTATATGAGATGTAATCTCACCATCCTTGCTTCTAAGGAGGATTCTGGTTTTACTTCTTCCAAGATAGACTTATTCATTCTCTTGGTAGTCCATGGTATATTCAATATTCTTCACCAACACCACAGTTCAAAGGCATCAATTCTTCTTCGGTCTTCCTTATACATGGTCCAGCTTTCACATGCATACGAGACGATTCTTTATAGAAACACTTAATGATGAAATATTGTTCCTTAACATGATAAGACACATCTGTCTCGGCACAATAGTCAACATTATGCTTAATGAGGAAACACTAGAAATATCCCCACTAACATCAAGAGCCAGACAAGAATATCTGCTATCCCACTATTATTAAACATTGAGCTGGACATACTAGCCAAATAAAGAAATTAAAGGGATAAAAAATTGGGAGTGGAAGTCAATGGCACTATTTGCAGATAATATGTTCATATAACACAAGAGAATCAAATTTAAAACTACCATAAATGGCAGGAGAATTCAACAAGGTAGTAGGGTACAAATTGATACATGGAAGTTTTTTTTTTCCTATAAAAATAACCAGTTAGAAGATATAATTGGAGAAAAGATCTCATTTATAATAGCAGGAAAAAAATCCAGGAATAAATTTATGCATAAATTTGCATAACCTGTGTGAAAAAACTTTAAAACACTTCTGAAGCATCTAAAGAAGACGTGAACAAATGGAAAAACGTAAGGTGTTCTTGGCTAGCAAGACTCAGCATCATAAAGAGGTAATTTCTCTCCAAGTTAATTTATAAACTTAATGTAATCCCAAAGGGTCAATGTGCCTGAAAAAGAAAAAGAAAAAGTAGACAAATGGATTCTAAAATTCACATAAAACAACAGACAAGCAAGAATAGTGAGAAAAACTGAAAAAGAATCGCCGTGAGGGGCACCAAACCTACGTCTA
>NW_004443974.1:10411357-10412904 GCF_000243295.1 Trichechus manatus latirostris
AGCTGAAATTAATGAAATAGAAAATTTAAAAAGTAGACACAATTTAAAAACTCAAGTGCTGCTTCTTTAGAAAGATCTATAGAAGAAACAATTTTCTGGTAGGATGAATCAAGAAGTAAAAAAATAATAGAGAAGGCAGTATAATAAATGGGAAAGGAAACATAACCACAGATGTAGAGATTACCGTCAAATTATAAAAGAATATTGTACAAATAAATTTAAAATTTTCTAAATGAATGATTTTCCAGGAAAACATAAAGTAATAAAACAGAAAACACAAATAGACAAATAGAAATCAAGGTTGAAATTTAGAAAATAGTTAAAATAATTTGACCCAATGGATTTTGTAGAATATTCTTTCAGAACAAAGCAAAGAGATAATTTCTGAGTCATTTAATTTGTACCAGAGAGTAAACAGAGAAGGAAAGCTTCTTAGTTCATGTTATGGATTTGTATGAGTTCTTTAGCTATTTTGGATACTAATCAGTCTATCAGTTTCATGAAAAACTCTGTTGGGATTTTGACTGGAATTGCATTGAATCTACATATCAATTTAGGGAGAATCTGTATGATGCTGAGTATCCTGAAGTATGAAATGGTATATCCTTTATTTATGTAGATCTTTTTTGAGTCTTTCAACAATCTACTAATTTTTTCTATAAAGTTCTAATATATCTATTGTCAGATTTATTCCTAGATACCTTATATGTTTTGTTGTTGTTGTGGGTTGTTTTTAAATTAAAAATTTGAATTGTTTTGTTACAGGAGCACAGAAATCAAATACAGTTAAACTCACTTTAGTATATTGGTCTTGAATTAAGCAACCTTACTCACCCCTTCTATATATTTTAATAGTTTGCCTACAGATCCTGTTGGATTTTTTTTACATAGATAATCATATAATCTGTAAATATTGACAGTTTGGTTTCTTTATTTCCAATACCTTTACTTATATTTATTTTTCTTGTCTAACCGTGTGATTCAGAACTTCCAGTACAGTTTTGAGTAGAATTGTAATGAAAGATATTTTTTGTATTGTTCCTGATTTTAAAAGGAATGTCTATAACATGTCACCATTAAGTAGAACATTTGCTGAAGATATTCTCTATTCTATTTTTGCTGAGAGTATTTTCCATCTATTAATGGGTGCTGAGCTTTATAAAATGCTTTTTTCCTAGCTATACTGAGACAATCATATAGCTTTTCTCTGTAATTTTTTCCCCTAAATTTTATTTATTTTGTTGTTGTTTAGAATATACACAGCAAAACATACACTTATTCAACAGTTTCTACACGTACAATTTAGGGACATTGATTATATTCTTCAAGTTATGCAACCATTCTTACTCTCCTTTACTGATTGGTTCCTCCCTCATTAACATAAACTCACTGCCCCATAAGGTTCCTATCAAATCTTTTGAGTTGCTGTTGTCAATTTGATCCCATACAGATAGTTCTTAAAAGAGCATAATGCTCAAGGCAGACTTTTTTTACTAGTTAAGCTGAAGTATTGTTCAGTTTTAGGATGACTTCAGGGGATATTTTTG
>NW_004443974.1:10413560-10416289 GCF_000243295.1 Trichechus manatus latirostris
ACAGAACAAAACACTGCCCAGTCCTGTACCATCCTCACAATCGTTATGCTTGAGCCCATTGTTGCAGCCACTGTGTCAATCCATCTCGTTGAGGGTCTTCCTCTTAGCTGACCCTCTACTTTACCAAGCATGATGCCCGTCTCTCGGGACTGATCCTTCCTGATAACATGTCCCAAGTACATGTTCCAAGGAGCATTCTGGTTGTACTTCTTCCAAGACAGATATGTTCATTCTTTTGGCAGTCCATGGTATATTCAATATTCTTCACCAACACCACAATTCAAATTCGGTCTTCCCTATTTGTCGTCCAGCTTTTGCACACATATGAGGCGACTGAAAATACTATGGCTTGGGTCAGGCACAACTTAGTCTTCAAGGTGACATCTTTGCTTTTTAACACTTTAGAGAGGTCTTTTGCAACAGATTTGCCCAGTACAATGCGTCTTTTGATTTCTTGACTGCTGCTTTCACGGGTATTGATTGTGGATCCAAGTAAAATGAAATCCTTAACAATTTCAATCTTTTCTCCATTTATCATGATGTTGCTTATTGGTCCAGTTGTGAGGATTTTTGTTTTCTTTACATTGAGGTGTAATCAATACTGAAGGCTGTGGTCTTTGATCTTTATCAGTAAGTGCTTCAAGTCTTCTTCACTTTCAATGAGAGTGAAATGATATCTCATTGTGGTTTTGATTTGCATCTCTCATCTCCCTGATGGCTAATGACACTGAGCATCTTTTCATGTGTTTGTTGGCCATTTGAATGTCCCCTTTGGTGAAATGTGTATTCAAGTCCTTTGCCTATTTTATGATTGGGTTATTTATCTTTTTGTTGTTAAGTTGTCAAAATATATATGTATATTAGGAGGGATCAGTCCCTGGAGAAGGACATCATGCTTGGTAAAGTAGAAGGTCAGTGAAAAAGAAGAAGACCCTCTGGGAGATGGATTGACACAGTGGCTGCAACAAAGGGCTCAAGCATGACAATGATTGTGAGGAAGGTGCAGGACCGGGCAGTGTTTTGTTCTTTTGTACATAGTGTCACTGTGAGTAGAAACCAACTCGATGGCACCTAACAACATCTTTTTGTTGTTAAGTTGTCAAAATTATATATATATTTTAGTTATTGGATTCCTGTTGGATATATGGTTTCTGAAGCTATTCTCCCAGTTGGTAGCTTGTCTTTTCACTTTTTTGGTAAAGTCTTTTGATGAACAAAAGCTTTTAATTTTTATGAGGTCCCATTTATTTATTTTGTGTTTTGCTGTTTGTGCTTTTGTTATTATATTAGGTAATCCATTGTTGAAAGCTAGGCCTGCCAACATTGCGCCTGCTTACTCGAAGAATTTTATGGTTTTAGTTTGCACATTCAGGTCCTTAATCCATTTTGAATTTTTTGTGTATGGTGAGGCATGGATCCTGTTTCATTTTTCTGCTCGTGGAAATCCAATATTCCCATCACCATTTATTGAAGAGACTCTTCTTTCCCCATTGAATGGACTTAGCACCCTTTTAAAAAATCAGTTGACCATAGAAGTGTGGGTTTATTTCTGGACTCTCAGTTCAATTCCATTAGTCTATGCGTCTATTGTTATACAAGTACCAGGCTGTTTTGATTACTGTATCTGTATAAATATGTTTTAAAATCAGGACATGTGAGTCCTCCTACTTTGTTCTTTTCTCTCAACATTGTTTTAGCTATTTGGGGCCTCTTGCCATTCCATATAAAGTTGAGGATTGGTTTTTCTATTTCTGTAAAGAAGACTGTGGAAATTTTTATCAGGATTTTGTTGGATCTGTAGATCACTTTGGGTAGTATCTCTGGTTATTTTTAATGTGATGAATTTCATAGATTTTTCTTGTATTTAACTATCCTTGCATTTGTAGGATAAATCTAACTTTGTCTTTTTTATATACAATGTGGAATTTTGCTTATTAATATTTCATTTAGGATTTTTGCTTCTATGTTCATAGTATTGGCCTATTTTCCTTTCTCATACTGTCATTGTCTGGTTTTTGCATCAAGGTACTACCAGCCACCTAGATAAAAAAGTTGGAAGAATTACTTCTTATATCCTTTGGAATAGTTTGTATAAGATTGGGATTATCTGTTCTTTGAATGTTTGGTAGAAGTTGGCTATTGCCATCTGGGTCTAGTGTTTTTTGAGGGACAAAGGGAGAGGTTGGATTTTAAATTAATGAATCAATTATTTAATGATTGTAAGTCTCTTCAGAGTTTCTAATTCCTCTTGAAATGGTTTTGATAAGCCACATTTTTTAGGAAGTTGACCGTTCTTGTTTAGGTCTTAAACTTTACTGGCACAAAGTTGTTTGAAACACTCTTTTGTGATTTTTAAGATCACTGCTTTCTCTGAACTTCTTTTCTTCGCTTATTCCTAATGTTATTTATTTGTGCTTTCTCTTTTTCTTAACTAGCTTTTGGTTTTGTTGATTTTCTCACTGTTTGGGTTTAAATTAAATTATTTTCTGCTCTTTATCATTTCCTTCATTCTTCTTTCTTTGGGTCACTCTGTTGGTTATTTTCTAATTTCTTAAATTGAGTGTTTAGCCTATTAATTTTCAATTTCTGTTCTTGTCTAATATAAATCTAAACCTTGTCTTCCACGTACTACTTTAGCTGCATCCCACAAGTTTTGATGTATACTATTTGCATTATCCATAGTGTCATGGATTGAATTGTGTCCCCCAAAAATGTGTGTCAACTTGGCT
>NW_004443974.1:10416389-10419720 GCF_000243295.1 Trichechus manatus latirostris
TGCATCCCACAAGTTTTGATGTATACTATTTGCATTATCCATAGTGTCATGGATTGAATTGTGTCCCCCAAAAATGTGTGTCAACTTGGCTGGTACATGATTCCCAGTATTAATTGCCCACCATTTTGTCATCTGATGTGATTTTCCTATGTGTTGTAAATCCTGTCTCTATGATGCTGATGAGATGAGATTATTGACAGCCCTCAATCTGTAAGACTGGATTATATCTTGAGCCAATCTCTTTAGAGATATAAAAGAAAGAAGCGAGCAGATAGATATGGGCACCTCATACCACCAAGAAAGTAGCACTGGGAGCAGAGCTCGTCCTTTGGACCCAAGGTTCCTGCGTGGAGAAGCCCCGAGACCAAGGCAAGATTGATGACAAGGACTTTCCCCCAGAGCTGACAGAGAGAAGACTTCCTGGAGCTGGCGCCCTGAATTTGAACTTCTAGCCTACTAGACCGTGAGAGAATAAATTTCTCTTTGTTAAAGCCATCCATTTGTGGTATTTCTGTTACAGCAATGCTAAATAACCAAGACATATAGTTATTCTTTCTTTGACCCATAGATATGTGTGTAGCATTTTCTTACTTTCCGGCACTACAAGATGCTCCAGGCTCATCTTGTATATGTCCTGACTAATTTCTCCAAGGAGACCTGGTTCTTTTTATTGGAGAATGGTGTTAGAAACCTACCTTTAAATCTTTAACTTTCATACTCTTGATTTAACAAATACTAAAACTAATCCATAATAATGACTTTCCTCCTTCAAAACCTTAGAACACTTTAACTCTGAATACACCCTCTTGGTTTACAGGTTAAGCTTGTCCAGTATTTTAGTCTCACCTTATTTTTATAACTGCAAAAGCCATCATTATTATTGATCTATACAGTCCACATCTTATTTAGATTTACTCACATGTTTAACAATTTCTTCCTTCACTGTTGCTCTTATACACTCTCTTCTTTGGGGTTCAATTTCCTTCTCATTGAAGTACTTCCTTTAGTAGTTCTTTCAGAATCAATTTGAGAACTACATTTATTACTCCCTTATTCTTGAGTGACAGTTTAGCTATGTACAGGATTCTAAGTTGATGGTTCTGTTCTCTCATAACTTTAAAAATATTATTCTATTATCTTCTGTCTTCTATTGTTAACCAGAAATCTGTTGTCATTGTAATTTCCATTCTTTATCAATGATCTTTCTTTTCTCTTTGGCTACTTTTACAGGGTTTTTTTTTTTTTTTTTTTTTTGCCTTGGTGTTCTACAGTTTCATTGTGGTATGTCAAGATATGGATTTATTTTTATTTATTCTGCTCAGGACACAAAGGACCTTGTGAACTGTGAATATTTTTAATCAATTCTGGAAAATTCTCAACCATTTTCCCCCTTGAATGCTGTTTTTTTTCCCCTATTCTTACTATTCCCTCTTGTCTCTTCCTATACAAGAGGGCAGGTTTTTTTCAAGTCTACACTTCACTGAAGCACAGGCCCTGGGGATGTCAGGTCCAACTTCTCACTAACTCAGGCCCAAAGCCTTGTCTCCTGTCTCTGTGTGGGCATGAACCTCCTTTCTCCTCCCACCCGGAAGCTGCATTGACAACTCGTGTGCTTACCTCTCTGGTTTTTGGTTCCCACTTTATTTCTGGCTCCTGGCAATTTCCTCTACTTTTGTGCAAGCTCAGGTATTTGTTAAATTGTATTAAGTATTTCTAGGTGTTTGTGGCAGGAAGATTTTGGGGATATCTAACCCACAATATTTCCAGAACTAGAAACCCTTCCAACTCATCTACAAAGCTAAATAAACCTGACAAAAATTAGCACAAAAAAGAAGGCTGCAGGCTAATCTCATTTACAAATATAGATGCAAACATCTTCAATAAACTATTAGCAAATTGAATCTAGCAATATATTAAATGAGTATTCCACAATGACCAGGTAGGGTATATTATTGGAATGCAAGGACAGTTCTATTTTAGGAATGCTATTAATATAATTCATCATATTAATAGGCCAAAAGGGAAAAACCATGGATAATAAAAAGGCATTTGATAACATTCAGCATCCATTTCATAGAAAAACCTCTCTTAGCAAAATAAAAATAGAAAGATTCTTCTTTAGAATGATAAGAAGGCTAACAGAAACATCCCACCCTTGAAGGGGAAGGCAGCACAGCCTGGGACCTTCTAAAGTCAGAGGGGTTCTCCTCCCATCCTGCTCAGCCTATTTCCTCTGCCAAGGTTGGAGTAAATCCCCATCTTCCCACTTCTTTGGCTCAGCTGGGGCAAAACATTTCCCTCACCCTGAGGAGCCCTAGCTATTTTGCTTTCCAAGCATGCACTTTGGGCCAGGATAGCCTAGGATGGCTGCATGATGTTGCACAAGCTGCTACCACTTACAGAGCTTCTCTGAGCCTCTATTTTCTTATTTGTGAAATGAGCCTAAGAGTCTCTATTCCATGGAATAGTGAAAGTGAAATCCCTGGCACCCAGGAAAGTCTCAAAGAGTATTAGTTTCTTAGCCCTTCCCTCCTTCCCCGTCTCTCCTTTTGGTCCTTTCTTCTCATCTTTCCACCTCTGATTCTTCTCCTCTTTCATACCTCTGTGACCCCAGGCTTGGCTGCTCAGTCTCCTCACCCCAACTAAGCCCACTTGGTGGGGGACTTTGGGGAGACCCCAGAGTTAGCACCTAAAGACAGGGTGGTAGGTGCATAGGGATTCATTAAAGGCTGGTCTGAGCTGGGATGAATTACCCAATAAGCAAGGTACACACGGGCTTACTTGTGCTGACTTACTAATCTGTAGTGCACAATTTCACAATTTCAAAGACATGGTGAAAAACAGGTGAAACTGTGCACTACAGATTAGTAAGTAAACACAATTAAGCCTGTGCATACCTTGCTTACTGGGTAATACTCCCCTGGGTCTGAGGGACATTTTCCTGGGCTTCCTGCCCTGGAGGAACAGGCTGGTGAGTCTGGGAACTCCAGGGAGTTCCACAGACCCCACAGAAGCAGCACAGTTCTCTGAAATGACAATTGGTCCCATTGTGGGAGGTTTCTGTGCTCTGACCTAATGTAACAGGGGTCTCGGGGTGAGCAGATACCAGCTTGGAGAAAACAACTCTGTGATCCTCTGGGTCTGCCAGTCTCCTCTTCCCTCTGGGTTTGCCTCTGTGGAATAGACACTGCCTCGCAGCCTCTCAGATGAAGACCAAAGCCAGACCTTGGTCTCCAGGCTTCCATGCCCTCGGATGCCTATTGACTGTACCTGCCTTCTCTTCTAGCCACCTGCTCTCTTCACTAGCCTTAAGCCTCCCCACCTCCACACC
>NW_004443974.1:10419820-10435212 GCF_000243295.1 Trichechus manatus latirostris
GGCTTCCATGCCCTCGGATGCCTATTGACTGTACCTGCCTTCTCTTCTAGCCACCTGCTCTCTTCACTAGCCTTAAGCCTCCCCACCTCCACACCTCTTCCTACACTGTTCCCTCTTCTCTTCCCTCACCTGAGTTAGCATTTAGTCCTTTCCCTGCTAGAACATCGCAATGATCCCCTGTATCAGTCAGGATAGGCTCAGTTATGCTGAGGTAACAAACCAACCCCCGAGTCTCAGTGGCTTAACAAAGATTATTGTCAATCTGGTAACTCTGCAGGACAGTGTCAACCATGCAGTGGCTCTGTGATCCAGGCTGCCAGAGCTCCATTCTCCTGTAGCTGGACATTTGGGAACATACAACTGCCTCAGTCCAAAAGCTGGTGGAGGGTTTTAAATCATAGCTTAAATACTTTGGCCCAGAAATGACACACATCACTTACACTCACAGTCCTTTGGGCAGAACATGTCACACGGCCCCACCTAACTGCAAGGGGGTAAACCAAAAAAACCCAAACCTGTTGCCATCCAGTCAATTCTGACTCATAGCCACCCTATAGGCAGAGTATAACTGCCCCATATGGTTTCCAAGGAGCGCCTGGTAGATTTGAACTGCTGAACTTTTGGTTAGCAGCCTTAGCTCTTAACCACTACACCACCAGAGTTTCGGGGAAGTGTAATCCCCTAATGCACTCAGAAGAAGTAGAAAACGGGAGATGAGTGTACACTAGAAATCTCTACCATATCCTCTCTCCTGCGCTGCCAGGTCAGGAAAAGGAGCGCTTTTTCAGTTTGGAATGTTTCCCTCTAATAAACCAAACCAGTTGCTGTCAAGTGAATTCTGACTCATGGCAGCTCCACGTGTGTCAGAGGAGAACTGTGCGCCATACGATTTTTAATGGCTGATATTTTGGAAGTAGATTGCCAGGCCTTTCTTCCTAGGTGTTCCTGGATGGACTTGAACATCCAATCTTTCAGTTAGCAGCTGAGCACATTAACCATTTGTACTTCCCTCTAATGCTCTCCCAGAAACTGCACTGGCTTGGAGGAGTGATGGTTTCTGCTGAGATTAGGACTTAGTGGGGGCTGACTGGAGTAGGAAAGATGGGTTCTTTGAGGGAAGCTCTCATTTCATCATCTCCCCCAGACAAAGCAGATTGGCTAAAGGGTGCCATCATTTAGAACTAAAAAAAAAAAATATTAAAAAAGGAAAGAGAGAGAGAGAGACACACAAACAACTCTAATCCCAACCAGGCAGAGACACAAATAGCGACTTTTAATTATATAATCTGCTTTTGATGAATTTATTTCTGACAGTTTTATAGGTTGACGAGAGAGTGCATTTTAGATGCAAAAAAACCCATTATTCATTCTGGGCTCTTTGAGCATAAAAATTGTCAAATGATTTTAATACAGTTTTAAGTTTTATGTTTATTGTCAAGGAAAAAAAAGTCCACAGCAATTACCAAGTCACATGCCCCTTAAATCTTTATGTTTCTGACAGCAAGAACAATAAAATATGTTTTTGCCCAAACCTTTTACCGCTCAGATTGACGTGGCTTCAGCGACAGCTGCTTTTCTTCCATCTGAGAACCGTTTATGAGAAAGCTAACTTAGAACCACTAGCTCGGTGGGGGGCGGGGGAGGGGTGAATCGCCCCTGCTCTGCAGAACATATGTGCATTTGCAGAAAGGTCCCAAGATCTGGGCCCAGAGAGGGAAACGGACTGAAACGCAGATCTGGCAAATCTGTGGTTTTACATTGTCTGCATGGCACCTTGTCGTTTTGCAGGGGTCCAGGGAGGGCACACCTTGCCTGGTGTTAGCCACTGGCCGCAGTGATCCTCCAGTGAGAGATCCACTGAGAAGACCACACACCAGTCTTGTAACCTGCGAAGCAGTGAGCCTGCTGCCTTGGTTTGGGTTCCTCCGCAGGGAGCAAGGACTGAAAGAGAACTTCAGTGCAAGTGAATGGAAATCCTTGGGATTTGGGAAGTGATCCCAGGAAATGCCAGTAAGAGAATGAGGAAGGAAGCCAATAAACAGTGAGTTATCAAGTGGGCAAATGAAGCAAAATCTGCCAGGGAGCTTCAGGAAACGTTGCAGAACATGCCTCAGAGTTGTCCCAACTGAAAGACAAGACATCTTGGGTATTCATCCATTGACTCCTCATCCATCATTTGTCAAGGGCTGAACTCTCTAGACCTCTGGTTTTCTCTGGGCCTGAGCTGAGTGTGCTTCCACAGGCAGAAGGAAAGCCCCCAAGAAGAGTTGCAAATGCCCCTGTAAGCAGCCTTCGGCATATAGAGGTGAATGCCCGGGGCATGTGGGTGAGGCACTGACAGATCTACCACATCTGCCGACTGATAACCCACTGAAAAGACAGCCTGCCATTCAGGTCCCCCAGAGCCAATCGGGTACTGCATTGAAAGGTTCACCCATCAAGCACGTAGCCCAGGTGTGGCCATCCCTTCATTCCCCAGCACCTGTGGGCGTGTACTGCATTTCTGCTTTGTGCCCACATGCCAACCTAATTACAGAATTCAACATCCCCACAAGGCCCCCCAAATAAGAACATTAGTGGATCATGTTTGCTGAATATTTTTAGGACTCAGGCGGAGGGTGCTATATCATACACTCCATGTCAAACCACTTTAAAAGCCCTCATTCTGGTTCTCACAAGCCCCTCCTCAATTGTTACTCTGCTAAGGGATTCTTTGCCCTCCCCTTCCTTCTCCTAGGGGCCAGCCTGGTTGGGTTCTCTCCTCCAACCCACCCCACCACGAGCTTCTGTTTTCCTTCCTTTTAGGGTACAGAGCAATTCAGCTCTGCCGTATTTCTCTCTCCAACCTTGTTATTCCTACATTCAACATGTGCTCAGAGCAGGGCTTCAAACCGGTTGGTTCCAGTTGGAACCCCCGCTGAGAAGTTGCATTTCTAACAGGTTCCCTGCTGAGAATTTGCATTTCTAACAAGTTCCCTGCGCAGAATTTGGATTTTTCACCCCAGATATACTGAATCAGAATCTACATTTTTAACAAGATCCCCAGGTGATTCTTATGTATAACTTCCAGAGAACTTGTTAGAAATGCAAAAAGTTCTCAGAAGGTTGTGTGTTCAAATCCTGACTGTGACCTTTGGACAGCTGTTTGTCATTTCTAGGACCTGCATCCTGGAAACATGTGAACATTAAATGACTCAAATGTGAAGCACTTAGCAGAGTTCCTGGCACACAGTAAGCACTCCATGAAAGAGTTATCATACTTATTATTATTTTTCTCAGGTCTCAGTGTCTCATTTGAAGGAAGCACTAAATTGAAAGCCTTTTGTCTTGTTCTATTTCCAAGCCAGACAGCCCCATTTTTCTCCCAGTTTCTGCATTTCTTGCACGGCCCCAGTGCCCATTACACAAACCCCAATGCATCTTTGAAGTTAGCAGCTAATTATGTTCCAGGAAGTTATAGATCTGGAGTTTTCCACGCGCCAGAGGCAATTGCTTTCTCTGGCTCTCATTTCACACAGCAACCTTTCCAAGGCCTTATTGAGGTTGTAATTGAGAGCCCCTTCCCCTGGCCCCAGAGGCCTCTAGGGCTATCCCCTCTGTGCCTTGGAGCCAGGCTGCCCCTTCCTTCTCCCACCTCCTGGCCTGTGCCTGCTCTTAGCTCTGAGGCTCCCTGTGCAGGCACTGCCAGCATGGGGAAGGGGTTGGGCTGTCTGTTTTGGAGCTGGGAGGCTGAGGAGGATCTCAGATGCTTCAGTGCCAGGAAGCCCATGAGAAATTTTATTCCCTCCTGGAAAGGCACATTTGGCCTTTCATTATTATGAGTTATAGTAGTTTTTGCTGCTGGATGACTTAGTGACTGTGTCTGTTTAATGTGTAAGTGACTGCCCCCCTCCCTGAAGTGGCCCCTCCACCCCTGGCCTCCTCACGTTTGCTTCCCCCTGCAGCCTGACAAGCACTCTTGCCAGGGCTGGGCCCCTAGACTGGCCTGTCCGCCGGGGAGCCAGCTTCTCCCTCTTAGGGCAGCATACCCAGCCCAGGGCCAGGATTAGGGTGAGGTGAGTGAGGCACCTAGGGCATATAATTTAAGGAGCCATCACTGTCAGGGCCATGCAAGAGCAGAGTCAGGACCTGAGTGAGTGCCTCCTTAAATGTTGCACCCGAGGTGCCTCGCTTGCCTCAGCCTAGTCTGGTCCTGCCCTAGCCATCCTCCTCTCCATCTCTTTGGGAGATGAACTCCCCTGGACACAGCCCAACCAAGGGCTGCCTCCTCCTTCTCCTGCCAAAGAGGTAGGGACCTCAGTGGAACTGTGGGCTCTGTGAGGGCAGAAATCGTGGCTATCCTGCTCAGCATCATATCCCTATCCTTTGTACGTGACCCGGCACACAGTGCGTGCTCGGTAAATACTGCTGGATGACAGGGATGCATCGCTCCCAGCCCCCAAGACGAGTTTAGCATGAGATGATGTTGGTAAAGCACTGAGCTAGATTCTGGGCACACAGTAGGTGCCCCATAAATGCTAGGGCCATTTGAATCTGGAAGTCCTCCATTTATAACTTCACCAGGCTAACATCAGGGTAAGTCTGTGATGCCGCTGATGGAACAAAGATCTGGGGGTTTAAGTAGAACTCAACTCCAGTGTGACACTCTGAGAAGAGAACTGCCCCATCCCTAACATGTGCCAGACACTGTGCCATCCCTACATCATCACCCCATTTCACTCCTTCTATTAACAGACGTTTCTTCAGCATGAATATCCTAGGTTTGTTCTGACTTTGAATCTTGTTTGACTCTGAATACATCTGACGAGTTCTACCAGCACAGTCTTTCTAACACTATGCAGAGTCAGTTCTCAGCACTTTCACATCCATTACATCATTTGACCTCTGATCTTAGGCTATATTAACAGATATATGGAGTATAGAACATAGGAGGTGATAGTTCTGATCATTTCTGAGCTAGTAGAAATTCACCTGAGTGTTACAGCCAGCTCAGGGAGTCCCCACTTTAAGAAAAATCTTGACATACCTGAGTGTGCTCAGAGTCACCCAGACGCAAAGGGCTCTCCAAGTCACAAGAAGAACAGGTAAAGGGTGTGGAGACACTTTCCTCATGGATGAGAAGAGCTGCTGCTTTCAGTTACATGTTTAATTTATTTCATGAACAGTTAAACTTAATGGTGACTGGCAGTTCCCCTCCCCAAAGGCCAGTCCTGGTTCAGGCCAGGCAGGGACTCCCCAGTGACAGCCATCCAGCCATGGAGTGGGCTGCCTGGCTGGGTAGTGAGCTCCCATCACCAGAGGTGAGCAAATCCAAATAGGTACCCATGCTGCAGAAACAACCATATGGAAGGAATAAGCCTCTAAACCCTTTCGATGTGAGGCCAGAAGCCTCTCTGATCCATAAACACTTCAGTTATCCATCCATTAATCCATCGATCCATCGATCCATTGATCCATCCATCCATCCATCCACCCATCCATCCATCCATCCATACATACATCCACCCATCCATCCATACATACATACATCCATACATATAATAAATAGTTACTGAGCCCCATGTCAAACGCCGGAGGAACAGTGGGGAGAAAGACAGCCATGGTCTCTGCCCTCACTGAGCTTCCATTCTAGAGGGGGAAAAATAATAAAGGCTGACGAACCTTCTGACAGAAGAAGGACCAGCTTTTAGGAGCATTTTCAATCTGGATTATTTTGCCATTTGGAGCTTAGCTTCTCAGCTCAGCAATTTGCCAGCTTTTATAGGTTATCCAGTTCACTGATAAAAATGCAATAGGATAAAGTGCAACCTGAACTGTGGGCACACTGAGGTCTCCTTGGAAAGCCTGGCATCTTGCATGGTGCTTGTCACAGAGGAGGAACTTTTAAAAGGATAGATGACTAAAAAGGCGGATGGACGGATGGACAGATGGATGGACGGACGGATGGATGGATGGATGGATGGATGGATGGACCAGTAGATAAACGACATGGCCAAGGCCAGAGAGCTGTGGCCATCACAACTGCTGGCCAAAGGGACCCTTCAACACCACTATGCAGCCTGTCAGTCCCAGGCCATGGCCACTTATCTCTGTCTGGTGCTCACTAGCCATGACTCAGATGGGGCTGGGGTCAGGCGGCCAGGGCTCAGACAGCATTCTCTGTGCTGCCAACCGCCTCGCTGAGCTGGATCTCCAATTCCCTCTAACAATGTCTGCCTACCCTTTCTAATGAGAATATTGATCTCCTCGATGGAGAAGTTGGAATCAATAGAGGAGTTGATTAGTTCTGCATTCTCTCCACCATCTGTTACCAGTGTGACGATGTCATGAAAAGGGCACAAGCCCAGAGTCCGGCAGGCTGGGGTGAATCCTGCTTCACCCCTGACGCACTTAGAGCAAACCATGTCCCCTCTGTGGGCCTCAGCTTTCTTACCTCTAAAATGGGGGCAATAATGCTGCCTGGTGGATTTGCTTTGAGAGTTGGTGAATGCTTAGCATGGGGTCTGGAAGAGTTAGGAAGGTGGAGACTTCAAAGGCAAGGAGGTCCTGGCTGAGGCATGTCTGTTTGTCTGTCTGTTTTTGCAATGAGTGTATTGAGAAAGGGCCTCAGACTTGTGTTCAGAGGCTTTGTGAGCCTGCTTGGCAGGAAGTGAGGTGGGACTGGAAAGGGAGAGGGTAGCCTAATCGGCACAAGTGCCGGGGGATCCTGGGATATCAGGGCAGAGGCGTCCCCCCTGCCTCCCGCTGAAGGAAATGGGGTCAGGGACTTTTGGCCCCCACATATATCCTTATACACCTGAATATAAGTATAGCCCAGAGCCCTGAGGTGCAACTCACTGCAAGGGTGGAGAGGTGAGGCATGGGTGCCCCTGTCTCAGTGGCAGAGAGAAGGGTCGTGGGAGAATCTGCCCCCTCTGGAAACTTTACGATGCAATTTCTTATTTGTTTGAAAGTAAATTTATTTATTTATTTTTCTGATTATAAAGCTAGCTCAGACTTGACAAGAAGAAAAAGAAGACAATAAAAATCTTCCTTAATCCCATTAATTAGAGATCATTACCCTTAACATGTATCCCTCTTTCATTTATTTTGATATTGATAATAATAAAACCAGCAGCTATCATTTATTTCAAACTCACCATATCATTTCATGTGCCTTATATCATTCAGGCCTCACAACGGCCAATGAAATAGAAACTCTTCTGCTAATGATAAAGCCTAATAAGACACCATGAAAGGCTTGTTTTTCTGGGTACTGTGCCCATACGGAGCCCTGGTGGTGCAGTGGTTAAGAGCTCGGCTGCTAACCAAAAGGTCGGCAGTTCGAATCCACCAGCCTTTCCTTGGAAACAGTTCTACTCTGTCCTATAGGGTTGCTATGAGTCAGAATCGACTCAACGGCAACGAGTTTGGTTTGGTTTGGTGCCCGTACAGGATCTCCACACTCTTCATGAGCCCATCTGCCAGATGACGAAACAGGCTCAGAGAGACACCATCACTTGCTCAAGGTCACACAGCAATGCAGGTGAGATTCACCCAGGTCTTTCTGAGTCTCGAACCTGTGTCCCTGCCTTTCCACTTGCAGCTAAGGCGAAGGCTTCACTCTGCCCTTAGCTGTAGGTGACCCATGACCTGGGGCTGCCCAGCGGTGAGCAGGACGTGCCAGACACGATTCCACAGCAGAAGAATATTGGCAAACGGAATGGTGGTGGGCTATTCTGGGCCCCACTGCCCTGGGTGCTAATGAAGGACAAGTTCATAATAATCATCATAATCAAGAAGGCTATTGAAAGATATGGCCTCGACTGCCTTGGACACATACCAGGACAGGAGACAGAGGGACTGAGGGTCCTTCACATGGCCCTCCTCCTGCCAGCAGCTGTGGTCACCCACTCTTGCCCACTCACACTCACATACACACACACTCACACACACCCTCACACACACTGTCACCTCCACAAACTCACACACTTTACACTCTCACACCCTCACAACACTCTCATCTACTCATACACACACCCTCACACACACCCTCACACACACACAACACTATCATCCACTTACACATATACTCATACACACTCTCACACATGCACACACATCCTCTCTAGGTTGGGCAGTCATTGCTCACACTTGGTTTCTGTCTGTCCGTCTCCTTTCTCTCTCTCTCTCTGTCTGTCTCTCTGTCTGTCTCTCTGTCTCTCTCTGTCTCTCTCTCTGTCTCTCTCTCTCTCTGTCTCTCTCTCTCGATGCCTCCTCTTTCCGTTTCTCGTTTTTTCTTACTCTCTTTCTCTTTCACCCTCTCGTGTCTCTTTCTGCCTCTTTGTCTCTTTATGTCTTTCTCTCTTTACACATCTTTCTTCCTTCTTCTCCCCCTCCCGCCCCAGCCTGAGGTCTCTCTCTCCTTGACCCCCACCCTGCCCCCGCCCCCCCGCCGTCCTCCCCACTAGGAGAGGCAACCAGGGCCAGGTGGGGGCAGATTAGGTGGCAAGCCCCCGCATCCTCTCCCCACCCTCGGAAAGGTGGTTCTCTCCTCCACTCCGCCTGGCGTGGGTGCCAGTGATTTCATCTGCCTTTGGATATGAAGCTCAAATTGCACATCAAAAAGGATAATGCATCTTTAAGCTGTTACAACGACTTCTCAATTTTTCATTTCCTGTCAGGGTGGGAGCTGCAGGAGGCAGGGGCGGCTGCAGAGCCTGTCTCCTGCCAGTGAAGTGTCTGCCTGGATTTGAGCAGTAGGAAACCCAGGGGTGACAAATCGCTATTTCTAAGTAAATTTCATGCATTTGCCCTTTGGTTAAAGTCTCCCCTCTCAGCACTTTCCCTGCGCACACAGCCCGACTAATAACGCGCCGTGCAAGCTCTCTCCGCTGTGACAACTGATTGCACTTTGAAGTAATAATGGCTGATTTAATAATTGGTATAATTTTTCACTAGTACCTGAATGTCATCCACGCACAAAATAAGCTACCTGGACCTACGGCTGCAGCACTTTCCCTTCTTGGGGAAATCAATAATGCATTAAACCCCAACCCAGAACCCCAAGAGGCCAGGCCCTGGCTGGGGCTGTTGGGGGCGGAGATGCTGGGGTCACCCATGGGGCCTCGCGGGCAGGAAGGCCAGACAGAGACCTTTGGATGGCCCTGGTCCCCAGCGCAGTCAGGCCAGAGAAGCCGAGACAGAGAGCCACAAGCACTCAAGGCCCAGCCCACCCTCCACGCTGTACCTCAGCAGCTTTCTCTGTCCCCCAAGGCCCAGCTCTATTGGGGGCTGCAAAGACCTAACCACCCCTGCTTCCCACATCTGCTGCCATGCACACAAATTCCACGTGCTTGCATCTGTGTGTGCGCACACATGTGGGATTTGAGTTCAACTTCATCATTATTTATCGGGGCCCCTCTATGAGCTAGGAACTGTGTTGGGGATATAGTGGTGAGCAAGACAGACATGGTCCCTGACCCCAAAGAGTTTCCAGCTCCTTAGACCGTGTGTGTGCCTGGACGTGTTTCTAGTGCGTTTGTCCAGGTGCTACGTGTTGTGTGTATGTATTTATAACTGTGTCTGTCTGTCTGTCTAGGTGTATCTGTTGGGTGTTGTGAGTGTGCCTGTGTGAAGATCAGGGTGTAGGTGCCCCTTTGCCCTGCTCGGCTTGACAGGCCTGGGCCTAAGGTGGCAGCCACCTCTCCACTTTGAGCTGGGCTGGGGACAGCAGCTTCTGCCTGCTACCCAAAATCTGTCTTCCCAGGGTCCAGGCCACCTGCGCCTCCTCATGCTCCCTAAGCTTTGCCTTTTGTACCCTCCTGCCCTGTGCCTGCCCATGCAACCTGCCTGTCCAGAATACTTCCCCCATGCAAAGGGCACAGACTCTGCAGTCATACCTGGATCCTATCCTTGGATCAGTCAGATACTCTTTAACTCTAAGCCCATTTTCTCATCTGAAAAAAGGGGACAAGAATCCCCAAGTCACAGGTCATGTGAAGATGTAGAAGGATTATGAGTGCAGCCCCTTGAGCCTGTACCTGCACACAGTACGTCCTCCATAGACCTTGGCTCCTCACTGTCCATCCTGGTCCCAGGCAACTCCTGCAAAGTACCTTAAGGACAGGGCATGTGTTTTATTCAAGTCTGCAAGCCCAATGTCTAGGACTGGCTGCAGCACACGTTAACTAAATAGATACATGGATTGATTCTGCTAACTATTAACATGAGCCGTTGGTACATGGAGACCCCAAAGGGCTTTGGACATGCCTACCTTTGGAGCGGCAGAGCTGGGGCTATCTCCCACACACTATGTAGTTTTGCCAGAGCTTTGCAGAGATCAGGGGGAGTTGGGAGGGTCCTTGCTCTCGCCAGGTCTGGAGCCAGTCAGGCCTGGCTGTCCTGCCACCCCCAGCCCTCTCCCCTCCCTCCACCCGCTGCTGTCTTGCTGTGAACTGGGAAATCGATTTCGACTTCATCTCAAGATCAAACATCTTAAGTGAGATTATTCACGTTTCTCCATTGTTTCTAACTCATTTCCTATTTTCCAGTTGAAAAACCCTGCCAGCAGCATTCTGTGGCAGAGATTAAAACAATTTTGGAAGCAGGCACCCAATTCTTCTCTTTAGATGGTAAGCAAATTGGATGTCTGTGAGAAGCAGGCAAATTTTATTATGAACACACAGTTTGCTACTTAACTATCCTGAAGACCCTGGGTGCTTCAAGTCCTCAGTGGGAGGGCTCCAGAGGGGGCAAGATGAAGGGCAGGGAGCAGGCGGGAGTGGGGCAGACTTCCTACCAGGCCCCCAGCCTTCTCCTGCACAGTGGGAACCAGTCAGATCCTCATCCCACGGTCCAGACCCAATATCCGAGCTCCGGGGATAAAAGGAAGGGCCCACGTTTCTGGCCCCCACAGGTCCCAGGCCTCATGCGAGGTACTTTGAAGGCATGCTTTCTCTGAATCGTCACAAAACTCTTGGGAAACAGGAATTGCTTTGACTAATTTTTAGATAGTGGTTAAGAGCTATGGCTGCTAACCAAAAGGTCAGCAGTTTGGATCCACCAGGTGCACCTTGGAAACCAGATCAAGATTCAGAAAAGTGTGGGAACTTGCCCAAGATCACCCAGCAAAAGTAGTTCAACCCAGTTGCCGTCAAGTTGATTCTGACTCAGGGTGACCCCCGTGTCTTCGAGTAGAACTGCTCTATAGGGTTTTCAAGGCTGTGATCTTTTGGAAGCAGATTGCCAGGCCTTTCTTCTGAGGTGCCTCTGGGTGGGTTCAAACTACCAACCTTTTGGTTAGTAATTGAGCGCTTAACTGTTTGTGCCACCCAGGGACTAGCAAGTGGTTAGTGAATCAGAACTAAATCCAGCCCCCATTCTTAATCACCACTGTGGTAGATTGATTGCAAAAATGGCCACAATTTTTCACCTCCTCCTGTGTCCACAGAGTGGGGAGTCTAGTTCCTCACTCCGCGAATCTGGGCTGGCCTGTGACTTGCTTTGGGCAGCAGGATATGGTGGAAGAAACTGTTTGTTCCTTGCACACTTTTGCACACTCTCACTCTCTTCCTTCTCTTGCCCTCTTTGTTTCTGTTAGTCTGCCCACCTTCTGTGTGAACAAACTCAGGTTAGCTTGTTGGAGGAAGAGAAACCACTTGGAGGAGATCCCAGTGGTCCCAGCCAAGGGAATCCTAGACCAGCCTACAGTCAGCCAATCCCCAAACTCACGAGAGAACCATCGGGAGGAGCAGAGCTGCCAAAGGGCTGTTGGGGGCGGAGGTGCTGGGGTCACCCATGGCCTCGAGGGCAGGAGGGCCAGACAGAGACCTTTGGATGGGCTTGGTCCCCAGCGCAGTCAGGCCAGAGAAGCCGAGACAGAGAGCCACAAGCACTCAAGGCCCAGCCCACCCTCCATGCTGTACCTCAGCAGCTTTCTCTGTCTCCCAAGGCCCAGCTCTATTGGGGGCTCCAAAGACCTAACCACCCCTCCTTCCCATATCTGCTGCCATGCACACAAATTCCATGTGCAGGTGACTGTGAATGCATGAGTGACCCCAACTGAGATCAGAGGACCCACCTGGCTGATGGTAGAATTGTGAACACAGATAAACTTATTGTTTTATGTGGCTGTAAGTGACTCACTTTTGGGGTGGTTTGTTATGCAGCAACAGCTAACCAATAAAACTGCCTTCACGAGTCCAAGGGACGGGGAGCAGACTCCTGAATTTTCTGCATCTTTTCCCCAAGCCTACACTGATTCCCTACTCTGCTCCTTGTCTGCCCTGGGGAGACAGATGTGGGAAATCTGCTCTCGTTATTTGGTGAGTACATAATAACAAAGATATAGCACATGGCACCCAGACCCTAGTGCTTCCCCTCACTGCTCCATGCTGTCACTGTATTAGACTTGGAAGTCTCTCCCATTAGACTTTTTAGTACTAATGATGATGCCATTTAGTGAGCACTTACTATGTACCAAGTTCTGTGCCCAGTACTTTATGTGCACATCTCACTGCAGCCTTACCATAGTCCTATGAGGTAGGCACTATCATTTCCCATTTTACAGATGAAAAAACTGTTCCAGTAAGTGGTAGAGGTGGGACTGTATCCAGGATTGCTCTTCTCTATATCTGCATGACCTCTTGTTGGCCTGGTGTCTTCCCTAAATCAGGCAGAGGGTCATAGAGGCCCCCAACCTGGACCTTCTCAGTGGCAGCGTTTCTTAGCCCAAGAGCTTCCATATGTCCGAGGTCACCCCCAGTCTGACCAGGGAGTACAGCACTGATCCTCAGGGGGTCCCTGGCCTAAAGGCAACTGGAAACTCTGGGTTCTGGTACTACCACACCCTTAGGCAAATCTCTTCACCTCCCTGGGCCTCAGCTTCCAAATCCATACAATGGGCTGAGAGCCACTACCTTAGGCTCTGCATCTGGGGGAGGAGAGGCAGATGATACAATCACTTGGGTTTGCCAGGTGTGGACATTTTGGCTGAGTTGGGGGAGGGGGGGCTGCTGTTCCTGGGGAGGAGAAGGTCTGGGCTGAGGATGAGCCTGGAATGGGTGGAGCAGGAGGCCACAAGCTGGAAGGGCGGGAACAGGGACCCTGAGTGTTTACCAAGCACATTTTAGATGCCAGGGCCGGTGCACAGGCAGCTGCGGTTATCATCTCCATTATACTGATGAGGAAACTGTAGTGTCATTAAATAATGACCTTCTTCAGCCACCTCTCCTCCCTTTCCTCATCCCTAGAGCGGTCCTAGGTCTCAAACTGGCCACTGAGCCCAGACCTCTGTGCCTGAGGTGCTCCACCTGCACCCCCCCCCCCCCCAGCTTCTGAGCTGGCCAGTGACTCATAAGCCTTCCAAGCCTCACCCACCAGCCCAGCAGCTTCTCGAAACCAGAATTGACACCGCCCCCCCACCCCACGCCGGCCTTTGGGAAGCCCCTTCCCCAGCTCTGCTCTCATACCAAACAGGGCTTCTAGGCTCCAGCCTGTGTAACTAAAGACCTTGTCAGGCGCCAGCTGGCTAAAGAGCTCGCGGCTGGAACACACACCAGCTTCCGGCCTCGACCGGAAGCGGCTCTAGTGATGAGCGTCCGGCAAAGGCGAGAGAAGCGGAGGAATTGGTGAGTGGGGCAGTGTCACGAGCACAGGTTCTTGAGTTGGGGTGGAGGCATCTTGTCTGCACACCGAATAGCTGTGTGACCTTGGGCAAGCAACCTAACCTCTTTGAGTCTCAGTCTCCTCAGCTGTGAAATGGGCTGAGGAGAGTCGACCCCTCACAGGGTTATGACCATGGAATGAGATGGTGAGCGATGGGGTGAGTGGGAGGTGAGGCCTGGAGCTGAGTGGCACAGGTGGGGGCCTGAGCCCCTTCTGGAGAACTGGGATCCCCTGAGGCTCCCAGGTGGCAGGATGCTATCATGGTTCTGACCAATCTGCATCAGAATTAGTTGTCTTCTCCTCCCGGCCCCACAAGACCAGAAGCTCCTTGGGGCAGAGCCTGGTCTGCTCTGTCTCGGTGCTCCAGCACCCAGCACCCGGCACATCCTGGCACCATGAGTGTTTGTGGCTTTAGTTGAGGGACACAGAGGGCACTCTTGAGGGAATTGAGAGCTGGCATCTGTGTTGGGCAGGGACTCGGCCCCTCGTCTGAGGGAGGATGAAACCCCGTGGACTGCCAGGGAGATGGGGAGACTTCAGCTCAACACAACGGCTCTTCCCAGGCGGTTCCCTTAGCAACAGGGCCTTGCTTTGACAGCAGCCTTCGCAGGCAGTCTGCTTTCCAGAGGTTCTTTCCACCAAGCCTACCCACTCCTCCCGTGGAAAACTTTGCAGGGTTTTAAGCAGAGACTCGACGTGGTCTTTTCCTGACTCTTGGGGAGTCAGAGCTGCCCCTAGACCCCACAGATTTCCTGGACTGTTCATAAACATCTCACAGATTTGTCCAGCTTCCGCTTCCCACTGCTGCAGGTCCTCATTAAGTTAATCTTGCTTTTCTCTTCCCCAACTCTGTCTCTGCCTCCTCCTTGCTTTTATCTACCTCCTGACTTCTTGCTTCCCTCCAACACACCTGCGCTCCACCTGCCTTTCACCCGCACATTAGCAGTTAAAGCGTTTGCACTGACATTTATTGTTCTTAATATAGGCCTCAGTGACAGAGAAAAGAGGGGCACAGAGTTCCCACACAGCTGGGGAGGGGGCTCTTCATCCCCGATCCAGGACTATGGAAACCCTCCTGCTGCCAGTAATAGAAGAGGAGACGGCTTTAATTGGGTCCACAGACCTGTGGGCACTTTCTGGCTTTTCTGTCTATTCACATGACCCCTTTTCTCTAAGCTTCCTAGGCAACTGACAATAATGATATCAACCTGCTACCATGTACTGGGAGTCCCTGGCTGGTGCAAATGGTTAACATGCTCAGCTGCTAACCAGAAGGTTGGAGGTTTGAGTCCATCCAGAGGCGCCTTGAAAGAAAGGCCTGGTGCTCTAATTCTGAGGAATCAGCCACTGAAAACGCTACGAAGCACAGGTCTACTCTGACACATGTGGGGTTGACATGAGTCAGAATCGACTCAATGGCAACTAGTTGTTTACCATGTACTGAGTTCTTTTAGCATGCCAGGTACTATGCAGGCAGACTCTACTCCTGGGATATTATGAGCTCCTAATAGCAACCTGTAAGATATTAATACTTGTTTTCCCATTTTACACATTAGAAAACAGAGCTTCAGAGAGGTTAGCCGACTTACTTTTTTTTAAAATTTTTTCCCATACAAAAATTTATACATACATTATTATGTGACTCTAATTGCTCTCCCCATACTGTGACAGCACATTCTTCCTTTCCACCTCTGATTCCTCATGTGCATTCAACCAGCTCCTAACCCTCTCTGCCTTCCCATCTC
>NW_004443974.1:10448609-10449822 GCF_000243295.1 Trichechus manatus latirostris
TCTTCATTTTTCTTTGTTCTTTTTTCTGAGTTTTCCTCAAACAGAGTTATATCCAAGTGTTTGTCTTCAATTCCACTGATCCTGTCTTCCACTGTTTCAGATCTGCTTCTCAGCCCTTCTGTGACACCGTCCATTTCTGAAATCTTGTTGTTTATCTTTTGGATTGCTAATTGTTGTTTTTGTATAATTGCTAGTTGTGAATTTATTTTGGCATTTTGTTCCTGCATTATTTTCCTGAATTCTTCCAATTTTTTGCCTGTATTTTCCATAAATTTGTCTATTTTTTCCTCATTTTTTTCAGCTTTTTGCTTCAGCTCTTCTAGAATTCTGAGTATTAGAGATTTGAATTCCCTATCAGGTAGCTCTAGTGCCTTTTCTTCCACTGGAAAGTCATCTGGTGTTTTATTTTGGATGCCTGCTGGAACCATCATGTCCTGTTTTTGTAAATGTTTTGATATTGTCTGTTGTCTTCGAAGCATTCAGTAGTTATCTTTCTCATTTATTGGTTGTAGATTTGTTTGTTTCATCCCTTTTTGTTTTTAAATTTGGCTATTTCTGAGTAGGCGGGCTGTGTGTTCTTTGTTGTTTGCTCATCTTGGGGCACAATACTTTTCGCCTCCTCCAATTGGCAGGGTCAGTCACTAAGATATGGTACGGCAGGGCAGGTCTAGCTGAAGAGGAGTTACTGGGACAGGTTGTTTGTGGCACTTACTACAGCCACCAGGGTGAGTCAATAATCAGTGCAGGGCAGGTTCCAGTAGGCCATGCCTATGCTGCTTGGTGGTGTAATGTTAAGCGCACAGTGCAGGTAGGCAGGATGTAGTGGGGAGATTGTTATGTATGGAGCTAAGATGGATATGGGAGAGAGGAGAGAGGAACAGGAGCCAAAAACCTACAAACAAACAAAAAAGAATGCTCGGGGAGCTTGCTGTTAGAGCGGAGAGATGAGAGACTATAAAATGCAGAAAAACAAAAAGGGGAGGAAGAAGAAAAGAATGAATAAATAAAAATCGGAAAGGGAGGAGAACAACAAAGTTCCCAAGGATCCCACCGATGTAGCTATGTGGTCTGGGGAAGTTTTTCTCAGGTGTTACAGTACAGCCTGGCTAGAAGGCATAGAGGTATACAACGCAGGTATTCAGGGAACAGAAAGAGAAGGAAGATATAGAGAGACGAGAAACTGTGTAATGAAGAAAGACAAAAAGGGAAAAAG
>NW_004443974.1:10450577-10484585 GCF_000243295.1 Trichechus manatus latirostris
CTCTGTCAGTTTTCTCACTCCATTTGGTGCTTGGCTGAGTTCTTTATCTCTTCATTTGATGTTTTAGGGTTTCAGGATTGTTGTTTTCTCTGTTCGGCTTAGTTTTTCGAATCTTTGCTGTGGAGGGACAGCGTGGTACTTCTGCCTAGAGCACCATTTTAGGTGGGTGTGTTTTGTAGCTGGACTACGAGCACCTAATGCTGTTGGCTGTAAGGACTAGGGGGCACCTCTTATTCATGGACCTCTCTCTCAGGTGGCTGTGTGGGATGGGTGGATCCAGAAGTCCTCAGGCCCCTGAAGTGGGTAGGTGAAGACCCTGCTTAATGGGCAGAGCAGTGTCAAATGTCAAGAACCTGCCACTTAACAGCTGAAACAGTTAAAATTAGGGTTCTGGTATATACCCTGTTGTTCTGCGATAATGAGGGCCTACGCTGTTGAGATGGGCCCACACAAGTCTATGCAGGGGGAAAGGCATTCAAAGTCCGTGGATCCCTTATGCCTGTGCCTAGGCAAAGGGGCTGTGCCTATCCTGGATTCCTGGCTTAGGGGAGCCGACAGTTTATTTTTTCCCCTGTTTGTTAATTTGTTCACTTTCCAAGGCAGGGAGAATGACTTCGGGCGTGTGATGGATCCTACTTCTGGCCTAGGAGACTTGGAAGTTGCTGAAGCCAGTCCAGGATCCAATGCAGAGCAGTGAGTGGGGAGGTAAATGGGAGAGAGGTTTTTCCCTAAGGGGGGTGTTTTTGATCCATGCGGTAAGCTGTACGCAAGTACTTATCTTTTGTGGAGGGCTGCTTCTCACTGGTTCTGTGTGGCTGTCTAGACTCTCTGGCATGGGTCTCTCCCAGTGCAGAAAACGTGCCTCCCAAACTCGGCTGCTTGCCTGCCTCACCATTGCCCCCCGAGCTGATCAGGCCTGAAGGGCTCAGGCTCTCACCGGGTTAGGTCTGACAACTCCTTGCTGCTTCCGAACCATCTCTCCCTCTTGCTGCCACTCACTCCAGTTCCTCAACTCTGCCTTTGATGTTCAGGGCTCCCATATTGCCATATATAATCAAATCACTTGTTTTTTCGGATCTTTGTTGTAAGAGAGTCCAAACTGGAAGCGTCTGACTACTCTGCCATCTTGGCCCTGCCTCCTAGCTAACTTACTAAGGCCATAAATTAATAATTGGGGATGCTAAGAGCAACAGAAAATGAAATCCTTTTTGTCTCTGAGTCCCACCTAGTGGAAACTTGAGGACCCTGCAGCCTCCTTCTGCCCCCACCTGACAGGTTCCTTGTCAAAGCTTGCTCAGGAATGGGGTGGAGCACAGGTGCAGTGTCCTGGGGGAGCCAGTCTTGGGGTGTGAGAGCAGAGCCCAGGGTGCAGCTGGTACTATAGTTTTCTAATGGCCAGCTGCTGCCTCCAGGGCTGACCCTGCACCTTGTCCTCCATATTGTTCCTCTCTTGGCTGCTGTCACTGATGCAGTGAAGAAGAGAATTCCTCTATCAAAGCCCCTAAAAAGTAATCTGCTTGCACACATTGATGAGATTGGTGTCACTTTCCTAGGTGATGAGCC
Organism: Trichechus manatus latirostris; assembly: GCF_000243295.1. Classification (NCBI taxonomy): domain Eukaryota; kingdom Metazoa; phylum Chordata; class Mammalia; order Sirenia; family Trichechidae; genus Trichechus; species Trichechus manatus. The sequence goes on from NW_004443974.1 coordinate 10,452,141, forward strand.
AGAGAACAAATGAATGGTTCCTCCCTGGTTCTCATCCAGAAAAGTGTTTTCCCACCAACCTATAGTCTTAGCACAGAGGCCAGGAAACTTGATGTGAGAGGCAAGGGGTTCTGCCTCTTGTTCCAGAACCAAAATCTCATTACTCTAGGCTTCAGCAGATAGTTCCACTGCCCGTGTCACCACTGTTTTCACAATTATTTCTCCCTGGAGGCCCACTGAGCACCATTTTCAAATTTCTGGTCTAGGCTTGGAGAGATCCGGGAGCAGACAGCAGAGAGGTGAAGACTGACACTAAGGAGGTGGTAACTCTCTGAAAAGTGTAGGTCAAAGGGAAAGGGAGGCCAGGGTGGAATTCTGAGGGACAGAAGAGCTGGAAGAGGAAGCAGCAAAGGAGACTGAGGAGGAAAAGAGTGTGAGATGCAGGAGGAAACCTGAGAATGCAGAGTCACAAAAGCCAGGTGGAGAGAATGTTTCACCAAGGAAGGAGTTATGATTGGAGTCAAAATCTGCTGCCAGGTCAGTAAGATAAGGGCTAAGAAGCATGTATTGGATTTTACAACAGCAACATTATTGGTGATCCTGCTGGAAGTTGTTTCTGTAAAGAGATGGGAGAAGAAGCCAGATTGCAGTAAATCTAGAGATCAGTGAGAGAAAAGAGATACAGAGAATTTCTTCTGGCAATATTGACTGCGAGGCCTGGTGGAGAGCTACAGAGGGGAATGTAGGTTTGTTTGTTTTTTAGGATTGGAGAGACTTGAGCATGATTAAGTATTGATGAGAAGACTCCAGCAGTGAGGGAGGGAATGGGTATAATCTGTGGTGCTGGGTCCCCAGAGGTGGAAGTACTGGAGGCTAGAGTACTAATACTAGCATGGAACTAGTTTTGATAGGAGGAAGCCCCAACTTCTGCCATCAAGGATGGAGGGAACGAGGTAAGTATGGATGCTATGGAGGTAAACATGTAGGTCAGTGAGAGGAAGCTGGGATGTCGTTAGCTAAGAGGAAGAGGGAGGAAGGTGAGGTGGGAGGTTTGAGGAGAGTGGAGAAGGTTGGAAAAGAGCTGTTATGGAGAATGAAAGTGAGAGCTGACCAGGGAAACACAGAATTGCTAAGCAATGGTGTGAAACTGTCCAAAATTGGGAACTATGAATTTATCATGGCATCAAGTGATTTTGTCATTCATTTATTTATTCATTTGTTCATTCAATAAATATTTTTGATCAACTACTTAGGGAAGGTTGGATACATGGTTGTACGATTTTCTCCAGCAGAAATCAGCAGTCCATGTAAAAGCAGGGGAAAAGTGCACAGTTGCATTGACCCAGGATTGGGGTTTTGCCAGATGGGCATAACGTAAGGACAATGTGGATGGGGATTTGTGGATGCTGGCAAAAGAATGGCAGGATGGTACAACGTAATGTTCTATAGTCCCAAAACTTTCTATTGGTTAAATAAATTTGGGAAATGTGTTACAGAATTTCTCAGAACCTTTAGTATGCTATCGTACATTGTAACCTAGCAGAAGGGAATATACATGCAGCACTTCCAATTTTTACTTTTGGCCACAGTATTTTTTCCCCCACAGATCATCTTGTGAGCCTAGGGTTCTGTTCAGTGGAGTGCTAGGCTGGCTTTTACTGGCTTGCGAGAGCAAGGGTACACATTTCTTCCCAACTCATCAGTCAGTAACATCAGCCATGGTGGGAGTATTTACACCATGGAAACGGCAAATGCTAAAAATCAGGGTTATTTCCTTTGGAGAACCAGTTATTAAACACTTACCAGCACCCCAGAAATCTTGCACTGGTCAATACAACAAGAAAAGAAAAGAAAAACAAGTGATAAAACTACAAGAAAGAAGGGGACAAAATTATTTTTCACATGTTATATGATAATTTACCTGGGAAATCCAAAAGATCACCTAGAAACTATCACAATCAGGGAATTAAGTAAAATGCTGCCTTTAAGGAAATATTCAAAAATCGGTACCTTTCTTATGTACTGACATTAATCATCTAGAATGTATGATGGAAAAAGATGGCATTCACAATAGCAACAAAAAAATATAAAATATATAGCAACAAACTTAACAATGAACATGTGAGACTAAACAGAAAATAAGAATTGATTCTATGGAAAAGCCTGCTGTGTTCATGTAAGATTAAAAATTATCAATTTCCTTAAGATTAATCCATAAATTTAATTCAGTTCCAATTAAATCCCAAATGTATTTTCTTACTTGCCAACGTTAGTTCATTGGGAATTATAAATAGGCAAGAATACCTAAGAACATCTTAATAAATAAAATTGATTTGAGTGGGAACAACTTCTAAGGTCAGATATTAAAATGCTAGTACTAGAAGAGTGTTGTTGTCTTGCTCACTGCTGCATTGCTCACTGTTGATTCTCACTTTCTAGAACAGCACCTGTTCCACAAACCTCAATATATATTTGTTGAATGAGTGAATGAATGAATTAGTGAATGAAAATGCATTACAAAGGTATAACAATTCCAAACGACATGAATTGGCACAATTAAACAAATGAGCCATGTCGTGGATTGAATTGTGTCCCCCTAAAATATCTGTCAACTTGGCTAGGTCATGATTCTCAGTATTGTATGATTGTCTACCATTTTATCATTTGATGTGATTTCCCTATGTGTTGTACAATCTATCACTATGATGCAATAAGATGGATTAGCAGCAGTTATATTGATGAGATCTACAAGATTAGATAGTGTCTTAAGCCAGTCTGTTATGAGATATAAAAGAAGTGAGCAGAGAGACAGCAGCACCTCATACCACCAAGAAAGCAGTGCCAGGAGCAGAGCATGTCCTTTGGACCTGAGGTTCCTGTGCTGAGTTGCTCCCAGACCAAGGGAAGACTGATGACAAGGACCTTCCTCCAGAGCTGACGGAGAGAAAGCCTTCTCCTGGAGCCAATGCCCTGAATTTGGACTTGTAGCCTACCGGGCTGTGATTGAATAAATTTCTCTTTGTTGAAGCCATCCACTTGAGGTATTTCTGTTACAGCAGCACTAGATGACTAAGACAAGCCAATATAAGAAAATATAAAATACAGTAACATACTTAAGTATATATAACTATTCATTATATGATAAAGATGGCATTTCATATCAGTAGGAAAAAGCATGAATTACTTAGTAAATGGTGCTGGGATAATTGGTTAACCATTTGAAAAAAATAAAGTCAGACAATTGGACATATACTAACAACAGGATTGGTTAAGCAAATTATATGGCATCAATATGATGGAATGCTATGGGCCCATAAACACAGTGTTATGAATGAAGTTGTTGGCATGGGTCACTAAATTGCTAGGTGGAAAAAGGAACAGGAAACAAAATAACAACATGGCTAAAAGGACAAGTGTGGAGTCAGACCTTTGATTCTCATTTCTGCTCTGTGACTTAATAGCTATGCAGTCTTAAGCAAGTTATTTAAGCCCTCTGTGCCTCAGTTTCCACCTTGGTAAAATGGCAATAATAAAGCACCTACTCGCATTTGTTACTCTGAAGGGTAAGTATGGGAAACTGCATATAAAGTGTTTGGCATTGTGTTTGGCACATATTAAGTGCTCAATAAATGGTCACTGTTACCACAGCATTTATTGAGCACTTCTACTGGCCCATTAAGGTACAGAGATGAGTGGGATGCAGTCTTTGCTTTAAGGTGCTCATAGACTGGGAGGAAATGAGGGAGAGGAAGAAGGTTGCTGTGAACAGATGATATCTATTCTATGTAATAAGTTCTCTAGCTTGGAAGTAGAGGGCGTTCTGGGGGACAGAGGAGGCACCTGGCCCAGACAACAAGTAAGAGAAGGTTCTCAGAAGTGATGCCTCCTCTCCTTATTTCTGAAGGACCATCAGGTGTTAGCCAGCAGAACAAGAGAGGAAAGAGTGTTCTGGACCCAGGGAACAGCATGGGCAAGTGACAAGTGGGTCAGTTTTTTTTTTTTTTAATTGTACTTAGGCTTACAGAACAAATAGTTTCTCATGAAACAGTAGTACACATATTGTTTTATGACATTGGTTAACAACCCCACAACATGTCAACCCTCTCACTTCTCAACCTTTTTTTTTGGTGAAAATACACATAGCCAAAGATACACCATTTCAAAAATTACTACATGCACAGTTCAGTGACATTGACTATGCTCTTCTAATTGTGCTGTTATTCTTACTTAAGATGAAGGCTTACAGAACAAAATAGTTTCTCATTTAACAGTTACTACAAATGTTGCACTATGACAGTGGTTACGAATCTCACAACACATCAACAATATCCTTACTCAACCTTGGGTTCCCTATCACCAGCTTCCTTGTCCCCTTCTGCCTTCTGGCCCTTGTCACTGGACTCCTGTACCTCGTTAGTCTCATTTGGTTTTACGGGGCTGTCCACTCCCAGGCTGAACGGTGAACCTCGGAGATAACTTCATCACTGAGCTAAAAGGGTGTCTGGAGGCCATACTCTCGGGGTTTCTTCAGTCTCCTTTAGGCCAGTAAATCTGGTCTTTTTTTTGTGAGTTAGAATTATGCTCTTCGTCCTTCTCCAGCTCTGTCCAGAACCCTCTGTTGTGATCCTGGTCAGAGCAGTCAGTGGTAGTAGCTGGGTACCAGCTAGCTGTACTGGACTCAGTCCGGTGGAGGCCTTGGTAGCTGTGGTCCATTAGTCCTTCAGAATAATCTTTTCCTTGTATCCTGTTCTCTTGATTCTCCCTTGCTCCTGAAGGGATGAGACCAGTGGAGTATCTTAGATGGCCGCTCACAGGCTTTTAAGACCCCAGACACTACAAAGTGAGTCAGTTTTGCAAGAGTATAAATAATGTTAAGGTAGAGGCAGGAGGTGAGGAGGGAGAGAAAGAAGAGTGTGAAGGGTCATGGATGCCAACTTGAGACGTTTGGGACCCACTACTATTGCACGTTGCTATGAGTCAATTCCACTTGACAGCATACAACACTCATTGCAAGTAGGTGGTCTGCAGGGTCAGATGGGTAATTTAAAATCACTGCCCTGGCTGCTGTATAGAGAATGGATTAGATGGGGGAGGCTGGAGTTAAGGAGACAGCAAGGAGGCCGGGCAGTCATCCACGCAGTTGATGATGGTGGCAACAACCAGTGAGGTGACACGGGGATGGATAAGAGTGCCTGAAGCCCGGGCTAAGGAGCTAGCTTCCAAGGTCCCAGGAGCAGAGGGGACGTTGCAGATGAGGGGTGGAAAGCACCCAGGACAACATACAGGGCTCAGATTCAGCCCCTAGGCAGATGGTGATTCCCCTCACTGAGATGTAGGACAGAGGAGGAAGAACAGGCTTCAGGAAGATGAACATGTAGGTTTTGGATGGTTGATGAGATGCACATCTGACCTCTATATGGAGACACCCAGAACAAGGAGATGGATACACAACTTCTTGAAGCCATCTGTGCAGAAGAGGCGTACCTAGGATGCCAGGAGTGGGGTCTGATGCTCACCCAGGGTGAGTGGGATGCCTGTGGGACAGGCACAGTGGGGACACCAGAGGAGGATGTGTAGTAGAAGGAGAACCAGAAGTGTTCCTTGATGTCACCGAATCCTGGGGAGGAGAGAGGGTCATGAAGGAGCCGGTGGGGAGCATAAGCAAAAACTGCTGGGAGGTCCCAGAAGATGAACAGAGTGGCTATACTAGGGATGAGGTGTTGGTGGAGACTTAACACGGGCACTTTCAATACAGCTGTGGTGCAAGGAGGGGTACAAGGTGGAGGAGGGGAGGAGCTGGCTCACAGGGGACCCATGAGCCAATTATCTTTTTAATAAATATCTTATTTTGAGGGAAAAAAAAAGTCTTATTTTGGAATAGTTTTAGATTTACAGAAACATTGTGAAGATAAAAAACATATAGTCCCATACATATCACACCCAGTTCTTCTATTGTTATCATCTTAAATTAGTATGGCACATTTGTCACAATTAATCAATGTTGATCTATTATTATTAACTAAAGGCCATACTTTTTTCAGATTTTCTGAGCTTTTACCTAATGTCTCTTTTCTGTTACAGGATCCCATCCAGGACACCACATTACATTTAGTCATCATGTCTCTTTAGGCTCCTCTTGGCTGTGGCAGCTTCTCAGACTTGACTTGTTTTTGATGACAGTTTTGAGAAGTACTGGTCAGGTATTTTGTAGACTATCCCTCTATTGAGATTTGTCCTATGTTTTTCTCATGATTAGACTGGGATTATGGGTTTTGGGAAGAGGATCACAGAGGTGAAGTGCCATTCTCATCACATCATATCAAGGGCACATGCTATCACTATCAACATGGCTTATCACTGTTGATGTTAACCTTGTCGCCTGGCTGAAGTGTGTTTGGCAGGTTTCGTCACTGTAAAGGTGCTCCTTTTTCCTCCTTTTCATACTGTGCTCTTGGGAAGGCAATCACTGTGCTCAGCCTAGGCTTAAGGAGTGAAGAATTATGCTCCACCTCCTTGAGGGTAGAGTATCTACACAAACTATTTGGAATTCTTCTGCATAGATTTGTCTATTCTCCTCCACTTATTTATTCAATCATTTATGTATATCAATATGGGCTCATAGATATTTATTTTATACTTTGGCTGATAATCCAACACTCTGTTTTCATGCATTGTTCCAGCTTTGGCCATTGGGAGCTCTTTCAATTGAGCTGGGAGCCAATTTTGGATGAGCTTTTGTAAAGCTAGACCTCAAGTAGATGTGGCCGCTGGCCCTTGGTTCTGGCGTCTTGCTGGGCAAGGACATGGAAGAATTTTGTGGCTGCTGGGTTAGGAGCACCGAGCAGTAGGGGAGGTCACTTGGATGAAGAGCAGTGAAATATTAGGAAAGTCGTAGAGTTGCAGCACTGGGTAGACTGGGCAGTGTTTGGAGGATGAGAAAGTGCCAAGGCTACAGCTGCTGTCTTTGGAGGTAAGAGGGGTGAGCGTGATTCCACACGTGGTGTCAGCAGGTCTTAGGCAGGTACCAAGCCCAAGAACCGGCCAACACGGCCAGGAGTGGGGCCCGGGGTGCCTAGCACTCTGCACACGAATCCTGGACCCAGAGCAGCATAGTCAACCCACTCTTGGGGGTCTGAAAGCCCTTAGCCTTAGCCCTGGGCTGGAGCGACTGACTCTGCAGGGCAGGGACTTCACGGGTTGTGTTGAGCAGAGGCCAGGGAGGGCAGGGGGAGCTAAGAGAGGGAGCAGGAAAGGCATTCCTGCAGAGACAATGTCCCAGGCAAAAGCTCAGAGAGGGAAGAAGCCAGACAAGCCAGGACAGGGAGGGGCCGACTTGGCTGCTGACAGCCCTCTCTGCATCCTCAAGTCCCCTCCCTGGCCTGCTGGCCTGTTTTGTCTACGTAAGTGTTATTTCTGCAAATGTAATAAACCCCTGTGCGTTCCAAGCATACACGTGCTCCCCAGAACCATGCAGCTAAAATGAGTGCTTAATGGGGCTAATGAGGTGCCCATTTGTTCTGAGCCAGAGGGCATGAGCAACCACTCGGGGCAGGCACTGAGGCCGCTGATTAGAGGCTGGGCACGGCCAGCCCCTCGGCTGTTAACTTGGTGAGTGCCTGGGCAGGCCTCCCGCCCTCTCAGAAGGGACGAAACAGCCACTGCCTCGCCACTATGCCAGCCATGCTAGAGAGAAGGGATAGTTTCTGCAGGTTCCCTGGCTTCTGTGTCACCCTCAGGCCTTGCTGAGCTCCATGGAGACTTCAAGGGGACTGAAACACTCCAGCATGGTCAAATATCACTCTTAGTCAGTGGCAGCCCAACACAGTCCAGCACAGTCAAGGCCAGGCCAGTCCAGCCCTGCCCAGCCCAGCCGCAGCACTGCCCTGCACCCACCTCACCCCTTATACCACCCTACCCAGCCTAGGAAGTAGTGATCACCTTTCACTCTTCCAAGAGGGCTTCCCCCGGTGTGTCTGGTGGGAGGCCTTGGCCTCCCCATTCCCAGCAGAGTCTCAGTCTCCTCTGTCTCCACCAAAGGCCCCGTTCCTATGAGGGGCCTTCTCTTTCAGGTTCCCTGCTCAATACTCTTGCACCCTCTGAATGGAGAAGTGAGAGCTCAGAGACTATAGCATGGGATTCTGAAACAGAAGCTTTAAAGGGGGTGGGAGGCTAGCCAAACATAATTCTGGCTTTAAAGCCAAGTTTTAATCTCATATAATAATATTAAAACAACAAGACTATGAGCCCTCAGGGCCATGCTGTCATGTAGAGAGGCAGCACTGTGGAGAAGCCTCTTGAGCCACCCTGTCTGGGTGCAAATCTGGCTCCACCACTTACAAGCTCTGTGACCTTGGGCAAGTTACTAACTTCTCTGTGCCTCAGTTTCCTCATCATAAAATGGGGATGATTATAATAGTAGGGCCTTCCTCATAAGGTTTTATGTGAGGATTAAATGAATTAATACTTGTAAAATGCTTAGAATAGTGCCTGGTGTGTCTAAGTGCTGTGTGTTAGCTGCCTGTATTTATTGAGCTCTTAACCACATGCCAGCACTCGGTCAAGCTCTGAACCTGCTGTATCTATCCTTGAGATAATCATTACCTATTTCTTACACTGAGATTCTTTTTGCCACCTGGAAAGGGAACAAGAACAGTAGTATTTTTAAACCCAGAAAGTCCTGGCTCCTTCATATTTCCTCCAAATTTTGCCTGAAAACTGAACTGTCCCTTTTATAGCTCATCTCTTTTTATCTGTACCTTACCATATGCAGCTAGAAAACTGCATTATGCCTGGAAATCTCTGTAATCAAATCCACCAATTCAGTCATTGTATTTTCTATTTTCCACTGGCCTCACATTTCTTCAGGCAAAATTCTCTGCCTAATTTTCTGCCATTACATAAGAGGGATTGCCTTTTATACGGTATCTAATAATAATTTCCTTGCTGTCCTTCATGTCCTCACCAACAACCTCCTTGAGGCCATTTCAGCTTCCAATTGCTATCCTATCCCAATGCCAACAAACATTTTTATTACAACAACATATACTCCCAGGTATAAATTCTCTGCTTGTTATATATTACTGTGGAAAAACTATTCCAAGACTTATTAGCTTCAACCCTTAGATTATATTTCATGATTTTGTGAAACTTGGCTGGCTGATTTTTTTGTTCCTCATGCTGTCCACAAAGTTCTCTCGGTGGTATTCACCTGAGATGTGCTGGTCTGGAAAATCTAAGATGGCTTCACTCACATGTCTAACACCCTGGCAAGGATGTCTGGAAAGCTGAGCTCAGCTGGGGCAGTTGACTGAAGCATCTACATGTGACGTCTGCAACATGATGGTCTTTGGGTAGTTGGACTTCTTACATGGCAGCTCAGGGCTCCCGGAGAAGGTGTTCTAAGAACACCAAGTGGAAGCTTATGACATGCCCTCAATAGTTTCTGAATGTCACATCTGCCACATTCTGTTGGTCAAGAAGGACAGTAAGGCTGGCCCATATTCAAAGAGAGAAGAATTAGACTCCTCCTCTCAATGAGAGAAGCCCAGTGAATATGCAGCCACCTTTAATCTATAACATGGACCTTGGCCAAAGAAGCTGAAGGACCAGAAAAGGGGGCCAGGAGGCAGCAGGACATTTCAGTACCCTCAGGAGAGAGGACATGAGCCCCACAGCACCCCCATGGAAGAATGAAGCAAGTAGGAGTCTCAGAGGCTGGGCCAAGAATTTGGGGGCAGGAGATCTGGAGGATGGCACAGAAGTCAAAGGTCACTAAACAGGCACATGCTTGAGCCCCACCCCCTTATTTATGAACTCCAAACAAACAAGCCAGTTACCATTGAGTCAACTCTGACTCATGGCTACCCCATGGATGTCAGAGTAGAACTGTGCTCTATAGGATTTTTAATTGCTAATTTTTTGGAAGTAGATCACCAGGCCTTTCTTCCGAAAAGTGTTTCCTTTATACCAGGCAAGAATTACGTCATTGAATCAACCTCTTGACATAGGTGCCCTTATTATTCTCATTGTATAGCTGAGAGAATAGAGTCTCAGATTAGATCACTTGCCAAAGGTCACAAAGCATGTAAGTGGTGAAGCCAGAACTTGCATTCTCAGAACTTGCACTCTATCTTGCTTTATTTTTTGAAATGTTTTTATTGAGATAAAATTCACATAACATTTCTTTCAACAATGTTTTGTAGTTTTAAAGGCTTGCACCTCCTTGGTTAAATTTATTAAGTATTTTAGTCTTTTTGTTGCTATTGTAAATAGAATTATTTTCTCAATTTCATTTTTGGATTGTTCATTATAAGTGTATAGAAATAAAATTGATTTTTATATATCGATCTTATATCCTACAGCGTTGCTGAGCTTATTTATTAGCTCCAATTTTTTTTATGAATCACTTAGGATTTTGTTTGTATAAGATCTTGTCATCTTCAAATAAGGATAGCTTTAGGTCTTCCTTTCCAATATAGATATTTTTTTCCTTTGTTTCTTGCCTAATTGCTCTGGCTAGAATGTCTAATACAATGGTAGATAGAAGTGGTGAAAGAGAGCATTCTTGTCTTGTTCCTGATCTTAGAGGGAAAGCTTTCAGTCTTTTACCATTAAATATAATGTTGTTGTTGTTGTGTGCCGTTGAGTTGGTTCCTACTCATAGCGACCCTACGTACAACAGAATGAAACACTGCCCAGTCCTGCTCCATCCTCACAGTCTTTGCTATGCTTGAGCCCATTGTTGCAGCCACTGTGTCAATCCATCTCGTTCAGGGTCTACCTCTTTTCTTCTGACCCTCTATTTTTACCAAGTATGATGTCCTTCTCCAGGGACTGGTCCCTCCTGATAACATGTCCAAATTATGTGAGACTAAGTCTCACCATCCTTGCTTCTAAGGAGCATTCTGGCTGTACTTCTTCCAAGACAGATTTGTTCGTTCTTCTGGCAGTCTATGGTATATTCAGTATTCTTTCCCAACACCGTAATTCAAAGACATTAATTTTTCTTTGGTCTTCCTTATTCATTGTCCAGCTTTTGCATGTGTATGAGGTGATTGAAAATACCATTGCTTGGGTCAGGCTCACCTTAGTATTCAAGGTGACGTCTTTGCTTTTCAACACTTTAAAGAGGTCTTTTGCAGCAGATTTGCCCAACACAATATATTGTTTAATTTCTTGACTGCTGCTTCCATGGGCATTGATTGTGGATCCAAGTAAAATGAAATCTTTGACAACTTCAGTCTTTTCTCCGTTTATCATGATGTTGCTTATTGGTCCAGTTGTGAGGATTTTTTGCTTTATGTTGTGATGCAATCCATACTGAAGGCTGTAGTCTTTGATCTTCATCAGTAAGTGCTTCCTTCAAGTCCTCTACACTTTCAGCAAGCAAGGTTATGTCATTTGCATATGACGGGTTATTAATGAGTCTTCCTCCAAACCTGATGCCATGTTCTTCTTCATATAGTCTAGCTTCTTGGATTATTTGCTCAGCATACAGATTGAACAAGTATGGTGAAAGGATATAACCCTGACGCACACCTTTTCTGACTTTAAACCATGCAGTATCCCCTTGTTCTGTTTGAATGACTGCCTCTTGGTCTATGCCCAGGTTTCTTATGAGCACAATTAAGTGTTCTGGAATTCCCGTTCTTCGCAATGTTGTCCATAATTTGTTATGATGCACACAGTCAAATGCCTTTGTGTAGTCAGTAAAGCACAGGTAAACATCTTTCTGGTATTCTCTGCTTTCATCCAAGATCCACCTGACATCAGCAATGATATCCCTCATTCTATGCCCTCCTCTGAATCCAGCTTGAACTTCTGGCAGTTCCCTGTCAATGTACTGCTGCAACTGCTTTTGAATTATCTTCAACAAAATTTCACTTGTGTGTGATATTAATGATATTGTTCAAGAACTTCCACATTCTGTTGGACCAACTTTCTTTGGAATGGGCATAAATATGGATCTCTTCCAGTCCATTGGCCAGGAAGCTGTCTTCCAAATTTCTTGGCATAGACAAGTGAGCACCTCCAGTGCTGCATCTGTTTGTTGAAACATCTCAGTTGGTATTCCACCAATCCTGGAGTCTTGTTTTTCACCATTCCCTTCAGTGCAGCTTGAACCTCTTCCTTCAGTATGATCGATTCTTGATCATATGCTGTCTCCTGAAGTGGTTGAACATTGACCAGTTCTTTTTGGTACAATGACTCTGTGTATTCCTTCCATCTACTTTTGATGCTTTCTGTGTCATTCAGTATTTTCCCCTTAGAGTCTTTTAATACTGCAGCTTGAGGCTTGAATTTTTTCTTCAGTTCTTTCAGCTTGAGAGATGTTGAGTGTGTTCTTCCCTTTTGGTGTTGTATCTCCAGGCCTTTGCACATGTCGTCATAATACTTTATTTTGTCTTCTTGAGCCGCCTTTTGGAATCTTCTGTTCAGCTCTTTTACTTCATCATTTCTTCCTTTCACTTTAGCTACTCTACATTCAAGAGCAAGTTTCAGAGTCTCTTCTGACATCCATTTTGGTCTTTTCTTTCTTTCCTGTCTTTTTAATGACCTTTTACTTTCTTCATGCATGATGTCCTTGATGTCATTCCACAACTTGTCTGGTCTTTGGTCATTAGTGTTCAATTAGTCAAATCTATTCTTGAGATGGTCTTTAAATTTAGGTGGGATATACTCAAGTTCATATTTTGGCACTCATGGATTTGTTCTAATTTTCTTCAGCTTCAGCTTTAACTTGCATATGAGCAACTGATGATCGGTTTTGCATAATGTTAACTGTGGGTTTTTCATAAATACTCTTCATTCTTTTGAGAAAGTTGCCCTGTATTCCTAGTTTGCTGAGTGGTTTTATTATGAAAGGGTGTTGGAATTTTGTCATCTGCTTTTTCTGTACTTTATTTGGATTTTAATTCAAACAAACTGTAAGAAAAATTTATGTCAATTTGGTAAATATGTTATTGTCACAAATTATATCTTTATACATTGTGTGCCCATCAACATAGACTTATAATTTTTGTTTTATACAATTATCTTTTAAATCACATAAGAAAACAGAGGAGTTGCAAACAAAAAATGCATTGATACTGATTTTCATGTTTACTTATGTAGTTACCTTTACCAGTGTTCTTTATTTCTTTGTATCGATTCAAGTTACTCTCTAGTGTGTGTTCATTTCAACATAAAGGACTCCCACTAGCATTTCTTGTAGGACACATCTACTAGGGATGAACTCTCTCAGTTTTTATTCATCTGGGAATATCTTAATTTCTCCTTCATTTTTGAATAATAGTTTTGCCAGATATAGAATTCTCCCCCTCTTCTCCAGCACTTTGAATGTCATCCCACTGTCTCCTGGCATCCATGGTTTTGGATGAGAAATCTGCTGTTAAACTTATGGAGGCTTCCTTGTACATTCTGAGTTGTTTCTAGACTCTTGCTCCTTTCAGGATTTTCTCTTTGTCTCAGTAGTTTGATTATAATGTGTTTAAGCATGGATCTTTTTGAGTTTACTCTACTTAGAGTTTGTTGAGCTTCTTGGATGTGTAGATTAATGGTTTTCATCAAATTTGGGAAGTTTTGGGGTATTACTTCTTTAAATATTCTTTCTACTTTCTTTCTCTCTTCTTCTTATGAGTCTCCCATTATGTGCGTGTTAGTACACTTGGTGTCCCACAGATCTCTTAGGTTCTGATGATTTTTCTTATCCGTTTTTTGTTTCTGTTCCTCAGACTGGATAGTCTCAATTGACCTGTCTTCAAATCCACCAATTTTTATTTCTCCCTGCTCAGATCTGCTATTGAGCCCCTCTAGAGAATTTTTTATTTTAGTTATTGTACCTTTCAACTCCAGTTTTTATAATTTCTATCTCTTTTTTGATATTTTCTGTTTGGTGAGACATTATTGTCATGTTTTCCTTTATTTTATTGGACATGGTTGCCTTTGGCTCTTAGAACATACTTAAAATATTTGATTTAAAGTCTTTGTCTCATAAATCCAATGTCTGTGCTTCCTCAGGGACAGTTTATATTAATTACTTTTTTTTCCCTGTGTATGGGCCATACTTTCTTCTTTCTTTATCTGCCTCATCACTTCATTTTCTGTCCTCCAGAAACTTGACCATCTTTCAATTCTTCAGCATGCCACACTTGTTCACTGTTTAGAGCCTTTGCACACACTGCACTCTATGCTGGAATTGCCACCTGCCCCATTTATTTAATTAATGCTTCCTCATCTCTCAGAGCCTCTATCATGTTAAAAATTATCTATTTGTGATGGGTATGAATATCGTTCTAAAACTGTGGTGTGCAGTAAAGAAAACTCCTTTTTTTTTAGTATCTCTGCATTATTTCTGACTCTGAGCTCCTACTCCATGGGCTAGCTGGGTTGAGGATTGACTTTAGTCTTTCTGTAGTTTCTACCCCTCACCTTCATTTGCTTCTGGTGCATGCATGGAATGTGGGAAATGTCACCTCACACAGCTGCCTTTCTCCAGACTTCATCTGTCTCTCCATCATTGATGAGGCTCAGCCCCTTCCACTCTGGTGTCACAGACCTCTATCCCTTTCTCTTCTCTCCTCCCCCAGCATGGGAGTCTCTTCTTAGTCTGAGAAAACTGGCTTTCCCTTCAAGGGAGACAAAGGCCAAGGCCCTTTGTCTATGCTCCATGTCTATGCCTGGAAACCAACCTAGCTGGGGCTAGGCACTCTTGGTGAGTGCAGTTAGACTGTATCCCCCTGGGTGAACCCATGTGACACAGGGGTCTGGAAGCTCATGGGAATGAAGGATCAGTGATACCCACTTGCCTCTCCCCTTGGAATTTTGAGCTTCCTAAACTGTGTCTGATGGACTGGGGTGGACTGAGGAGGCCAGATGGGAGACAAGGTCAACAGAACCTGAAGGAGGTTTGTCCCGGGGGTAGAGTGGGGGAAACTGTCTGGTGGCCTAGACTCAACCCCAGAGCTGGGCAATTAGAGGGGAGGGTTTCCAGGCAGGGGTCCTTGCTACCGGCATCTTCTGAAATAACCATCTCAGTGCCATTTGACATACAAGAATGAATGAATTAACTGAAGGAACATGGGGTCCAGGCCACTTTGGGGTGCTGCACCAGTGGCTAAGGAGTGACCTTTATAAGGCATCATAGACATCCGTGGTGACAGGGCAGTACATGGGTTTCACAGGAGAGGAGAGATTAACCATGATTGACTCTGGCTTTGCAGAGTCCAGAAGACATGGAATGCAGCCTGGGTAGGTGGTGACTCGAGGATCAGTGCTGACACAGGGCCTTCTGCAAATCTTCCAGCTGGGGCTTAGAGTCAGTATTCATAGGATGATCATGGAAACATGACTTTGTTTCATGGTCCCAGGCTGGTGAAGGTTGAGGACATTAGGATTCCATTTAGAAAAAGAATAAGGGGGAAAAAGGAAAAGAGAAATCAAAGACAGAGAGAGACAGGGCGAGGCCAAGGAGGAGACTTGGGGGAAGGACAGAAATGGACAAAGAATGAGAGAGAAGGAAGAGAGAGATAAAGGAGAGAGAGAAAGAATGAAGGAAAAACAGTTAGCACTGGATACAAGTTGGAAGTGAAAGGCATCTGGCAACCTTGCATTGCCTATGAAATGATATTAACATTTTATTATTGTAAGGTGAGCTTTTTAAAACGGAATTTTAAATGTTACCCTGCTGTTCGGGAACACAAAAACCTTTAATTTTATGCAAATGAACAGCGAGGAGCTGAGCGCTTAATGTAAACGAACACTTTCTTTGTAGGAGAGGTTGGAAGAGAGAAAAAAAAATTCCCCAGGATTCTTTAATTGCTGTCTGAAATTATGTAAATCCCAGCGCCAGGCAGAACACAATTACCCCGCGGCCCTCCCTGCCAGCGCTGCTAATGTCTAGCAAAATATCGGTGGGTGACATTTAGACGAGGTAATGCAAATGAGAATTAATTTTTTTCCAAGACAAAGGGCAGCTGAAAGATCACCTCATTCATATACAGGAGCAAGAAAAGCTCATGAATGCTGGCAGTGGAGTAGGGCAGTTGGGGAGACCAGGGCAGGGGTCCTCTGCTTGAGACCAGCCCCTGGAATTCTGGCCTTGGGGAGCCTTAGATGATTACCCTCTCAGCCACAGTTCTCAAGTAGTTCTTTTTTGGAAATCCTGTTAACAAATGTAAATAGCCATAAAAAGTACTCCTGTATGTGGGGGTGGCCCAATCTTAGCTACAAGGCACTTTCACAAACTTGCTCTCATTTCATGCTCATGGAAGCCCTGCAGGATGCTAACATGAACCTCTTATATGGAGGAGGAAACTGGGGCTCAGCGAAGTGTGGTCACCCAGCCAAAGACACACACTTAAGTGTGATGGCAAGAACTGTGTCAGCTGTTGAAGGACGGTGTTGGTGTTGGGATTCTCTTTCTCTCTCTCTCTGTCCTTTCTCTCTCCCCTCCCTCATTCCCTCTCTTCCTCTCCTTCCTTTCTTCTGTCTTTTCACTTAAGAAAATGTTTTTCCTTTTTAAAAAAGTGTTTTTAGTAAAGAGGGCTTGTAGAGAGAAAACCAGGGCCCCAATTTAGGTCCTTTGAACAACTTCTCTTCTCTGCCTGGAGAAACCTCCACATGCATAACCCAGCCTGGTACTCTTTGAACCAACCAAAAGCAAATGCATTGCTGTCGAGTCAATTGGACAGAGTATAACTGCCCCATGGGGTTTCCAAAGAGCAGCTGCTAGATCCAAACTGTTGACATTTTGGTTAGCAGCCAAACTCTTAACCACTGCACCACCAGGGCTCCTGGTCCTCTCTAGACATCCTTTAAGTCTCAGCGTAAATGTTGCTTCCTTGGGAAGCCTTCCCTGATTGGCTTCCCCACCCCAGCATTCAATATTTTGACTTCCATGTACTTTTCAAAGACAGTTACGTGGTCAAGTTCTGTTTTCCCCATAAGATTATAAATTCCATAAGGACAGGGGCAGAGTCTATCATGGTTGTCACTACAGCCTCAGTATCTAGAACACTGCCAAGAACATAGTAGGTGCTTAGTAAATGTTTAATGAATTAATGAATAAATTGACATAAACGGAGATCATGTACTGATCAAGGGGATCATAACAATATATACATGTGAAAATGTGAAGCAAGTAGTGGTAATAATTCTCTTAACAATTATGTCTGGAATTCTAGAACTCCATTTACCAATTGGAGGAGTAGGGGGAAATATTTGGGAGAGAAGAGGTCAGGAGTCTTGTGGATTAAGACACCTCTCTCCATTAACTTAATCTCAACACTGACACAACTGATATCTTGTCCTGCCCTTCCACAGACTACTGTAACTTAGTTTAGTCAGCTCCTGATAACCTATGAGTCTTTTCTGCCAGTGTTTAATCTGGAGACAATCCCTCTTGTCCCTTAGAAAGATAGTTTGAGCATGAGGCAAATGCAGAGACCAGTAACCGTGGGAATTCCTTGGTGTTCCTTGGTGTCTTGTTCCTTGTGTGTCTCTGTGTCTATTCTGCTCTTTTTATAACTTAGAATTGATTAGGTTTAGGACCCATCCTACTCTAGTATGACCTCATTAACATACCAAACGAAAACACCTATTTTAAACAGGGTCATGTTTACAGGTACAGGGAGGTGTTAGGATTTCAATGCATATTTTGGGAGGACACAGTTCAATCCATAACACCTTTCTTCCTTCCTTCCTATTTATGTGTGTAATGTAGATATGATATATCAAGGTGGAGCAGCCAGATATTGTTGGAACCTTAGAATGAGAGACACACACCCAGCATGTTGGTGGAGGAAGAGAGAAGGAGCCCTGCTTCTGAAGTAACTGCATCACTCTGTCTTGGTTATCTAGTGCTGCTATGACAGAAATACCACAAGTGGATGCCTTTAACAAAGAGAAATTTATTCTCTCACAATCTAGGAGGCTAGAAGTCTGAATTCAGGGTAGCAGCTCCAGGGGAAGGCTTTCCCTCTGTGTCAATTCTGGAGGAAGGTCCTTGTCACCAATCTTCCCCTCATCTAGAAATGTCTCAGTGCAGGGACCCCAGGTCCAAAGGATATGCTCCGCTCCCAGCTCTACTTTCTTGGTAATAGGAGATCTCCCTGTCTCTCTGCTTGCTTCTCTCTTTTATATCTCAAAAGAGATTGACTCAAGTTAGAACCTAATCTCATAAATTGAGTCCTGTCTCATTAACATAACTGCCTCTCATCCTGCCTTACTAACATCATAGAAGTAGGATTTACAACACAGAGGAAAACCACATCAGATGACAAAATGGTGGACAATCACACAATACTGGGAATCATGGCCTAGCCAAGTTGACACACATTTTGGGGGACACAATTCAATCCATAACAATCTCTGAGCTGCATACCTTTGGCCACCTTGTTTCATAAGAAAGCCCTCGAGTAGTGGTTAAATACCAAGAGTCAGGTTTCTATTATATATAACCAAAATGTAACACAGTAAGTTCTTATAACTAATCTTGTTTCCAAACTGTTTATCATGTTCCATTGATGCGTCTGTGAAATACAGTAACAATGGCACACTATTTTAATTATTGCACTACTATAATAAGTTTTAATATTGGATGTGGCTATTTCCTCATTACCTTTAAAAAAAAAATCTTAGCTATATACTCTTCCTGATGAACTCTAGAATTACTTTATCGAGTTGATCAAACGCATTTTATCTTTTGAATGCTACTGTATTAAATCTATCATTGGGGGAGAATTCGTATCTTGACTATTTCTTCTTCCTATTCTTGAGCATTATATACCTTTCCACTTTTCCAATCCTCTATATCTCTGAGTAAAGGTTTGTAGCATTCTTCACACAGAATTTCTGCACAATTCTTTTTATGGTCACTGCTAAATATTTTATGTTTTTATTGCTATTGTAAATAGAATCTGTTTTCTATTATATCTTATAACTGGTTACTGCTGGCATATAGAAAAACTATTGATTTTCAAATATTTATCTTAGATTTGAACTGTTCATTTATCCTAAGAGTTTTTCAGTTAATATTTTTATGTCTCTAAGTATGTAATTGTATCATCTGTAAATAATGATCTCCTTTCCAATAATCAGAACTCTTATCTCAGTTCATATATTTTATTGCCTTGAGCAGAACAATGTTGAATACAAATGGAAGTAGTCATGCTTGTTTTGTTCTTGGTCTTAAGAGTGAACGTCTCTATTGTGTCCCTAATAAGTACAGTTCTAATTGTTTGGTTTAAGATCTATATTGTTTATTATGTTAATGAATATAATCCTATTTCTGATTTTTAAGAAGTTTTCAAAAAATTAGTAATAACTGTTGAATTTTATTCTATGTCTTTTCTGCATTTACTGAGATTACTTCTTGTTTTTTATTCGTCCTTCAAATATGATGTATTATGTTATTGGGTTTCTTAAATATAATTCATCCTTGAAATCTTGGGGTAATTCATACTTGGTTGTGAGAGATGATTTTATGAATACCATTGTTGATTTTAAT
Organism: Trichechus manatus latirostris; assembly: GCF_000243295.1. Classification (NCBI taxonomy): domain Eukaryota; kingdom Metazoa; phylum Chordata; class Mammalia; order Sirenia; family Trichechidae; genus Trichechus; species Trichechus manatus. The sequence goes on from NW_004443974.1 coordinate 10,471,627, forward strand.
TTACAATTTTTTTACAATTTTCACATCCAAATTGATAAATTAGATTCATCTGTAACTTGTGCATGTGTGATATCTCTGTTCAGTGTTGGCTACAGGGTTCCACTACTAGCTCGGTAAAATGTAAAAGGTAAGGTAGATTGAATTATGGGCCCAGATCTTAATCCCCTGCTAGTAGAGTTAGACAGCCACAGTCTTATCATGTCCTGAAAGGGGGCAGAGTATATATCCCACCCCTTGAAATTGTATTCTGCCATGTGACTTGCTTTGGCCAATGGAATGTGAGTGGAGGTGTTAAAAACAGAAGCTTAAAATGTGCTTGTGCAGTTGTGCTTGCCTCCTTGCCATTCTGCCATCACCGTGAGAAGACCATGCCCCAGGCAGTGTAGTGGTTTAAAAGGTGAGAGACACATGGAATAACCTGGACCCAGCTGCAGGTTGGACCCCATCCCAACCAAGCGAAGCTGAAATCAGCCATCCCTCAGGTGACCTTCAGACACGTGAGCAAGAATAAATGTTGCTTTAAGCCATGGAGTTTGAGGGTGGTTTGTTATGTAGCATTATTGTGGCAAGAGCTGACTGATGCACTAGGTAACTTTCCCATCTTTTTCTGATGTTCTGGAACAATTTATTATATCCTGGGGATTATTTTTTACTCACAAGCTTCAAGGAACTCACCAATGAAACCAACTTTTAAGTATCTGCCTTGCCTTTGTAGGGGATTCGAGTTTGTGAGATTTTTTTTCTTTGTTTTTCCTTCAAGTCTTTTAAAATGAAATAACACATTTCAGATAGTCGAATGTTCCTTTAAACCCCTTCATGGTCTTATCCCTCTCCTTTCTTCCCCAGAAATAGCCATTATGTAGACCCCAAGTGTATTCTCTCCTCCAAGTTGCTGAACTTTTACTACAGATATTTATAAAAATATATAATGTTGTTTTACCTGTTTTTAAATTTTATATAAATGGTGTCTTACTTAGGTGTCACCTTATAATATAAATGTCATGTTTGGTGACCTTTTATTGTTTCCCTTTTTTTCCTGCAATTACAAAAATGTTGCAGTAAACATCGTTTTACATGTTTCCTTGTACACCCTGAGAATTTCTGTTTGGTCAGTAGCTTTCAAAAAATATTTAAACTTTGGCTGTGGTCACAAATACATTTTACATCATAATGTAATACACACATATATGTATAACTGAAGTAAAAGTTTTATGAAATGATGTTTACACTTATTGTGAATGATGCAGTCTGACATTTTCCATTCTGTTCTGTTTCTTTTAATACTGGTCTCGACCCTCCAAATTTATTTCATGATTTCGTAATGGATCATGACACTCAGTTTGCAAACAGTGTCTTAAGACATACGCCTAAGTGTAGAACTGCTTAGTCATTGGATATGAGCATCCTTAGCTTTACTTAAGAAAAAACAAAAAACCTTTGTCATGGAGTCGATTCCGACACATAACGAACCCACAGGACAGAGTAGAACTGCCCCATTGGGTTTCTAAGGCTGTAAATCTTCACAGAAGCAGACTGCCACGTCTTTTTTCCGTGGAGCAGCTGGTAGGTTCAAACTGCTAACCTTTTGGTTAGCAGCCAACCACTTAACAACTGCACCACCAGGTTTCCTTATCTCTGAATAATTTCCTATTCATATATTTTGCCAACTTTTATTAGGTTGATTGCCTTTTCTTGTTATTTTGTAAGATTCATTGTATATTCTAAACACTAATTTATTGGTTATGTATTATGACTAATATCTTCTCCCAGTATATATCTCATCTTTTTGCTCTCTTGACATAAACAAAAGTTCTTAATCTTAATGTAATTAAAATTATCAGTTGTTTCCTTTATAGTTGATGCTTTTTTGGGGGTGGGGTCTCATTTAGGTAAACTTGCCCTACCCTGCATTCGTAAAGTTATTCTCCTAAATTTTCCTCCAAATGTTTTAAGGTTTTTCTGCACACATTTAGGTTTTTAATTAATCTGTAATCTGCATAATATATTTGTGTATGGTGTGAGATAGAGACCTGTTTTTTTCATGTGGACAGCCAGTTGTTTCAGATCATCCTTTGATTGCTGATTTGTAATCCCATCTCTGTTAAGTACCAGATTTATTTATATGCAGGGGCTTGATTTCTGGTATCTCTAGTTTGTTCTGTTTATTTCCTACCCCTGTGCTCATGCTACGTTGTCTTATTTAACATTATACTCTTAATGGTTGCATCAGTCCTTGTTTAGAGGATAGATTTTGATAACTTTTTCAGTTTCTTCCATTATTAGTCCATTCAGAGTTCTAAAAAAACATACACTTTAAGTCTATTTTGGTAATTTATATTGTCCCAGAAAACTGTCTATTTTATTGAGATTTTTACATAGGAATCTCTTACGATATTATTTTTTAAAACTCACGTCTGTAGCTGTTGTTTTAGCTCCTTTCTCATTTGTGACTTGATGGATTGATATTCTACCTTATTTGATTTGATTTGCCACACATTTGCCAATTTTATTGTTTTTACAAAGAACCCATCTTTTTATCTCCATGCAGTTGGATTTTTTGTTTGCAATTTTATATTAATCTCTAGTTTTTAATTATGTTCAGAGAAAGAGACTTCTAAAAATGTATTGAAATTATTGTTCTGGCCTGCTCTGTGAATAAGTTTTATAAATGTTCTAGGAATATTTTAAATGATCTAAGAATATTTTAAATGAAGGTATATTTTCTTTCATCAAGTTATAAAATTAAACATGTCTGTTAACTTGGCCATATTTTTCATATAATTAAAAATTGGGTTGATATTTTACTTTTTGTCATGATATATGAAAGAATAAAATAGAGCTCTTAAAGTCTTCCCCAACAACCATGTTTCTTTCATCCCTACATGTCTGACAGTTTCTGCTTTATATATATTTTGATGCTATATTAGTGAGCACATAAAAGTGAATGTCTCTTTCATCTCGATTGTGGATTGTAACTTGAATCAGTAGAAGATAAATCAATATTACCACTCTTGCTTTCCTTTGCTTACATTTGCTTGGTAAATTTTTGCCCATTCTTTCCTTCTTTTTTTTCTGTTATTTTTTTCTGGATGTTTTACTTCTAAGTAGCAAATAGTTTGATTTCTTTTTTCAATTTGAGGATTAAAAATTTCAAAGATGTCAAATCTTCCTGAATTAATATATACATTTAATAAGAGCACAATACATTTACCAACAGGATTCTTTAAACTAGACAAGTCAATTATAAAGCTTATATGGAAAAACTAAATACACAAGAATAGCCAGCCACATTCTGAAAAAGATGAGTAATGAGGAAGCACTAGTTCTACCACATATTAGAACAAATCACTAAACTTCAGCGATTAAAATAAAGTGATCATAGTGCCAAAGTAGAAAGGCTGGTCGATTGATCAAATAGAATCTGTTCAGAAACTTACCCAGTAAGAAGTGGGAATTTAACAAATGTTAGAGGCAGCATTTCTTATCAAAGGGAAAAAGATGGGTTATTTATAAATGGTATTGGGACAACTTGACAACCATCTGTTAACTTAAAAAGTTAAGTTGGATCCCTACCTCACTCCTTACATAAAAATTAATTCTACATACTTCAAACATTTAAATACAAAAAAGTAAAACAATAAAAAGGTATTATAAACAATAGAGATTAAAAAAATCTTAGTGTGAGAGAGGACTTTCTGAGTAAGACACAAAATGCAGAAGCCATTAAAAAAAGAGATCGATAAATTCAAATGAAAAAAAAAATTTTAATGTTCAAGAAAAAAATAGTGAAAAGACAACACACTAAGAAAAAGCATTTGCAACACAAATGATCAACAAATGACTGCTTTTTCTAGTATGAAGAGTGCTTACAAATAGATTTTTGAAAAAAACAATGACCCACTAAAAGAGCTAAGGGCAAAAAACTTGAAGAGGCTATTGTCTAAAAAATCAAATTCAAATGGCTTGTAAACAAATGAAAAGATCCTCAACTGTACTCATAATAATAGAAAGGAAAATCTACAATAGTATACCCTTCTTCATCTAGCACACTGGCAAAGATCAAAAATCTTGTTAGCACACAGTGTTGACATGGGCTCGAGAAAGCATGTTAATGCATAAAACATCTATTGGAGGTGAAAGGGCAAAATCTTTCAAAGTTAAAAAAGCGTCTACCTGTTAACCCAGCAATTTCACTTTTAGGAATTTATTCTACAGAGATACTAAGTAAATTTCAACTTAACTTTATTCAACAACTATTGATTGAACACCAACTATGGGCCAGGCAGAACCCTGGTGGTGCAGTGTGGTTCAGAGCTCAGCTGCTAACCAAAAGGTCAGTGGTTTGAATCCACCATCTGCTCCTTGGAAACCCTATGGGGCAGTTCTACTCTGTCTTATAGGGTCGCTATGAATTGGAATCGACTCGACGGCAACGGGTTTGGTTTGTTTCGTTTTTTTTGGTATATGCCAGGCGCTGTAATAGGCACAAAGGATCCAGAGATGAATGAGACATAGCCCTATCCTAAAGCCATTCATAATCTTATGATCTGAATTGAAACTGAATTTAAGAATTTCATTCAACAGATAAGAAAAGTGAAGTTCAGAGAGATGAACATCTCTTCCAGTAGGTGGCTGAGCAGGAACTTGAACCAAAGTCTGCTTAGCTCTAATGAAACACCAGGCCAGTAAGAATTAAACATTTCCACCAAAGTGGCTCTCAAGCAGAAGAGAAAAAAACATACCCCCCCCCACCAAAGATCTGAGGCATAGCCTAAAGTGGCCTATCCCAAGCAAGAGAATAATTGTAATTTGTTTCCAAAAGGTCATACAAATTTGCATTCTGTTTCATCTATTTCTCTATTTACACCTACCCACCACCCACACACACGTGTGCACGTGCGAGCATCATATAAAGTAATGTTTTAAAATTTATTTCATTACTTGCAAGTAAATTACAACTCTTTTCCCCCAAATCTTTGAGTGTAATAGGTACATGAGGAAAAAGATCCATGGTTATCTATGGCTCCCCCAGCATACCCCAAAAATATCCCAAAAGGGAGAAGTACCCAGCTAAGCCAAGCTGCTGCTTGAATCTATGACTAAGAAGACAGTGCTCCGCAGTTGCCACTCTGAAATTCTTAATAATTTTGTCTTTGGATTTGTGTTTTGCAAGTGAAGACTGCTAGGACAATGGAACAAATGCTGGGGCTTGGAGTCTCAGCTCATGCCTAGTCTTGGCTCCTTGGTCCCTGAGGATGGGCTATCGATGACCTGCTCCCCATTCAGCAGGTGACTCATCAGGGGCCTCTTGCCCATCCCTGGTCCAGATACCAAGCATGTCTGGGACAGGTTGCAATCCCTTGGAGGGTTGCCCAGTTGCTGTGGGTTGGGTGGTAGGCCTGTAGGAAAGAGAGATGGACTTCCCCATCCTGGGTGGGCCCAGCACTGGACCTTGCAAATTATGCAGCTGGTCCTGGGTCAGAGCCACATGCGCCAGCTCTGAAGAGTCCACTGAGATAGGGCAGTAATGGAGAATAGGTGATGCGGGGGCAGGGTGAGGCTAGAAGGCAGATGGAAACTGGGCTGTGTGAGCTTCAAATACAGTGATGTAAGGAAGGCAGTGGGGCCAATTGCTAGGGACTTGATCATTCTCTGTTGAACTGAGACCTGATGTGTAAAGCCCTCAGGCCAGGACAGAAGGTTTAGAGGGTGTGTAGAGAGATTGCAAAAATGCCCCCAATTCCTCACCCCTCCCTGCGTCCACACCCTTTACAATGTGACTTGGTAGCTCCTCTCAATAGCAGGTGGGTCTGTTCACCCGTGCCTTGAGTCTGGACTGGCCTTGTGTCTTGTTTTGGCCAACAGGATGCCATATTGTGCCAGTTGTAAGCCTAGGTCTTAAGAGACATTGCACTCTTCTGCTTGTTCTCTTGGAATCATGCCATGACTCTGAGGAAAAGCCCAGGCTAGCCTACTGGATGCCCAGTCACCACCAGCTAACATCCAGCTACACCATGGTTTGGGCTTGACTGGTCTTGGGGGTAATAAAAGAGGAGATACTGGTCTGGCATAGGGGACAAGGGAGCTGTGTCTTGAATTCTATTTTCCACCCCCACCCCCTACAGTCAGACAAGGGGATTTGAAAGCCGTGTCTTTCCCACTCTTGCCCGCATAGCCAAAAAGACACACACCAGACACAGCTCATCACAACACGGAGTCCTCAGCTGAGAGTGGAGCTCCCATTGCTGGGCACAGTCTGAGCCCCAGAAGTCGAGGTAGTGAGCCAGACGGACTTCGGTTTTAGTCCCAGGTCTGCCACTAACAGGCCAGGGGCCTTGGACAAGTGTCAAAACCCCCTATAGGCCTCACTCTTTTTAACTGTAAATGGTGATGACGATAGTCAGTGAGTTGCTGGGGGCTCGTGGAGGCCATGCTCACAGAGTGCTGGGCCTGCAAGGGGGCTCAGGAGAGTCAGAGTCTGGTGCTCCATTAACAGTTGTTAAATGAGGAAAAGGGAGCTGTTGCTCTCAGTCCTCTCAGCCTCATTCTCAGTCCCTCCGTGTTACCCTGGCCCCATACTGAGCAGACATGTCTGTGCCCCACATGCCCTAGAATCATTTTCCCATTCCCAGTGTCCAGTCCCGGCAGCCAGCTGGTGGTTCGCTTTGTGCACAGACGGTCCAAAGCACCTTAACCAGGGACTGAGGGTCCTGGGGTGGAGGCTACACTCCAGTGAAATTACCCCTGATAGGTGTCATCTATGCTGCCCCCGGAGTACCCTGCTGGACAGAACCAAGGTTGCCCTCCGTGGGACCTGGCTGGGCGGCCCTCCCTGCCTGGTCCTGCATTCCTACCCACTCCCACCAGTTTTCCCTGGAATCATCCTAGTGCAGCCTCTCGCATGCATCATCTCATCTGTTTACCCTCAGTCTTATTCCCATCCACCACCCTCTCCACTCCCAGACCCCCTGGCCCAGTCCCAGCAGTGCTAACCCTTGGTCCCATCACCCCCACCACTGCACTTGTTGCTACACTCATGCCTCCCCTCAGGCCAAAGATGACTCAGCCACAAAAGGGGGAAGGGCAAGGCTGGCTGAGGGGAGCTCTGCCCCGAGCCCCAGTCTGACCAGCGGGAAAGAAGGACCTGGTGCCCTTTCCTGGACCTCCTGGCTGAGTGGCCAAGCACTTGGCAGCTGGCTCTCAACCCCCTGCCTACCCCAGGTAGGCACTGCTAAACCCAGCGTGGGTGTGGGTGGTGGGGGGCAGCTGCTGCTATCCTCACCCCCAGCCTCGTCCTCCTCGGTTCTCTCCAGCTGGGTAGTGGATGCTGCAGGAGCAGGCTGCTGGCTGCCCTCATTAATATTTATGACAGGGAGAGGAAGTTGCATAAATCTTCCCTGATACTTAATTAAACCAAACTTCTTTTGATTTCCCCTCTTTCTGCCTCACTGAGTGTGGCCGGCATGCCTATTAGATGTTCATCCTCCCAGAGTGGCTGGGAGCTGGAAAGAATCCACCAGGTAAGGTACTCCATACACCCTGGTTACTCCAGCCATCAGCTGGAGCTTGGGGACGCCAGGTGACCCTTACATGCCCTTGAAGACTATGTGCATGGCTGTGGCCCTGCGTTTCGATAGATGCTCCCTGCAGCGTCTGTGGAGTAGCAGAGACTCAGGAAAATACTGGCTGCATGCCCTCAACACACGCCTCTTCTAGACCCAAAAGATGGAGGTTTTTGAAGAGTCGCTGAAACCTGGGGAAAAGCTGCTTCCTCCCATCCTCCCTGTTGCTCAGACAGGGAGGATGATGTTAGTGCCAAAACTTTTGAGGAGCGGCTGAGTCCCAAGAGAAGCTGGCTCTGGCTGTGACCCCTTCACCCCCTCCTCACCTTGCCACCTGGCACCCCAGCCCAAGGCCCACAAGTGAACCTGGTCAGAGCTCAGCGTATCCCTGTGCTCCAGGAGCTGGTTGGCGCCTGGCTGACATATCTTTGATATGGAATCATATACAGGAAGCAGCTTGACCCCTGAAGGCCCCTCTTAGCGTAGGATTGACACCGAGCATTGACTTTGCTTCAGGCTTATCCACAAATCTCAGCCAATTTTATTAAAGAGCCGTGTGTGGTGTGGAACATGCCAGGGAGACAACTTTATTTATAGATCTTGATAGGCAGAGAGGAGCCCACGCTTGATTCCGTTGGCACCCCGGCCTGCCTCGCTCCACCTCAGGTGGGAGGGGGTGATTGGCAGGTGCGGCTCCTCACCACTGCCCCCCTCCCTGCCCAGCTGCATGAAGAGACATACAGACACATGTGCAGACAGACACGTGGGCATAAGCCTGGGACAGAGCATATGCACACACATGAGCAAAACAGAAACATACACATGGAGTCCCATATGAACTCAGACACAGACACGTGGAGACATCACTACAGATGCATACCCACAGCCATGCACTAATTTGCACAGACACTGAGACGTGGACACACACTGACCTTGCTAGTTAGTTTCATATGATTTGCGTCTAGCCCCAGCTCCTAACCCAGTTGGTGACTCAGTGAGGGAGGGAGAGCAGAGTAAATGCAGACATAGACGTAGACTGTAAGGATAGAAACTTGTAGCTATGCGTATACAGACATTCACACCCTGCAATCCCCACAAACAACATGTAGAGAGTCGTATAATTAATAATAATAATCAAGAATGCCTACAAAGCTGGTTTAAATGTAGTTGGCAATTATTGTTTACTATGAACCAGGTAGGTCCCTAGGGGGTGCAAATGGTTTGCACTCAACTACTAACCTAAAGGTTAGCAATTTGAACCCACCCAGCAGTACTGTGGAAGAAAGGCCTGGTGATCTGTCTCCGTTAAGATTACAGCCAAGAAAACCCTAGGAGCTGTTCTACTGTGTAACACGTGGGGTTACCATGAGTCAGATTCAACTCGACAGAACAGGTTTTTGTTTTAAATGAGCCAGGCATTCTGCTAGGCCTTGCACACACATCATCTCATTTTTACCTGAGAAAGCACAGATATTCTATGGAGGAGTCTGAGATGTCAAGTAATGTGTGCAAGATGACACAGCTGATAAGAAGTTGAGCTGGCATTCAACCCAGTTGTCCTTGGCTAAGCCAGAGCCCTGCCCTTAACCACTCATCTGACTGTGCCCACTGCATGCACATGGGGCGCATGAAGCAATGCTAATAACTGCTACTGCGTGCCAAGCACGTGTGCTCCAGGCACCAGAAATCCTGGGGAGACATTCCTCACCTTTCCCAGCCTGCAGCCTCCTTGACTGGATTATAACTGACCCTACACAGGAGGGGTCTGGACCTAGCCAACTCAGCGGGGTAGGGAAGGGCAAAGAGATGCCTGTCAGCTGTCCTGTCATCAAGCCAGCTAATGGGAGAGGTCTTCGGGTCTCCTCCTCATTAATTGCAGGCTGCAAAGTGGCCGTGAACGTGGACTAAATCGAGACACAAGCAGCTGACCCGTCTAGAGGGTTGTCAGACAAGGTTTCTCTCTGGCAGCGGCAAGGTCAGACGGAAGATGTTTCGGCTCCAGAAGCCTCTCTCTGTGGAGACAAAGGGTTCTGAAGGGACGTGTGGATTCCTGCCAAGTGTATGTGTTCAAGAAAGATGGACTTCAACCCAAATTCATCTGGCTCCTTGTGCTGAGCCTTAGGCATAAGACTCAATGAAGCATTTACTCGCGCTGACCCTGAGGAGCACAGTATAATGGGAGGATATCACGGGCATGAAGACAGAGGGTGCTGTGCAGGCACCAAAGTGCTGCAGGTCAGGAGGGAAGGGGAGATACTGGGCTGAGTGGGACTTCGTCTGGGGAAAGTGACCTCTGTGCTCCAAGCTGCATGGCCTCAGGGAGCCTCAGACCCCTCATTTTAACTCTGGAGAGGGTAATGCTTAACCCAGGGTGCTGTTGGAGGGGATAAAGAGATGACAGATGTGAGACAGCCCTGGTCACTCCTTCCTCCCAAGAGAGAGGAAGCCTCCCCCTGCCAGGAGGCATCTGAAGGATATGCCTTCTTTCTGAGTGGTCCTGAAGCCCCAGGAGCTCAAGCAGGCAAGAGCGTCTGAGGCATGAGGGTTACGGTAACTGGAGCTACTCAGGTCAGGTAGTAGCCAGAGAAGAGGGGCAGGAACTAGACTCAGTCAGGCCCTGGGAGAGAGGATAGTAAGGCAGGTAGCCTGAGCCCCATCCAAGCAGGACTCAGGCCTTGCATGAAAGAGCAATGTTGGGCCTGGGTAGGAAACTGAGGCAGGTGCCTAGTAGTTAGGACGGGGAACAGGAGGAGGGTGAACAGTGAGGGAGGACAGTGAGGAGGGCTCACTCAGGGGAGCAGGGTTGACCCAGTGAGCAGGGCTTCTTCCGCTCTGCTGCTGAGGTGAAGGTGACCAATCTAGCCACAGAGGGCAAGGCTGCTGAGGGTAGGGGGCAGGAGGTAGGGTCTGAGGCAGGAAGGGGTGACACGGTTCACCCCAGCCCCAACCTCATGGCAGCAGGGCCAGTGTTCAGGACCAACAGGCCACTAGCAGTATTCAAAAGAATTGTAAGACCTCTTTGAGTACTTTTTCACATGGCCAAACACATCAGGTATTCTGCCAGTGCTTTGTGTGTGTGTGTGTTTTCCTGGTGACCACCGTCTTGAACCCTCTTCCCGCCTGGGCTGCCTGCTTTCCGCGTCTGCTGTACAGCTGTGGCCCCTTTATCACTCTATTCTATTGGGTCTCTTGTTTCCTGGATCCAGAGGTTTCCTCTTTTCTTGTTTATTGCCTCTTTTTGATGGAGTCCATCCTTCAATAACTTTCTAAAAATGGTGTGTGGAAGAAATGTATATATTGTTTTTATTGTGCTTTAAGTGAAAGTCTACAGTTCAAGTCAGTTTCTCATACAAAAATTTATACACACATTGCTATGTGACCCTAGCTGCTCTCCCTATAATGTGACAGCACACTCCTCCTTTCCACCCTGGATTTCCTGTGTCCATTCAGCCAGCTCCTGTCCCTTTTTGCCTTCTCATCTCACCTTCAGATGGGAGCTGCCCATTTAGTGTCATGTATCTACTTGAGCTAAGAAGCACTCTCTTCATAAGTATCATTTTATGTCCCATAGTCCACTCTAATCTTTGTCTGAAGAGTTGGCTTCGGGAAGGGTTTCAGTTCCGGGCTAACAGAGAGTCTGGGGGCCATATCTTCTGGGGTCCTTCCAGTCTCAGTCAGACGATTAAGTCTGGTCTTTTTACTAGAATTTGAGTTCTGCACTCCTCTATTCTCCTGCTCTCAGGGACTCTGTGTTGTGTTCCCTGTCAGGGCAGTCATTGGTGGTAGCCGGGCAACATCTACTACTTCTGGTCTCAGGCTGATGGCGTCTCTGGTTTATGTGGCCCTTTCTGTCTCTTGCGTAAATATTTTCCTTGTGTCTTTGGTGTTCTTCATTCTCCTTTGCTCCAGGTGGGTTGGGACCAATTGATGCATCATAGATGGCCACCCGTTAGCTTTTAGGACCCCAGACACCACTCACCAAAGTGAGATGCAGAACCTTTTCTTAATAAACTTTGTAATGCCAGTTGACCTAGAAGTTCCCTGAAACCATGGTCCCCAGACCCCTACCCCTGCTACCCTGTCCCTTGAAGTGTTTGGTTGTATTCAGGAAACTTCTTAGCTTTTGGTTTAGCCCAGTTGTGCTGACTTCCCCTGTAGTGTGTATTGTCCTTTCCTTCACCTAAGTTAATTCTTGTCTACTATCTAGTTAATAAATACCCCCTCTCTCCCTCCCCACCCTTGTAACCATCAAAGAATGTTTTCTTCTGTGTTTAAACCATTTCTTGAGTTCTTATAATAGTAGTCTCATACTACATTTGTCCTTTTGCGACTAATTTCACTCAGCATAATGCCTTCCAGATCCATCCATGTTATGTTTTGCAGATTCATTGTTGTTCTTTATCCTTGTGTAGTATTCCATTGTGTGACTATACCATAATTTATTTATCCGTTTGTCCGTTGATGGGCACGTAGGTTGTTTTAATTTTTTGCTGTTGTGAACAGTGCTGCAATGAACATGGGTGTGCATGTATCTATTCGTGTGACGGCTCTTATTTCTCTAGGATATATTCCAAGGAGCAGGATAGCTGGATCATATGGTACTTCTATTTCTAGCTTTTTAAGGAAGCACCAAATCAATTTCCAAAGTGGTTGTACCATTTTACATTTCCACCAACAGTGTATAAGTGTTCCAGTCTCTCTACAACCTCGCCAACATTTATTATTTTGTTGTTTTTGGATTAATGCTAGCCTTGTTGGGGTAAGATGGTATCTCATTCTAGTTCTGATTTGCATTTCTCTAATGGCTAATGATCGTGAGCATTTCCTCATGTATCTGATAGCTGCCTGAATGTCTTCTTTGGTGAAGTGCCTGTTCATATCCTTTGCCCATTTTTAATTTTTATTTATTTATTTATTATTTTTTTAATTGTTGTAATTAAATGAAGTTTACATTTCAAGTTAGTCTCCCATACAGAATTTTTTTTTTTTACATACATTGTTTGAGACCCCAACCGCTCACCCCGTTCTGCAACAGCACACTCCTCCCCTCTGCCCCTGATTCCCCATGAACATTCAACCAGCTCCTAACTCTCTCTGCCTTCCCGTCTCACCTCTGGACAGAAGCCACCCCTTTGGTCTCTTGTATCTACTTGTCTAAGAGGCATATTCTTCACAAGTATCACTTTATGTCGCACAGTCCAGTCCAATCCCTGTCTGAAGATTTGGCCTCGGAAATTGTTTTAGTTCTGGGGTGATGGAGAGACCAGGGGCCATGCTTTCCGGGGCACCTCCAGTCTTAGTCAGACCATTAAGTCTGGTCTTCTTACTTGAATTTGAGTTCTGCATCCCATTGTTCTACTGCTCCATCAGGGACCCTCTGTTGTGTTCCCTGTCAGG
>NW_004443974.1:10495721-10553414 GCF_000243295.1 Trichechus manatus latirostris
TGAAATCAAGTTGGTTGATTGTGGCATTTAGATCTTCCATGTCTTTATTGAGCTTCTTTCTGAGTGTTCTGTCCTTCACCGAAAGTGGTGTGTTGAAGTTTTCTACTATTCTTGTGGAGCTGTCTATCTGTTCAGTGCCGTTAGAGTTTGTTTTATGTACTTCGGAGCCCTATCATTGGGCATGTAAATATTTATTATGGTTATGTCCTCCTGGTGTATTGACCCTTTAATGATTATATAGTGTCCTTCCTTATCCTTTGTGGTGGATTTTACTTTAAAGTCTATTTTGTCAGAGATTAATATTGCCACTCCTGCTCTTTCTTGAGTGTTGTTTGCTTGATATATTTTTTTCCATCCTTTTAGTGTGTTTGTGTCTTTAAGTTTAAGGTGTGTCTTTTGTAGGCATCATATAGATGGATTGTGTTTTTTTATCCATTCTGCCACTTTCTGTCTCTTAATTGGTGCATTTAGTCCATTTACATTCAGTGTAATTATTGATAGGTATGCATTTAGTGCTGTCATTTTGATGTCTTTTTCTGTGTGTTGTTGACCATTTTCTTTGTTCCACTTAATTTTCTGTGCTGTGTTGTTTTTCTTTATGTATTTTCTTTTCATCTTTTTCATTGTTGTTGATTTTGTATTTGCTGAGTCTTTATGTTTTTCTTGTTTTTTAGTTTGATGTGTAGGATTGTTAGCTTCTTTTGTGGTTACCTTAATATTTACCCCTATTTTTCTAAGTTTAAACCAGTCTTTTATTTCTTTATATTGCCTTGACTTCCTCTCCATATGAAAGATCTATCTACATTTTTTAGTCCCTCTTTTTTTTGTTTTAATGTTGTCATGTTTTTGCATTGATGTCTCTGTTTCCCTATTTTCAGTGTTTTAGCTTGATTTATTTTTGTGACTTCCCTATCTGTGTTGATATCTGGTTGCTCTTTCCTGTGTTCTAGTCTTGGGTTGTTATCTGATGTTACTGATTTTCTAACCAGAGGACTCCCTTTAGTATTTCTTGTAATTTTGGTTTGGTTTATGCAAATTCCCTATACTTCTCTTTATCTGGAAATGCCATAATTTCGCCATCATATTTGAGAGACAGTTTTCCTGGATATATAATTCTTGGCTGGCAATTTTTTTCCTTCAAGGCTTTATATATGTCATCCCATTGCCTTCTTACCTGCATGGTTTCTGCTGAGTAGTCCGAGCTTATTCTTATTGACCCTCCTTTATAGAGGACTTTTCGTTTATCCCTAGCCACTCTTAAAATTCTCTCTTTATCTTTGGTTTTGGCAAGTTTGATTATAATATGTCTTGGTGAGTTTCTTTTGAGATTTAACTTGTGTGAGGTTTGATGAACATCTTGGATAGCTATCTTGTCATCTTTCATGATATCAGGGAAGTTTTCTGCCAACAAGTCTTCAACAATTCTCTCTGTATTTTCTGTTATCCCCTCTGTTCTGGTACTCCAGTCACTCGTATGTTATTCCTCTTGATAGAGTCCTGCATAATTCTTAGAGTTTCTTCATTTTCAAAAATTCTTTTATCTGATTTTTCCTCAAATAAGTTGGTGTCAAGTGCTTTATCTTCAGTCTCACTAATTCTGACTACCATTGCCTCAATTCTGCTCCTATGACTTTCTATTGAGTTGTCTTATTTGGAAATTTTATTGTTAATCTTCTGGATTTCTGTTTGCTATCTCTCTACGGATTCTTGCAGCCCATTAAATGTGTCATCGTGCTCTTCTCGAATCTTCTTAAGTTCCTCTGTTGCTTTGTCTGTGTGTTCCTTGGCTTGGTCTGCATTTTGCATGATCTCCTTCCTGATCTCATGAAGAGTTCTGTATATTAATCTGTTGTATTCTACCCCTGGTAATTCCAATAAGTTCTCTTCCTCCAAAAAATTTCTTGATTCTTTGTTTTGGGAGCTTGCTGAAGCCATCATGGTCTGCCTCTTTATGTGACGACTGTTGTCTCTGAGCCATCAATAAGTTATTATATGGATTTATTTTATGTTTGCTTACTGCGTCATAACTTCTTGTTTTGTTATGTTTTGATATGCCCAAGTAGGCTGCTCATAGGAGCTAGTTTGATTATTGGTGCCTTTGAAGCTCTAAAGTCCTGTTACCAGGTGGTAAGCCCGGGAGTCTGTTTACTTTTCTTGTATGGATTCAGCTCAGGTGTCCAGATAGTTGGTCACCAAGTGTGTGGTGCAGGCTCTCACCCACAGTCCTAGAAGGGCAGGGGTGATTGGAGTAGGCAGAGGTATCTGATTGCAGTAAGGGGTCACTCACTGAGCAAGGCAAGGGGCTGATAGCTGCCCCTGCGTGTCTGGGAGAAAAGCATGTCCCTGTTCCCAAGAGTGTGTACGTGGTGGGTTTTGCAGCTGGACTATGGGCACCCAGTGCTGTTGTCTGTAAGGACTGAGAGGCACCACTTATTCTTGGACCCCTGTCACAGGTGGCTAGGTGGCGTGAGTGGAACCACCAGTCCTCAGGCCCCTGATGTGGGTAGGTAAGGACTCTGCTTAATGGGCAGAACGGTGTCAAATGTCACGAACCTGCCACTCCACCATACAGCTGATACAGTGAAGTTAGGCTTCAGGTATATAGCCTGTTGTACTGTGCTAATGAGGGCCAGTGCTGTTGAAATGGGCCCACACAGGTCTATGCAGGGGTTAAAGGCATTCAGAGTCCATGGAACCCTTATGCCTGTGCCTAGGTAAAGAAGCTGTGCCTGCCCTGAGTTCCCAGCTTAGGGGAGCTGGCAGATTATTTTTTCCTATTTGTTTGTTCCCTCTCCAAGGCTGGGAAAATGGCTCAGGGCATGTGATGGGTTCTACTTCCTGCCCAAGGGAAGCAGCAATCACTGAAGCCAGCCTGGACCCAGTGCAGAGTGGGGAGGGAGCAGATAAATGGCAGAGGGGGTCTTCTCAAGTGGGGTGTTTTTTGATCCTTGCGGTAGGTTAAACACATGTACTTATCTTTTGCTGATTGAGGGCCGCTTTTCACTGGCTCTGGAGGCCTGAGCAGACTCTTTACCACTTGGTCTCTTCCAACGTGGAAAACACGTCCCGATCGCCACTGCCAGCCTCACCGTGCACGCCAGCCAATCCATCCCACAGGGCACCAGATCCTACCAGGTCAGGTCTGGCAATTCCTCACTGCCTCTGAACCGTCTCTCCCTCCCTCGCCACTCAGTTTGATTCCTCAACTTTGCCTTTGATGTTCAGGGCTCCTAGACTGTCATATATAATCGATTCACTTGTTTTTTCAGGTCTTTGTTGTAAGAGGGACCACCAGAAGCATCTGACTACTCCACCATCTTGGCCTTACCTCCAAGAAATATTTTTTGAGACTTTGCTTTTCTGAATATGTTTTATTCCTCTGTCACAATTGGCTAATATTTTTGGCTGTGTATAGAATCTCATGCTAGAAATCATTTTCTCTCAGAACTGTGATGACATTTTGTTCTATTGCCTTCTGGCTTCCACTCTTACTGTTGAGACATTTGATACCATTCTTTGTGTGTCGTCAGTTTCTTTCACTTTTAGAAACTTAGGATTGGCTTTTTGTGCCTAATGCCCTTAAATTTCATGATGATGGGCATTTCTGGTGAGTTTTTCTTCATTCACTGCTCGGAATCCTCAGTGGACCTTTAAATCTGGAAATTTATGTCCTTAACTTCTGGGAACTTGTATTGTTTCTTTGATCCTTTCCTCTCTACTATTTTCTCTATTCTCCCTTTTTGGAATTCCTGTCAGTGAGATGTTAAATCAACTCATCTTATTTTTAAATATTTTATCTCCTTTTTTTCATTTCTGCTCCTTTGGGGAGAGGAGCAACTAACTGGGAGATTTCTTCAGTTTTACCTTTTAATTCTATTTAATTTCAAAATTCCTGTTGTCATATTTTAAATACCAAGAGCTCTTTCTTTTTTTTTCTCTCTCTTATGTAGCATACTGTTCATGGTTGCAACATCTTCTCTCATCTCTCTGAGGATTTTAATCATTGTTTATAAGAGTTCTCCTGCTCTCTGCATTGTTGCTATTTCCTCTGATCTCTTTGTTGCTGTTTGTTTTAGCCTTTGTGTTTCACATTGAGAATTGTTCACTACATTACACACCAGAAGATGATGTTTGATGAACCTTTTTATTGTCCTTCATGTTTAAGAGCATGGCGTTAACAAGCAGTTTAGAAGCCCTGTGGGCATGGGGGGAGCTTAGCAGAATTGAGATCTGTTGTAAGTGTAAAATACATACAAGATTTCTAAGACTTAGTGTGAAAAAGAATATAAAACATCTCATTAATAATTTTTATATGGATTACATGTGGAAGTGATGATATTTTGTACATACTGGGTTAAATAAAAAATATTTTAAAAATTGATTCCACCTGTTTCTTTTTACTTGCTAACCTAAAATTTGGTGGTTCAAACCCACCCAGCAGCTCTGTGGAAGAAAAGGCCTGGCAAACTGCTTTTGTAAAGATTATAGCCAAGAAAACCCTATAGAGCAGCTCTACTCTGTAACACATGGGGTCACCATGAGTCAGGGGCCACATGAATGGCAGCTAACAACAACTAAAATATAAAATTACGTATGTAGCTCACATTCTACTTGCATTCAACAGAGATGGTTGGGATTCATTCTCCCGTTCCTCTCCTCTAGTTCTCTCTTGAACTCACTCCAATCTGACCTTCACCCTGACCACTCCACTCAAATGACTCTCTTCAGGTTCACTAACAACCACCATGTTGCTCACCCTCAAACTTCAGACCTCATCTTACTTCACATGTCCACACATATGCACAAGTGGTCATTCTCTCCTCCTTAAGACATTTCCTTTACTTGAATTCCAGGATACCACACTCTCCTCGTTCCCTTCCTACCTCTCTGACCGTCCCTCCCCAGCCCCCTTTGCTGGTTCTCCTCATCTTCCTCACCTGTAAATGTTGCAATGCCTAGGGCTCTGTCCTTGGTCTTCTCTATCTACACTCATTCCCTTGGTGATCTCATCTATTCTCTCTGCTTTAAATACTATATATATACTGGGTAACTGCTACCTCCCTGACCTCGTCTCCCACAAGTCTTCCCCTCACTCACTTGACACCAGCCAGACTGGCCTCCTTAAAAAAACAAACAAAACCATTCCTGTTGCCATCAAGTCAATTCTGACTTATAGCGACCCTATGGGACAGAGTAGAACTGCCCTATAGGGTTACCTAGGCTGTAATCTTTACGGAAGCAGACTGCCACATCTTTCTTCCCGGAGTGGATGGTGGGTTCAAACCAATGACCTTTCAGTTAGCAGCCAAGTTTTTAACCACTGTGCCACCAGGGCTCCTTACTATCCCTCAAATGTTCCTAACACATTACAGCCTCAGGGCCTTTGCACTTGCTGTTCCTTCTGATGGAAACATTCTTTCCCAGCTTTTTGGATGACTCCCTTTCTTCCTACAAGTCTTTACTCATCTATAAGTTTCTCAGGGAGACTTTCCCTAAATACCCTCTCTAAAATTGCACACCTTCCTGTGCACTCCCTGCTTCATTTATCTCCAGAGCTGTTATCACAATCTAGTATCCTCTGTGTTCTACCTGTTCATAGTCTGTCTCTCCCACTGGAATATAAGCTCCACAAAAGCAGAAGCCCAGACCATAGCAGATGCCTGATATATCTTGAATGAGTGACTAAATGAATCCTTCTGCTTCAGCCCTATATCTCACCCCATCTTCCTTGAAAGCTGATGTCACTGGTTCCTGCATCTCTCTGGGGTGCTGTGCTTTGGGGAACTCATTGTTGGCATCACCTCTGCTGGCTCATGATGTTTGGCTTTTTCAGCTTTTCTAACTCCTCACCTCATTCTATTTTCCAAAAACATACTGACATCTCTCTTCTCCTCTCACATTCACTTTGTCCTTGTGGATTTATGTCATTTCTATTCCTTTTATTTTAGTGGAATTTCAGGAGGAAGCACAAATAAAAACATTTTTTTCAACCTACCATGTTTATCCTGAAGTCCCAACATAATATTCCAGGAACTACTTTTTATCCTTGATTATTGTACAGGGAGAGTTTTGTCCCTGTGGGGTGTGTGTACGTGTGTGTGTGTGTGTGTGTGTGTGTGTATTCATTGTAATTGGCAACATGGAAATCAGCTATGTGGATGGACCATAACTTATTACATTAATTCCCAGCCCTGGACTGTTAAGGTTGTTTCTAATTTTTTGTTATGATAAAATACTTCGATTCACATTATTATATCTTCTCCCATTTGTGTCATTATTTAAATTCTAAGGAGTGGATTTTTGGAGGCCAAAAGGCATGCACATTTTTAAGGCGTCTGATACTTATTGCTAAATTACCCTTCAAAAAAGTATTCCAGTTTACACTCCTCCCAGCAACAACTGAGAGCGCCTGTTTTCACATGCCCACACCAGCAGTGGGTATCATCATTATTTTAAATCTTTAACAATGTGGTAGATGAAAATATATATCTCACTGTTATTGTCGTTTGTATTTTCCTTAATTACTAGTGAGGTTGAGAGTCTTTTCATATTTATTGGCCTTTTATATTTCTTCATTTGTTTGTGACATATTGTAAAAGATAAAAGAAGGTTACAAAACATTATGTATAATATGATTCTAAGTTTGTTTAAAAAGAAAAAGTTCTTGTCTGCATCTGGCAGGAGATAAGACAAATACAAACTGTGGTTATGTCCAGGCAGTGGGATAACGAGTGAGTTTTATTTTCCTTTTTCAAACTTTTGTATATTTTCCAAATTTCATGCAATAAACACACATATTTTCGTAACAAAAAATGTGATTTTCAAAGTAACAATTATAATAATAATATTAAAATAGCGCAAAGTTTTCATAATCAAGTCAGGTAGCCAAAGCAGCCCACAGGTTCATGCAAAAGCGCACTCTAGCCAAACCCCCAAGGTCATCGAGATGGGCTTCCTTACAACTGCAGAAAACGCATGTGTAATATATTCTGCCTC
Source organism: Trichechus manatus latirostris (assembly GCF_000243295.1). Classification (NCBI taxonomy): domain Eukaryota; kingdom Metazoa; phylum Chordata; class Mammalia; order Sirenia; family Trichechidae; genus Trichechus; species Trichechus manatus. Next base: position 10,502,718 of record NW_004443974.1, read on the forward strand.
CAGAAAGGGCAAAGGTGGGCTACTGGGGGCGGGGCAGCGGGCTTGGGATGCGGCTGGTGGGTACCAGGCGCTCACAGGCATCAGTGGGTAATTACATCTCCTTTTAACGCATGCAAATTTATCAGTATTATTTATATATTCAAAGCCACGGATGAATAATATATGCATTTATGCAGAGGTAATTGCCTTAGCCAGGTTCTTCCTGGGACTTTTATTGTCTCCCCAGATACTGAATATTCAACTCTCCTCTCCCAATGTGGGGCTGGGGGTGCAGTGATGATGTCTGCAGCCTTGGACTCCTCCAAGGGAGCGGAGGAGGCTAAGCAGGGGAATGGGGGCTGGAGGTCAGGGGAATGGACTTCCAACTCCAGCTGATTCCTCCATGGCACATTTTGGGGACAAGGACTCTGAGGTTCAGAGAGAGGGCTTGGTTTTCAACCCTTCAGCCTGGTCCCAGGATGAAATTCGTCTTCTTTCTTTGGTAGAAATTGTCAGTCCTCCGTGTGCCTCAGTTTAAGTTTGGAATGTCACCCCATCCATGCACCCAGCACCACATAAAAGGCCTTTACCTTCTTTGTTCTATTTACAGACTTATTTCTGAACCTTTGGCCTTAACCTGTGACTTTTTTCAAACTGCTCCAGCTAGACCTAGTCAGGTGTTGTCTGTGACAGTGGTGGGCTTCTGGTCTCCATCCAGCATCCTGGGTAAACACCCTCCCAGTCTTCTCCAGCATTCTCTACTTGATAAGGGTCCCCCCTTGCCCCTGGCCATTCCCTGTAGGGGTGCAAGAGGGATCAAGAAGACATCTAGCTAGAAGTCTTCAGTGAAGAGGTGGGAAACAAAGTCAGATTGCAGTGGGTGAAGGAGCAACTGGATGCAGTGAAGCTCCAGGATCCACACCGAAGGGGCAGACCCATATGCCAGGCCCCATCCTTTGTCACCTTTCCTACGCATCTCAGGGCTGAAAGGTGACACTCTTGGAGAATAGGTTTGATGCAGCAACTTTACCCTCTGTTGCCCTCCCCAATATGCCCTGGCCAGGTGGTGAGCCTGCGAGGGTATCATGTGAAGACTGTTTTAAGAAATGAGCAGAGAAAGGAAATTGGGGGCTTTGATGGAAAAGAAAATATGCTAAAAGGAAAAAAAATGTAAAGATGGGACAGACTTGAGTATAAGGTTAAATGATGGAGACATGCCATTTGAGGGGGAAGAGTGGAGACACCAGAAAAATGGGGTTATTGGTGGAGTGAGGCCTCTGAGGAGGTGGGAGGGAATAGGGTCTAGGGCACAGCAGGATGCACCACCCTTGCAGGAAACACTCTTCTAATTACCCTCCTACCTCTCTGAGTACCCTTCCCATCCCCTTTGCTGGTTCCTCCTCCTCTGCTGGTTCCTTGTGTTCTTCTGAGGCAGGCGGGAAGCAGGGGAAAAGGATGTGAGTGCAAGGGGCTTGCGGGTTTGGCAAATGGAGGCTGAGGGAGCTCTAACCTGTGGCTTGGGTTTTTGCCATTAACTGTGAGACAAGAGGGAATTCTGAGAAGGAGGTGTGAGAAGGGAGGAGGCTTAGAGAACGTGGTGAAAATTCAAAATAATGCTGAGAGAGTGGAAGAGGAGCCCAATATTCCCTCTTGCACCCACTCTTACCAGGCTTTCACACTGCCATTTCACCAAAGCAACTTTTGTCAAGGTTACCTGTGATCTTCATGTTGCCAAGTCCAATGGCCAGTTCTCAATCCTCTCATAGTTGTCCTCTCACCAGCATTTGATATGGCTGATCACTCCCTGCTTCTTCAAATGTTGTCTTCACTTGGCTTCCAAGATACTCTTGGTTCTCCTCCTACCTCTCTTCTCCTTGGCCTCCTTAACAGCTTCCTCCTTTTCTCATCCTAAAACATTTGAGCTCCCAGGACTTAGACATCAGACATCTTCTCTATTTACACTAACTCCTCAGGTGACCTTTTCCTGTTCTTAAGTACCATCATATAGATTGACTCCCAAAATTTGATCTCAGCACCGATCTTTCTCTGCATTCTAAGCTTTTGTATCGTGTCCAACCATTCACTCAACATCTGATGTGACTGTGTAATAGCCATCACAGACCTAACACATCCACAACCAAATTCCTGATATTCTTCCCTAAACCCATTCCTCCCTGTATCAATAAATGACAACTTCATCCTACTAGTTACTTGGGCCCAAACCCTTGGAATCATCCTTTCTCTCTCAACCCACATCCAGTCCATAAAGCAATTTTGTCAGCAATACTTGCAAAATATATCCAGAACCAGACCACTTTTGACCATCTTCGCTGCCACCACTCTGCTCTCAGCCCCCATCATGTCTAACCTGGATTGTTACAATAGCTTTCTAACCTGCCTCTCTCTGTCCATCTGAGCTCTCTCCAGTTAGTTATCCACTCAACAGCCAGAGGGGTCCTTTTAAAACATAGATCAGATAATGTCACTCCTGGGCTCAAAGTCCTCTGATGGTCTCCACCTCACTGTAAGTAAAAGTCAGTCTTGCTATCTCTTCTTAAGCCCTACACGATCTGCTTCCCCATCCCACCTCTCTGACCTCATTTAAACTCTCTCCCTGCTTACTTCACACCAGCCACACCGGCTGTTGCTGCCTGGGGTCCTGCCTTGGGTTGTGGGTGGCAGCTGTTGTAGCACAATCATCTAAAAAATCATTTGAGGTGATGTGGAAACCCACCTGCTAACACCGTGTCAGGAGATGTCTGGATTCAGCCAACTGCACAGCCTGGTCATCCTCCCACCGGTCAGCCTCTGTTCAATACTCAGGGCATGGGGAAATGGAGCAGCCACTGGGGACGATGCAGATGGCAAAGGGGTTGTCATTAGCTGGAGAGCAGCAGGGTCCAGGCCCTGACTTAGGGGAAATAGTAAGGAGGAGGCCATGCCTCACAGGAGAAGGTATATATTTTTAACCTTTTTTATAATGAAAAATTACCATCTTACGAAAGTTGAGTAGATGGTATGAACCCTCTGTACCTATCACCCAGCTTCAACAATTTTCAACTCATGACAAATTTAGTTTTATCTTGCCCTTCACTCGTGCCCCCACCCCCAGTAATTTTGAAGCAAATCTCAAACAGAACAATTCAACTTTAAATATCTTAGTGACCCAGGGGATTTTAATTTCATCCAGAGCTGCCACCAAGGACCAGGCAATGATTCTTGTTTCTTTGCCTCCAAGACCAGTCTGGGTTTTAAGCTCCAATGCTTTGGGCTCCGAGTCCATGCTCTGAGCTCGGTTTGGGGCTGTGGGCTCTTGGACACCCCAGCCTTCACCCCCTGGGATTGGCCTCCTGTGAAGGCCAATGTCATTCAGGAAATGATGTTGGCAGAGAGGGGCAGTTGAGGTGACCACTCAGGGACTTTTACAATGCCAGGCCTAGAGTTTGGGCCAAACTGGCAGGAAGCCAGGGCTGGTAGGCTAGGCTGCCTCCTGAAACCCTTTCCAAAGTGACTTATGGAGAAACTCGAGTCCCAATCAAATCTCAGAAAGCTTTCTAGTAGATATTGATAGGTTGATTCTAAAATTTAAATAGAAAAGTAAAGGACCTACAATAGCCAAAGCAATCTTGAAAAAGAAAAATAAAGGTGGAGGATTTCTCTACCTGATTTTAAAGCCACAGTGGTCAAGACAGTAAGATCTGACGTAAGGGTAGACAAATGGATCAATAGAACCAGATAGAGTCCAGAAACAGACCCACACATATAGAACCAATTGATTTTTGACAAAGGCAGCAAAGCTATTCAATGTGAAAGGGAAAAATCTTTTCAACAAATAGTACTGGAGCAACTGGATAAATGTATGAGGGGAAAAAAACTCAACTCTCACTTCACACCACACACAAAGATTAATTCAAGATAGTTCATAAAAACCACACCTATAAAACTTCCACAAGAAAATATAGGGGAATAGTTGCATGACCTTAGGGTAGGCAAAAATCTATTAGACAGGACACATGATATATAAAAGAAAAAGTTGGTGAACTGGACTTCACCAAAATTAAAAACTTTGGCTCATCAAATGACACTGTTAAGAAAATGAAGAGTCAAGCCACAGACTCGGAATAAATAAATATCCAGAATGCATATATGTGTGTGTGTGTGTATATATATATATATGTATGTATATATGTATATGTGTATATATATATTTTATATATATATATACATATATATATATATAGCGGAGGACTTGTATTTGTAATATATAAATATATCATACTGTCTTAGTTATCTAGTACTGCTATAACAGAAATACCACAAGTAGATAGGTTTAACAAACAGAAATGTATTCTCTCACAGTCTAGGAGGCTAGAAGTCCAAATTCAGGGCACCAGCTCCAGGGGAAGGCTTTTTCTTTCTGTTTGCTCTGGGAGAAGGTCCTTGTCATCAATCTTCCCCTGGTCTAGGAGCTTCTTAGCACAGGGACCCTGGGTCCAAAGGATGCGCTCTGCTCCCAGATCCTCTTTCTTGGTGGTAGGCAGTCCCTCTCCTCTCTGCTCCTTACTTTTATATCTCAAAAGAGATCAACTCAAGATATAACCTAATCCTGTAGATTGTATCTGGCTTCATTAACATAAATTGCCTCTAATCCTGCCTCAGTAACATCATAGAGGTTAGGATTCACAACACATAGGATAAATGCCTCAGATCACAAAATCGAGGACAACCACACAATACTGGGAATCATGGCCTAGCCAAGTTGACACACATTTTTGGGAAACACAGTTCAGTCCATAACATCTAGAAATCAGTACCAAAAAAACAAACAACCTAGTTAAAAATGGGCAAAATATTTAGAAATTTCACAGAAGAAAATATACAAATAGACAATAACATGAAAAGGTGATTAATATCATTAGTCATCAGGGAAATGCAAATTAAAATCACAATGAGATATCACTGTACCCACCAGAATGGCTAAAATTAAAAAGACTGACAGTATCAAGTGTTGGCAAGGATGTGGAGCAACTGGAGCTTATACATTTGGGAAAACAGCTTAGAAGTTGCTTAAAAAGTTAAACATATACCTACCATTCAACCCAACAATTTCACTCCTGAGTATTTACCCAAGATAAATGGAAACATACTTCCACAAAAAGATTTGAACACAAATGTTCATAGAAGCTATTATTATTCATAATAACCAAACACTGGAAATAACCCAAATGATCAACAGGTGAATGGATAAACAAACTGTGGTATAGTCACACAATAGAATATTATAGCAATAAAAATGAACAAACTACGGATACAAGCTGAAAAGAGTACACACCGTATGATTTAATTGATACGAAGTTCAAGAACAAGCAAAGTTAATTTATGGCAAAAGTAGTCAGAACTGTGGTTGCCTTCGGAAGTTGGGGGGAGGGTTGACTGCAAAAGAGCAAGAAGAAAGTTTCTACGGTAATGAAAATATGTACCTTGAGTGGAGTGGTGATTTCATGGATGTATACATTTATCTGTACTCAAGGACTGTATACTAAGATCTGTGCATTTTGTATGTGAGCCACTCCAACCCCTAGTTTTCCAGGGGTTCCTGAAATCCAGAGAAGGCAAGGAACCCACCCAAAGTCACACAGCAAGACGGGTCAGGAGTAAGAATTGGAACTCAGTACCCTCCCAAGCCAAGTCGCTGTTCATCCTACTCTTACACTCTGGGGTCCACCCCCTCGCCAGAATCCAGGGAGAGAAAGAGGATGGAAGGAGGGGATGGAGAGAAAGAGGAAGCTGGGGGGCGGGGGGAGGAGAGGCCTCTGCCCGCAGGGACCTGGGCAGCCTGGGATCCTCCCCCTAGTATTAAGAAGACACGGAATGTAACTGCTGGGTAGAGAGGGAGGCTAAAGGCGATGGTTGCAAGCCCTGAGTCCCCCTTCCCGAGCCCCAAGGTGGGGGCCAGAAGCGCCTTTTCAGTGTAGCCGAGGGCGGCGGGGTGTTGCTCAGAGGCGAGAGGGAGCTGGGGTAGGGGAACATGGAGGAGGGGAAGCCGTGATCCGAGAGAGGCGGCCGAGCAGGAGCCTCGGCGGACCTGCTAGCCCCTAAATCACGCGGCCGCATGAATAATAAATAAGGACCGCTTGGATCCTTAATAGTAGTCGCATGTCTTATTAAACTAATATTTCACAAACTTTTATTCTCCCTGTGGTTAGAGGTCGCGAACAAAGCCCCCCTCTCGCCCCCCGCCGCTTCTACGCAGCCTGCGTAGGGGTCTGGGGGACCTGGGTGCGGCCCGGGTGGCAGGAACTCAGCCCGCCCCTCTCAAAGCAGTGGGGAGGCCTGGGGGCATCCGTCTTGTTCGTTTGTTTATTCTTTCAACAAACCTTGACCGGGTGCCTCCTCTGAGCCTGGCCTTGCGCACAGGGGCAAGATGAGACGGACCCTGTTCCTGCTCCGAGAAACCCCCAGGCACGGGAGGGGTAGATAGACCCCACACAACTGTTGGCCTCAAAAACGACCAGTGCACCAGCAAAGTGACTCACAAAGGGCTGAGCTGCTGGGAGGAGGGGGCTGAATCTCCAGGCTAGCCAGCTGAAGTCTTTCTTCGCCAAGCCGGGAAAACCTTTCCGTTGAGGCCCTGAGAAGGAGTAAGAGACCCTAGTGAACAGTAACGGGAAGCTCATTCCAGGCGGAAGAAACTGCAAGGGCGAGGTTTGGCAGCTGAAGTAGCCTAGCTGGGGGATAGAGAAGCCCTGAGTCAGACAGATCTGATGTGAACCCTGCCTCTACCACTGGCCACGTGACCTTAGGTCTGTCTCCTGACAGTCTCTGGGCCCAGAGAGGACAAGTGAGGAGGCCCTGAGGCAGCACGCAAAGCAGGAAGCCAGGAGGGCGCCTGGGACCAAAAGCATCATCTCAGGAGCAGGACTGGCAGTGTCACTGGGGAGTCCAAGCCCAGAGTCAGGGGTACAATTGTGTCCATGCTTTTCTCCTCAGCAAAGGATTGATATTCCTTAAAGACTTGGGCTCAAATCCTGGCTCCATCACTCATCTATGAAAGCAGAATCATAGTCCTGACCTTGTAGGGTTGTTGAAGGAACCATTTGAGATACAAGTGCATAGTGGGTGCCTAAGGAATGTCTGTTCCCATCGCTTTCTCTTTAAACCACAGCCTTCTGGTACCGTTCCTTTGCTCCCCCAGGGGCTCTGAAGAATGACCCCTAGGTCCCAAATCTTGGACTTCTTCCTCCCCGTGCCACTGCCAGCGCCAGCAGAGGCAGCTGTCTCTACTACCGCTTCTCTGTGCCTTCAACCAGCTCCATCCCTGCATCCACCTGGCCTCCCCAAGGGGTCAAAGACTCCTCTGGTGCCAGGCTCTGTGCTAGTGACTTTTAGCTGAGTGTAGGCTCAGTCCTCTGCCCTGAGGCACTGCCAGGCTTCCCAGTCTCGGCTTCCCAGTCTCTTGGGAAGGCAGCCAGGAAAAACCAGCATCACCAGGCCAAGGGTGAACTGGATGCTGGACGGACGCTGGTGCAACTGGGGCATCTCATTCTCTCGAGTGGCTCTAACCACCAGCCCTGCTCTGCTAACCCCGTATCTCCAGCCCAGATCACTCTCTATCTGACCCTGTCTCCAAAGGCCTCTTGGACATGACATCTCCCAGGCCCTTCTGACTTCACAGGGCTGAATTTCCCATCTGCCCCTCCTGAGTCTCACTTTTACCCTTGGCCAAACTGCTGTCTTCCCACTGTGAATGGCAGTACCACACCTCCATTGTTGGAGTCTCAAACTATCAGATTGTGTGGCTCCTCCATGTCCCACCCCCCACCCCATCAAGTCAACTAAAATTCAACCAGTCCTGCCTCTGAACTGGCTCTCAAACCGTTCAACCTCCCCCGCCTGCCCCCACTGACCTCCTCCTCCCTCTCACCTGGCCAATTTCCCCAGACCCCTGGCTGGTCTTCCTGCTTCCATTGCCCCCAATCCCATCCATCCTACACCCGCTGTCAGATTAATCTTCCAACCACTCAGCTAAAACCTCAGAAGCCTTCAGTGGCACTCTGTTGTTGCATGCCGTCAAGTCTATTGCTACTCACAGCTACCCTGTAGAGCAGAGTGGAACTGCCCCATAGGGTTTCCTAGGCTGTAATCTTTACAGGAGCAGATTGCCAGGTCCTTTCTCCTGTGAAGGGCCTGGTGAGTTCAAACTGCCAACCTTTTGGCTAGCAGCCAAGCACTTAACCACTGCGCCACCAAGGCACTGTGCCACCAGGGCTCCCCAGGGCTCCTAATGCCCACAAAATAGAACTCGGGCTCCGTAACCTGATGTTCAATGTCCTCTCTACGCAACAGCTGTTCCCGACCCATTATTCCAGGCGTAACCAACCAGTTGCCATCAAGCTAACTCCAACTCATGGCCACCCCAAGTGTTAGAGTAGAACTACTCCATAGGGTCTTCTTGGCTGTAGTCTTTACGATAGCAGATCACCAGACTTTTTCTTCCATGATACTGCTGGGTGGGTTCGAACCACCAACCATTAGGTTAACAGTTGTGTGCAAACCATTTGTGCCACCTTGTGACCTTATTCCAAGCATACCCATTGCCGTTGAGTCAACTCCAACTCCTAGCGACCCTATAGGACAGAGAAGAACTGCCTCATAGGGTTTCCTAGACTGTCATCTTTTACGGAAGCAGACTGCCACATCTTTCTCTCACTGAACAGCTGGTGCGTTCAGAACACTGACTTTTTGGTAGCATCCGAGCACTTGACCCTTGTGCCACCAGGACTCCACATGCCAAGAATAGTTCCCTCCAATTCTACACACACACAATGGCCTAGCCACTCATCCTCGAATATGAATCCTTGGTTATGAATTTTTCTAGATGTCTTATATATATATATATAGAGAGAGAGAGAGAGAGAGAGACTATTTTTTTAGAGTAGTTTTAGGTTTCAAAAAAATTGTGCAGAAGATATAGAGTTCCCATTATCTCCCCTTCTCTTTGCACACTGTTTCTCCTATTATTAACATCTTGCATTTGTGTGATATATTTGTTACAATTGATGAACCGATACCAATACATTATTAGTAACTAAGGTCCATCGTTTACATTAGGGCTCATTCTTTGTATTGTACATCCTATGGGTTTTGACAAATGCAAAATACCAATGTTATCTGTCAACCGTTACAGTGTTATATAAAATAATTTCACTGCCCTAAAGATGCACTGTGCTCCACCTACTCAACCGTCCCTTCCCAAGCCCCTGGCATCACTGATCTTTGCAATGTCTCTATGGCTATGCCGTTTTTGAAGGCAGAAGAAGGGGAATTTTTAAACTACAGACCAAAAAGCTGCTTTCTTGGAATGAGGTACTTAACCTTTCTGAGCCTCTGCTTCCTCATCTATAAAATGGGAAAACAAAAAAAAGTATATATTAATCTGCTGTTATTATCAGTAATAGTAGTACTATAGGAGTCCCAATGCCTCAGTTAAGGTTCTAGAATGAAATATAGAGGGATGATTTGTGGGCTTCTAAGAAGAGGACATGGTAAACCCAGGAGAGCAATGAGATTACTAAGGCCATAGCAGACTGACTCATGTCCTTGTTTACAAAGTGACTGGCCCAGTAGGTCAGACAAATGAGGCTGAGAGAAGGTATCTAGGTTCCAGAAGGTGGCTGACGAGGTCTCTCTGGACATACTTGTAGACAAGATGGGGAAACATGGGATGGATGACGAGCCAAGTGAGTAACTACCAATATGGCAGCCTATATTCACCCAGGGGGTCTCTAGTGGAGAATCCTCAGGCTCAGTCCTGTTCAGCGGTGGTCTCAGTCCCTTACACATGAAGGTAGAGGGGTCCCAGAGACCTGGGTGCAGGGAACTACATGCCTCCAGAACCAGGGTTCACAGAGATACAGGGTGTAATCATGTCAAAACACAATGTACCAGGGACCAATGTGGCCTCTTTTATTTGAGTCCTAAACATGGAAACAACTTAAAGGAGGGAGTCTCAGGCTACCCAGTGTGCTTGGGGAAGGGACGGGGGTGCAGCTTCCCAACAATGGTGTCAGAATAACAGTGGTGACCATGAAAGGGGCTTTTCCTAAGCACCTTACACATAGGCTCTATTACACGGGAGGAAACTAAGGCTCCAGCAGGTCAAAAGACCTGTGCAAGGTCACCTGGTCAAGGGGTAGCAGGGCCAGGACACCGACCCAGGATGCACTGAGTTAGTGCTCACTGTGCTACACTGCCTCCACCCTGGGACAGCCCCTGGCACCTCTCCACGAAACCCCAGAGCTCTGAGGAACACAGTATGGAAACCATGGATCGAGGATGGAGGGAACAGTCCAGCCTCTGTCCTCCCTGCTTGGCACATAGCAGATCCCTAGCTCTGCCCCTGCCAGACCCACCTGGCTGGAGCATGACCAGCAGAGCATCCAGAAAGTGGGGCAGGTGGGGTGGGTTGTGGCAAAGAGCTCCCAGTTGCTGACTGCAAACTTCTGTAGGCTGAACTGGGATGGGTGGGGGAGGAGTGGGCAGAGGGGTCTGCAGAGCCCTGAAGGGCTGGAGCAGGAGAAGTCGGGGCAGCACATGAAGGCTGATTTTGAGGAAGGACCCTCACAGAGTCAGAATTCCCCAAGGATGGTAGCGGGCTCCCCATCCTGCAAGTGGCCAAGGCTCTACTATACCAGAGGAAACTAAGGCTCCAGCAGGTCAGAGGACCTGAGCAAGGTCACCTGGTCAAGGGGCAGCAGGGCCAGGACACCATCCCAGGACACACTCAGCTAGTGCTCACTGCTCTACTCTGGGTGACACCGGGGAGAGAGATCATAGATGGAATCCGGGAACTGGTGGATTCGCTGGGACTTCAAGGGCGCATCCAACCTTGAAATTCTGCAATGCTTTTGTGTAAACAGTTCCTGCTATCTGGAATGTCTTTCCTCCTACTTCCACCCCCACCTACCCGCCCCCCAAAAAAAACCTGTTGCTGTTGAATCGATTCCACTCATAGTGACCTGTAGGACAGAGTAGAACTGCCCCATAGGGTTTCCAAGGAACAGCTGGTGGATTCGAACGCCCACCTTTTGGTTAGCAGCCGTAGCTTTTAGCCACTGTGCCACCAGGGCTCCAGTTCCACCCCAAGGCCCAAATCAAATTCTGCGTTTTGCAGGGAGTCTTCCCAAAGCTGCCCTGACAGATCTCATCTCATTTTCCATGGCCCACTCATTGTAAACAACAACAACAACAAAACTAGTTGCTGTTGACTCAGCTCTGATTCATGGCCGTCCCGTGTTCCTCAGAGTGAATTGTGCTGCATAGGGTTTCCAGTGGCTGATTTTTCAGAAGTAGACCACGAGGCCTTTCTTCCAAGGCCCCTCTGGGTGAACTCATACCTCCAACCGTTTGGGTACCAGCCAAGCGCTTAACTGCTTGCACCACCCAGGGACTCCCACTGTAAAACTATAGCCCCTATCAAATGGAAGAGAATTAAATAGAATTGAATGAAATCTACTAGAGTCAGGGCAAATGATAGCAGACGCTTTTACAGCATCCATAGTGCAGGGCACTGGTCCCAAAGTTCACAGATGTTAACTTGTTTATTTAATCCACATCACCGCTACTGGGGTAGATATTATGTTGGCTTCACCTTCCAGACAAGGGAACCAGAGCACTGGGAGGTAAAGTCACTGGCCCAAGGTCACACAGCTGGGGTAGAGTTGGGATTTGAACCCCAGCAGTCTGACTCCAGAAACCATGCTCTGAATCACTACTCAGGGCTGTCATGAGGATGAAACCAGTTCACAGCAAGAACACTTAGAACAGTGCCAGCACACAGTAGGCATTCAGCACGGTCAGCCTTCATTACTGTGGCCCTGTCTCTCTTTGTCCCTGTATCTGTCCACTGCTGTCCCTGCCCACCCCTAGCTCTGTACTTCTCCATTTTTCTCAGTCTCGCTGGCTTTGTCTGTCTTTCCCCCACTCTCCCTGCCCCTGTCTCTTGCTCTGTGTCTCTCTGTCCTCACATCTTTCTTTTCCCTCCTCTGTCCCTGTCTCTTGCTCTGTGCCCCTGTTCTTGTCCGTCATTCTGTCTTTCCCTCTGTCTTCCTGCCCCTTTCCCACCAGCCCCCACTCCACAGACCCCCCTGGCTTGTGTTTCTGCTTTCTCTGTCTTCCCGGCGCCGCTCACCATCAAAACGGCCTTTGTCTTTATGGCCAGCCTGGGTCTCTCTCCCTCTCTCCCTCCATTTATGAGCCTGTGTGTGAGTGGACAGGGCAGCGGGCTGGAGGCCACTCACTGGTGACCCGTCTCCACGATCACCTCATTATTTATCACCAGGGACGCCAGTGTTTCCATAAATTACCCCGACCCGGAGCCGCCCGCGCCTGAATCAATAGTCGCCTCTCGCCTAATACCCAATTATTAATAACCATGGGGGGAAGGGTGGCCAGACATGGCACTCTGGGCCTGCGCCCGGCAGGGGAGGGGTAGGCCGGGAGGGAGCTGGTGAAATGCCTGCCCAGGGCATGAAGTGGGACCTGGAGAAGGAACCAGGGTCTCACATTCTCTCAGGGCTGGGAGATAGGATCCGAGACATGGTTCCACCCTGAGGTCTGAGGAGGGAGGCAGAGCCCCATCTCCAGGCACCTTCAGTCTGAGGGTGGGGGCACAGCCATGCCCTGAAGTCTGCTCCTTCACCTCGGCAGTACTGACACCTTCCTCCCAGGACCCCAGAGATGAGGGTACACCTTCTGCAGGGAGAGGGGCTGTTGCAGGACTTTGTCCCGTCCTACATGGCCATGCTTCAGGCAGACTAGGGCTGCCAGAGGCAGCGTGCTGGAGAGGGGATTTGGGTTCATCAGAGCAATTGGGCCAAGAGGCAACCTTCCCCGCGAATACTTTGAGTCCTGCAGGTGCATCTGGATAAATAGTGGAGCCTGCAGGAGCTGATTTCTGGTGGGAGGACGCTCCAGAGAGACAGATGTAAGGGCAGGTGGAGGGACAGGGCATCCCAACAGTGTACACAACTGGTGGAGCCTGAGGCCGGGGCCTGAGGGGTGTGTGTGTGTGTGTGTGTGTGTGTGTGTGTGTTCAGAACAGTTTTCCAGGTAGGTGATAGTGGGAGCGGGGCAGGCACAGGGGCTAGGGACGTTAGAGTTAAGGGGGAGGTGGAGTCCCACCTTGGATACCTTGGTGTGTCCTGGCACCCAAACACCTTCCCACAGCTGTTAGCTCTCTCCTCTCCTCTTGCGCCCAGAGGCCCACAGGAAACATACACACACACCCACACCCCCTCGGACCAACACAATCACAAAAACAGACACACTGAGAAACAGAATTGCATGGAGGCAGAAACAGACCACACGCAGTCAAACACACTGTTAGGCACAAAGATACACACACACGCCTCACATGCACAAACCAGGGCACGTTTTTGCACACAAGACATTCTCATAAGCATAAACACACACTTATACAGTTACACACACACATACCTACAGAGGGACACTCCCACAGACTCAGACACAAAGACACACAGGTAAACACGGGCACACAAACACACCCACATACACAAATACAAATACACACTTGTACCTAGGCATAAGTTTCTCCAGACCACCCCCCCCCCGGGCCTACACGCGTGGACACAAGGGCACACTCGCCACCCATCCTGCACACACACCCTTTGGTGCACACAGTGTGCACACGCGGCGGCGACTTGTTCTCTAAGGGCATCTCGCAGGAACACGGCTGAGATGGTGCCTTCTCTAGAGCCCAGTTGGTGCCAACACTGCCACCGTGTGGCCGCAGGGGCGCACCGCGCAAGCCACAAAGCTGTTAACACCAGGGCAGTGGAGAGGAGACTGGAAAGGGTCAGCACGGAGGAATCACCTCCAAACCCTGAGCCTCTTCATCCCAGCTGCTGTTTGGCCACTTCCCAGCGAAACTGGACACAGTCCTGGAGAACCAGGTTCAGATTGTCTGGAAGTCAGAGCCAGCAGCAACTGCAGGTCAGCGTTGTCTACCCTGCTGACCCTCTCAACCCAGGTCTCTGTGGCCCGTGGCTGGTGTTAAGTGGCAGGCAGGCATCCTCCAAGCTAGTCTAGACTTGCTGCCATGTTGCTTAAACTCCTGGAGAGCCTGAGGTTCAATCCCAACCTACAACTTCATTATTCAGTCATTCATCAGAATTTATTTAGGGTCTGTTCTGTGTCCTGGTACCATACTGGGCATGGGGATACAATGGTGAGCAACACAGACAGGTCCTTCTCCTAAATGTCAGGGAACCAGACATTAAAGAGATAACACAATAAATACTTATTAGGTTGAACCATAAGAATTGACGTTAACCAAAACCAAACCCGTTGCCGTCAAGTTGATTCTGACTCATAGTGACCCTAAAGGACAGAACTGCCCCACAGGGATTCCAAGGCTGTAAATCTTTTTGGAAGCGGACTGCCACATCTTTCTCCCATAGAGTGGCTAGTGGGTTTGAACCACTGAAATTTCAGTTAGCAGTCGAGCCCTTTAACGATGGTGCCACCGGGGATCCTTAGGAATTGACGTTAGTGTAAGTCTAAATGGTCAGTTACTGGCAATTTTGTATGGTTCAACTTAATGACAGTACATGTGATAAGTGTTACAAAAAAGGACAGGAGCCTACCCTGGTGGTGATGTGGTGAAGGAAAGAGGAGTAAGAATGTCATGAAAGGCTTCCTTGAGAAGGTGAATCTAAGTTGAATTTGAAAAGATGAGTAGAAGTTAAGTAGCTGAAGGCAGTGGGAAGAACTGTGCAAAGGCCCTAAGGCAGCTTGCGTATTATGGAACTCAAGAGAAGGCCAGTGTGGTTAGAACCAAGAATCAAGAGGTGAGGGATGTGAGTGAATCTAGAGGAGCTTGTGAACCAGGTTCTCCATGCAGGACCCCAAGCATGTCATGTCTAGGACTTTGAACTTTTTCCCGAAGGCCATGGGGAGCCACTCACTGAAGAGGGTCATAAGCAGAAGAATGTCACAATTAGCTTGGTGTTTTGAAAAGCTCGCTCTGGCTGCAGAGTGGAGAAGGAATGGGGAGGTAAGGCAGGGAGTGGAGGCTGTTATTGTCACCCAGGCGAGAGATGGTGGTGGAGAGAAGTGGGCAGAGCCAAGATCTTGGTCTAGGAGCTCTGAGTCCAAGTTTTGTCATATGTTGAGTGGGACTGTAATTTCCACCTTGCAAGGAAGATTAAATAAGAAATGGACTATAAAGCACTTGAGTACTTAGCAAATGGCAGCCATGATGCCTCATCTTAGTATTACTGGAAAGCCCACAGGACCCTTTGCTGTGGGTTTTCAGTGGTGAGGGCACTCTGGGGTTAAGCTCACTGATGGAGCCCAGAGCCCATTAAGGCACAGATGTTCTTACTCTGGTTTTCAGAGACCTGAAGCCCTTGGGCACTTGCCCAACCTAGTTTATCTTCTAGATCTATCCAGTGATGGACTCCCTTGGGAGATTTAGCCTAAGAGGACCACACCGGGTTTGCCATCCTCTTAGATGCTGCACAGAGCCAGGGCAGATGCCCAGACACACAACAGCCCTGCCAAGGGGGTATCACTATCTCCCTTGTACAGATGGGGAAACTGAGGCTCGGGGAGATTAAGTCACACACTGAGTAACAGTGCTGGATTTGAAATAAGATTGCGTGTCTGACTCCAAAGTCTATGCTTTTTATTTTTTAATCTCACATGCAGAAATTTGAGTGGATCACACTCCTCAGTTCCTGGCAGGGTATTGTCTTGATCCATGCAAGGCCTGTCTCTTGGCTTACTGTTACTAAGAATTTGGTAAGTGTCAACCATTCCCGGAGCTCCACTGTGTACCAGGCTTGGTGACAGGACCCGCATCCAGAGGACCCACAGATGATTCAGCTACAGTTCCTGTCCTTGGGGAGCATGTGGGCTTGTGGCAGTCAACTCATAGGCAAAAAAGCTTCAACTCTCCTGCCCAGCAGTGCTGATTTTAGGGATTTATCTTAAAGAAAATAAGGATGAGGTGTATAATTGTTTGTATCAGAATGATAATGTAATATTCATGCCCTCCAGTGAGGAATGTCTTATGATATATCAGTTTAATGGAATACTATGCAGCCATTAAAATAGATAGTATAGGTATTGATTTATTGATGTGAAAAGATGCCCAGGCTTTGTTGTTTAGGAAAAAAAGAAAAAAGCATATCGTAAAACAGTATTCATAAATATTTTCATTTTGGGAAACATATAGATATATACCAAATCCAAAACCAAACCCATTATTGTCGAGACGAATTCCAACTCATAGCTACTCTACAGGGCATAGGAGAACTGCCCCATATGGTTTCCAAGGCTGTAAATATTTACAGAAGCAGCTGCTACATCTTTCTGCCACAGAATGACTGGTGGTGTTGAGCCACCGACCTTTCAGTTAGTAGCCGATTGCTTAACCACTGTACCACCAAGGTCCTTATAGATATACACACATAGCATGTTTTCTTGACCTAATATGCATGCATTTTTCACATTTTAACATTTTTGAAATCAGGATGTGCACTGCCATCAATATGTGCATTTAATGCAGTTCTTTTCTCCCTAAAATCTATGTAAGTACATCGACGATGCATCCTACGTCAGTGTTGTCCTAGAATCAAGAAAAATACACACACACACACATCAAAAAATTCCAGAAAGATATAAACCAACAGCTTAAAATGATTAATTCTAGGTGACTTTCACTTTCTGTACGGTCTGAATTTTATAAACTGAACACAAATTATTTTCATAATAAGAAAAAAAAGCTATTTCCATTTTGGAAAGTAAAAGATTCAACTCAAAAAAGCCAAGGCTTCTCATAAATAGCAGACCAAAATAATTGCTAAACAGAACCCCAAACACAAGCTGCAGGAACAAAAAAGAGATGGGGAATCAGGGGAGTTTTGAGGAGAGGTGGTGGAGTCGCTGGGCCTCCTAAGACAGGAAGCATTTGGTAGATTGGAGATCGGGTTTGGGCACTGCAGGCATAGGAGACAGCCCAGGGAAGGTCTGGTGAGCAGGACTGCGGCGGGTGGCTACAGGGAGGTGGTGTGAATGAAGGCCAGGAAGATGGCAGTTGTGGTGGTAATGGTAGTAGTTAGAATAATGATACTAGCTAACATTTATTGAGTGCTTACTTTGTGCTAGGCCCTGTTCTAAGTATCTCGTGTGTATTTACTTGTTTAATCCCCACAACAACCCGACGGGGGTAGGTGTTTCTGTTATCTACTGCTGCGTAACAAGCCACCCCAAAACTTAGTGGCTCAAAATAACAGGAGTCATTTGTTTTGCTCTAAGGTTTGGTAGGGTCAGTTCTCAGTTCCACACAGCCAGCTGGAGCAGATAGATGACTTAAAAGATAGCTCAGTCACATGGCTGGCAAGTTGGTGCTGACCGTTGGCCAGATCGCCTACATGTGGCCTCTCTATGTGGCTGCTTGGCTTCCTCACAGCATGGCGGCTGGATTCCAAGAGTGAGCATCCCAAGAGAACAAGATGGAAGTTCATGGTGTTTTTATGACCTAGCCTTGGAAGTCACATAGCATCACTTCTGCCATATCTGTCAAGGCAGTGACAAAGGTCCACCCATGTTCAAGGGTAGGGGCCATTGTCCACTAGATGGGAAGAGCGTCAATGTCACATTGTAAGAAGAGTTGTGGGATGAAATACGTAGTGTGGCAGATATCTTTGGAAAATGCATTCTGTCATAGTAGGTGATATTTTTATCCCCATTTTTACAGATGAGGAAACAGGTAGAGAAAGAATTTAGAAGGCGAAGATCATGCAGCTTGTAAGTGGTGGCATTGAGTGGATTGGTACTGAATCATGAAAGGCCTCGAATGCCAAGATCAAGGTTTAGATTTAAAGTACCTGGGCAATTGGGAGACACTGAGGTTTTCGAAGCACAGAGTGCCGTCCTCCAGGATTCAGCTGCTTTATAAGCACCTTGCAGGTGGCTCTGTTAGACCCTACATCTTTAGGGCATCTGGCTGGGGCCCTGCCAGCCCCTCACTGGTTCTTACTGCTTACTGGGTTTGATATCATTGCACATAAGTGCATAACGGGTCCTTAAGGAGCCCTGATGACCTAATTGTTAAGCATTCTTCTGCTAACTGAAATGTTGGCCGTTTGAAACTACCCAGCGGCTCCAAAGGAGAAAGATCTGGCGATCTGCTCCCATAAACATCACAGCGTAGAAAACCCTGTGGGGCAGTTCTACTCTTTCACATGGAGTCACTATGAGTCAGAATCAACTCCATGGTCCCCAAAAACAGCAACAGCCTTTGCTGAATGGACAGATAAATGAATGGGAGACCTGTGGCAAAAGAAAACTTACTTAAAAAAAAGAGAAAAAGCAGGATATCCCTTAAACATAAAACTCATGGAATCACAGATTTGAGGTTTCTAACTGGATGGCAGGAGCCCTGGTGGAGGAGTGGTTATGCACCCGGCTGCTAACCAAAAGGTCAGCATTTCAAACCCACCAGTCTTGAAAGATGTGGCAGTCTGTTCCAATAAAGATTCCAGCTTTGAAAACCCTACGGGCAACTCTCCTCTGTCCTGTAGGTGGGGGCGGGTTAACCAATAAGAGAGGTATGCATGGGTCTTCAGTAAGCAAGGTTTTCATGGGCTTACTTGTGTTTACTTACTAATCTATAGTGCACAATTTCACAAGGGTTTCACCACATCTTTGGAAGCTCCTTAGATAAGTGTCTCATCACCTGTGACTTCTAGCCTGAGACCTGGGCCACATAGGCTTCTGGCCGTGGTGTGTGTTTGGAGAAATGATCTGCTCATGTTCTCCCCCGTTTCCCAGCCAGACTAGGAGTCCCAGGTGTCCCAGGATACAGCCAGGGCCTGGCTGGAAGAGGACTCTGGAAGGTCTGGGGTGTTATGTGCTATGAACTGATAAGATTTCCTTTGAGACTATACAGAAAGGGGAGGCAGATGAGAGGATGGGGCAGAAAGGCAGCCACCACCACATCTGCAGACCCTAATGCCAGCCAGGAAGCCCAGTGTCCCCACTGAGCCATGGAGAACACCACAGAGCCAGCCAGACCAAGGGTGAATGAGAGACTTCCAATAGCCAGGAAACAGAGAAAAAGGTGGCAAAGAGGAGACAGCTGAGTTGACGGAACACCTACAACATGCCAGGAACTAACGCTACGACCTTCCCAGGAGGAAGCCCTCTTATCATGCCCATTTTACAGTTGGGGAAACCGAGGCTCAAAAAACACTGCAGCTAGTGAGTGCTTTGAACCCAGGTCTGTCTGATTCCAAAATTACGCACTTTGCCCTACATCACTCCACCTTCTGGAGAGACTTTGAGGAGGGGAATGAAGGAGACTGGGCAAGCTGACAAGGTGAACTCACTCCAGCAATGCCACAGCGGGGGAGCCAGAGAAAGGCAGGCGCCCTCACCCAGGGTTCTGTACCTCAAACACCTCTGCTTAGGCTGCTCCTATGTTGCTGCCCATAAGCTTCCCCAGAATCTCTGAGGAATGTGTCTTCTGGATTCACCACTCAGGACAGCCTAGACTGAGGGAAAGCAAAGAAAGGTTTCTCTTGTGTGCACCCCAGGACTGGGCAGCTGAGGGTTGCTGGCCCAGCCAGTGGTTGCAGTGGGAAGTGGCTGCCCTGAAGGATGGTGCCAGTTGAGAGACGCTTGCATAGCGAACATGAGTAAGGAAGGGCCACAGGACAGGCTGGTGCCTCCTGGATACTCCACCTTCCCCCTGGGGCTACATTCACCTTCAGTTTCCAGGCCCCACACCTCTGTGGCCCAGCAAGCCCAGAATGAAGTTCCCATACTCCCAAGGGTTCCAGGATCTAAGTATAGGGCTCTGGGCTGTGCTTGGGGCTTCAAGCTGAACTCATCCCGTTTTTAGCCTCATGTGAGCTTCATCCCCGCCCCCACCCCACCCCACCCCCCGCCCCCATCAGGCCTGCTGGTCACCACTTGGCCCCTTAGCCATCCTGTTCAGGGCAGGGAGCTCATCTGGTGCCAACAATGGGCACCAGGATTAGCCACGCTGCCCTAAGGCCATTAGCAGCCCCATAGGGTCCCAGCCTTGCCCACGTTTTCTCCAGCTGGCTCAGCTCAAGGCCAAGCTCTCACAGTCCTTTGGACGCTGATTTAAACAGCCCTCCGTTAGTGGCCTGGCCTGGCCTACAGCCAGGCCAGGTCCTGAAAGATGCCCCCACCAGCTCCCCAACCCAGCGTGTCCAAAGCCCCCATGCCCCTCCTTCCCCTGAAGCCCGCCTCCCCCATTTCTGTTGGATTTGACATTCGCCCTGTGGCCCAGGCTCCCAGGACCCCCCGCAGCCCTGCCTGGGGACACAGCCCGGGTTCCAGCTGGCTGGTGAGCCCAGCCAAGCATCACAGCTCCCACGACATCCCTGAGTGACAGGGAACAACTCGCTGCTTCCAAGAGGCGAAGCTCTGACAAACACTCACTAGGAAATAATAAAGTGGCAAAATAATTCTGCATCGGACACACTTACCAGAGCAGAAAGCATCTGCGGAGGAGACAACATCTTGTACCATCTATCTTCCTTAAATCCCCACGCTGTGACAAAGTGGAGGGCAAAATCATGATGAATGATCGGACACATTTAGCCAGTACCTGTGCTCTGTAACGAGCGCGGCGCGGGAAAGGGGCTCTAATGAAGATCTGTGCCCCCGCCCCAAACTGGGCCTGGTCGGAAACAAGTCTTTATTAGGAAAGTGGTGCCTAGTTTTCATACCACGCAGAACGGAGGTGCGAGGTGTGACATGAATTAACGCTGGCACCTGCAGGGTCAGCCCAGCCCTGGCCGGCAGTACAGAGACAAACGGGTTCGACTCCCGCCACCACCCTGCGTCTGGTTGACAAGGCGCCAGTCGCCTTCTGATTGTGCGGGAACACGCCTCAGTTTTGTTCCTACCCGGCCCGCCATCATTTATTCTGCTGCCTCATTTGAATATGATGAATACTGTAGTCCTTTATTTGTTCACAACAACCAAATAATTGTAGATCCGTGGGCTTCAGGGCAATTAATCACATTTTTCCCTCCACCAATCCACTATAAACATGACATTGAACAATAAAGTACATTAACCTCTGCTTTGCACAAAACTTTGCTTATTTAAACACCGCAAGGTTATTTGTTTTCCTTCTTGCCAGGCCCCTGCCACAAGGGAAGGGTGGGGAGAGAAGGCATACTCCACACCAGCCAAGACACCCCGGCTCACTCTGGCCCCTTGCTTAGCCAGGCAGGGGATCTGGAGTCAGGAACAAGCAGGCGTGCTGGGAACATTGGAGCGGGCATCCTCAGGGCAGCCCCTGAGGCTGTGGCCACGTGTGTGTATGCATAGATGTGCCTATGTGTGGATATGGATGTACTTGTGTGCATATGTATATATGTGCGTGTGTCTTTGTGTGCACATGTACGTTGTGTATTTGTGCATGACTGAGTATGTGCTATGTACACGTGTGTGAACGTTTATGTATGCGTGTGCATGCTGTGTACGTGAGTGTGTACGTATGTATGTATAAGCATGCCTGTATATGCATGTGTATCGTCATTTTAAAATATGGCTGCAAATTCTTTTGCACCCCTCCCATCAAGAGGCAGAGTCTATGTCCCCTCCCCTTGAATCTGGGTGGGCTTCTGACTGCTTCAATCAAAGGAGTATGAGAGGTAAAGCTAAGAGATTTCCAAGGCTAGCTCATAAAAGGCCATGTAGTTTCTACCTTTGTCCCAGGAAATTCATTCTTGGAGTCCTGAGCTGCCATTTAAGAAGCGATCTACTCTGAGGCCACCATGCTGGAGAGGCCACATAGAGAGACCACATAGAGAGGCCCTGCGTCCTCCTGAAGAGAGAGATGCCAGACAAGCGCCTAGCCATTCAAGTCGCCCCTGCCCAGGTGCCAGACATGTGAGTGAAGGAGCCTTGACATGATTCCACCCCCAGCCATTTGATTCTTCCCAACTGAGGCCCTGGACGTGGTGGAGCAGAGACAGGCGATCGCTACTCTGTCCTCCCGGAATTCCTGACCCCATAGAATCCATGAACGTAATGGTTGCTGCTTTACACCACCAACTTTGGGTGGTTTGCTGTGTAGCAATAGAATAACTGGAATGATATGCATGTACAGGTGTATGTGGACATATATGTTTATCTGAATATATGTCTCGGAATAGAGGTTGCAAGGGCAAAGCCTGAAAGTCTCTGTATGTGTGTGTACATATGGGCGTGTGTATATATGTGTGAGGTATATGTGAGCATGTACGTATGCATGCACCGTGCCTTCATGCTTTCCACTCAGCAAATATTTATTGAGCACCTGTTGTGCCAGTCTCTCTTTTAGGTGCATGAGATACATCAGGGAACAAAGCAAATGATCCCTGTCCTCAGGGAACGTTTATTCTAACAGGAGACAGACAATAAACAATAGACCTTAAATTTAAAATATATATAGTACATTATATGGTGATAAGTACTATGGACAAAAAATCGGGTAAGGGGGATTGGGAGAGCTGGGAGGTGGGTGAGTTATAGTTTTATATGGGATCGTCAGGGTGGGCCTCACTGAGAAGATAGCATTTGAGCAAATCCTTAAAGGGTGTGAAAGAGTTAGTGACATGGAGATCTGAGAGAAGAGCAGTCCAGGCAGGACAATCAGGCAGTGTAAGAGCCCCAAGGTGAGAGCACAATGGCCGTTCAAGGAACAGCAGAGAGGTTGGAGTGAGCAGCGAGAGTAGCAGGAGACCTGAAGTAAGTGAGGTAACAAGGGCCATTCACACAGAGTCTTCGGCCATTGTAAGAACTTGGCTTTTATTCCGAGTGTAATACGGAGCCATTGCAGGATTTTGAAAATGATATCTAACCAGCTTTTTAAAAGGATCACTCCAATGTTTTGAGAATTAATTCTGGGAATAAGGATGGAATAAGGAGGCCGATTAGGAGCCTGTTGCAATAATCCAAGTGAGAGATGGTGGTGGCTTGGACCATCATTCAAGGGTGGTCGTGACAGAGGCGGTGAGAAGTGGTTTATTATTGGTATATTTTGAAGGTCCAGGTAACGGGATTTCCTGATGGACTGGAATGTGGGGAAGGTATCTAAGTGGGTATCCGCATTGTGTTTGCGTATGTGTGTGTGCTTCTGTGATTTTTTTGTAGTGTGTCTGTGTCTGAGGGTCGTAGTTTTGCTCCAGGGCTATATTAACTCTCCCATCCTCTGTCATAAAATACAGAGGAGTCAAGATGACTCGAAGGTTTCTGACTTGAGAAACTGGAAGGACAGGGTCACCATCAGCCAAGATGGAAAATGTTGCTGAAGAAACAAGTTTGGGGTGGGAGTAGATCAGGAATTCAGATTTGGATATGTGTGGATATGTGTACTTGTATGTTGTGGTATGCATTTATATATATGTGAGTTTGTATGTCTGTGTAAGTGTCTGCATGTATATTTGGTTGCATTATGGCTCAGATGGGTCTGTGTGCTTTTGTATGTGTCTATGGATAAGCAGTATTTTTGTCTTTAAGAAGAGGGTGTCAGGTCTGGGCCTAACTGGGTATCTGCTTAGTGTTTGCATATGTATGTGTGCTTATGTGACTTTTTTGTAGTGTGTATGCGTCTGAGGGTTGTAGTTTTGCCCCCAGGGCTATATTAACTCTCCCATCCTCTGTCATAAAATAGTCCAAGGAAATCTGGGCTGCCTCTAGATTGCACAGAACATCACATCCGTCCAGTAGATCAGTGACATTATGCTGATCTAGACAAACAAAAAGTGACTAGTTCACTGGAAGTTTGGGGAAGACACATGCGCTCCAGAGAGTGTGCATGTGTTTATAATGTATGTAAATGGTATTGTGTAGCATTCCCATTCGGTTACTTTTTTTCAATTGACTCTATGTTTTTAAGACCTATCCATGTTGCTACGTGTACGGTAATCCATCCATTGCTTCTAATTGCCGCATAATAGTGGGGGACACCCAGGTTACTAACTCCTCCTCCACAAATAACCTGCAGCATCCTTGCAGATGTACCATTGTGCACCTGTGTTAGAATTTCTTTGGGCCATATACCCAGAAGCAGGAATGCTGGGCCCTAGGGTATGTGTGTACTTAATCTGCGTAAGTGGTTAGGGATCACTTTCTGAAAAGGCTGTATCAATTTACACTCCCATTGGCCATGTGCGAGGGACCCTGTCTGTCTCATTTCTGCCATTAATTGGTATTATCCTGCTTTCTAGTTTTTGCCAGTCTAAAGGTGTAAAGTGATATCTTGTCGTAATTTGCATTTCTTTGACTGCTAATGAGTTTGAGCATCACTTCATGTGCTTATTAGCTTTTGGGGTTTCTTTTTCTGTAAATTGCCTGTCATATCATTTGCCCATTTTTCTATTGGAGTTGATGTCCTCTTCTCGTCGCTTTGCCGAGTCCCTGATGTTAATCCCTTGTCAGTTTTAGACTTTAAATAAAATCTCAGTCCTATCGTCTGACTCTTAATTGATCTATGCTATTTTTTGTCAAACACAACTTCTTAATTTTGATTTAAGCAAATGTGTGCATTATGATCTGTGCTTTTAAAGTTTTGTTAAGTAAGTCTTTCCTTTCCCCGTGCCCAAAGATATTCTCTCACATTTATTTCTATTAACCCTATGCTTTTTAACTTTCATATTTAGATCTTTAATCTATCTACAGCCCCTGTTATATGTGAGGCTAAGCAACGATTCAGTTATAACTTTTTTAGTAGATTGAGCCAGTTTTCCCTACTCTGTGTGCAAAACGATCCATCCTTTTCAAACTGATTTGAAGTGCCACCTCCTTTATCTCTATTAAGTTTCCATATGTACATAGGTAGGACTCTGAGTTCTCCGTTTTGTTCTATTGATATATTTGTCTGTTCTTATGCCAATACCACAGTTGTTCTGTTTTTAGTTACTATGGGGTAGTTTCACTCTGTCATACAGTGTCCCCATGAGTTGAAATCAACTCAATGGCACCTAACAACAACAAAATGGCTTTATAGTAATTTTTCATATTTGGTAGGGAAGATCATCCCTCTTCACTCTTTTTTTTTAAGTTGAGTTAGTTCTTCCTGGAACTTCCAGTACTCTGTATAATTTTTAGAGTAGACATATCAGGTTTCAAAAAAATCTAACTGCAATTTCAATTGGCGTTGCAGTGAATTTATGGATTAATCTGGATTAATTATGGATTAATAATTCAATTTTTTACATTTAATTCATAGAGGTCTTGTATGTTGGTTACATTAATTCTCAGATACTTTATAAATGTTGTTGCTGTTGTGAATAGTATTTCTTTTTTTAGGTATTTCATTTTTTATTATGTTTTCTGGTTGGTTATTGCTGGTATAGAAAATTCCTACTGACTTTTGAAGGTAAATTTTTTAGGTATCTGGGAGCATTATCTGAATTCTCATATAAGTTCTAGTACTTAGTTTGTTAATTCTGTTGCTTCCTCTAGATATTGTCTACACATTATATTATACACAAATAATGATGCTTTTATGCCTTCCCTTCCGAGCCTCATAGTCTTTCTTCCTTACTTACAGTATTAGTCAGAGCCTCCAATACTGTGTTAAACACTATCAGTTATAAGGGACATCCTTGTCTTTTCCAGGTCAGAAATACATTTGTCTAAATTTCTTCATTATTTATATTATTTGCTTTGGGATGTATAAACTTTAACAAATTAAGTAAAAAAATTTTCTACTCCAACTTTTCCAGGAATTTGCTTCAATGATAAAAAGGTACTGAACTTTATCAAATGCTTTTTCTTCATCAAATAAGATTATTGTATATGATTTTTCTCCTTTAGTCTATTAATGTGTTGAATTAAACAGATTTTCTAATATTGAATCATCTTTGCATTACTATGATATATTATTTTTAATATATTGATGGATTCAGTCAGCAAATACTTTGTTTAGGATCTTTACATCTATGTTTAGAAATGAAATAGGGCTACAAATTTCTTTCTTTCCTTTTTTTTTTTTTTTTTTACATAATCTTTATCTGATTTTGGAATCAGGATTACATTAGCCCCACAAATTAGCTGGGTGGATTTCTCCTTTTTCGGTTTTCTTGAACAACTTGAATGAAATAGAAAATAACTGTTCCTTAGAGGATTAATAAAAATCATATGTAAAGCCATCTAAAACCATCTGGATCTAGGATTTTTTTTTCTTTTTTTTTGGTGGGAGGAGGTATTTGACTATGGTTTCAATCTTTTAGATATTTATTTTTCTGTTCAACTTTATATTTACTTTATTTGTTCATATTCACTTTCCTCTTGCACAAATTTTGGCATTTTCATTTTCCCGTATATTTAAGTATTTCATATTGGTTCTTAAATTTGTTAGCATCTAGCGCTTCATAATATTTTTTTAATT
Source organism: Trichechus manatus latirostris (assembly GCF_000243295.1). Taxonomy (NCBI): domain Eukaryota; kingdom Metazoa; phylum Chordata; class Mammalia; order Sirenia; family Trichechidae; genus Trichechus; species Trichechus manatus. Next base: position 10,529,149 of record NW_004443974.1, read on the forward strand.
TTATTGACTCTGTAGTTATTTTTCCTTTTTGTTTAATAGTTTATTTATTTTCAACTTTTAGCTCTCTTTTTTAATTAGTTTTTTTCAAGGACAAATTTTGATTTTGTTAATCCTCTTTTTTTCACTATTTGATTGATTAGTACTTTTTTCTTTGTTATTTCTTTCCTTCTTCCTTCGGGTTTATGCTATTTTGCTCTTTTTTCATTTTCTTATTTCTTGATAAATACTTTTATTTGATACTGTAAATTTCCACTGTTATTCTTAGCTGCCCCCCCACAGTTTTGATATGTACTATTTTAATTTTCATTTACTTCTAAACACTTCTTCAATCTCTGTCTTTAACCCAAAGGTTATTTAGTACTATGTTACAAAAAAAAAAAAACCATTGCCGTCGAGTTGATTCCAACTCATAGTGACCCTATAGGACAGCACTAGATCATAGGTGGTAAATTCAGGGGCCCTGGAGCCTATAGGCCTGGGTTTGAATCCCTGCTCTACCACCCAGTAGTTGTTTAATCTTGGAGAAATTACTTAACTTCCCAGTGCCTCACTGTTTTTTTCATCTCTAAAATGATAAAGTTTAAATTACTTAATATATGTAAAGACCACAGAATATGTCTGCATATAGCAAGTGCTATGTAAGTGTTGGAGGCCTGGTGGCGTAATCATGAAATGTTCAGCTGCTAACCAAAAGGTCGGCAGTCCAAATCCACCAGCCACTCCTTGGAAACCCTATGGGGCAGGTCTACTCTGTCCTATAGGATCGCTATGAGTCGGAATCAACTAGACAGCAATGGGTTTTACATGTTAGCTATTCAAGTTTATAAACTTACGGGACATTTTAGTTCTCCTTGAATTTTTAATTCTAATGAGACATTTGTCTTAGCCAAGGGGCAGGGTGGGGGGGAAGCTGCCCTGCTTCCTGTGAGAAAGACGGAAGGAATTGAGGCCCAGATGAGGTTAGAGAACTTGATTTATTTTTGTGGTTGTGGACATTCTAACTCACTGAAGGCTAGGTGTAAGCATGGATAGGAAAGGACAAGTGGGAAAGAATGTAAAGGATACTGACAAGAAAAGATTCAAGAGTTGATTCACGAAAAGCAGAGCAGATTAAATGTGGGGATTGGAAGAGAGGAAGAGTCAAGCATGACCCTAGGGTTTCTACAACCAGATGGGTAGAAGTACTGGTTACTGAGATGGACAAAACAGGAGCAAACTAGCAGGGAGAGTGGAGGATTCGGTTTTGGATAAGAGGTCCTTGGGTTCGGTTTGGCCAGGATCTAGATGGGTGTGGGACAGGGGAGGATGACATGAGAGAGAAAAGTGGGCAGGCCCAGGGCAGCCATTTTAGAGAATTTGAATTTTATCATGAGTGCAAAGAAGCAGTGAGGGGAGGGGAGGGCTAAGCAGGAACTGAGTGTGGTCAGTTCTGTGTTTTAGAAAGACCACTGACTCTAGTGTGGAGAATGGGTTGCATAAAGAGAGAGTAAAGGAGGGAGACAAAGCAAAAGACATCTGGCCTGGCCAGACACTCGCTTCACCCAGGACTGGCTTCATGGGTGTGTAACCTGTGCAGCCACACAGGCCCCTGTGCTCAGAAGGGCCCCATACTCAGTTTCATGCTCTGCTCTTGCCATCTTGAAATTCATAATTATTTTCTTTGAACTTGTGTTTTGCAAATGAAGTCTGATGGGACAATGGAGTATGTATATGAGAAGAGGAGATACACACAATATTGGAGTCTGCCCCATTCGCATTTTGCGTCGTGATGCCCCATGAGCATAGAATTCTGATGGCCCCACAACCTGTGGAGTTCAGTGAAAGTCACAGCAAGTACAAGATAAGTCTGTTACCAAGTGTTAACTTTGGTGAAAGGAAAGACAACACACAATATAGGGGGAGTGAGCACAACTTGACCAAGGCAAAGCCGTAGAAGCTTCCTGGACACATCCAAACACCTTGAGAGACCGAGTTACTGGGGCTGAGGGCTGGGGACCATGGTTTCAGGGGACATCTAGGTCAATTGGCATAACATAGTTCATAAAGAAAATATTCTACATCCTACTTTGGTGAGTAGCATCTGGGATCTTAAAAGCTTGTGAGCAGCCATCTAGGATACATCTGTTGGTCCCATCACATTTGGAGCAAAGGAGAATGGAGAAAATCAAAGACACAAGGAAAATATTAGTCCAAAGGACTAATGGACCTCATGAATCACAGCCTCTGCCAGCCTGAGCCCAGAACTAGATGGGCTACCACCACGGACCTCTCTGACAGGGATCAAGATAGAGGTACCAGACAGAGTAGAAGAAAAATGTAGAACAAAATCAAAATTCACAAAAAAAAAAAAAAAGACCAGACTTACTGGTCTGACAGAGACTGGGGGAACCACCGAGACTATGGCCCCTGGTTACCCTGCTAACTCAGAACTGAAGCCACTCCTGAAGTCCATCTTTCAGCCAAAGATTAGACAAGGCTATAAAAAAAAACAGAAACCCAGGTGGTGTAGTGGTTAAGAGCCACAGCTGCTAACCAAAAGGTCGACAGTTCAAATCCACTAGGTGCTCCTTGGAAACCCTGTGGGGCAGTTCTACTATGTCCTATAGGGTTGCTATGAGTCGGAATCGACTCGACGGGAACAGGTTTGGTTTAGTTTGGTTTTATAAAACAAACAATAACACACGTGAGGAACGTGCTTCTTAGTTCAATCAAGTATATGAGACCTAGAAGTCTGAAGCCATTCTGATTTTCTTTCCCCCTAGAAATGACTTGAACTTTTTATCTGAATGCCTAAAGGATTTTTACTTTATCTTTAAGGAACCATAACATCACTAGGCTAAGTCTTAGAGTTGACCATTCTAGGTTAATTCTCCCAGGACAGAGTGTGTCCTTTCAATATTCACATTTAAGTCTTCTTATATATATGTTTTTGTTTTTTCTCTTTTTTTATTGTGATGAAAACATGCACACCGAAACATCCACTCACGTAACAACTTCCACATTTACAACTCAGTGATGCTGATTACATTTTTTATGTTGTGCCACCATTATCGCTATCCTCATCCAAAACGTCCCACCACCATTAACATAAACTCAATTCCCCCCATTTCCCCCCTCCCTCCCACCCCTGGCAACCGCTAATAATCTTTGGTTTCTATACATTTACTTATTTCATATAAGTGATATCATACAGTAATTGTACTTTTGTGATTGATTTATTTTGCTCAGCATGTTTTCAAGGTTCATCCATGTTGTAGCACACATCAGGACTTCGTTTCTCTTTCTGGCTGCATAATATTCCATTGTATGTATATATCACACTTTATCCATTCATTTGTTGGTGAACATTTTGGTGGTTTCCACCTTTTGGCTTGTTTTTTTTTTTTAAAGAGCATATGCTATGGTTGAAGTGTGTCCCCAAAAAGATATGTTGAAGTCCTAAACCTGGAACCTGTGAATGTGATCTTATCTGAAATAGTGTCTTGGCAGATATAATTAGTTAACATGAGGTCAGGCTGGAGAAGGGTGGGCCTTAATCCAATGTGACTGATGTCTTTACGAGAGAGAAGAGACACAGGCAGAAACACACAGAGGGAGATGGCCACGTGAAGATGAAGGCAGAGATTAAAGTGATATGGCTACAAGCCAAAGAACACCTGGAGCCACCAGAAGATGAAAGAGACAACGAAGGCTCCTCCCCTGGAATCTCCAGAGGGAGCGACCCTGCTGATTTAAGACATAAAATATAAGAAATATATGAAGAAGAAATCTTCTTATATTTTTTTTTAATTCAAGTTTTAAATATTTATTATGTTCCTTTGCTTAGGCTTTATTCTTCAGGGCCTTCAATTATATATATGTTAGATGTCCTTTGTCAAACTTCTATATCACTTTCTCTCAAATCCTTTTTATCTTTTTCTTTATTTCTGTTTGATTGTCTTTACTTTTCTATTTTCTGTCCTCCATTTCCCTTACTATTTATTCCAAGGTGTTTTATCACCCTTGTATTCCTTCTAATTTAGTCTTCATTTATGAAGTTTTCTTTCTATCTCTCTGTCTTAGTTATCTAGTGCAGCTATAACAGAAATACCACAAGTGGATGGCTTTAACAGAAAGAAATTTATTCTCTCACAGTTTAGGAGGCTAGAAGTCCAAATTCAGGGCATCAGCTCCAGGGGAAGGCTTTCTCTCTCAGTCAGCTCTAGGAGAAGGTTCTTGTCATCAATCTTCCCCTGGGTCTAGAAGCTTCTCAGTGCAGGGACCCAGAGTCCAAAGGATGCACTCCGCTCCTGGCTGTTCTTTCTTGGTGGAAATGAGATCCCTCTTCTTTCTGCTCCCTTTTCTCTTTTAAATCTCAAAAGAAATTGACTTAAGATACAACCTAATCCTGTAGATTGTGTTCTGCCCATAGCTGCCTCTAATCCTGCCTTATTAGCATCATAGAGGTTAGGATTTACAACACATCAGATCACAAATTGGTGGACAACCATCCAATACTGGTAATCATAGCCTAGCCAAGTTGACACGTATTTTGGGGGGACACAATTCAATTCATAACATTCCACCCTTTGGCCTCCAAAATTCATGACCTTGCCACATGTAAAACACATTCACCCCATCATATCATCCCAAAAGTCTTAAATCAACTCCAAGTCCAAAATCTCATCTTCTGCAAAATTCCTCTTCATCTGTAAAATCTAGAATACAAGTTGTCTGCTTCTAAATACAATGGTGAAACAGGCACAGGGTAGACATTTCGATTATAAATGGAAGAAATTGGAGGGAAAGAATGGATAACAGGCACCAAGCAAGTCAGCAGAACACATTACATTAACTCTCAAGCCTTGAAAAGAATCCTCTGTTCTCTGAGACCATTTAGGCAATGGTCCTGCCCTCTAGATTCTTCAGCTTCTGCTTCCTGGTTCCTTGGCCTCTCGGCTGGAAGGCACTCAGATCTCTCACTCTGTGGGTCGGCAAGCCTAACTCTGCCAACAGGTGCCTGGAGGCATTCCTCTCTGCCAGGAAGCCTCCTTTCCAAAAGTGCTCAGCTCTCTCACTCTGTGGTTCGGCTCCTGTGCCATTTCATGCCAGTCTCCTAGTTCTGGTGCCACTGTTTCTCTGCCACTGCTTCTCAACGTCTGCACCATCTCCAGTGTTACAGCTCTCCTCACTTTCTTCTGAACCCTCACCAGAATTGTCTTTGCCATCCATAATTCCACCAACAGTCTCTTCAAAGCAATCTAGGCTTTTACTATTGGGGACTTTAAAAACTCTTCCAGCCTCTACCCATTCACAGTTTCAAAACAGCTTCCACATTTTACGTACCTGTTAGAGCAGCACCCCACTCTTCTGGCACCAAATTCTGTCTTAGTTATCCATAACACTGTCTTTTCCAATTCTATCTTTAATTCTACAAGCTTTTTTTTTTTTTTAAATCCTCATAGTGTCTGGCTACCTCATTTCTGAGCTCTTTTATTTTTGGTATGTACTGTTCTTTCAAAGTTTTGCACATTTTCTTAATTTCTCTCAGCTCATTTAACTTTGTGTCCATATTTTTCTGGTATGCTCTCTTTGCCTATCAGAATGATACTAAGTTCATTTCCATCTTTTTTTCTGTAAAAAACTTTGTTTGATGTTGAATTATATTTCTTTTTTGTTTCTTGAATAAAAAATAAGGGTTTTCCTGGATTGTTAGGTAAATATTTCTATAGAAAGGACAGAGATGGGCCAGGAGTTTTCCTTACCTTTTCTGTTGTTACTATGAAAGACTTATATGGTAATCTCTCTCTATAATCATTTTTTAGCCTCTCATAACTGAGTATGAGTCAAAAAGGCTTACTGCCTCTAGTCTTTCATTTCCTAGAGCTCTACAGACCTTTCTCTCCAAGACAATACTGTAATCTTTAAACTTGCACTGTCCAGTACAGGAGCCAACAGCCACATATGGCCATGGGGCACATAAAATGCATCTAATCTGAATGGAGATGTAAAATACATACCGAATTTCAAAGACTTAGTATGAAAAAAACGTAAAATCTCTCAATAATAAGGTTTATATTGATTACATGTTGAAATGATAATCTCTTGATTCTATTGGTTTAAATAAAATATGTTATTAAAATTAATTTCACCCTTTTTCTTTTTTTAATGTGGTTACTGAAAATGTAAAACTATATATGTGGCTTGCATTTGTGACTCACATTGTATTTCTGTTGGACAGTATTGCCTTTATATTTTTATATTTTGCTATTATAATACAGCAAAATCTGCTTCCGTCAACTATTCCCTCCCTGCTATATGAACCTTTTCTCTCATTTCTCTCAGAGTTCCTCCCTTGCTCAATTTGTTTTTTTTTTTTTTGCTTCTAGAAGTTTTCTTTCAGGGTTTAACTTCTGGAAGTGAGTATTTTCTGGATATCTATTAAATCTTTCAGAGAGGCTAGACCTCTCACAGAATTGACCATTTCTTCCTCCTCCACATGCAATTTTTGTACTCACCCATGACTTGCCGTTTGAGAGGACACATCCCAGTTTTGTCAGTGATTCTTAGATCTCCTTGTCCAGAGCCCAATACTCTCCTTTTGAGTATTCAAATTTGTTAAAGATTTTGGGGGCTCTGTGGCTTACAATGCCCATCAATAATCCACTTTCAATTCTTGCTGTTCCTAATCTATAGCTGTCATTCTGTCCAGTCCTCCTTGCTGTTCTTATACATTGAGAGGAATCCTCATCACCTTGTTTTGTTTAAGAGGTTGTCTGTGGATTTTTTTTTTTTCTTTTTTTCTGCCCTACTGATTTTCAGGAGAATTTTTGGGATAATTCAAAAGCTACACTGCTGCCATGATCTCAGCATAACTAGAATTCCCTCGTTTTGTATATTTAACTTAATCTATCTGGAATTGATTTTGATGAATGATATGAACTAAGGATCTAACTTTATTTTTTCTAGTTTTTTTTTAGCAGTTTCAGTTTTTCTTATTATGAAAGTTATATGTGCATATTGAAGAAAATATATACATTATGGACAAACAAAAGGAAAAAATTATAATTCTTCTGCCCATAGGGAACCATTTTCACATTTTGATCTCTATGCTTCCAGGCATTTTTAAGTTTATTGACCTTGGGGAAATTACTTAACATCCTTTAGATTCAGTATCCTCATCTATGAAGCAGAGGAAATACCGTATCTCACTGAGTGTAATATGCTATCAATCTTAAGAATCACCATTTTTTTGCCACCAAGAAAGAAAAAACAAAAAATACTGCCAATTAAACTATGATACACCATGAATCAATTTTAAGTATGTTGATATCTAAAAATAAATTGAACAATACTGGGGAAGCCAGCACACTTGTACAAGCAAAGGTCATGGAAGCTCCATAGACACATACAAACTCCCTGAGGGACTGAATTGCTGGGCTGAGGGCTGTGGGGACCATGGTCTCGGGGAACATCTAGCTCAATTGGCATAACACAGTTTATAAAGAAAATCTTCTACATTCTACCTTCGTGAGTAGCTTCTGGGGTCTTAAAAGCCTGTGAGCAGCCACCTAAGATACTCCACTGGTCTCACCCCTTCAGGAGCAAGGAAGAATGAAGAAAACAAGATACAAAGAAAAGATTAGTCCAAAGGCCTAATAGACCACCACTACCACGGCCTCCACCAGACTGAGTTCAGTACAACTAGATGGTGCCCAGCTACCACCACTGACTGCTCCGACAAGGATCACACCAGAGGATCCTGGACAGAGCTGGAGAAAAATGTAGACAAAATTCTAACTCACAAAAAAAGACCAGACCTACTGGCCTGACAGAGATTGGAGAAACCCCGAGAGTATGGCCCCCAGACACCCTTTTAGCTCAGTAATGAAGTCACTCCCAAGGTTCACTCTTCAGCCAAAGATTAGACAGCCCCATAAAACAAAAGGAGACTAATGGGGCATAACAGTCTAGAGACAAGGACTAGTAGGCAGGAGGAGACAGTAAAGCTGGTAATAGGGAACCTAAGGTTGAGAAGGGACAGTGATGACATGTCGTGGGGTTGTTAACCATTGTCATAAAACAAGATGTGTACTAACTGTTTAATGAGAAACTATATGTTCTGTAAACCTTCATCTAAAGTACAATAAAAAAAGAAAAACATCAAAAACAAAAATAAATTCAAACTGGTAATCATGACCTTCCAGAACTACTGTAGAGATGAAATGATATAAGATATGTAAAATACAATAAACAATAACTATTATCATTCCAATATACTAGTATACTGAAATTTATTTGTCTAACTTCCTATTATTGAACATCTAGTTTATTTCTAATTATTAGCTAATATAAACATTAACAATAAATAAATGCAAATGATCACCAAAATTAAATGTTGTGTTAACAGTAATAGAAAAATACAAATCAAACAGCAATGAAATACCATTTGCACTTTTCAAATTAACAGGATTTGTTCATATTAAAGAAAAATTAGGGAAAACCTCAGTGCCTAATAGTACAATGTAACTAAATAAAATATAATTCAATGGTGTTCTCGGCCATAATGAAGATGATACACCACTGTGGGCACTTTATAATATTAAAGGCTGCAATTCATAATGAAAACATAATTATGCATTAAATATGTACTAAATAATAGGAGACACAAGTAGAAACATATAGAAATACATCAATAGTAGGAGACTTTAATTTACTTCTCAGTTCATGACGAATGAAGTACACACAGATTAAAAAGTAATAATATAAAAGACTCAAAAAACATAATTAATGAAGTAAATCTAGTATACATAATCACACTAACCTTAAAACAGTGATTACATATTCTTTTCAAGTGCTCTTATTGATTCACAAAATCAACGATATATTGGTTCATAAAGAAAACAATGGTATAAATAGTGAGACAACATTCTCTGATCACAATGCAATAAAACTAAAAATTAATAACAATACTCAAATGCAAAAAGAAATACATTTATAAAATTTAGAACTCTCAAAAAAGTCTTGGGTCAGGGAGAAAGACAAACCACAAACTGCAAAATGTCTAGAAAATAATGAAAATCATAAATATTAGACAGTTGAGATACAGTCAGAGTAGTATTCAGAGGAAAATTCATAGCCCTTAAATTTATATTAATAATCAAGAAAGAATGAACAAAAATGTACCAGGTATTCAACTCGAGAAATTAGAAAAAATAAATCTAAGGAAATCAGGAGGAAGGAATCAAAAGATAAAAGCAGACATTAATGAATTAAAAAAGAGAAGAAGAACAATGTTACTAAATCCAGGTTCTAGTTCTTTGGGGGGATAAAAGAATATATCGATGGTCTTATAATCTAATAAAAAATAAGAGTAAAATACACAAAATATTAATGACTACTGGGAAATAAATACAAATAGACAACTATAAGCATTGTAACAGACAGCTTTGCTCAACTTGATGCAAATTTAAAAATTAGAATGAAATTGATAATTTTACTAGGAAAAATAAATGATCAAAACTGACTCCAGAAGAGAAAGAAATCATAAGCAGACAAATTACCATAGAGAAAATTAGAAATGCTGTTAAAGATTTAACCACCTTCTCAAAAAATAACCCATCCCAGACAGCTTTACAGGGATATTCTACCAAATTTCTAAGGGACAGATAATTTCAATGCTACTTAAACTATTTCAGTACCTTAAGCAAAGTAATTTAATCCCAGAACCCTAGAAACACACACATCACATACAGATACATTGATGAATATTGATACAAAGTTCCAAATTAAAATAGTAGCAAACAAAATAATTTTTAGCAGGACTGAAAACCAAAACAAAAGAAATACACTATAACTAAATGAAATTAACTACAATCATAAATAAAAGTTTCATATGTTTAAATATACCAGTAGAGAAATGGCTTGGTGGGTAGATAGGTGATAAAGCAAGTACGGGAAAATGTTGATGATAGAATGTAGGAGATAGGTATACAGGTGTTCACTGTAACATTTTTTCAGCTTTGGTGTATGTTTGAAAATTTTCATAATAAAATGCTGGAAACATATCTGTTAATATAATTAATCATATTAATAGGCCTAGTGAGAAAGGTTATAGAATCATCTACATAAACACTAAAAAGGCATTTGACAAAATTCAATATTCTCTATTTTTAAAACATTTAATAAAATGGGAAGAGATAGTTATTTCTTTAACATATAAAGTAGATTTACCTCAACCCATAAGTTAAGAGCTCAGCTGCTAACCAAAAGGCAGCCAGTTTGAATCCACCAGCCACTCCTTGGAAACCCTGTGGGGCAGCTCTACTCTGTCCTATAGGGTTGCTATGAGTTGGAATCAACTCGATGGCAAAGGTTAATATATTTCTTTAATTACACTGTTTTGTTTTTTTTTTCAAGAACAATGATAAAATATTCCAATATAATAATATTGGACATTTTGGTTTTATTCTGGCTTTAATGGGAATGCTTTTAGTGTTTTTCCCAAACCAAAAAAAAAAAAAAAAAAATTGCTGTCAAGTTGATTCTGACTCATAGCGACCCTATAGGACAGGACAGAGTAGAACTATCCCATAGGGTTTCCAAGCAGTCGCTGGTGGATTCAAACTGCTGACCTTTTGGTTAGCAGCCAGGTCTTAACCACTGCAAAAAATAAGAAAACAGGGCATTAAATCATTTTTATTTGCAGATGATATGATTGTAGCACTCAAGAGAGTGAACTGAAAAACTACTATAAACAATAAGACGGTTCAATTATGTGGCTGGGTACAAAATTAAATGAATAATCAAAAACATATATATCAAGGATAAAATACTAAAAGTATTTTATAATGAGAAATGTGCCATATCTGTGTGAATAAAATTGTGAAATACTACTGAAGATCACAAATGATGACTTTAAAAATGAAAATTTATTTCATGTTCTTGGATAGGACGACTCAACATAAAGATTTCAACTCTTTTAAAATTAATATACAATGTAATGGGATTCTATCAAAATATCAACAGTATTATTTAATGAATCCAGTTGATTCTAAAGTTCAGATAAAGTTGAACAAATCAAAGTAGGAAATTTATTTTTTTTAATGTCAAGAAATCAGGAGAAAGTAGATGCACCAGATAATAAAACACATTATAAGACTATAATAAGTAGAACAGTACTTGAATATACAGACAGATTAATGATACAGACTAAAAGTCCAAAATTAGACCCAAATATGCACAGTAATTTAGTATATGACAGAGAATGACATTTAAATCAGTGGGGGAAAGAATGATTATACAGTATGTTTTGAGATAACTGGCAGGTCATCTTTGAAAAAATGTTGAATACCTAGTTTGTACCTTGCATGAAAATAAAATTCCACATAGATCAGAGATTTGAACATGGAGAGTGAAACCATATGCCACGGGAGAATACGTTTATAATCTTGGAGTGACAAAGGGCTTTCTGAATGTGATAAAAACCCAGAAGACATAAAAAGATTGATACATTCAACTGTATTTTAAAAATCTGTATGGCCCAAACATCATGAGCTAAATCCTAGGAAACTACAAACTGGCATAAATTATTTGCAACTCATATCATAGAGTCAGATTCTATACTAAATGAAGCATTTCTTAAAAAATGGAAAATATAAGAACAACAACCCCATAGGAGAAAATAGTATGGAAAGGATCTAAAGCATGCATTCTCAATGGGGATGATGTTGTCCCAAGAGAGCGATATTTGTCCTACAGATCACTGACATGTGGGAGAAATATTCAAGTTTATTTACCACAGTACTGTTTGCAACAGCAGAAAGATTAAAATTAACACAAATGTCTGTCAATAAGGAACAGGTTAAATAAATTATTGTACATCTTTAGAATGAAATGTCATGCACAATTTTAAAAAAGAATGAGCACTGATGTGAAAAATCTCCTAGATTTATTGTTGAAAGGAGAAAAAGACAAAATGCAAAGTAGTATATAACAGACACCTCCATGTTTTAAAAGGTTTGAGGGCATACACCTATTTCCATGTACATGCATAGAATATAATTTAAATAATACATAAAACAAATTGTACTTCTATACAATAGCAATGAAAGAACTGAAAATAATATTAATAAAACAATTCCATTAGTAATAGCATCAAGAAGAATAAAATACTTAGAATTAATTTAACAAAAAAGTGTAAAACTGATATTCTGAACACTACAAAATATTATTGAAAGAAATTAAAGAAAACCTAAATAAATGGAAACACATCTCATGTTCATGGATCAAAAGACTTAATATTGTTAAGATGGCAGTATCTCCTAAATTATCTACAGACTCAATGCAACTCCTGTCAAAATTTCACCTGAATTTTCTGTGGAAATTGACAAGCTGCATCCTAAAACTTATGGAAACTCAAGAGACCCAGAACAGCCAAGACAAGCTTGTAAAAGTAGATCACACTTCTCAATTTCAAAACTTACTACAAAGCAAGAGTAATCAACACAGTGGGGGACTGGAATTGTTGTTGTGTATCGTCAAGTTGATTCCAACTCCTAGCAACCCTATAGGACAGAGTAGAACTGCCCCATAGGGTTGCCAAGGCTGTAATCCTTACAGAAGCAGATTGCCATTGTTTCTCCAGTGAAGTGATAGATACATCGATCAATGGAATAGAACTGAGAGTCCAGAAATAAACCCATATATCTATGGTCAAATGATTTTTGACAAGGGTGGCAAGACCATTTAATGGGGAAAGAATACACTTTTCAACAAATGGTGCTGTGATAACTGGATTTCCATGTACAAAAGAATGAAGTTGGACCATTATCTCACACCATATACAAAAATTAACTCAAAATGGATCAAAGACCTGAACGTAAGAGATAAAACTGTAAAACTCTTAGAAGAAAACATAAAGGTAGATCTTCATGACCTTGGATTTGGCAAAGAATTTGACATTGGACACCAAAAGCATAAGCAACAAAAGAAAAAATAAATAGGACTTCATCAAAATTAAAAATATATATATGCGCTTCAAAGGATACCTTCAAGGTAGTGAAAAGACAACACACAGAATGGGAGAGAATGTTTGCAAATCATATACCTGATAAGGTTTTAGTATCAAAAATATATAAAGAACTCTTACAACTCAACAACAAAAGGACAAACAATCCAAATGTGCAAAGGATCTGAACAGAAATTTCTCCAGAGAAGATATACAGATACCCAATAAGCATGTGAAACAATGGTCAACATCATTAATCACTAGGGACATGCGAATCAAAACCACAACCAGATACCACTTCATACCCACTGTTATTACTGTTGGGTGCTGTCAAGTCGGTTGCCACTCACAACAACATTATGTACAACTGAACAAAACACTGCCCGGTCCTGCGCCATCCTCATAATCATTGGTATGTTTGAGCCCATCGTTACAGCCACTGTGTCAGTCCATCTCGTTGACCATCTTCCTCTTCTTCGCTGACCCTCTACTTTACCGAGCATGATGTCCTTCTCCAGGGACTGGTTCCTCCTGACAACATTCCAAAGTACATGAGACAAAGTCTCTCCATTCTCCCTTCCATGGTATCTTCAATATTCTTCACCAACACCATAATTCAAAGGCGTCAATTCTTCTTCAGTCTTCCTTATTCATTGTCCAGCTTTTGCATGCATATCAGATGATTGAGAATACCATGCTTTGGGTCAGGCACACCTTAGTCCTCAAAGTGACATCTTTGTTTTTTAATACTTTAAAGAGATTTTTTGCAACAGATTTGCCCAATGTAATACGTTGTTTGATTTCTTAACTGCTATTTCCAAGGCTCCAGGAATTGAAGGAATACCAATTGAGATGTTTCAACAAACGGATGCAGCACTGGAAGTGCTCACTCGTCTATGCCAAGAAATTTGGAAGACAGCTACCTGGCCAGTCGACTGAAAGAGATTAATATTTTTGCCCATTCCAAAGAAAAATGATTCAACAGAGTGCGGAAATTATCGAACAATATCATTAATATCACACACAAGTAAAATTTTGCTGAAGATAATTCAGAAGTGGTGGCAGTAGTACATCAACAGGGAACTACCAGAAATTCAAGCTGGATTCAGAAGAGGACGTGGAACGAGGGATACCATTGTTGATGTCAGATGAATCTTGACTGAAAGCAGAGAATACCAGAAAGATGTTTACCTGTGCTTTATTGACTAAGCAAAGGCATTAGACCGTGTGGATCTGTTATGGATTGAATTTTGTCCCCCCAAAAAGTGTGTCAACTTGGCTAGGCCATGATTCCCAGTATTATGTAGTTGCCCTCCATTTTGTGATCTGATGTAATTTTCTGATGTGTTGTAAATTCTCATCTCTGCCTGTGGTTAATGAGGCAAGATTAGGTTTTGTAAAAGAGGATTAGGGTGGGATGCAACACCCTTACTTAGGTCACAGCCCTGATCCAATGTAAGGGGAGTTTCCCTGGGGTGTGGCTTGCATCACCTTTTATCTTCCAAAATATAAAAGGAGAGAGAAGAGAGCAGAGAGATAGGGACCTCATACCACCAAGAAAGAAGAGCCAGGAATGGAGCGTGTCCTTTGGACCTGGGGTCCCTGCACTAAGAAACTCTTAGATGCAGGGGAAGATCGATGACCAGGACCTTCCCCCAGAACTGACAGAGAGACAAAGCTTTTGCCTGCAGCTGGCACCCTGAATTTGGACTTCTAGCCTCCTAGACTGTGAGAGAATAAATCTCTGTTTTGTTAAAGCGTTCCACTTGTGGTATTTCTGTTATAGCAGCACTAGATAACTAAGACAGGATTATGATAACAAATTATGGATAACATCTCCAATGGGAATTCCAGAACACTTAATTGTGCTCATGAGGAACCTGTACATAGACCAATTGGCCGTTGTTTGAATAGAACAAGGGGATACTGTGTAGTTGAAAATCAGGAGAGGTGTGCATCAGGGTTGTATCCTTTCACCATACTTATTCAATTTGTATGCTGAGCAAACAATCTGAGAGGCTCGACTATATGAAGATTGCGGCATCAGGATTGGAGGAAGACTCATTAACAACCTGCAATTTGCAAATAACACAACCTTGCTTGTGGAAAGTGAAGGGGACTTGAAGCACTTACTGATGAAGATAAAAAACTACAGCCTTCAGTATGGAGTATATACCTCAACATAAAGAAAACAAAAATCCTCATGACGGGACCAATAAGCAGCATTGTGATAAACGGAGAAAATATTGAAGTTGTCAAGGATTTCGTTTTACTTGGATCCACAATCAACACCCATGGAAGTAGCAGTCAGGAACCATGCCTACTAGGATGGTTATAATAAAAAATACAAATGTTGGCAAAGATGGGGAGAAATTGGAACCCTCAGATACTGCTAGTGTCAATGTAAACTGGTGCAGACACTTTGGAAAACAGTCTGGCAGTTCCTCAAAAAGTTAAACATAGAGTTACCATTTCATCCAGAAATTCCACTCCTAGGTATATACCAAAGAGAAATAAAAATGTATGTCCACACAAAAACTTATACACAAATGTTCATAGCAGCATTATTCATAATAGTCAAAAGGTGGAAATAATCTAAATGCCCATCAAATGATGAATGAATAAACAAAATATGGTATATCCATACAATGGAATATTATTCAGCTATTAAAGAAGCAATGTAGTCTGAATTCCATGAGAATTTTAAATTTATTCTATGTTTCCCCACTCTTGATCTGGATCCTTCTAGAGAATCTTTGATGAAACTGTCCAGTAGTGGTATGCAGGCGTCATCCAGTTATGGTCTCATGGCCAGGGGGGCAGTTGTCCATGTAGGCAATTAGCCACACATTCCATTTCTCCCTCCTATTCCTGACTATCCTTCCTCTGTTGCTCCAGGTGGATAGAGACCGATTGTTGTACCTTGGATGACCGCTTGCAAGCTTTATGACCCCAGGCACTACACACTGAACCAGGAGGTAGAACAAAACATTAAACATGACATTAGACCTATTAACTGGGATGTTGCATGAAACCATGATCCTAAACCTCCAAACCAAGGAACCAAATCCCATGAGGTGTTTGTTTGTACATAAGCAGCCTCAGAAGCTACTCTTTTATATATTTATTAATTTATTTTGTCTCTGTTGTAAATATATCTATCACACAACTTTTGCCAATTCAACTTTTTACAGGTGTACAACTTATTGACAGCAATTACATTAATTGGTGTGCAACTCTACCTTTAATCAATGAGATTTTTCTGTCACTATAAACCAAAAGTCAGTAGTCCATAAGCAAAGCCCCCCAAACCCCTGCTAACCACTAATAAACTTTGGTCTGTATATATTTGCCTGTTCTTCTCTTTTTATATAAGTGAGGTCATATAATATTTGTCCTTTTGTGATTGACTTATTTCACTCAGCATATCTTTAAGCTCCATCCATATAGTAGCATGTATCAAGATTTTATTTCTCTTACTGGCTGACCCATGGAAACTGGATGACCCCTGAAACTACTGGCCTGAGATAATCTTTAAACCTTCAACTAAAAAATCCTCTGAAGTCTTAAAACCAAACAATACTTTAGCTTAACTAGTAAAGAATGTCTGCCTTGAGCATTGTGCTCTTTTAAGATTTATCTGTATGGAATCCAACTGACAACAGCAATTCAAAAGATTAGGTAAGAAACTTAGGGGTCAGTTAGTTTATGTTAATGGGAGAAGAACAACTTGGAAAAGGAGGGTGAAAATGGTTGTACAACTTGAAAAATGTAATCAATATCACCGAATTGTATGTGTAGAAATTGTTGAATTGGTGTGTGTTCTACTGTGTATATTCTTAAAAACAACAACAACAATAAAAGAAATTATAGACAAAAGGAATGAAGTAATGGTACATGCTACAGCAGGGATGAAACTTGACAAGATTATGCTAAGTGAAAGAAACCAGTCACAAAAGACCGAACGTTATATGATTATATTTATATGAAATGTCAGAAAGGAAAAACCTATAGAGACAGAAAGGAGTCCTAGTGGCACAGTGGTTAATTTAAGCACTCGGCTGCTAACCAGCGAATTGGTGATTCAAATCCACCAGCAGTTCTGCAGGAGAAAGATGTGGCAGTCTGCTTCCATAAAGATTCACAGCCTTGGAAACCCTGTGGGGCAGTTCTACTCTGTCCTACAGGGTCACTATGAGTCAGAATTGACTCGATGGCAGTGGATTATAAAGACAGAAAGCAGATTAGTGGTTTCCTAGAGGTAGGGGAATGGGATGTTGGGGAGTGATAGCTAACGAGTATGGGGTTGCTTTTTGGGTTGATGAAAATGTTCTAAAATTGATTGTGGGGATGGTTACACAACTCTGTGAATATACTAAGAATTGTTGAATAGTACACTTTAAATGAATAAATTTAATGGTAGGTGAATTACCCAATAAAGCTGTTACCAAAAAAAAAAAAAAAAGATACAGAATAGTGATTCTTGGTCTTTCTTTGTAATGGGTCACTTTTAGATCTTTTAAATGCTATGGATACTCTCAAAAAAATTCACATATGCAGAATAGTTTGCATTTAATTTCAGTGAGTTTAAAGACCTCCTCCATGAGCTCAGATTAAGAACTTCTGCTGGAAAACATTTAGTGATATGGAAATAGATTCATTAATTTTCATGAAGTATAAGGAGCTGGTTTAAAAATTATATTGGAATGAGTTCGTTTCTGGAATGTACACACGTGTGCACACACACATACGCACACACTCAATCTCTTAAGCCATAGCCATCAAGTTTATTCTGACTCATGGCAACCCCATGTGTTACAGAGTAGAATTGCTCCATAGGGTTTTCTTGGCTGTAATCTTTACAGAAGCGTATCACCAGGCCTTTCTTCCATAGTGCCGCTAGTTGGGTTTCAACCTCCAACCTTTAGATTTGTAGTCAAGTGAAAACCATTTGCACGACCCAAGGACCCAATCTCCTATAGGTATTTTTTAAAAACTGAAAAAAATTCAAAATGTTGACAGTGATTATCTCCGAGTGGTGGGATTATAGGTAATCTTTATTTTCTACTTTTTGTTTGTCTGTATTTTGTATAATAAGTCTGTGTTAGTTTTGTAATAAGAAGAAAATACAATTAGCACAATTAGCTATTTTTTAACTAAAGAGTATAGTACCCAGTAAGGCATATACCCTATTATTAATAATCTTTTCCAAAAAATTTTCAGTTATTTTATTCATTTATTTTTCTAGATGAGTTTTAGAATTGTTTTGTGAGATGCTTCTCCTCCACCAAAATCCTGTGTGTGTCATTTGGGATCGTGACAATTCTTAGATTAATTCGATGAGTGTTAACATCTGCAGAATATCAGCTCTTCTCATTCTGGAACACAGTACAGTTCTCATTTATTCAAGTCTCTTTTTATGTAAAATTTTATGGTCCTCTTCATATAGGTCTGCACATATAATAGTTATTTAATGTTGCCTTTATGAATTATATTTTTATTCAAAGTTTACTTTATAAATCATTACTGATGCCACCTTTATTTTATAACCTGCTACCTTACTGAACTTTATCGGTTTTTTTGGCTTTTTTCCTATTTTATTTAATTCTCAAAATGGAAATATTATTACTGTTTTCTGAGTATGAAAGTAATACACGTTCATTTTAAAATTCAAACAACTGAAAAGACTAGAATGTGAAAGTGCCCTGATAATCCCACCCCCAGGGATAACCACCGTTTCTTCAGTATTTTTCAGTTAATTATCTGGGGTTTTTCCAGATAGAAAAATCATATCATCTTTAATTAATGTGTGACAGGCATAATGTTCTGAGGATATTAAACCAACGCATTTTCTTTTTAAAAAAATATTTAATTTTAATTATGAAATATTTTTCAAATATATAAAAAAAGTACAGAAAATAATACGGTAACAGACATCCATTTTATCACTATCCAGTTCTAATATCTGTTAATATTTTGCCATAAACAGTCTCCCCCATCTTTTTCTTCACTCTCCTTCCATAGAGGAAACTACTGTCCTGAAGTTGGTGGGTCTCATTCACGTATGTTTACAATATAAGTATGTATTCACAAACAATATATAGAATTGTTCTATGTGTTTTTAAATTTACAAGAATAGTAGCACACTGTTTATATATTTTTAAAACTTGATTTTTGAGATTTACTCATGTTGACACATGTAGATCTGCTCACTAGCATTTCATTGTTCAAATATGTTTCCATGTCTCTTCTAAGGGACAGTTGTTTCCATGTTTTAAACTATTACATATAGGGCACAATAAATATTCTTATTCATGTCTTCTTAGGCACATGGGAAAAAATTTATCCAGGGTAGATAAGTGGAGGTGGAGTTGTGCAGTCACAAGGTATGTGCACCTTCACCTTGATGAGGTATTATCAAAATAGCTCCAATATGGTCACTCCAGTTTACACTCTACCAACACTGTATAAGAGTTCGTTTCCATGCATCCTCCCCATCACTAGACATCGTCTGACCTGTAAGTTTTGCTCATAGATAGATGTAAAATGTACTTCACTGTTGCTTTAATTGCATCTCCCTGATTACCAGTAAGGTTGCAGAGCTTTTCATACGTTTATTTACTATTTGGGTTTTCTCTTTGATTTCCCTGTTCATAGCCTTTGCCCATTTTCTGGTTTCTTCTCTTGTTGATTTGTAAAACTTTGTTATACATTGTGGACTAATGTTTTGCTGCAAGTAACTTCTCCCAGACTGGTGGTATCTTTTGTTGTACACAAATATTTCATCTTAAGGTACTGAAATGTATCAATGTTTGCCTTCATGGTTAGCGCTTTTTCTGTCTTGCTTAGAAAATCCTTCCCCATGCCAATGCCATAAACATATTTTCCTATATTTATTTCTAAAAGTTTTAAGATTTTGTAATTCACAATTAGTCCTTAATCAGTCTGGAATTTATTTTTTAGAATGATTTGAGGTAGGGATCTAATTTTATTTTTTATTCATATGGATAACAAATCATTCCAGCACTGTTTTTCTCCCTTTTAACTTTTTGTTTTAGAAAAGGTCAAACATATACAAAAAGTAGCAAGAATAGGATAATAAACCTCATATACCCATCACACACCTTCAACAATGATCAAATCACAGTCAATCTTGCTTCATCCATACCTCAAATTGCTCTCCCTCCTGAATTATTTTGAAGTGAAGTTCTGACATCATTTAATTTCGTCTGTACATGTATCAGTATGAATCTTTGAAAGATCAGTTCTCTTTTTACCACAATACCATTATTACATCTAAAAATAATAATTTTTTAAATATGTAAGTATCTCCTTCCTCTTTTTTCCCCCCTTGACATTTATTTGTTGAAGAAATTGAATTGTTCGTCCTGTACAGTTTCCCACATTCTGGGTTTTGCTGATTGCATCCCTGTAGAATCCTTTAACATGTTCCTCTGCACCTGTGTTTCCTGTAAACTGTTAATTAGATCTAGAGACTTGATGGGATTCAGGTTTAATTTTTGGCAATACTTCTTAAGGGATTTTGTAGGTATATAATGTCTAACATGACATTTTTGAGATATTAACAACCATTAATGATCATTGCCTAGATCCATTATTTCATTAGGGCTTGCAAAATGGCAATATTCTAATTCCATCACTCCTTTCTCATTTATTACAGCATCATTTATTGAACAATCCACCCTTACGCGACTCATTTGTACCCGTCCTTTATATATGTGGGTCAGTATCCAGGTTCTCTTTTGATCTATTTGTCTGTCCTTGCACTAAGTCATATTGTTTAAATTACTCCAGCTTCATAAAAAGTCTTCATATCTGGCAGGGGAATATATCAGTGCAATACATCAAATCACACACACAGGTGCACACACACACACACACACACACACACACACACACACACACACAGAATAGCTATTCTTGACCCTTTACAATTCTATACATATTTTGGAATCAGTTTATCAATTTCCATGAAAAATTCCCTTGTTGTTTTGGAATGGCACCACATCAAATCTGTACATTAATTTAGAGAGAATTTCCATCTTTATGATATTGAGTCTTCACATCCATTAACATGCCTTATCTATTCATTTATTTAGGTCTTTTATATCCTACAATACATTTATTACAGTTTTTAACAATACTCTTTGTGGCCTAGTAGTTGGTTGATTTTCTTAAATGTTCTGCAGATCCTTGAAAATTTTTATTATTCTCTAAATTTTGAGTAGTGAGTTCTAAACAAGTTTAAAATTTCAAGCTTGTTAGCTTGTGTTGTTCAATTCTTCTTTATCCTTAGTAATTAATTTTCATCTGCTTGACATATAAATAAGAGAGATTAAAAATATCCCTCTATGATTGTGGATTTGTCTGTTTTTCCTTGTAACTCCCGAAGTGTTTTGCTTTCTATATTTTGAAATTGTGTTGTTAAGTGCTTACAAGTTTAGGATTCTTACATCTTCCTGGTTAATTGTTTCTTACCATTATGTAAAATCACTGTCTCTATTAGTGGTTTGTTTTGAAAATCTGTTTTGCCAGATCTTAATTTAGTTACACAAGCTTTTAAATTTATTTTGAGGCTAAATTTCTCTAACATATCTTTTTTTCTATACATTTATTTATCTTTCTGAGACATTATCTTACACTGCTTGTCTTTAAAAAAAAATCTGAACATCTGTCTTTTAACTGGCAATGTTGGTCCACTTACATTTATTTTGAGTACTAATATAGGTTGAATTATTTCTACCATTTTACTGTATGCTTTCTCTTTGCCATGCTTTTTTCTTTATTTTTTCCATTTTTTGCCTTCTATTTGATTGATCAAAGTGGCCCTGGTGGTGCGACAGTTAAGCACTAGACTGGTAACCAAAAATTGGCTGTTCAAATCCACCCAGCGGCTCCACTGGAGAAAGACTTGGCAGTCTGCTCCCATAAAGATTACAGCCTAGAAAACCCTATGGGGAAGTTCTACTCTGTCACATGGTTGCTATGAGTGGAAAATCGACTTGACATACCTAACAACAACATTTGATTGATCAGATTTTTTTAATTCTCTCGTTTCCTCCTCCAATGATTTCACTGTTATAACACCTACTTCTCTGCTTTCAGGGGGTATTAAAAAATTTTTTGTTTAATAATGCATACTTGGATTACCACAGTCTGAAGTTAATCAGTACCAATGCCCTTCTTCCAAACCATTCAAAGATCAGACAATGACTCCCATATCGTCAATGCTATTCTTCTCTAGAATTTTAAATTGTCTCCAAATTAATTCTGTTTGAGCTGACCTCCTCACCCTAATGTTACTGAATTTCAGTTTGTGCACCAATAGTTCTATTTTCTACATTCCACTTTATTTATCACACCGGGGCATTTTTAAGGGTGTGTGTGTGAGAGAGAGAGAGAGAGAGAGAAGGGGGGGGAGAAAATAAGAATGAATAGGTCTGTATTTTGAAAATATTGTAGAATATGTAATCCAAGATTTCTAGGAGGGTTCTAGGCGATAGTAGAAAGGTGTACTACATTATCTTATGCTGCCATATTGAATAGCACTTCATATTTTTCTAGGCATTTATACGCTTATGTACCTAGAGAAAATATAGTTTGTTTTGTCAGGGAATTTTTGTTACGTGTAGAGAATCATATTGTATATACTATTCTGCATCTTGCTTTCTTCCAGCAAAATTAAGCATCTTTTTCTGTCAATATCTACACATCAAACTGATTCATTTTAACTATCTGTTAACAATGTATTTCATACTAGGAATTTAACATAGTTTATTCAACCACATTCTGTTTGACGGACACTTTATTTTCAGGTTTTTCTGTTAGAGAATGCTGCAGTAAACACCATGTATAAGCTTCCTTATGAATGCGTGCCAGTGTTTCTCTGAGTTAGAAGCAAATATGTGGAATATCCATGCTACAGAGTCTGTGCTTTTTCATTTCGGTCCTGCCAAAATGCACTTCAAACTGGGAGTGCCATTTTATACTCCTCTTGTATGCATATGAAGGTACCTGTTACCCTCATCCTGCTAACTCTTATTTTCAAACTTGAAAAAAATTGCTGAACCAATGAGTACAATAATAGTATCCCTATATTTTGCAGTTAATTCCAGGATTACTAATAAAATGATGCCTCTTTTTAGATAATTACTGGCCATTTATATTTCCTTTTCTGTGAATTTCCTGTTCATGTATGTTGTCCATTTTCTATTAGTTTGTCTTTGTCTTATTAACTTGTGAGAGTTCTTTATTCCTGATCCTAATCCTTTGTCTCTTAAATTAGTTGTCAATACTTGTAATGCATTTGTCATTTTTCCAAAATGTTTATGGTGTCATTTGTCACACAGAATTATGACTTAGGGTGTAGTCAAATTTATTGAATTTTACATTTATGGCTTTGGATTTTTGTGGTTTATCTAAGAAGCTTCTATACCCCAAGTTGATAAATATATTCTTCTACATTTCTTCTAATACAGTTGTTGTTTTGTGTTTTGCTTTTAGGACTTTAATCCATGAGAACTTTTTCCTTGTGGATAGTGTGAGAATAGGAATCTAAGTTCTTCCAAATGGGAGGCAATTTTCCCGATATCATTTACTGAATAGTAAACAATTACTTCAATTATTTTTAATTCTGTTATATTGAGATTAATAGATCGGTAGAAAGGGTATACCTGAAATCTCTACTCAGTTCTACTAATTTAATTGTCTTTTCCTGTGTCAATATCACACCATTTTAATTTCTATAGCTTTATAAAGTTATGAATCTTGTAGAACAAAAATAATTTCTAATATCCATCTTGTCAATTCATGTACATTTGGTCTTCCATATTAATTTTAGAATCACCTTGTAAGATTCCATGAAAAGTCCTGCTGAGTTGCAACTGATATTACACTGACTTTAAAGATTATTTGGGGGTATTTCTCTTTTTATTTTCCAGATGCTATGAGCTTTTTGTTTGCTTAGCTTTTGTTATGAATTTTTTATTTTATTACATTGAAGTGAGAGAATACAACCTTTCAATAATAAATATTTATTGAAATAATACAATTAAAAAATGGGCAAAGGAAATGAACAGACACTTCACCAAATAAGTCATTCAAACAGCTAACAGATACATGAGGAAATGCTTGAGATCACTAGCCATTGGAGAAATGCAAATCAAAACCACAATGAGATACCATCTCACCTGGACGTTACTGGCACAAATCAAAAAAACAGAAAATAACAAATGTTGGAAAGGCTGCAGGGAGATTG
>NW_004443974.1:10553514-10562774 GCF_000243295.1 Trichechus manatus latirostris
TACAACCATTTTGGAAAATGATATGGCTTCCTTAAAAAGCTAGAAATAGAAATACCATATGATCCAGCAATCCCACTCCTAGGAATATATTCTAGAGAAATAAGAGCCGTCACATGAATAGACATATGCACACCCATGTTCATTGCAGCATTATTCACAATAGCAAAAATATGGAAACAACCTAGGTGCCCATCAACAGATGAATGATAAACAAGCTATGGTTCATACACACAATGGAATACTATGCAACGATAAAGAACAATGATGAATCTGCAAAGCATCTCACAACGTGGATGAATCTGGAGGGCATTATGCTAAGTGAAATAAGTGAATCACAAAAGGACAAATATTGTATCAGACCGTGTCTCAGTCATCTAGCGCTGCTATAACAGAAATACCACAAGTGGATGGCTTTAACAAAGAGAAATTTATTTTCTCACAGTCTAATAGGCTAGAAGTCCAAATTTAGGGCGTCAGCTCCAGGGGAAGTCTTTCTCTCTCTGTCGGCTCTGGAGGAAGGTCCTTCTCATCAATCTTCCACTGGACTAAGAGCTTATCTGCACAGGAACCCCCGGTCCGAAGGGCTTGCTCTGCTCCTAGTGCTTCTTTCTTGGTGGTATGAGGTCCGCACTGTCTGCTCACTTCCCTTTCCTTTTACCGCTTGTAAGATAAAAGGTGGTGCAGGCCACACCCCAGGGAAACTCCCTTTACATTGGATCAGGGATTCGACTTTAGTAAAAGTGTTACAATCCCACCTTAATCCTCTTTGACATAAAATTACAATCACAAAATGGAGGACAGCCACACAATACTGGGAATCATGGCCTAACCAAGCTGACACATATTTTGGGGGGACACAATTTAATCCACAACAGACCACTACTATAAAAACTCATGAAAAGATTTACACAAAGAAACAATCTTTGATGGTTATGAGGGAGGGGAGGCGTGGGATGGAAAAACACTAAATAGACAGTAGATAAGTACTAACTTTGGTGAAGGGTAAGACATAATTCTGGGGAACCCAGTACAACTTGTCCCAGGCAAGGTCATGAAAGCTCCACAGACACATCTGAATTCCCTGAGGGGTCAAATGACTGGGCTGTGGGCTCTGGGGACCAGAAAAAAAATTTATTGAGCACCTACTTTATAGCAGGCACCATGCTAGGCACTGAGGATTCAGTGATACAAGACAAGCCCTCGTGTGACTTAAACTTTCTAGTTTTTGAAAGTTTTTAACAGTTTCTTTATGAGTTAGAAAAATGATCAATTTTTAAAATGATAACTGGAAAGTGTTAAAATTATGTTTGTAGTTTACAGATTTTGAAATATATCTAGTAAATAATCTTATTAATGAAGTTATTCATATCTTTCATATTTTTTTTTCCCTACTTGATTTGTCAGATTTTGAAATATATCTTTTAAATAACCTTATTAATGAAATTATTCATATCTTCCATATTTTTATTTCTTTTTGCCTACTTGATTTGACAAAGACTAAGTGATGCAATAATATTAAGGTATCCTATTAAGATTGTGATTTTGCCAAATTCATCTTGGTATTTCTAATATCTTTTGCTTTGTGTATTGCTTTTTAAAAAATACCATTTGTTAGATTTTTTTAATAAAGAAAATCTTACAGGATATAAAAATAGCTCATAATCCCACCATCAACACAATCCTTAGCAACCCCCAAAAGACACACACACATACACATGGTTAGAAAATTTAAATTGTACAGAACAAAAACTCAAGTCTCCCACTTCACCGTCCCTCTTCCCAAAGGTAATTACTGCTAACTATTTGGCAGGTTTGTATCTGAGGTAACCTTTCCCTACAGCGTTTTTCCGTAGAGCCTCTTATTACTGGAACTCCAGTGATGAATTGGATGTGGGCTCTATCTAATGGCACACCTCAACAGTGTCTTAGAGTAAGTGTTTGCAGAGCTGTACCCCAGCTCCTGTTGCCAAGGGCGTTTGATTTGGAAGTGCTTAGGCCTAAGAAACCTGCCTTCTAGACTGGTGCTTCTCCACCAGTTAAACAAAAAACAAACAAACAAACAAACAAAAAAAACAAACCCATTGCCATCGAGTCGATTCTGGCTCATAGCGACCCTACAGGACAGGGTAGAACTGCCCCCATAGGGTTTCCGAGGAGCACCTGGTAGATTCCAACTGCCGAACTTTTGGTTAGCAGCCTAACTCTTAACCACTACGCCACCAGGGTTCTCTGCTGGCTAGGTGAACACAAATCCCTGAGAGATCTCGTTAAAATGCAGGTTCTGATTCTGCATTTCTAGTAAGCTCCCATATAATGCCCAAGCTGCTGGTTCGTGGACCACACTTTGAGTAGCAAGGTCCTGTTCTTAAACTTGGCTGCACTTTGGAATCCTCTGGGGAGTTTTATAAAATACGGATGCCTGGGTAACACCCCCGGAAATTCTGATTTGATTGGTATGGGTTGAAGCCTATACATGGGACAGTTTAAAAGCTCTCCAGGCAATTCTAATATGCAGCAAAGTTTGAGAAGCACTGTTTTTGAGAAACTTCCTCTCTCATGCCCATGTTTGCTTTTGCTGAAGAATTGCTTTTGGTAAATGCTGAACTGAATCTACAATTAAAGCATCTGTAGCCTGTGCAACTTGAGCCCTAGTGAGGACTGAGACCTCTGTCATGTGTTCCTCAAGGCCCAGACTTTCCTCTGCTTTAGAATGTTCCAGGCCTCAAAGATTCTTTTGACTTCGTCTGCAATCATGGGATGTCCCTGCAGTTTCGTGCTCCTTGTGTTCCCCTTCTTTCAGGAAGGCACTGTTTTTGTCCTGTGGCGTCTCCCAGAGTGAGAAATAATGAAATCAGAAGTTCTCACTCTGCTAAAAGCATCCATTGAGCAAACAAATCTTGTCCCATCTTCGCTTCTTGAGTTGAATAATCCTGTCCAGGTGATATTCAACGTCTAACCTAGGACTGTTTCCATCTATACCTGGCTCTCTTTTAATCTGTTTTATCTTTACAGTCCCTTTCCTTAGAAGTGATTCTCAAAGTGGGGTCCCTGGGCATCACCTGGGATTCAATTAGAAATACAAAATTCTCATTTTGCCCCATCCCAGACCTACTTAATCAACAATCCGGGGGTGGAGTCCAGCAATCTGTATTTTATTAAGCCTTCCAGGTGATTCTGATGCCCATTCATTTGAGACCTGTGCCTGAGCACATCACTACTAAGCTGCCTGATGCTTAAGCATCTGTATGTTTTCACGGTTCCCCAGGTGGTTCTAATGTGCAGTCAGGGCTACGGACCACTGCGAGGGTCCTAATCCTTAAATTAATCAGGCTCTTCTCTCAGGGCCAAAGTAATACCTTGATCTCCAACTATAATGGTTCTATCACTTTGAAACTCACCTTATGATGCTTCTAGTATTTTATGCTGATCTTATTTCTCTTCCCTCCCAAATCTGTCTAGATTTTCTGCTATTTATATAATATTTCAAAGTAATTGTTTACACTGCCATGTCCAAAGTTTTTAAGAAAAATCTATTGAAATGTACTTGCGTATGATATTAATGATATTGTTCCATAATTTCAGCATTCGGTTGGATTACCTTTCTTGGAAATAGGCATAAATATGGATCTCTTCCAGTCAGTTGGCCAGGTAGCTGTCTTCCAAATTTCTTGGCATAGACGAGTGAGCACTTCCAGTGCTGCATCTGTTTGTTGAAACATCTCAGTTGACATTCTGTCAATTCCTGGAGCCTTGTTTTTCACTGGTGCCTTCAGTGCAGCTTGGACTTCTTCCTTCAGTACCATCGGTTCCTGATCATATGCTACCTCTTGAAATGGTTGAACATCAACCAATTCTTTTTGATATAATGATCTGTGTATTCCTTCCATCTTCTTTTGATGCTTCCTGCATTATTCAATATTTTGCCCATGAAATCCTTCAATATTGCAACTCAAGGCTTGAATTTTTTCTTCAGTTCTTCCAGCTTGAGAAATGCCGAGTGTGTTCTTCCTTTTTGGTTTTCTATCTCCAGCTCTTTGCACATGTCATTATTAATACTTTACTTTGTCTTCTCGAGACACCCTTTGAAATCTCCTGTTCAGTTCTTTTACTTTATCATTTCTTCCTTTTGCTTTAACTACTCGACATTCAAGAGCAAGTTTCAGAGTCTCTTCTGACATCCATTTTGCTCTTTTCTGTCTTTTTAGTGACCTCTTTCTTTCTTCATGTATGATGTCCTTGATGTCATTTCACAACTCATCTGGTCTTCATTCAACGTGTCAAATCTATTCTTGAGATGGTCTCTAAATTCAAGTGGAATATACTCAAGGTTGTACTTTGGCTTTCATGGACTTGCTCTAATTTTCTTTAGTTTCAACTTGAACTGGCATAGGAGCAATTGATGCTCTGTTCCTCAGTTGGCCCCTGGCCTTGTTCTGGCTGGTGATATTGAGCTTTTCCATTGTCTCTTTCCATAGATGTAGTCAATTTGATTCCTGTGTATTCCATCTGGCGGGGTCCACGCATATAGTCGCCATTTATGTTGGTGAAAAAAGGTATTCGCAATGAAGAAGTCATTGGTCTTGCAAAATTCTATCGTGCGATCTCTGGCCATATTACGTGTAGCTTCCAGCATCACAGCAACACGCAAGCCCCCACAGTACAACAAACTGACAGACATGTGGGGAACATAGAGTAGCTAAAGCAAATGGAAGAAATGATGAAGTAAAAGAGCTGAACAGATTTCAAAAGGCAGCTTAAGAAGACAAAGGAAAGTATTATATTGAAATGTGCAAAGACCTGGAGTAAGAAAACCTAAAGGGAAGAACACACTCAGCATTTCTCAAGCTGAAAGAACTGAAGAGAAAATTCAAGCCTCGAGTTGCAATATTGAAGGATTTTATGGGCAAAATATTGAACAATGCAGGAAGCATCAAAAGAAGATGGAAGCAATACAGACAGTCATTATACTGAAAGGAATCAGTCAACATTCAACTATTTTAGGAGATAGCATATGATCAAGAATTGATGATACTGAAGGAAGAAATCCAAGCTGCACTGAAGGCATTGGCAAAAAACAAGGCTCCAGGAATTGACGGAATACCAATTGAGATGTTTCAACCAACAGATGCAGCACTGGAGGTGCTCACTTGTCTATGCCAAGAAATTTGAAAGACAGCTACCTGGCCAACCAACTGGAAGAGATCCATATTTTTGCCCATTCCAAAGAAAAGTGATCCAACAGAATGTGGAAATTATCGAACAATATCATTAATATCACATAGAAGTAAAATTTTGCTGAAGACCATTCAAAAGCATTTGCAGCAGTACATTTACAGGGAACTGTCAGAAATTCAAGCTGGATTTAGTGGAAGGAAGGAGGGATATCATTGCTGATGTCAGATGGGTCCTGGTTGAAATCAGAGAATACCAGAAAGATGTTTACCTGTGTTTTATTGACTATGCAAAAGCATTCGACTGTGTGGATCATAACAAATTATGGATAACATTGTGAAGAATGGGAATTCCAGAACACTTAACTGTGCTCACGAGGAACCTGTACATAGATCAAGAGGCAGTTGTTTGGACAGAACAAGGAGACATTGCATGGTTTAAAGTTAGGAAAGGTGTGTGTCAGGGTTGTATCCTTTAACTGTATCTATTCAATCTGTATGCTGAGCAAATAATCTGAGAAGCTAGACTGTATGAAGAAGAATGCAGCATCAGGATTGGAGGAAGACTCATTAACAACGTGCGTTATGCAGATGATACAACCTTGCTTGCTGAAAGTGAAGAGGACTTGAAGCACTTACTGATGAAGATCAAAGACCACAGCCTTTAGTATGGATTACGCCTCAACATAAAGAAAACAAAAATCCTCACAACTGGGCCAATAAGCAACATTATGATAAACTGAAAAGATTGAAGTTGTCAAGGATTTCATTTTACTTGGATCTATAGTCAACACCCATGGAAGCAGTAGTCAAGAAATCAAAAGACGCATTGCATTAGGCAAATCTGCTGCAAAAGACCTCTTTAAAGTATTGAAAAGCAAAGATGTCACCTTGAAAGACTAAGGTGCACCTGACCCAAGCCATGGTATTTTCAGTCGCATCATATACATGCAAAAGCTGGACAATGAATAACGAAGACCAAAAAAGAACTGATGTCTTTGAATTGTGGTGTTGGCGAAGAGTATTGAATATACCATGGACTACCAAAAGAATGAACATATCTGTCTTGGAAGAAGTACAACCAGAATGCAAGGATGGTGAAACTATGTTTTACTTACTTTGGACATGTCAGGAGGGATCAGTCCCTGGAGAAGGACATCATGCTTGGTAAAGTACATGGTCAGGGAGAAAAAGGAAGACCCTTAACGAGATGGATTGACACAGTGGCTGCAACAATGGGCTCAAGCATAGCAACTATTGTGGGCATGGTGCAGGACCAGACAGTGGTTCATTCTGTTGTACATAGGGTCAGTATGAGTCAGAACCAACTCGACGGCACATAACAACAACAGCAACTCTATGTTCAAGAGCAAGTTTCAGACTCTCTTCTGCTATCCATTCTGGTCTTGTCTTTCTTTCCTGTCTTTTAATGATCTTTTGCTTCCTTCACGTATCATGTCCTTGATGTCATCCCACAACTTGTCTGATCTTGTCATTAGTGTTCAAAGCGTCAAATCTGTTCTTGAGATGGTCTCTAAATTGAGGTGGGATATACTCAAGGTCATACTTTGGCTCTTGTGGAATTGTTCAGTCTTCTTTAGCTTCAACTTAAACTTGCTTATGAGCAATTGATAGTCTGTTCTGAAGTCGGCCCTTGGCCTTTTTCTGATTGATGATATTGAGCTTCTCCGTCATCTCTTTCCACAGATGTAGTTAATTTGATTCCTGTGTATTCCACCTGGCATATAGGTCCATGTGTATTGTTGCCATTTATGTTGTGAAAAAAGGTATTTGCAATCAATAAGTCGTTGGTCTTGCAAAATTCTATCATACTTTCTCCAACATCCTTTCTATCCCCAAGGCCATATCTTCCAATTACCAATCCTTCTTCTTTGTTTCCAGCTTTCACATTCCAATCACCAGTAATTATCAAGGGATCTTGATTGCTGTTTGATCAATTTCGGACTGCAGAAGTTGATAAAATTCTTCAATTTCTTCATCTTTGACATTAGTGGTTGGTACGTAAACTTGAATAATAGTCACATTAACTGATCTTCCTTGTAGGCGTATGGATATTATTTTATCACTGATAGTGTTGTGCTTCAGGATAGATCTTGAAATGTTCTTTTTAACAATGAATACAATGTCATTCCTCTTCAATTTGTCATCCTGGCATAGTAGACCATATGATTGTCTGAATCAAAATGGCCAATATCAGTTCATTTCAGCTCACTAATGCCTAGGATACTGATCTTTATGCATTCTATTTCATTTTTGATGACTTCCAATTTTCCTAGATTTGTACTTCATACATTCCACATTCCGATTATTAATGGATGTTTGCAGCTGCGTCTTCTCATTTTGAGTCATGCCACATCAGCAAATGAAGGTCTCAAAAGCTTTACTCCATCCATGTCATTAAGGTCGACTCTACCTTGAGGAGGCATCTCTTCCCCAGTTGTATTTTGAGTGCCTTCCAACCTGCAGGACTCATCTTTTGGCATTATATCAGACAACATTCTGCTACCATTTATAAGGTTTTCACTGGTTAGTTTTTTCAGAAGTAGACTACCAGGTTATTCTTCCTAGTCTGTCTTAGTCTGAAAACTCCACTGAAACCTATCCACCATGGGTGACCCTGCTGGTATTTGAAATACCAGTGGCATAGCTTCCAATATCACAGCAACATGCAAGTCACCACAGTATGACAAGCTGACAGGTGAGTGGTGGTTACATAATTAGAACTGTATATATAATATTGGCCACAGCTGAGCCATGTAGCATACTATTAATACCTTATTATAAAATTTTTGTTTCTCCCAGAGTTAATAATTGCTTTTTTTTTTTTTAATTTGCTTAGTTTTCTATGGCCCTTTCACCACTTCAGCCCCAAACTTGCCAATTAACTAAAAAAACTCCTCCCAATAGGTAAAACTCATAAGTAAACTGTCACTTGTTTTTTTCTTCACTGGATACAGCCCTTCTGTGGCCTTCTACCTTCCTGCTGTAATCCAGAGTGGTGGTCCTTGAGGCCTGGTATTCAACCATCATCCTGACACATTCCCTTCCCATCATTCCAGGTTTCCCCAGTTGCCCTTCTGTTGGATTTCATTTCCTGGATCCCACACTTCTCTCTTTCCTGGTTTTCTCCCTCATTTAGCTGTAGCATGTCTTCCTGAGAAGGAATGCATAGGAGCTTTTTAAAAAATTTTTTTTTATCTTGCATGTTTGAAAATGTCTTTATTCTACTCCCACAGTTACTTGATAATAGGTAAGATGCAGAATTCTTGGTTGGAAATACATTTCCTTAGGAATTTTAAAGTCTTTTCCTAACGTCTTCTACCTTCCAGGGTTTCTATCAGGAAGTTCAATACTATTCTGGTTCCCAATTCTTTATATGTAAATTTCTTCCTTTCTAGAAGTTTTTAGAATCTTCTCTTTATTCTTGGTGTTCTAAAATTTCCCAATGATATGCTTAATTATGGGTCTTTTTTCATTGGTCTGAGGTGTTCCCTTTCAATTTGGCAATTCATGTCCTTTAATTCTAGGAAATGTTGTTATATTATTTCTTTGATAATGTCCTCCTTTCTGTTTTCTTTTATCTTTTTCTAGAACACTTGTTAACATCATGCTAGACCTCCTGAATTGATTTTATTTCTTCTCTCTGGCTTCCCAATTAGTTGGATGTTGGACCTCCTGGACTGAACCACTAATTTTCTCATATTTTACTTCTTTTTTTTTTTTAATCTTATTTTTTTATTCTAACATCTGGATGATCTTAACTTTATCTTCCAACCCTTTCATGTTCTCTCACCACTCCTAATTTTTTGAACAAAGCATTTTAATTGTATTTTAGGGCTGCAATGCTATTATTTATAGGTTTTTTTTTAATGTTTTCTCCTGCTCTCTGTATTATTCCTATTTGCTTCTAATTGCCTTTTTCTCTATGCCTGTATCTTTAGTCTCTGTCTTTCATTCTAGAGGTTTCCACAAATGCCTGGTGATGCTTGACTGTGATTCCTGTTTAAGAGTGTGGCATAAAAATCTGACTATAGAGAGTTCCGGCAAAATGGCACTCTAGGCAGAAGC
>NW_004443974.1:10570921-10622405 GCF_000243295.1 Trichechus manatus latirostris
ATGAGAAACTATTTGTTCTGTAAGCCTTCACCTGAAGTAGAATAAAAAATAAATTAAATTAAATTAAAAAATCTGACTAGAAGCTCTATGTACGTGGGTGGGGCTCACCCGAGGATGGTCAGGCAGGGACTAGCCACCTCACTGAAGGGACCCAAGTGATGGTCTCTGTAGACCTCTTCTCTTGTTCCAGGCACTTTTCCCAGGAAGAAATTCTCCAGTCTCTTGATGTAGAAGGAGAAGGAGGTATGGAGACAACCCTAAGCCCAGCAGCTAGCATCCTGGGAAGAACATGGAAGATGGGGGTGGGCGTCTCACCCTTCAGTTCTTTCATTTATTATCCCCACTAAGTCCAGGGCCTCTCTCGGTCAGCCTCTCAGAGTGGAAACTTTTTGTCTTCAGTTGCAGTGGGGATGTGATTCTCCTGCTGAATGAGGCTTTAACCCATCCTCCCATGTTACTCCCCTCCACCCTCTTTGGAAGTACCCAGCCACCCATTCTGAGCCGCAGGGCTAATTGGTTTGCTCCTAGCTGGCTTTCCCTCCTGCAGGCTTAGGTTTCAGCTTTCTCTGCTCTGCAAGTCAGTTACCATCAGCCATCTGCTTTCCAGCTTCTAAAATTTTGTTAATGCCTCTTGTCTGTTTTTGTCTCCTCTCCCATTCTCTTTATGCTTGTGGGTCCATACATTTTAAAATTCTCTTAAAGTCCATTGTAATGAGATTTCAGAAGTAAGTAGAAATAAACACGTCTTCAACCAGCCATGTTTATCTCAAGTTCCCAATCTTCCTCTGTTGATTTTTCTGCTTGAGCCACAGTTGACTTCTCTGATTCTTAAATATGACAAGGGCCTTCCTGCCTCTGGGCCTTTGCATATGCTCTTCTCCCTACCTGGAATACTCTTCCCTCTTTTTACTTGCTCTTCTCCTGGCTCACTGTGACTTATCACTCATGTTTCTACTTAAAATCACCTATTGGAGAGAATTCCCAGCCCTAGGCCTTCTGTCCACTTAAAGCAACTCTGGTAGTCACCTCTAAAGAGACCAGAGCTGCTTCCCCTGGCTGCCATTCCTATTTAAGAATGTAGCAGAAAAAGCTGACTGGAAGCTCTGTGTGCATGGTGGCAGGGAATGGCCATTTCAGTGGAGGGCCTTCTATGACCCAGCTCTCTCCCTTTCAGTCTTGGGAGGTTTTCAGAAGCAGGGAGAGAAGAAAGGAGGAGGGCTCCTTTCCCAGAAGTCTGAGTACCATCCTGAGAGCCCCCGTAGGCCTGGCTGTAGCCTCACGACCCTTCTAACCATGTATGTATGTTGCCCTGAGTGGCTGAGCTGGTCCCTCTGATCCCTCTGAGCTGCTTGCCAAGAGCAAAAGGTCAGCTGAACCAAGGCCGTCCCTTTGTTCTCTCAGCCTCACCACACATCCAGGGTTTTTCAGTCACACTGTTTTTCTCTGTCTCTCTCTCTCTGGATCTCAGTCACTGTTTCTCTCTGTCTTTCTGTGTTGCTCTCATCTCTATCTCAGTGTCTCTCTTCCCTCTTCTCCCTCTGGGTCCCTGTTCTCTTTCCTCTGTTGTCTCCTCTCCCCTCCTTCTCCCCTCCCACCTTTCTCATCTCTCATTCTCTCTCCCTTCCCATCCACCCACCTCATTTTCCCTTTGTCTTTCTCTACATTCCTCCTGCGCCCTCTCTGGCACTAACTCTGAGAACATCTCTCCCTCCCTGGCACCCAAACACTTGGAGGGCTCCTATGAGTCCTTCCCCTCCCTCTCTTTGGATGCATAGTCAGTGGGGGCCTTCCTGGAGTGGAGCCCCAGGTGTGGCATGGCCTGGTGGCTGGACGGACCGCCTGCTGTCTAACACTCTTGTAAGGTTACTATTTATCTAGTGCAACCAAAGTTGGCACACACATCTGGCGCCTGGTACTTAGTGCAATTATTTATGATTTCCACCAAGATTTAAAAGCTCATCACCGGCCTTGTAATGCAGTAACTGATTGCGCTGCTAATGTAATTAAGAAAAGATTATGATGTCCACGTGGCGTACCAGATGGTGGCATTCATAGTAATCGGTGTGCACAACTGGCAGACAACTGCACAAGGGCAGCCGAGCAGAGGCAGCTGGAGACCAGCATCTTCCTCCAGCCACTTGAAAAGGAGGGAAGGCTGCTGAGAGTGCTGGACAGTGCAGGATGGGAGGGGAGGGACGGAAGGAGGAAAGGAGGAGTGAGGCGGCCTGGAGAGGAGAGGAGAGGAAGATCTCCTGCTTCTAAGTTGGCCTGTTAGTTATTGCTTCCACTTGCACACATACTGGTAAAGTTTCTCTTATACACATACACACAAAGGCACACATGGACATAAATACACACATAGACTGTCATCTATAAGGGATTCTTTCCTTATTTACTTCTTTATTTTAATTAAGTGATTAGTTGTTCTAAGCCTTCGGAATGTATTGATAAATAAAACAGACATGGTTGGTTCCCTGCCTCATGGAGCTTAAAGTCTAGAGAAGGAAAAAGCATTGATCAAATAACCAGAAGAAGAAATATAAAATTGAGTTGTGATAAATGTTACAGAGGAGAGATGACTGGTGTTATGAGGGTTTCCACGGGGGATTTGACCTGGTTAGGGACTTCAGGAAAAACTTCCCTGAGCGAATGATGGCTGAGGTGTGAGCTGAAGAGTAAGAGCTAACCAAGGTGACAAGAAGAGGAAAGGGTGTTTCGGCAGAAGGAACATGCACAAAGGCCCTGGGTTGGAGGGAGTATGGCAAATACATTAGTCTAAAAGGACGCCAGTGCCCAAGAATAGCTAAGGCAACCTTGAAGAGGAAAAACAAAACGGCATGCCCCGACTTTTAATAAAGCCGATTCTAACTTACAGGGTCACTATGCGTTGGAATCAACTTGATGGCAACAGGTTTGGTATAGTAATTAAGGCAGTGTGGTATTGGTGCAAGGATAGACAAATTGTCCAATGAAAGAGAGGAGTGAGCCCAGAATAAGACTCACATACATATGATTACCTACTTTATGACAAAGGTGACACTGTAGTGCAATAGGAAAGGTATGGTCTTTTCAATAAATGGTGCTGGGTCAATTGGATATCCATATGGAAAAAAAAGTATATGTTGACCACAACTTCATATTATACACAAAAATCAATTATGGATGATTTGCAGAGATAAATGTGAAAAGTACAACAATAAAGCTTTTAGAGGAAAACATAGGAGAACAGTGTTGTGATCTTGGAGTAGGCAAATACGTCTTAAATGGGACCCCAAAAAAGCTAACTATAAAAAAAATTCATAAATTGAACAAATTAAAACCAGAACTTCTGTTCCTCATAGATGCCAGCAAGAGAGTAAAAAGGTAGCTCAAGGAGAGGGAGAAGATATTCACAATTCATATATCTTAACAACTTGAATTCAGAATATATAAAAAACTCTTACAAGTCAATAAGAAAAAGACAGAAAACTCAACGGAAAAAAAATATGGGAAAAGGACTTTAACAGACACTGCACAAAAGAGGATATTTAACAGGCCAATAAACATATGATACGGTGCTGAACTTCCTTAGTCATCAGAGAAATGCAAATTAAAATTATAATGAGATATCCCTACCACCTACAAGAAGGGCTAAAATTAAAAAGAGAAAATGCCAATTATTGAAGAGGATGTGGGGCAACTGGAACTCTCACACACTGTAGTGGAAATATATGTTAGTACTTTGGCAAACTGTTTGGCATTACCTACTAAAGCTGAACATATACATACTCAATGACCCAGCAATTCCACTACTGGATATATCCCACACTAAATATTTACCAAAAGGCATGTGCTAAAATAATCAAAGTTTCATTACCTGTATAGTCAAAATATCAAAGCTATCTAAATTCCCATAAATAGAATGGATAAATTTACCAAAATAGATAAATTGCGGTATATTCATGCACTGGAATACTATGCAACAATGCAAATAAATTACTGCTACATTCAACATGGATGAATCTCATAGACATATTTATGAGTAAAAAAAGCCAAAACAAAAAGTAGATACTGGATAATTCCAGCCCTGGTAGTGCAGTAGTTAAGAGCTTGGCTGCCAACTAAAATGTCGTCAGTCCAAATCCATCAGCTGTTCCTTGGAAACCCTATGGGGCTACTCTGTCCTCTAGGGTCGCTATGAGTCAGAATTGACTCAGTGGCAATGGGTTTTATATATATTACAAAAACAGGCAAAACTAACTCATGGCATTAGAAGTCAGGATAGTGGCTACCCTTGGGAGGGTAGTAACTGGAAAAGGACATAGGGGGAGGGCTTCTGAAGTTTTGTGTTTTCTCAAAAAACTAGAAATAGAACTGCTGTATGACCCAGCAATTCCACTCCTCAGTTTATACCCAAAAGACTTGAAAGCAAAGACTCGAACAGATACTTGTATACCAATGTTCATTACAGCAGTATTCACAGTAGCCAAAAGGTGGAAACAACCTAACTTCCCATCACCAGATAAATGGATAAACAAAATGTGGTACATACATACATACAATGGGGTACTACTCAGCTGATAGAAGAAATGAAGTCTTAACACATGCTACAATGTGGATGGAGCTTGAAGACATTATGCTGAGTGAAATAAGTCAATCATAAAAGGTGAAATATTGTATGACTTCACTTACATAAAAAGACAAGAACAGGCAAATGTATAGACACCAAAGTTTATTAGTGGTTACCAGGGGCAGGAAGGATAGGGAAAGGGGAGTTATTGCTTATGGAGTACTGACTTTTGGTTTATGGTGATGGAAAACTCATGCTGATGAAGGGTAGGGTTGCATAGCTGATTAATGTCATTGCTGTCAATAAGCTGTACACCTGTAAAAAGTTGAGTTGGCAAAAGTTGTGTGACAGATATATTTACAACAATGACAAAAAAAGAGAGAGTAGCTTTTGAGGCTACTTATGTACAACCAAACACTTCATGGAATTTTGTTCCTTGGTTTGAAGGTTCAGGGCCATGGTTTCATGGGACATCTGAGTCAACTGGCCTAATAACATGTTTAGTGCTTATGTTTTAACTCCTAGTTCATTGCATGGTGCCTGGGGTCTTAAAAGCTTGCAAGCAGCCATCCAATGCACAACGATTGGTCTCTATTTGCCCAGAGCAACAAAGGGAGAAGGAGAGTCAGGAATAGGAGGAGGGAATGGAATGTGTGACTAATTGCCTCCATGAACAACTGCCTCCTTTGCCAAGAGACCAGAAGAACTGGATGGTGCCCAGCTACCATTACTGAACTTCTATAGAAGAATCCTGATCAAAAGGGGGAAAATGCAGAACAGAATTTCAAATTCTCTTGGGCTCCACACCTTCTGGAACTATGGAGGCTGAATGAACTCCCAAAACTATTGCCCTGAGATAATCTTTAAATGAGGTAAAATGAAGAAATCAAAATGTATAAACTGAGCATGACCTCAGATGAAATAAAGACAACATAAGAAATAGAAGAGAATTTCACAAGAATCAAATAGATGTGCTCAGAAAAATTAAAGAAGAGAACTTTGAGACAAGACTATTCTGTCCATAAAAAAGGAGCAAAGAGTAAGAAAAAGAATGCTGAGAAATTAATAATTAAATTTCTAAAATGAAAAAATTCAATAGAATTAAAAAATAAATTGAAGGAAACCTCCCAGAACATAAGATTAAGATAAAAGAGACAGAAAGTGTGAGAAGAAAAATAGGAAAAATAAACTATTTATTTAGGAGTATCAATAGCTAACTAATGGTAGTTCCAGAACAAAAATAATTTAAAAGGGGGAGGGGGAGATGATTAACAAAGAAATAATGCCAGAAATTTTTCCACAGCTGAAAGACAGTCTCCAGAATAGAAAGACCCAATGAATGCTCAACAAAAATGAATGAAAAAAGATCCACATATAGACACGTTGTCATGAAATGTCAGAACACCAGAAACAGAGAAAAGATATTCAAAACTTATTAAGAAAGAAAAACAGATTAAGTTACCCTTAAAAGGACTAAGCACCAAAATGACCTCAAGTTTCTCAATAGCAACACTGGATGCCATATTTTCATTATCATCAAAATAATTTTTAACTAGAATTATATACCTAGCCAAACTATTGATCGGTATGAGGTTAGAAGAAATAGTCTCATGAGATTTACCTCCAATGCTCCCTTTTAAAAGAAAATTATTTGTAAATGTGCTCTAGCAAAGTGAGGGAGTAAACCAATGAAAAGAAATACATGGTATCCAAGCAACAATGGGCCAACCCAGAAAAACAACAAAGATAAGTCCCAGGAGAGAAGCAATGTAGCAGATTTAAGGAGGAACAAGTCCACATTGGAGAGAGGCTCCTTGAAAGGGAGAATGCAATAGAACACAGAACTGGATGGATATGCTGGAAACAAATGAAAACATGACAATGGAAAATAGCACAAGTGGAAAAGGGTGGGTAGAAATTCCAGGGGGGAAGTGGTATTCAAAAAAGAAAATATAAGCATAATACACTACTTGGCTCTGTAATGAACAGTATTTAATGTGTGTGAGCTAAAGTCTCACCTATCACAACAGTAATTCAATAAGTGATGTCCGAAATACATAAATCAAGAAATAGAAATGGAAGCATAGTATTTTAATATATTGGTGATAGCTATAATTTGGAAGTTGCTTCTAGAATGAGGACTAGGGGTTTGGAAGATATGGGGTAGAGATCTATTGGTTTTTAACCAGTGTGTATAATACTTTGATATTTTTAGACTGCTATTTCACTCTGGCTGCAGAGCGGAAAACTGATTGGAGGATGCAGGAAGATGGTGATGGTTGGGAGAATATTGCAGCAGTGCAGGCAGAAAACAATTAGGAGATCAAATCAACAGAGATTTCTGATGAGTTGGATAAAGTGATGGTGAGGAAGATGGGGGTCCAGGGATGACACCTAGCTTCTTGCTTGTATAGTTGGACGGACAGTGGAACCAATTACTGAGGTAGAGAATCCCGGCCATGAACCAGGTTGTTAAGAGAAGATAAACTGAGTTCAGCACAATACATGTTGGACATAAGGTGCTTCTGAGACATAAAAGAGAAGATGTTACGTAGACAGTTGTAAACACAGCTCTGAGCTCATATCAAATATCCAAGGGTAGGTAGTAATTATCGCTGTTAATACAGATGAGCTCTCCTAGGGAACAATGAGATCTAGTTACACGGAGAAATTGAATCAATGAGAGAGAAGAAGTAATTGATGCTGTAAGGTTGACACAGTCTCACATTAGATATACCCTGTGCCCAGTTCCAGACTGGCACAGACGTAAGCATATTCCCACAGTCACAATGTCCTTACCTGTACACGTACAACCCAGTTGCCCCAAAGATTACCCTTCACTTTAATACTAAAATAAAATAGTTCAAGTTCTCATCCTATATACTGTGGGACGGGCTCCCCCAGCGTTTCCGTGGGTTTCCAGGCAGACTCTTCTGGGTAGCTTTGCACTGCAGCCACCCTAACCACTATCCACAACCCCTAACCGTACGTCTAAACTCTTCACTCTGGCTGTTCACACCCATCTTCCTACTCTGTTTCTTCTCCCCAAACACCATCAACAAAGGTTATTGTGTGTAGCAGACTGTTACTGAAGATTTGGGGGCAATGGGGATAGTTAGAGCAGACAACAGGAAGCAAATGAAAACTCAGACATCACAGTTCCTAGAAATTTATCAGCTATAGCCCACTACAGGGAATTTTGCACTGGCCTTGAGACCCTCTAGAGAATCCCTGACTCCATGCTGGGGTCTTCTTCCTTCTCTCTGCCCTTTCCTCCTATCTCTTTTGTCGCCTCTCTGCCCCTCACCTCCTGCTGCCCAGGCTTTCCTCAGAGATTATGCTGAGGAATTCAGCTCTCTCTTCACCTACCCCTCATCTTCCAGACCTTGCCAGGTCACTTTCAACACCCAAGGAGGCCAACAGTTTATTTTTCAAAGCAAAGATCCATCACCCCTGAGATGAATTATGTTCCGCCCCAAAATGTTAACTGTCTTCTGTTCCTTCTTGAAAACGCACTCACACACATACATTCATGTGCACACATGTGCACCTTTTGACATTTATTCATGTAGACATGCTCATGCTCTCATGACATCCACACATTCATATGTGAACGTACACATACACTCACAATTTAATGTACCTACTTGTGTGCACACATTCATACTCACACCCATGCCCATACGTGCAACACTTAAAGGCTTTTGATAATGAGTAGTCAGGGGTTGGAAACCCTGGTGGTGTAGAGGTTAAGTGCTACAGCTACTAACCAAAAGGTTGGCAGTTCAAATCCACCAGGTGCTCCTTGGAAACTCTGTGGTGCAGTTCTACTCTGTCCTGTAGGGCCGCTATGAGTCGGAATTGACTCGGCGGCAACGGGTTTGGTTTTTTTGGTTTTAGTCAGGGGTCAGTCCTGAACCTTTCCCTTAGATTAATCCCACCCTGTGTGTACGCACATGTGTGCAAGCACATGTCTGTGTGTATGCCAGATATTCTAAGGGAATGTTCTACTCTTGGACCAGTGTCTCTGACCTGGACAGAGGTGTCTCCTCAGCCAGACCTGGAATGGAGCTAGTGAGCCTGTGATCACTGGGAGTGGGCTCTGCCACTTGGGGTCTGAAATATGACCTTGTCACCATGACACAGAGGCAGCCCCACCCTGAACAAATAAGGGGGCTGTGGTAGAAAGAATAATGCCCCTGAGATGTCCATGTCCTAATCCCCAGAACCTGTGGATGTATTGGCTTACTTGGCAGAAGAACTTTGCAGTTGTGATTATATTAAGGATCCTGAGATGGGGAGATTATCCTGGATTGTCCAGGTGGGCCCAAGGATCCTTATAAGAGGAGACAGGAGAGTCGGAGAAGGAAGTATGACAACAGATTGCTGGCCTTGAAGATAGAAGAGGGCCCAAGTCAAGGAATGCAGGCAGCATTTAGAAGCTGGAAAAGGCAAGGAAAGGATTCTCCCCGAGAACCTCCAGAAGGAACCCAGCCCAGCCAATGCCTTGACTTTAGCCCGGTGAAACTTCTGACCTCCAGAACTATAAAATAATAAATTTATGCTGTTTAAGCCATTAAATTAGTAATTTGTTATAACATCAGTAGGAAATTAACACAGGGCCCTGAGATGTTGCCGGCCCTTGGAGGCCAGAAGTCAGGAAGCATGGATAGTAGGGAGGGAAGGACAGGTGGTACCTCTAAGGGGACTCAAAGAGGGGCCTTCTTCAGCTCAGAGGGAGCTTCAGAGGGCTAAAGAAACAGACACCTCCCCTGAGACTGCGTGATGAGGCAGAAGGAAAAGAATGAGAGATTCTGGAGACAGAGTTAGCCTATTATCAAGCAGCCCCTCCCCTAGAGCCATTCCTCATGCAGGTAAGCCTAGAGGTGCTAGGTCTCCTAGCAATGGCAGCCATGAGAACCTGGAGTCTGTCACTGAGAGTGGGGTAGACATCAGGGCTTTGGAAGGGACTCCAGGTCCTTTGACAAGTTGCAGCCAAGCCAGGACCTCAGAGAAGGATGAGTCAATTCCAGCTGATATTTACTTAACAGACTGGGAACTAGCTCCTCAGGGGCAGATTTGTGTCTGGCCCATGTCTGGACCGCCTTCCAGGTCCA
Organism: Trichechus manatus latirostris; assembly: GCF_000243295.1. Classification (NCBI taxonomy): domain Eukaryota; kingdom Metazoa; phylum Chordata; class Mammalia; order Sirenia; family Trichechidae; genus Trichechus; species Trichechus manatus. The sequence continues at coordinate 10,580,588 of NW_004443974.1, forward strand.
GCTGTCCAGCAAGTACCAATAAGCATGTGCAGGGGGGGCAGCAATGGGCAAAACCCACCTGAGACAGCTCCGGAAAAGAGAATACTCTTGGGCCCAAGGTAGTGATCCAGCCACATTCCTGGGATTCCCAAATGGAAGATTCCAGAGCATACTCCATCTTAGTTACTCCTGCACATGGATGAGATCCTGAGTGTCCCTATTGACTTTGCGTTGCATAATTCCAGGTCAGAGTTCTCCTGGCCTGTCTATGGCAGCACTACTCCCAGGATAACCATAAAAAATGACCTTAACAAATGTTTTGAGCTCTCTGGTCCTCAGTCTCTTCCTCTGTAAAATGGGTCAGGTAATGGTATCAACCCCATAGCATTGTTGTGAGGATTAATTGAAATAATGAGTATAAAGTAACTGGAACATAGTAAGTGCTCAAGAAAAGGGTTTTGTTGTTGTTTGGTTTTGTTTTAATCTTTTAAAGTCTTGAGAGCAAATTTCTGGACCACACCCTGGCCTAGCACTATTTGATGCCCACCAGGAAGTGGCCATCCTAGGGAGGCAGGGCTACCCAGAATTTTCTGAGACTGGCGTGTGGTCAGAGCCACCCTCCCCTGCACCACTCCTCCCAGCTGGTCACTTCTCCAACCCCACTGTCAGTTGATAGAGTTTCTCAAGAAAGGGTGGAAAAACCTAGAAATTACTTCTAGGAATTTACCTATGGAAGCTGAAGGACAAGTGAGCAAAAATTCATAGTGGTATTTATAATGGTTAAAAGTTGAAAATAATCTATATATCCAGCAGTAAAGGTATTGTTGAATAAATTTTTTAAAAAGTGATTTTGTTAAGTACAATGTTATGTACCCATATAAAGGAATCTGTGCATATTCTAAAATTATGTTTATATGGAAATGGAAAGATGTTCATGATATCATGTAAAAAAGGCCAATTACTAAAAATTATAATAGTATGAGCCCAATACATATATACCAAAATTTGGCTTATACTATCATACTATATATATGTATGTATGTATGAGCTGCAGTGGTTAAGCGTTTGGCTGCTAACCAAAAGGTTGGTGGTTTGAACCCACCAGCAGCTCTGTGGAAGAAAGATGTAGCAGTCTGCTTTCATAAAGATTTACGGTCTTGGAAACCCTATGGGGCAATTCTACTCTGTTCTATAGGGTCGCTATGAGTTGGAAACAACTTGATGGAAACAGGTTTTGTTTTGTTTTTTTTATATATATATCTAAGATACATACCTACATATACAAGTCTTAGATACATAGATACATAATTAGATACTGTATCAGTCAGGGTTCTCCAGAGAAACAGAACCAATAGGATATATTGACACATAAAATTAACCATAACAGATACATATACATGTATACATATATAACCATATATATAAAATCATATGTATGTATGTGTGTGTATGTATCTGTATGTGTGTGTATACGTAGAAAACAGAAACATAGTCTGGAATTAAATAGACCAAAAAATTAGCAATTGAGATGGTTATCACTGGTTATGGAATTTCAGATACCATTTATTTTCTTCTTTATAGCTGTCTTTGGCTAGGTTCTTCACAGAAGCAAGACCAGTGAAGCATATATACATATATATACAAATATATGTGTGTGTGTGTGTGTGTGTGTGTGTGTGTGTGTGTGTGTGTGTATGTAGAGAAAGAGAAAGATTTATCTCAAGGAAATGGCTCACATAGTTGCAGAGGCTGGCAAGTCCCAAGACCATGGGTTAGGTGTCAGGCTAGAGGTTTCTCCTGACTCATGTAGTGCAGGGGCTGACCCAAGATGAGCAGGTCACATGGCAGACCACTGACTCACAGGCTGCGGAGGCCAATGAATCCAAGATCAGCAGGCGATACAGCAGGCAGATGGCTCAAGTCCCAAGAACAGGAGGTCAGATCATGATGAGCCAGATAGATGCAGGATCCGGAGCAAGTAAATGAGCTTTACCAGAAAGTTCATAGATATATATATTGGATCCTGGCCCACACCCCTGAGGAAACTCCTTGTCATGGATCGAATTGTGTCCACCAAAAATATGTGTCAATTTGGTTAGGCCATGATTCCTAGTACTGTGTGATTGTCCACCGCTTTGTCATCTGATGTGATTTTCCTGTGTGCTGTAAATTCTACCTCTATGATGTTAATGATGTGGGATTATCAGAAGTTATGTTAATGAGGTAGGACTCAATCTACAAGACTAGATTGTGTCTTAAGTCATTCTCTTTTGAGATATAAAGGAGAGAAGCGAGCAGAGAGACATGGGGACCTCATACCACCAAGAAACAAGAGCCAGGAGCATGTCTTTTGGACCGAGGGTCCCTGTGCTGAGAAGCTCCTAGTCCAGGGGAAGATTGATGTCAAGGACCTTCCTCCAGAGCTGACAGAGAAAGAAAGCCTTCCCCAGGCGCTGATGCCCTGAAGTTGGACTTCTAGTCTCCTAGACTATGAGAGAATAAACTTCTGTTTGTTGAAGTCATCCACTAGTGGTATTTCTGCTATAGTAGTACTAGATAACTAAGACACTCCCCTTACAACTGATTGGCTGATCACATCAGATCATATCATAGAGGATGACTGCATCATTATATAACTGCCAAACTACATCATTACATAACTTCCAAACCACTGAGACTCATGGCCCAGCCAAGCTGACACAGAACCTTAACCATCACAATAGCTTTACAGCATTGTCTGAAAAAAATTTTTCAATGTGTATGTACTACTCTTTTTCACTTTTTAAAATATAATATTTTAGACATACAAACAGTATTGATTATGTAATGAAATATCTTGAAGCCACAAATCAGCTTAAGACATTTATTACTTTTATTGAAAGAAATATTTTTAATTATTTCAAAAATACACGTGCTTCTATAAAACTAATAACCCCTAGTAAACCTCCTCAAATACTGAATTATGAAAATATATTGGAAAATTTAAAACGTAATATGAAGAAATGGAAATTTATACCATATTCTTTGATGGAAAATCTTAATATCATAAAAATGTCAACTCTCCCAACATTAATATATAAATTTAATGCAATTCAAAAACATAGTACCATTTTAATTATACAAAATGATAGTATCATTCATATAAAAAAAAATAAGTGGCTGAAAATGTAATATTTAAAGGAGGAAAAGGTCTTACCTTGACTTACAGATATTAAAACATATTGTAAAGCCACTAGAACCCAGCAATATGGTATTGCCATAGGATTATTGAACTGCCAGAGAACTTTAGAATAAAATAAAGAGCCCAAAAATACATTCCAGTATACATGTGAATTTAAGACATATTATAGATGATATTTCACCTCAGTAAGAAAAAGAAGGCTAATGAATAAATGATGCTGGCACAAAACAGCTATCCATCTGTAAGAAAATGAAGTTAGATCTTTACCTCACACCATATAAAAAATTCCACTTCAATGTTAAAATAAAATATAAAAACCTTCTAAGAAATGTTAGGTGAATATATGTATAATCTAGAGGATGAAAAAAAACCCCACAAACCCACTGCTATTGAATCTATTCTGATTCATAGTAACCCTATAGGACAGAGTAGAACTGCTCCATAGGGTTTCCTAGGCTGTAATCTTTATGGAAGCTAACTGCCACAGCTTTCTCCCATGGAGCAGCTAGTGGGTTCAAACCACTGACATTCTATTGGTTAGCAGCTGAGCACATAACCACTGCACGACCAGGGTTCCATCCAGGGATTATGGACACATTTTCACTTATGACAGGAAACACAGAATTTAAAAGAAAAAAAATGTTTAATTATATAAAATTTAAGTTCATTCAATTAATTTATTATTTCAAATATTTATTGGTTCTAGAATTCCCATTTGCTTATTTTTGTGGTCTATTTCTCTGCTGAGGTTTTCTATTTAATCATTCATTATTAGCACATTTTCCTTTATGTCTACGAGCATAGTTATAATAACTATTTTCAAATTCCGGTCTGATGATTCCAACATCTGGGTCATTGTTTTAGGCTGAGTTCTCTAGAGAAGCAAAACCAGCAAAGCATATGAATATATATATAGAGAGAGATTTGTATTAAGGAAATGACTCACACGATTGTAGAGATTGGCAGATGTGGGGTCAGGCTGGAGGCTTCTCTGATTCACATAGCCGCAGGGGCTGGCAAACCAAGATAGGTAAGTCAGACAACGGGCTCTGGCTCACAGGCTTCAAAGACTGACATATTCCAAGATCTGTAGGCAAGACAGCAGGTAAGTTGTTAGCTCAAGTTCCAAGAACCAGAAGTCAGATGATCAAGAGCCAGCTGCAGGATCCAGTGCTAGCAAAAGCCCATGAGACTTGCCAGAAAGTCCACTAATATTGATTGCAGGTTACACCCCCAAGGGAACTACCTTTCAACTAATTGACTACTCACAGCTGATCCCAGCATGGAGGTAATCACACTATATCAGATCTTATCATGGAGGTGATCATATATGACTGCCAAACTACATCATAACTGCCAAACCACATCATAACTGCCAAACCACTGAGAATCACGGTCCAGCCAAGTTGACGCACAACCTTAACAATACGGTCATCTTGGAGTTGGTCTCCGTTGATTGCCTTTTCTCTTAAACATAGGTCACATATTCCTATTTCTTCATATGTCTAGTAATTTTGGATTGTATCCTGGACATTGTAAAAAAGTGATGAGTTGTAGAGATTCTAGATTCCACTATATTCCTCTGAAAGAGTGTTGATTTTTAAATATTTATATGGCAGTTAATATGACTGAATTCAAACTACAAATTGTCTCTCCCTTGTGGTAGGCAGCAGCTGAAATTTCTGTTCAGTTATTTTAGCCACAGTTAGGCTTTTAGGAGTTTGCCCAGTGAATTTACAGTTTAGGAAACACTCAGAGATTTGGGTGGAGTTTATAAACAGAATTTACAGCACCCCCTCCGGGCTTTCTTCCTTCTAGGATTTGCCTTCTTACTTTTCAGCTGCTGTGGAAGCTCTGAATGCTGTTCTCTAATTCCTCAACAGGTAAAAATATGCATTTTTATCTAAGTTTTAGCAGGTTCATGTGGACATGACCTCAGGCAAAAGGCTATAAAAATGAGAAACTCATTCAATGCTGTTCCGTCCTTTCAAGTCTCAGCTTCCCTCCAGTTTCTGCCTGTTCTGGTCACTTTCAATGCCTTCTCATAGCCTTTTAAATATTTTGTCCAGAATTTATAATTGTTATCTATAGAAAAGTTTATCTTTTACAAGGTCATTATCAGAAGCAGAATTCTCTGACAGCATAAAATTAAATTTCTTCAAATGGCTAAAGATTCCTATAAACAAAGTCAAAAGTCAAACACTAAATTGGAGGAAAATATATTTTTAATTCCTATCACAGATAGAGGAGCCCTGGTGGCACAGCAGTTAAATGTTCAACTGCTAACCAAAAGGTCAGCAGTTCGAATCCGCCATCCTGCTCCTTGGAAACCCTATAGAGCAGTTCTACTCTGTTCTATAGGATCTCTATGAGTCGGAGTCGACCCAACAGTAACAGGTAACGTTAATCACAGATAGGCATATTTTTGCCCATTCCAAAGAAAGGTGTTCCAACAGAATGCAGAAATTATCAAATAATATCATTAAAATCACATGCAAGTAAAATTTTCTGAAGATCATTAAAAAATGGTTGGTTGCAGCAGTACATTGACAGGGAACTGCCAGAAATTCAAGCTGGATTCAGAAGAGGACACAGAACGAGGGATATCATTGCTGATGTTAAAAAGCAAAGATGTCACTTTGAGGACTAAAGGTACTCCTTATTCAAGCCACGGTATTTTCAATTGCATCATATGCACACGAAAGCTGGACAATGAATAAGGAAGACAAAAGAAGAATTGATACCTTTGAATTATAGTGTTGGCGAAGAATACTGAGTATACCATGGACTGCCAAAAGAATGAACAAATTTGTCTTGATAGAGGTACAGCCGGAATGCTCCTTAGAAACAAGGATGGCAAAACTTCGTCTCACGTACTTTGGAAGTGTTATCCGGAGGGACCAGTCCCTGGAGAAGGACATCATGCTTGGTAAAGTGGAGGGTCGGTGAAAAAGAGGAAGACCCTAAATGAGAAGGATTGACACAGTGGCTGCAATGATGGGCTCAAGTATAGCAACGATTGTGAGGATGGCATAGGACTGGGCAGTGTTTCGTTCTGTTGTGCATAGGATTGCTACGAGTTGGAACCACCTTGAGGGCACCTCAACAGCATGGCAGATAAACAGTTAATTTCTAGCTCTTACAGATTGCTAAGAAAAAGACCAAGCATCCAATAGAAAAATTTTCCAAAAGAAAGTTAACACCTACTACTGATGGGGACGAAAGTAACAGTACATTTTTATACATAGCTGGTGAAAATAAGAATTGCTACTACCCTTTTGGAAAGCAATATGGAAACATCTATTTAAAATATCAAATATACATACACTTTAACCCAACCCCCACTTACAGAATTTGTCCCATAGAAATAAACAAAAGTACTCAAATGCAGGATGGCTTGATTCTCCTTCCTCCAGTGAGCTCTTGCCCCAGTCTTTCCCATCTCAGTAAATGACACCAGCATTTAACCAGTTGATCAAGCCCCCAATCTGGAAATTAGTCCTGATTCTTCTTAGTTTCTTTGATACCGTATTCAATCCAAAGACTATACCTGTTGTGTTTACATTAAAGATTTGTCGTGTATCCAACTATTGGTGAAGCTAAGTTTGATTTCTTTGTTGGGGTAGTATCTGCCAGATCCTGCCTTTGTAAAGAAAACTTTTTCTATCTGAAATTGAAAAGTAATCAGTTGGATAATACTTGGAAATTTTATGACTCTCTGTGTCCCCCAAAATTTCATCACATGATTTTAACATCCATTAACGAGCCTTATTTGTATCAATTATTACATTGGTGGTTGCAAAATGGTGACATTTCTAATTTTATTATTTCTTCTATGTTTATTATCTGTCATTCTTCTGTAAAGAACTTTCCTTCCTGTCCCTCTGAGTATTGCTGTGGATTCACTGATTCTTTTTTAATTCAGTGTATTATAATCCATTATTATCATTATTCTTTTTTATACTCAAATTGTTCAAAATTTGTCCAGCCTCTTCAAGCCATGTCCTGTGTCCTTTTGACATGTCCCCGTCAGTGCTTTTTGGCACAGCAGAATTGTAATAATTACAAAAATTTAAATATAGACTGTATAGAAGCCAAAAAAACTCATTGCCATCAAATCAATTCCGACTCATAGTGACCCTATAAGGCAGAGTAGAACTGCCCCATAGGGTTCCCAAGGAGCAGCTGGTGGATTTGAACTGCCAACTTTTTGGTTAGTAGCCTGAGCTCTTAACTACTGCTCCACCAGGGCTCCAGACTATATAGAGACATGATTATATCAATGTTAAATTTCTTGAGTATAATAATGGTATTGTGGTTATGTAGGAGAAAATCTTTGCTCTTTAAAGATATTCTGAAGTATTTAAGGATGAAATTTTGTGATGTCTGCAACTAACTCTGAAGTGTGTGTGGCGGGGGGGTGGAGGGGGGACAAATGTTGCAAAATCTTAAAAATTGGTGTATCAACTGGGCCTTTCTTTCAGTTTTTCTGTAGGTTTGAAATTTTTCAAAGTAAATGTTGTGAAAAGATAAGCTTTGTATCCAGTCACTGGTTACTACCTCCACAGCTACCACATTGATCCTAACCACTATCCTAATCCCCCTGTCCTCCTCCCCACTGGTCTCTCACTTCTCCACTCCCCCTACAGTCCATTCTCACGGAGCTACCAACATGATCTTTTTAAGGTTTAAATCCGAGCTTGCCATTCCTTTACCTAAAGCTTTCCCTGACACCTAGAATAAAATCTAAATTCCCTCCCGAGGCCTCTAAGACCCTCCGTGGCCTGGCCCCACCTGACTCTCCATCCTCTCTCTTGTGCCTTCTCCACTCACTGTATTCCAGCCTCAGGGCCTTTACACAAGCTGTGCCCTCTGCCTGGACTTCCTTTTTCTGATTGTTCTCACCTCTGATCAGTGTCACCTCCACCAAGAAGTCCTCTCTGCTCACTCTTATTTAAATAGCTTCCCCGTTACCATCAGGTCAAGCTCTCTCATCACCCAGCTTAATTTTCTTCTTAGCACATGTTTGTTGTCTGTCTCCCCTGCTGGAATGTAACATGACCCAAAAGCAGAGAATTTGTCTGTTCAACGCTGTATCCTTAACACCTACAACAAAGCCTAGCACATAGTAACTGCACAGTAAATCTTTATTGAATAAAATGATACAGACATTCACTGATATAGACACAAATACATGGATGTGTTTACATGCAGAAATGCACGCTAACACACACACAGAAACACCCACAAATGCTTACAGAGGTACATGTAAACACATCAATGAGCAGGCAGACATACAGTTATAGAACTCCTGGGGACATATAAGAGGTCTCTGGGTGAAGCGAATGGTTTGCGCTTAGCTCGACTACTAACCTAAAAATTAGTGGTCCAAACCCACCCAGCAGCACCACGGAAGAAAGGTGTGGCCATCTGCTTCTGCAAAGATTACAGCCAAGAAAACTCTATGGAGGAGTGCTACTGTGTAACACATGGGGTCACCATGAATTGGAATTGACCCAACAGCACCAGGTTTTTTGTTTTTATAGGCACATAAACACACACACAGACACACTCAAACAGAATATATAAAGACATATAGATACACTCAAGTCACTCACACACTAACACACACTTATCTTTAGATATTCATTCACTAATTCATTTACATACATTGACACACACATAGGTACATTTACCCAGGCACACACAAACATGCTCAGACACACACGCACAAAGACAGACATCCAGGTGCATGGACATGAATGAACACCTACACACACACACACACACTCACACATGCGTGTACACACACACACTTCCCCTTTGCCTGACACAGGCTTTTACACTCTTGCGAAACCCAGCTTGGGTGAGCAGTGCTGGGCCACTCCACGGCCCCTGGCCAGGATGGCCCCCAATCCCCTGGCAGCGCTCCCCTCCCAGGACAGACAATGTGGGAGGGGGCGGGGGCTGCTGGGCAGGCGTCTCTTGATTTATGACTGTTCTGAGGCTGCCATTCAGATCAGCAAGGTCACTGAGGCCATTAGCTGTCTGGGCAGAGCCATAAAACACGCCTGGCTTGGCACCCTCTGCTCCGGCCGTGCTCGCCTCTGCGGTCACCCTGCCTCCTGGGGCAGTGCCTGAATACCAAAGGCACTGGCCTCTTCTAGCCAGATTCTAAGGAGACAAGGGCAACAAGGAAAGTCCCCAGTGCTCCTGAGGTTAGCTAGAGCTAACAGGGGCTGGGGGTGTAGAGTGGGCCAGCAGGAGAGGGTCTGAGATGGCACCCAAGACAACTGGATGCCAGATCCTGGGCACAAACCAACCCCAGAGCCCAGCGGCTGGTGTAGCCCGGGCTGCCTGTGACTACCTGCCCAGTCTGCACAGGACTCCAGCCTGAGCCCATGAAGTCTTCAGGGGGCTGGATGTCTCCATTTTCCCAGGCACGCAGGTGAGCAACCCCGAGGAAACCTTTCGGTCATCCTTTCAGAAGCCTCCTGCCCATATGGAGCCTTTGAGTGACACCCTCTGCTGGACTCAGGAAGTGGAGGGGCAAATTCCAGAGAAGTCCCTACAATATGTTCAAAAGCCTGGAGGGAGGAACCCAACACCATAGCTCTGAGCAAGAAACAGCATGAATGGAGGGCTGAAGCGGGAGAGGACATGGTGTGTTCAAAGTTTAGGAGACACCCATGCCAACTGGAAGAGTGGGCCGGTGAGTGGTGGGAGGTGTGTAATGCCCAAACCATGCAGCCTCAAAGCAAGGATTTGGGGCTATAATTAAGGGCACTGGGGGGCCATGGGTCTTAAGCAGAGGAGTGATGTGATTTGATTTGACATCTTGTCCCTGGTCATCCCATGTAGCACACATGGCTATTACTTCAATCGAGAAGTGAGAGGAGCAGGGGACTGAGACAGGAAAAGGGGGGAAACATTTTACAATATGTCAGGGACTGAGCACCAGCCCTTGGTTTTTGCCAAAAGAACACTGTTTGCAACTAGGGTTCAGCCAAGAGACTGCGTTTCATTCATTCATTTACTTGCATATCACCACCATGTAGGCCTTGTGGAGATAAGAAATAAACCAGGCCCTGCCATCCAGGGGTGCACAGTCCAGTAAAGGATGAGGAAAGGGAAGGAGCAGGGAATTGGCACCAGCATTTATAGGGCACTACTGCATGCCAGACACTGATTTGGGCAGCTGACATTCGGGATACCATTTTGGCTTCACAAGCACCCAGTGAGGTGCTTAAGCCTTAAGCAGGTGTTTGCTCACAGCCTCGGGCTACACACTTATGTCCTCATCCGGCTCACTGGAGCTTCAAAGTCAAGGCTAAATATTGGCAGACCCTACCTTCCCTCTGACCCCCAAAGGGCCTTGACCGTGGGCATGGCTAGAAGGCTACTTCCGATCCCATTTTACAGACAAGGAAACTGAGAGTAGGCGGTGGGGATGGGGTGAAGTCTCTTGCCTAAGTTCTCACAAAGGGCTCTAGCTGGTGGCAGACAGACTTCAGAGAGAGACAGAGAGCAGGCTGAGGTACTTCAAGGGTAATTTCCATCCTTGTCTTCAGGCCCGGCTAGGTTCTAAAGTTCCCAGAAAGGATGAGACCCTGGGGGATTGGACTTAAGGGCCCAGTGCTGCCTCCCCCTCAGTCTGTGATTAATGCCTGACAGTCCTTCCACTTGCAGGGAACTCATCAGACAAATATTTCCTGATGTGAACTTTGCGTCGCCCTAGAATGAGAAATCCCAGCCCCCTCAGCAGTCCGTGCCCCAGATGAATGGGCTCCCGTCCTGGAGCCTGTGAATGATACCGCCCGTGCTGCAGAAGGAGGTCGATAAAAGCCCTTCATCAGCAGAACTGCGGCCTCTCCCTGCCCCAGTTCCCTCTCCACACTGTTCCCTGGGGGCTGGCCCTGGCCTGCCCACCAGAGATGGGGAAAGAGGGTCCCGGTAAAGTGGGGGATAGGCCTTCTCTAGCCATGCCCACGGTCAAGGCATGGAGCGAGATGGCATTATCCCATTTTACAGATGAGAAATATGAGACCTAGAGCAGTTAAATAATACTCATTGAATGGAGGTGTTGGGACTGAACCCTGGATTACCCTGGCTTCAAACCTGTGCTTTTGACCATTTGTCACCCAGCCATTCAACTATCATTTGTAAAATGATGTCTTTGTGCCAGGCATTAGGCCGAGTGCTGGGAATGCACAAGACGAGCATGGTCCCTGTCCTTGTGGACCTTGCAGTCCAGTGGGGAACTGACATCAGACAGCATAAAGGAAACAAGCAAAGGGCTGAGTTGTAAAATTTGGGTGGAGGCAGGATGCTCAAAGAAGGTTTTGCTAAGGGGTTGACGTTTAAGGAGGAGGAAGAGTATCTTCTCTTGCCCTTACCACCATTCTTTACTGGGAGAAACCTGTCTGACTCCAGAGTACGGATCCGAGAACAAGTCTTCTTTGACATGACCAAAGGTGTCAAGAGTTCAGGGCTGGGGGACAGAGCACAGAGCGAAGCCAGAGAGACGAAAGAGACCATCATGTCCAGCAAGTACTAGTGGGTTGATAGCAGGAGATGAAGCTGGGGAGGAAGGGGAAGGACTGGAAGAAGCAAGGAGCCTCCTGTGTGAAGGAAGCAACCAGAACTGTGTGGTCCCTGGATGGGTGGTGGGTTGGCAGGCTTAAAAGTGGGGTTCAAGAAGGTAGGCCCTCAGCCAGCAGCCAGAGGCTCAGGAAGCAGTTGGGAGCTGGCAAGAGATCCAAGCCCCAGCCGAGCAGGGTGAGTTCAGGGCAGAGTTCTAGGCCCAGCAGGAAAGAGAAGGCCAACGGCAAAAGCCTACTCAGAGCCAGAGCTCAGGACCCCAGAAAAAAAACCAGTTGCCTTTGAGTCAATTCCAACTCACGGCAACCTCATGTAAGTCACAGTAGAACTATGCTCCATAGTTTTCAGTGGCTGATTTTTTGGAAGCAGATCACCAGGCCTTTCTTCCAAGGTCCCTCTGGGTGGACTCGAACCTCCCATCACCATCTTTTCAGTTAACAACAGAGCACATTAACTGTTTGCACCACCCAGAGACTCCGGAGTTCAGGGCATCAAGAGCAATACCAGAGGCTACCTGCTGGTGGTGCTGTGGCCACAGACCTATTCTCCACCCAGTCAGGATGGGCCTGGGACCCCGACTGGGAAGGGCAGGGCAGGCAGAGACACCCCATGCCTAGGTTGCCAGGAGCTGGTAGTAGGAGGATGCAGAGGCAAGCAGCTTCAGTCTTGACTCCAAAAATCTCCTCTTACTGCATTTTGCCAGTGGCTTGGCCCCAGGACTTCCTTAGACATTCTGCTTCTTGCATTATCAAGTTTGAGTCAATTAGATCCTCTCAACCTCTCCCTAAGCCTCTCCCATTCACAGCTCCACCCCGTTTCTGAACCCTCCCTGAGCCTGACCCTATCCACAATCCTTACTCCCACTCTGAACCCCATTCTGAACCCTGCCCCATCCTGACCCTCAGTTCATCTTTGACCCTTGCCTGACCTTCATCCCCAAACCTTACCCTAATCCTGAATTTTCTTCCATCTCTGAGACTCAGCCCCTCCCTGACCCTCCAGCCCTTCCCCATCCCACTCCAGTCCTGAGCCCCACCCTCCCCTACCCTGTTAGCCCATTTCTAGCTCCAGCCCCACTCCTGCCATCCCTCACCCCACCCCTGAACCTTCCCCATACTTCATGCCAGCCCTGCCTCTGGGATGGGGTCAGGATCAGGTGAAGGTCTAGGAGGAGAGATGAGGGTATCTGTTGCTCATGTTCCTTATAACTTATCTTAAACCTGAGAGGTTCCCATTTTCTTTAAGGGCCAAAAGACAGGTGGGAATTTCAAAATGATCTCATTAAAATGCCATGTACAAAACCAATCCACGGCTTATGACATCAGAATAGTGGTTCTTCTTGTAGGGGGAGGGAGGGTACAGACTGGAGGGAGGGAAGAGGGGTTCTGGGGGCCAGTGACGCTCTATTTCTTGAGTTGGGTGTTGGTTACACTGCTGTATTCAGTTAGTGAAGATTAATCAAGGCATATACTTATGATTTGCGCACTTTTCTGTATCAATGTTATTCTTCAACAAAAAGTTTTTTAAAATGCCCTGTAGCCTGGGCAGGCCCAGCCTTCAGAGCAGTAGAGGTGTTCACAGTGCCTGCAGCACTTGGGACACCACCACCTCTGAGGGTGGTCAGCATGACTCTACCTTGCACAGGCCCCTTGGAAAGCAATGTGGCTCTCAGTGTTCCCAGGCCAGGCATTCACCCCAACAGGACGCTGACAGTGAGCTCCCCCCAGTATGCCCCACTGTCTGCTGGGACCCTGACTCAGTGCCAGCTGCCTTTCCTACCCTAACAGCTGTATTTTTCAGGTACAATATGACAGGCTCAATCTATTCGTGTTATATATTTCCCAGTAAATGGACAAGGTGAAAACAGTGTCAGTTCAAATCACTATCATGACACTTAATTCTGATTTACTGTACCTTTTGCTGCAATCTTGAAAGTTCCTGAGTCCGTGCAGAGCTGGATTGCCTAGCCAGGCCCCATGGGGTCGACGATAAGATCAGCTTCAATAAAAGAATTTAGGGGAAGGCAGCCCCAGGTGGGCAGGGGGCAAGCTGGGACCCAGAGGACGAGCCTGCAGAGATGCCAAAGCCGCCGCACACCCACGCCCCCCTCCCAGTGCCTCTTTGTCCCCAGCCCTGTGTTTGCAGCAGCTGGGAAATTTATGGAGGCTCCATAAACGGGTTTTACAGACAGCTGTTAGAGCGTGCGGAGCAAGGCTTGGCTGTCGGGGGACCTAGTCGCAGGCTTACAGCCAAGACACTTAAATATTATGGCCCCACATTTATAAAAAGTGTGCTGTGCACGTCCTCTGCTGCCTCTCTTCTGACCCAAGAGCGTGGGGTATGGCCAGAGAATAGCAGCCGCTCATCAGAGACAAAACACTGCAAACTTTTGTGCCAGCCCCCTGCAACCCGGGCCAGGAGCCTCTGGTGGGGCTGGCAGCATGGGTGCAGGGAGACTCATCCAAACAACAGTGCCAGGCGTGTGCTGGCCTCCTCCTACCCCTGCCCTCCGGGCCCACTGTGCCCAGTTTTAGCTTGCCAAGTTCTTTTAGCCTAAGGACCTTGTTCCAGCTGTTTCGTGTGCCTTGACATCTCCCCCTTCAGGACCACCCTCCCAAACCCTCCCCCCTTTTCTTCCCCGGACCAGTTGCTACCTACCCTTTCAGAACTCATCCTAAATGTTGCTTTCTCAGAGGCATCTTTCCCACCCTCCAGAATCAGGGCCTCTATTAAAAATGCTCATAGGCCCCCTGGACTTCTTCATAACATTTATAACAACTGTAATTAAATAATTATTGGTGTCATTATCTGTTTAATGTCTGTCTTCCCTACTGGACGATAAACTCCGTGAAACAGGGACTGTATCTGAATGCATCCCTAGTGCTTTTGCCAGGCCTGGCACTCGATAAATATTCATTGAATGAATGAATGGATGGATGAAGATGCAAAGATGAATCGACACAACCTTCAGACATAGCACAAAGCAAAATGTGCTCAGTCCCTAACAGTGGGAGAAGGATTTGTGGGTGTTCAGCAAAGAGAAGCCACTTTGGCAAGGGGGACTCAGGAAAAGCTTCCAGGAGGGGTGACACCTCATGGTGTCCTGGTTAAGTGCTTTCATTCAGAATCTGGTTGGTAAGGGTTCAAGTCCCGGCCATGATGCTTAAGATTTCAGACATCAGGCTAATCCCTTTGTCTTTTTGATTCTCAGCTGCCCCATCTTTAAAATGGGACTAATGATGGTGCTTACCTCATGTGACTGTTAGAAAGGTTAAGTGTGCTTAGCACAGTACATGTAATAAGTTCATTCAGCCACATTGCTACTGAATATGGCTAGAACTTGGTCATTCCAGGTTAAGGGCACAGCAAGTGTGAGGGTATTTATTGTTGTTGTTAGTCGCTGTTGAGTTGATTCTGACTCATGGTGATCCCATGTGTGCAGAGTAGAACAGCTCCATATGGTTTTCAAGGCTGTGCTCTTTTGGAAGCAGATCACTAGGCCTGTCTTTCCTAGGCACCGCTGGGTGGGTTCAAACCACCAATCTTTCAGCTAGTAGTTGAGTGCTTGACTGTTTTTACCACCCAGGGACCTTTTAAAGATATTTACAAGGGATAAAATAATTCCCAGAATGCCCCGCTGCCTTGAAAACCATGTTTTGTATCTCGTTAGCTGATTTTACCAGAGGAGTGTGTCTGACTCAATAAGAGCCAAATGTAGGCTGGCCAGTGATCTATGACCTATGGCTAGTCCAATCAGATATCCCCTCCTGGGTGTTTGATTTAAGAAACATGGGAAGAATTGGCAGAAAGAGCAGAAGTTGAAAGTTCCATGATAGAAATACCAATGCCCAAGAAAATGGAAATTATAACTAAGCACAAGGAGACAGTCAGGGGGGTGCCTTAGATGCTGACAACTTTCCAGCTCCCAGCCCATCTGTATCCTTATGATATGAGCTTTTTTTCTTTTTTTTCTTTTTTTGAGTAGGCACTATAACAGTGCAGTTAAATTTGACTTCTCACTCAAAAACACACTCACTTTGTGATCTTGGACAGAGTACTTAACCTCTCTGAGATTCAATTTCCTCATCTGTAAAGTAGAGACCATAAAATTTTTGTCTCAGAAAGTTGTCATGTGAGATAATGTGGTAGATTCTTCACCAATATCCTTCTCACTAAGACCAGCCCAGTCTAAACAAGAGTGTGACTGCTCAAGATTTAAATTTATGCTTACGCCTCCAATCTTTTGTGTGTAGAAAAAAGGGGTGAGAAAGCTGCTCAACTCCTAAACTGGGCGTATTCGCCAATGCTCTCATCATATGTGGAAGAAGGGTAGATCAAGCCATTTGAAATTGCCAATACTCAACCATTTGGTCTATAAAAGTGGTTAAAGTGCTTGGCTGCCAACTGCAAGGTGGGTGTTTGGAACCCACCAGCCATTCTGCAGGAGAAAGATGTGGCCGTCTGCTTCCATAAAGATTACAGCCTTGGAAACCCTATGGGGCAGTTCTGCTCTGTCCTGTAGGGTCACTGTGAGTTGGAATTGACTCAACGGCAATAAGTTTGGTTTGGTTTTATGGTTTAACTTTAGAAAAGATTCCCCAAGAGCCTAGAGAATACTGGACTGGGGCACTCTTCCCAGGAGGTGGAATCAGAGCCGTAATTAAGGAGCATTCCCCATGCCTAGACTAGGAACTCCTCCAAATGTGTGCCCAGCATGACTTCAAAATTTCTACAGAGCTGTGACTGCGGTGTGTCTTCCTTTCTTGTCCCTTCCAGATGGGAGTGCTTAGCTGTGATTGTCCTGTCCCATTTCACTACAGGATATTGGGCCTGTGAGTAGGAGGTGGCTGGTCTTTTTGGTTCATAGATCTCTGAACCAAGATGAGCCAGTGGATGGGACTTCGTGTTGCTTCTACAGCCCAGAGCGTGTTGAGCATGTTCTCTACTTAGGAGATGGAGGGAACTGAACATATGGCAACTACAAGAGTGGACCAGAGTAGATTATTTTTTTTTTGGTCACCAATGCCCCATCCCCTTGAAGTCAGTCTTGGCTGTGTGACTTGCTTTGGTCAATGAAATGTGGGTGGAAGTGACAAGCTGATTCTAGGCAAAAGCTTTAAGAGCTGGTTTGCACTTTGTCACACTCTCTTTCCCTCTGACATGACAACTGACAATGCTCCCAACAGAAGTTGCTCCAGCAGCCTTAGTCCTGGAAAAAAGAAAATGTGTTGCCAGCTGACTTGTGTTGGCCAGGTACCATGAATAAGAAATAGACTTTGGTAGTTGTAAGACACTGAGATTTTAGAGTTTTTGTTACTGTAGCATAACCTGGCTTATCCTGGCTGATAAAATGGTATGCAAATAATAGAGTCTGACTCAGAATAAGTGCCATAATTATTTTTTCCTGTTTCTTGAAAATTTAAGAGTCATATAAAAGACCTGGAGATAGAAATATGAGTTCAGTTCAGTAAAGAATTTGATGTAACTGGAATGAAGTCTACATGAAGGGAAGTGGTTGACAATAGAAGTGAAAAGGGAGGCCACATCATGAAGGACTCGGAATAGAAACTATATGGCTGCTTATCCAGCTTGGTGGGTACAAAATTACATCGTCTTTTAACATTCCAGTGGCTCTAAGACTCCATCTCCCCATCACAAAAGTGTTCATTTATTTGTTTTTGTCTCCTCATATCATCTTCCCGCTAACCATCCTTCCCCCACCCCCCGCCCCACTTCCGTGTTCAGTCTGAAAGCATCAGCAGTTGACATTACTGTTGTCTAACAGAGAGAAGCAGAAAATCTCATCTGTCCACCAGAGGGAGGACCTGTCTGCTGGTCTCTCTGCCTATGGTGGCACATCTGAAAACAGACTGGCCGAAAGCAAGCAGCATAAAAGAAATAATTGATAGATTTTACTACACTAACATGTAAAACTTCTAAACGACAGCAGACACCATAAACAAGCTAAAAACAAGCTATAGCTTGGGAGAAAATATTTGCAATTTATATAGCAGATAAGAGATTAGCATCCAGAATATATAAAGAATTCCAACAAATCAATAAGAAAAAGACAAATGACCCAATAGAACACTCAGAAAATGATTTAAAAAAAAAAAAACCAGTCAATTTATAGAAAAGGAAATTCAAATGGGCAATAAACTTGAAGAATGTTCAATTTCACTAGTAATCAAGGAAATATAACATTAAACAACTGTGACCTATATTTCATTCCTCAGATTGGCAAAAAAAAATTAGTATTAACTTTTAGTGAGGGAGTGTGGAAATGAGGACTCTTAACCCTTTGATGACCCAATTCTTTTCTGCTTTGAATTTTTTGTTGAGATCATATGTTTTTATTAATGGATGCATGCTGAATCATTGAGTGTGTCTAAATTTTTGGTAGGTATTATGGATTTTTTTTCCTCACTTCCTCCCACAAGCCTACCTTAGATGTTTAGTGGTACATGTGAAGTACCACTAATTATACCCGAGATTCTCCACTGGGGTCTATTGTTACATATGTGTAACAAATAAAAGTTTTTTTGATTTCTATTTTTCCTACCAAAAATTCAGACACCTCATACAATACCCTGTAAAAACAGTAATCTTCAGCGCATGCTCATTTCTTCAGTTTTAAACAGTCATAAAGGCCCCTGCCTTGCAGCAGCATGCACTATCGGTGGGAAAGCAGGTTCCCAATAAGCTCCAGAGGCTGAAAAAGTTCATGGTCACTGTATGCACTACCGGGCACCAAAGGGTTAAATACTACTGGTGACGATATAAATTGGCACAAGCTCTTCTGAAGGACAATAAATCAAAGTTTTAGTATCCCCTCCGAAGAAAGTATTTGCACATGTGCACAAGAAGGCCTGTATAAGGATGTTTACTACAGTATTGTCTATAAGACTAAGAAACTGGAGAAAACCTAAATGTCCATCAACAGGAGATTAGCTAAATAAACCATGGTATGGCCATACCATGAAGTACTATTCAACAATTTAAAAGAATGAGGTAAGACTATGAAATAGCATGAAGAGATAGCATTGGGTGAATAAAGCAAGTGGCAAAAAAAATTACATAAAGCAGCATACTTTTTGTAGAGACAGAAACACAAAAAAAAATTGTATGGATACAAATGCATCTTTAGAAGGTTTAAAAAGATGATTCAAAAGGAAATAGGAGCAGTAACATTTGAGGCTGCAGGAAAGGAGCATGTATGGTGGTAGTGGTGGTAGGTAGGGGATGATGGGAAAGTGCCAAAGGGGACTTCAGCTTTATGGGTAATATTTCCGTGTTTTCTACAGAGGAGAAAAAGGAGAAGGTATTTTATGGACTTCCTATGTAATTAAAAATTATTTACAAAGAGAAAAGGAGGCTATCTGGCAACTCAGTGGGCCTCCTCTCCCCTGACAGAAAGGCAATGGTGACCCAGGAGCTCACACATCACCACCATTGATGGGGCAGTCATTTTTCAGGATGCAGTGGGGAGAGAAACCGGATTAGTCAGGATAAACTGTAACTAACACCACCAATGTCTCAGTGCTTTACCATAACACCATACATTTGTCAGTTTGTCATACTGTGGTGGCTTTCATGTTGCTGTCATGCTGGAAGCTATGCCACCAGTATTTCAAATACCAGCAGGGTCACCTATGGTGCACAGACTTCAGTGGAGCTTCCAGACTTAAGACAGACAAGGAAGAAGGACCTGGCTGTCTACTTCTGAAAAAAGTCCACCGCTGAAAACCTTATGAATAGCAGCAGAACATTGTCTGATATAGTACCGGAAGATGAGCCCCTCACATTGGAAGGCACTCAAAATATGATCGGGGAAGAGATGTACCTCAAAGTAGAGTGGACCTTAATGAGGTGATGGAGTAAAGCTTTTGGGACCTTCATATGTTGATGTGGCATGACTCAAAATGAGAACAAACAGCTGCAAACCTCCATTAACAATTGGAACATGGAATGTATGAAGTATGAATCTAGGAAAATCGGAAGTTGTCAAAAATGAAATGGAATGAATAAAGATTGATATCCTCGGCATTAGTGAGCTGAAATGGACTGGTATTGCCCACTTTGAATTGGTTAATCATATGGTCTACTATGCTGGGAATGGCAAAATGAAGAGGATTAGCATTGCAGTCATTGTCAAAAAGAACATTTCAATACATATCCTGAAGTACAACACTATCAGTGATAAAATAATATCAATACGCCTACAAGCAAGATTAGTTAATACAACTATTATTCAAATTTACACACCAAGCACTAAGATCAAAGATGAAGAAATTGAAGACTTTTACAACAACTTCTTCAGTCAGAAATTGACCAAACAGCAATCAAGATGCATTGATAATTACTGGTAATTGGAATACAGAAGTTGGAAACAAAGAAGGATTGGTAGTTGTAAAATATGGCATTGGTGATAGAAACGATGCTGGAGATCGCATGATAGAATTTTTCAAGACCAATGATTTATTCATTGCAAATGCCTTTTTTCAACATCATAAATGGCGACTATACACATGGACCTCGATGGATGAAAACACAGGAATCAAATCTACTGTATCTGTGGAAGGAGATGATAGAAAAGTTCAATATCATCTGTCAGAACAAGGCCACGTGCCAGCTGCAGAAGAGATCATCAATTGTTCATATGCAAGTTTAAGCTGGAACTGAAGAAAATTAAAACAAGTCAATGAGAACCAAATACAACCTTGAGCATATCCCACCTGAATTTAGAGACCATCTCAAGAATAGATTTTACACATTGAACACTAATGACCAAAGACTAAACTAGTTGTGGATGACATCAAGGACGTCATACATAAAGAAAGCAAAAGGCCATTAAAAGACAGGAAAGAAAAGAACAAATGGATGGCAGAAGAGAATTTAAAATTTGCTCTTGAGTAGAGTAGCTAAAGTGAAAGGAAGAAATGATGACGTAAAAGAGCTGAACAGAAGATTTCCAATGATGGCTTAAGAAAACAAAGTTAAGTATTACAATGAAATATGCAAACAGCTGGAGTTAGAAAACCAAAAGGAAGAACACACTCGGCATTTCTCAAGCTGAAAGAACTGAAAACAAAATTCAAGCCTCGAGTTGCAATATTGAAGGATTTTGTGGACAAAATATCAAACAACGCAGGTAGCATCAAAAGAAGATGGAAGGAATACACAGAGTCACTGTACCAAAAAGAATTGGTCAATGTTCAGCCATTTCAGGAAGTAGTATATGATCAAGAATCGATGGTACTGAAGGAAGAAGTCCAAGCTGCACTGAAGGAATTGGCAGAAAACAATACTTCAGGAATTGACGGAATACCAATTGAGATGTTTCAACGAACAGATGTGGCACTGGAGTTGCTCACTTGTCTATGCCAAAAAATTTGGAAGACAACTACCTGGCCAACCGATGGGAAGAGATCCATATTTGTGCCCATTCCAAAGAAAAGTGATCAAACAGAATTCGGAAATTATCGAACAACATCATTAATATCACACACAAATAAAATTTTGCTGAAGATCATTCAAAAACAGTTGCACGAGTACATCAACAGGGAACTGCCAGAAATTGAAGCCGAATTCAGAAGACATGGAATGAGAGATATCATTGCTGATGTCAGATGGATCTTGGATGAAAGCAGAGAATACCAGAAAGATGCTTACCTGTGTTTTATTTACTATGCAAAGGCACTCGACTGTGTGGATCATAACAAATTATAGATAACATTGCAAAGAATGGGAATTCCAGAACACTTAATTGTGCTCCTGAGGAACCGGTGCATAGACCAGTTGGCAGTGGTTTGAACAGAACAAGTGGATACTGCGTAGTTTAAAATCAGAAAAGGTGTGCGCCAGGGATATATCCTTTCATCATACTTATTCAATCTACATGCTGAGCAAATAATCCAAGAACCTGGACTACATGAAGAAAAACATGGCATCAGGATTGGTTGAAGACTCATTAAACATCCTGTGATACGCAGATGATGCAATCTTTGCTTGCTGAAAGTGAAGAGGACTTGAAGCACTTACTGATGAAGATCAAAGGTGACAGCCTCCAGTATGGATTACACTTGAACATAGAGAAAAAAAAATTCTCATAACTGAACCAATAAGCAACATCATGATAAACGGAGAAAAGATTGAAGTTGTCAAGGATTTCATTTTACTTGAATCCACAATCAACGCCCATAGGAGTAGCAGTCAATAAATCAAATGATGCATTGCTTCGGGCAAATCTGCTGCAAAAGACGTCTTTACAGTGTTAAAAAGCAAAGATGTCACTTTGAGGACTAAGGTGCACCTGACCCAAGCCATTATATTTTCAATTGCCTCATATGCATGTGAAAGCTGGACAATGAATAAGGAAGACCGAAGAAGAATTGATGCGTTTGAATTATGGTGTTGACAAAGAATACTGAATATAGCATGGACTACCAGAAGAATGAACAAATCCATCTTGGAAGAAGTACAGCCAGAGTGCTCCTTAAGAGCAAGGATGGTGAGACTTAGTCTCACATACTTTGAACATGTTATCAGGAGGACCATTCCCTGAAGAAGAACATCCTACTCGGTAAGGTAGAGGGTCATCGAAAAAGAGGAAGACCCTCAATGAGATGGATTAACACACTGGCTGCAGCAATGGGCTCAAACATAGCAACGATGGTGGGGTTGACACAGGACTGATCAGTGTTTTGTTCTGTTGTCCATAGTGTTGCTATGAGTTGGAACTGACTCGATGGCACCTAACAACAACAACTAACACAACAAAAGTATATTTCTCACTCATGCCACAAATCAATGTATGGTAGAGAGGTGGGGGTGGCATGGGATTCTACTTCACACCGTCATTCAGGACCCCTTCCATGTTGTGGTTCTGTCATCTGGTGCCTTGCCTTCCTCTGCATTCAGCTGGTGAGTGGGGAACAAGAGATAGTACAGAGGATTGCTCAGGAGATTTTTAAGACCAGGCCTGAAATTACCTTGTACCTCACTTCCACCCACATTCCACTGGCAAGAACTCAGTTGCATGGTCTCACCTAACTGCAAGGGAGGCTGGGAAATGTAGTCTAGCTTTGTGCTCAGGGAGAGAAAACAGGCTTAGTGACCACATAGCAGTCTGCTCTACTCAACTATGGTGCCTCCAGCTCCTTATTTACACAGTTTGTTCAGGACACAGCCCTGCCCACCTTCTCACAGAAACGACTCCCCTCTCCCCACCTGAAGCCATTCTCCCCAAGACACTCTGACACTGTCGGGTTAGGGCCATCCTCTGAGTCCAGACCTACTTTCTGTCCCAACCACAGTGTCCAGGCCCTGAAGAGAAGAGGAAATCCCTGCCAACCTCGTCCCAAATTCCCACCCTATTTCTAGTCTCTGGGGCTTTATTTTCCCCAGGGACAACTTCACTTTGTCACATAGGGCTGAGGAGAGTATATTTCATTCCAGAAAGCAATGGGAAGCTCTGAAAAGATTGAGTAGGGTACTGACATGACAAAATTCATGCCTCAGAAAGAGGTGCTGGGGCAGCAGAGAGGAAGGTGGGCTGGGGTGCAGAGGGTATGAGGAGGTTCTGCTGTGGTCCTACTGATGGATAATGAGATCCTTGTCAAGGCAGTGGCAGGGGACGGAACTTAGAGGAAAGCTTTGTAGCAGATAGGAGAGGTCTTAGAGGTAGACTCTATAGGATGTGGGGTGTGAGGTGAGGATACAAGGGTGACTTCCTGGTTTTGGGTTTGAGCATTTGGGAGGACAGTGGTTCCTGTCACTGAGATGGGAAACAGGTTTGGGGCAGGAAACAGGTGAGTAACTCTGGGTCTGAGATGTCTGTGGACATCCAGAGGGAAATGTCCTGCAGGCAGTTGAACGAACAGGTCTGGAACTCAGAAGCAAGAGTCAAACTACAGGTAAATATTTGAGAATTGTAGATGGTAGTTGAAGTGATTGGATCACTCAGGTAAATCAATGGTGTGAGAAGAGGACTAAGAAACATCCACCTTTCCTCAAAACAGGCAAAGAACTTCACCTTGTAATTCCTAGGATCCCAAAACTAGACCAGACACTGGCTGGTCTCTGACACAGGACAGAGGAGCTGGACCAGGTGGGGGAAGCCCCTGGTGGAGATGGAAGCCATGGGATGGCCACAGTGTTTCTGAGAGGGAGTGACTGGGCCAGTGGAAACAGAAACTGTAAGCAAAGCTGTCTTGGGACAGGACTGGCTTCATGGGCATGTGACCTGTGCAGTCACCCAGAGCTCCATGCTCAGAAGACCCCACATTTGGTTTAATGCTCTGCTCTCAACATTTTGAAATTCTTAATAATTTTATCTTTGAACTTGTGTTTTGTAAGTGAAGTCCAATAGGACAATGGAGCATGCAAGTGAACAGAGGAGATAAGCACAATACTCATGTCCACTGCCCCTTGCTGCCCCGTTTGCATATAGTGTTATGACGCCCCATGAGCACGGAATTCGGGTAGACCCACAATGCATGGAATTCAGTGAGATTCAAAGCAATTACAGGGTAAGTGTGTTACCTCTATGAGTGAGCAAATGAGGGTGCTGACAGCTCCAGAAAGCCACGTCTTGCATTAGAATCAGAACTTGCTTCAAATGCAGAAAGAAGGCAATGGTGTTCTAAGGAACAGGGAGGACCAAGAAACCCTATCATATCCTTTCTTATTCATATTATTTCTTTGTACTAGGCAAACACTTATCCTGAAAATGATGACATAAGAGGAAAGGAAAAGATAGAGCAACCATAGTTCCTTTTCCTTTCAGTCCTTCCTTACTCATTAATAAGCCAAAAGCAGGGAGGGTTAGGAGAATGTGCATAAATCAAGAAGTAAAATGAAAACTTGAGTTGTGTTTTTTTTAAACATTTGATTGTGCTTTAGGTAAAAGTTTACATAGCAAATTAGTTTTCCAATCAATAATACATACACAGATTGTTCCTTGACATTGGTTGCAAGCCCCGCTATGTGTCAGCACTCTCCCCATTTCCTCCCTGGCTTCCCGTTTCCATTCATCAGTTTTCCCTATCCCTCTCTGCCTTCTCATCTTTGGTTTTGGGCAAATGTTGCCCTTCTGGTCTCGTAAAGTTGATTGTTCTAAGGAGCACATTCTTCATGTGTGTTATTGTTTGTTTTATAGTCCCGTCTATTACTTGGCTGAAATTCGGCCTCTGGGGGTGTCTTCAGTTTCAAGTTAGAAGATTGTCTTAGGGCAGTAGTCTTGGGGGTTCCTCCAGTCTCTTTCAGACAAGTAAATCTAGCCTTTTCTTTTCTTTTTTTTTGAGTTTGAATTTTGTTCTACATTTTTTACCCATTCTAACCAGGACCTTCTATTGTGGTCCCCATCAGGGTGGTCAGTAATGATGGCTGGGCACCATCTAGTTCTTCTGGTCTCAGGTTAGAGGAGGCTGTGGTTCATGTGTGCCATTAGTCCTTTGGACTAATGGCTTTTTCTTCGTTTTCTTCATTCTCCTTTGTTCCAGGCAGAAGAGACAATAGTTGCTTCTTAGATGGCTGCTCACAAGCTTTTAAGACCCTAGATGCTACTCACCAGACTAGGACGTAGAATATTATTTCTATGAACGGTGTTTTGCCACTTGACCTAGATATCCCTTGAGACTATGGTCTTTAACCGTCATGTCCAGTAGTTCAGTCTGGTGTCTAAGTAATTTCTATAACTGTGCCCCCTGTGTGCTCTATTATATATAGGAGTATACATGTAGCATTTACAAATATGTATGTTGAAATATCCACAACCATACCTGTATATGTACACAGGTGTACGCCCGTATGACCCCCTTCACCTATTTAGCATATAGATTAGCCTATGTATCTACTCCCAAATTATTGTTTGTTATTACTGTTGTTGCAGGATTGTATATGTTATAGCATTTACCATAGTTGTCCTTTATTCTTGCATATTTCTCAGTGCCTTCTTTGCCTTGGTCACCTTGTGCTGACTATTGTGTAAGCATGTTGTGTATTGCCTTGTCCTTCACCAGAATTAACACTTGTCTACTATCTAGTGATTCTTCCTCCCTCCCCCTCCCATCCCTAGTAACCATCAAAGAATGTTTCTTTCTATTTGTAAATCTATACTTGACTTTTTATAATTGTGGTCTCATACAATATTTGTCCAAAACTTGAGTTAGTTTTGTGCAATATTTCTACTGTTCTGGTAAGAACAAAATATGTATGTATATATATGAGCCACAAAATATGTGTATATTTTCGATGATTCTGCATAAGAGTTAAATGTTCTTATATTTGCATTTAAAATTGGCATTGCAAAATATAAAGATGAATGGTAAAAGTCATGCTAATAATTTTAAATTTTAGTATTTCTTTACTTAGAGTGATATTAAATATCAAATAAAAAAGGCTATGGTAAGTCAAGAGACAGACCACAGAAGAATGGAAAAAGCTTTGTATTTTAGCACTTTTAATGGCACTTTTTCCCTGCTTTGTGAACAAGGGGCCCATGTTTTCATTTTGTACTGGGCCCTGCAAATTATGTAGCCAGCCCTCAGTGCAGGGTTTCACCTGGGACCTCAGGACCCAAGGAAAGTCTGTGCCCTTGGAAAAGCATTTTGGCTCACTTGCTTCTTGACCAGATGTTTGAGCTCTTCTGTAATCTGGCTCTGTTCTCTGTCTCTGATCCCAGCAACAGACTGCCCTGTGGTTAAGAGCTAGGCTTGAGCCAGGCTGCCTTGATGAAAGTCCCAGCTCTGCTTTTGCTGGCTATGCAATCTTGCACAAGTTACTTGACCTCTCTGTGCCTCAGTTTTGCTATCTCTCGAATGAGAATTTTGATAACTACCTCAAAGGGCTGCAAAGTGTTTGGAACAGCCCTCAGAACCCACAGCTGGGACTCTGTATGTGTGAGCTATTATTATTATAGCATTTCCCACAGTTCTACTGTCCAGAGACGGAAGCTCCTGGGTGCCCTCTCCTCTTATACACTGGTGTTGTTTAAAGATTGGGCCAAACTCAGTCCCTGTGCTGAGGAACGGGCTGTGGGCAGTAGAGCTCACCAGCAGGCCCTGGGCTGTGCTACTTCATGGACACTGTGCAAGGCTGTGAAGGCAGCAGTGGGTCTGGGGTTGTGTTGGGAGTGGGGGCTTGAGGATCTCTTGGTCTCCATGTCTGTGAGTGCATGGCTGTTCTGTGAATCCCTGTGACTGCAAGATTGCATGCATCTGTATTTCTGTGCCAGTGTCTGTGTGTCTGCCCATTTGAGTGTCTGACCTTTGGACAGTCTGTGTCGTTGTGAGTCTATGGTTTGGGGGCTCTCAGGGATTGGCGTACCTATGTCCATGAGACCTCAACGGTGTTGTGGGTCCACTTGACTGTGCCATGATTTTGCCTGTAATTCAAGATGTTGTAGATCTGGGAAACCAGAATCTGCTCACCTCTGGGTCTCTGTGAACATGTGTCCTATTGTGTGTGTCTGTAAATCTGAAATCCAACTGTCTCTGGGCATGTGGCTAGAAGGCAGGATTTGAAAGGCAAGGGGAAGGATCATATTAATTTGAGATTTGAAAGAAGACAGTGTGTTTACAAAAGCGAAAGAACAGCGGGTTAAACATATGTTGGCGATGATGGCGAGAGGACAGCAGCTGAAGCTGGGCTGCCTCCATTGTGAATTCTGCGGCCTGTTGGCGTCTTTAAAACTGTCACAAAACCAGATACAGAAGCAAAACAATGGGACTGAGAGGAATCCGCTGGTGGGGGTGGGGAGAGGAGGAAGCCTCAGGGTCTGGGAGGGTGGAGTCCTCATTAAGGCCTCTTTGTCTCAGCCACACAGCAGGCCCTTCCTACACTGAGCCCTTTCTCTCTCTCTCTCTCTCTCTCTCTCTCTCTCTACCCATTGCTTTCCAGCTGAAACAAATCTGTGTGCCCTGAGACCTGGGGCTGTGGGGTGGGCAACCCTCACTTACAGAGCCCCCACTCAAGGCTGTGCTCAGGGCTTTACATGCATTCTCTCTACTCCTCCCTACAAATCTGCGAGGGCGTAATTATTATCTACATTGAAGAGTTGAGAAAATTGAGACCCAGAGAGACAAAGTGAATTGTTTAAGCTATAGCAGCCAGGATTTGAACAGAGATCTGTCTGATTATTCCCAGGATTCCCGGGACGGTGTCTAGTTAAGAAATAATGAATGGATAAATGAATGTATTGAATTGAATTAAATTAAATTGAATGATAAAATATTCCCAGTGTTTTGAGGTAGAATCTATGTCCAGGCCCTGGTAAATAACCTGAGGGGCAGTAGTTAACCCTTATTTGTTCACGACATCCATTGGTCCTGCAATAAATGGAACAGATAATTTTGATCTGTTCTCTTTGGAAAATTAATGGCAGATGGGGAAGGAGACGGTCAGGATGGAGACTCTGTTGCCCCCACTTCCCTGAACATACACTCAGATATTAAGTCCCAACATTGGTTCGGCTCAGCTGTGGCCTCGTGCTTGAATTCCAGCTCTGCCACGCACTTCTTGTTGTTTGGTGCCATCGAGTCAATTCCAACTCCTAGCGACCCCATGTGACAAAGTAGAATTGGCCCATAGAGTTTTCTTAGCTGTAGCCTTTACGTCAGCAGATCACCAGGTCTTTTTCCCACAGAGCTCTAATTGGGTTTGAATTGTCAACCTTTCGATTAGCAACTGAGCACTTAATAGTTGTGCCACTAGGGCTAGCCTGTTCTTTTTCTTTACTCTCCTACTCTTGCCTTGTGTTTCCATTCCTCCCTTTGTTCTGTTCAACGGCTTAACCACACAGCTCTTTCAGTTTGTTCCTTCATCTCCAGGTTTTATCGTACAAATGATCCCTTTGGTTGCACACACTGGGTCTTTCTCTTGGTAGCTTGTTTCCTTGTGGGTTTTGTAATTTTTGTCTATAAACTCACATTAAGAAGGGCTTGTTTTCCCTGGGGATCATGGATGCCCTGAGTTGTGTCTATAGATCAGTTTTGAGCTTGTCTCCTCTGAGGCGGATGTGCAAGGAGCTTAGCATGCACTGGGGATCCTGGAGTCTTCACTGGTCCCAAATGAAGTTGCTTATTAATTTCTCAGGTAAGTCCCCATGAATCTGAGCTTCAGAGTAGAGCATGGTACCACCCTGGTCTCCCATTTTCTTTTCCCACTCCTGGCTCAGGTGGATGGCAAGTCTTTTGCCTCTTTTGCAGACCAATGGGAAAGTTTTGTTAGGTAGAGTTTCTAACCTTGTTTGTTGGTAAGTATTGTACTTTCTAATTTTTATAATGATAGATTCTGAGCCTATCAGGGGACCTGGAAATGTCTTTATAGTTGGTTCCTTTTTTTTTCTTTCTAATTCTCATGTTTGTACTGCCCATTTTCTTACCTACACCGTGCTGTGTGGCTTCCTTTGCATCCTGATTCTTCTGTCATGGATTTCTTTGAGGGTAAAAAATCCTCCTCTAACTGTGACTTTGGCCTCAGTCTATAGGTTTGATAAGGAGTGTTTTCGAACTCAGGCATTCTAATAGGCATTGTGATTTTGTCTTTGACCCTTCATTGATTTGGAAGTGTTTTGTTTACTTTTTGTCTTTTATCAATTTTAAC
The DNA here is from genome assembly GCF_000243295.1 of Trichechus manatus latirostris. Taxonomy (NCBI): domain Eukaryota; kingdom Metazoa; phylum Chordata; class Mammalia; order Sirenia; family Trichechidae; genus Trichechus; species Trichechus manatus. The sequence goes on from NW_004443974.1 coordinate 10,609,953, forward strand.
AGGCTTTTAGAGTGGATACTAACTGGAAAGGGTAACTAGAGAGGTGTCAAGAAACGGTTTATTTAAGTTGAATTGTTAAATAAACTGACAGTACCTGATTGTCAGCAGACAGGCCAGGAATCAGGTGGCCAGTTCAAATCCCTGCTCCAGGCCTGACTCAGCCGTGTGATTCAGATGCTCCAGCTCCACTAAATGTCTCTGGGCTTCTGGCTGTTCATTGGGGAAATGGTGGGCATGAGAGTCCCGGGCAGAATTGTTTTGGTCCCTCTTTCTCATAGGAAAGCTCCACTCTATGGCTCCTGGCTTTACACACATAACTTAGTTCTAGCCCCTTGAATGCACAGGGCCCAGCTGTTGAGGCCTAAATCCTTTCTTCTATCCCCTGAGCTCCTCACCTGTTCCGTTCTGATTCTGAGTTCCCAATTTGTTTCTGGTTCCTGAGGCTTTCTCTTTCTTGGCTTTGAACTCAGCTAAGTATTTACAATTTTTGTTTGTTTGTTATATTTTATTTGGTATTTTTTAGTGTGCAGAGCAGGAGGGGATTTTTTTCCCATATTGGCTCAATGTATCCTTTAACTAGAAGTCTCTGGCACTATTAGCTATAAACCTTTGGAAAACACACTTAACTTCTCTGAACCTCGGTGTCTTCATCTATAAAATGGGTAGGTCATATAATAAGAACATCAACAAAAAGTTGTTGTAGGGATTACATGAGATAAGTATGCAGTGAGTTTAGCATACATGGTGCCTAGAACATAGCAGGTGTTCAACAGATGGTAACTTTTATTATCATTGCTGCTCCTATTTTACATTAAGGATTCCAGGGCTCAAAGAGATTAAGTAACTTTCCTGAAGTTGCATGGCTGGTTAGTGGCTACATGTGCATAATAAATTCTTTTTGAAAAACTGAAATAACAAATTCAGGGTTCTTTCTAAGACTTTCCTTGAACTGGACCATAGGACTGGATTTATTCCAACTGCAATCATGTGGAAACTCAGTCTCTGCCCTTCTGGTATCTATGGTTGGCACAACTAACCACATCTTGGGGCCAGAGCTGTTGGTTTGTAGGGTCAGGAGTACTGGGAGATCCCAGTCAACAGGCTGCCAGAATACAGAGAGGGAAGCCTTAAGCTCTCTGTGATGCAAAGATGTGACAATGTTAGGACATTTGTAAGAGCCCCTACCACCACCAAACTGCTCCGGTGGCATCCAGACAAGGAGAAAATTCAGCAACTATAAGTTTTGTGGGCAGCAGAAATGGCTATTGCTTTCACATGGACAGAGGGGGTAAGTGTGATCTCTGTCTCCCTGTGGTGGCTTTGAAACATGTCTACAAATTCTTAGTCACTCCCCACATGAAGAGATGGAATCTATGTCGCCTCCCCTTGAAATCGGGCAGGTCTTTGGGACTGCCTTGAGCAAGAGAATGTAGTAGAAGTGACTTCTGAGACTAGGCTAGAAAAGGTCGCGTATTTCTGCTAGTCTCTTCTGGGATTCTTGCAGTAGGAACCAAGTTTAGATGTTCAGCTACCCTGAGACCATGTGGCAAGACCACAGAAAAAGAGAAACAGAGAGAGATGCCCTAGCAGCCCCAGCTGGCCCAGCACCTCAGATGTTTGAGTCTTTCCAGCTCAGGTACTAGACATGCGAGTAAGAAGTCTTCAGACTCTACCTGACGCAGGCTCCAGCCACTGTCTGAATAAAACCTCATAAGAGACCCCAGGTAAAAAGGGCATAGCGGAACCCAGTCAACCTCCAAATTTGTGAGCAAAATAAATGATTGATACTGTTATAAGCCACTGTTTTGGGAAAGTTTGTCACCCAGCAATAGACAACAGGAATACAGTCCTACTGTTTACTAGGCACAGTAATTCCTTGGACAGATATGAGGACACAGAGTGCTGAAGCATTTGTTCATTCATTCAGTCAACAAATACATATCGCACACCTGTTGTGCCCCAGTCTTTTTGCTAGGTGCTAGGGATTGGAATTGACTCGATGGCAATGGGTTTTCTTTGGGGATTCAATGGTAAATAAAACACGCATAATAGGAAATACAGAAAACAAACAAATAAATAATATCAGATACTGATAGATACCAAAATGAAAGTAAAACATGATGAGATAGAGTAATAAGTGGAGGCTCTTTAATTTATGTGGTCAGGCAAGGTTACTCTAAGGAGGTGTCATTTAATCTGGGATGAACATCAAGAGGAGGCAGATCTGTCAGCAGAGCATTCTAGGCAGAAAGAAGGGTTAGCGTAAACTCCTTAAGGTGGAAATGAGTCTGATGTTTGAGCATCCTTCAAAGGCTAGTGTGGCTACAGCATAGTGAATGTAGGAGCAGGGGACTGAAGAGGAAGTAGAAGAGGTTGGCAGGGCCATACCATGTAGGGATTTGCAGGCCGTGGAAAAGGTTATAGATCTTTTTCTGAGTGCAGTGGGAAGGCACTGGTATTTTAGCAAGATGGTTTATTAGAATAGGATAGGCTATGCTGCAAGAACAAATAAACCTTAAAATCTCAGTGGCTTGCTACAATAAGGGTTTATTTCTCCCTTTCATCACAATCTACTGTGTGTCCGAAGAATTTCCTCTAAATGATAACTAAGGGTCTCAGGCTGCCACCATCTTGTGGCTCCATTATCTTTTAGTTTCAAGGTTACTTTGATGTCATCTACCTGGCAGACAAGGGGAAGAGAGAATGGGAACGATATACCAGATACTTAATCACCTTAGCCTGAAAGTTAACACAGTCTCTTCTGCTCACATTCCATTGACCATTGTCAGTGGGCTACAAGAGTCTGGCAAGTGTAAAGGAGCATGCAGATATACTAGAGAGCACCAACAGTCTCTACCACACAGAGTAATATAATTTGATTTATATTTTAAATTGACATTCTGGTTACTGTGTGAAAAGTGGGAATCATAAGCAGTGGGAGTCCAGCTACGATTAGGTTCTGCAATTGTATTCTGACTCCTTCCCGTTTTGAGTTTGTCCTTTGTGACCTTAAATGCTGGCCAAATTTCACCTCCTAGAACACAAATCAAATACTGAAAGTTGTGTCCTGAAGGGGGAGCTCAGGTCAAAGTTGGAGTGAAGAGTTCAAACCAAATGTTTAATCAGGGAGGCCTTGATTCCCAGATTTTGGGATTTCATAGGCCAGTAAATTAAATAATTTGGAATTATTATTGCCTACAAAGAAACCAACAAAAAAATTAGTTTGTCTCATAAGTATATAAATAAAATAAAGGGTATCAATATTTACAAGTTGGAAGGAAATAATAGCACAATAAAGAACACATGCACACATGTACAGACACACACCCACACACACACACACACTCTAGCAGGATATGCACAGCTGCTATACGTTAGTTGGCTTCCTGGAATTGTCCATGAGAATCTTTTACCATTATTACACAAGTGAGTCTGTACCATGACCCATGTGGAGCTATATGGAGTCGCCCATGTGAAAAGTTGCTTGATGGCAAATTACCACCTGTTATTCAAAGACTTGCCCTCCAGACTTTCAATATGGGGGTCACATTTGAAACCACTGTTTTTCTTCTTTTACTATGATCTCTTAATACTCACAATGTGTCCCTCTCAATTGGTAGCCATACAAGCCTTTCACTGTAATACTGCTTACCTGTTTGAGGTGCCTTTCACTGTAGTTTAAATTTAAGCCAGACCATTTGAAACATAGAAGTCCATCTATCTGTCCTGTCATTTTCATGCAGTATGGTAATATATAGACAGAAATGCAATTCTGACAATGCCCCATCATTATTTTTCTCATTTCCCTGTTCTCATTCCCTGTCTTGTGTCTCACTGACAAGCACTGGTCCATGAATTGGCATTTGAGGCTACAGGGTTGGATGAACAACAGGATCCAAAGTCTAGAACCAAAACACACGGGTTTAGGAACCAGTATGCTGAGAACTAAGGGTCGGCAGAAGCCTGGATGAAGGCAGGAGCAGGAGATGCAGCCATGTGCCTTGGTGGCTGGCGATAAGCTATGGAGCAGCCTGCAGGGTGAGCTGGGGGACCTAGAGAACCCTTTTAGGGAACTGCAGGAGCTGGCCAGATTCTGCCTGCTTCTCCAGCCTTGGTAAACTCAGCCCCCTCCATCCCCTGCCCTTCAGTCAGGCTGATTTCCCTGTCATCTACACCCAAGAACTTTGGCCCCTTTTTTTGTGCCCTTTGCACATGTTCTTCTGCTGGGAGCACCTCCTTCTTGCACCCCGACCCACCACTTTTTTGTATCCTTCAAGTGTCTTTTTCCACACAGATTAAAATAAACTTGGTGTTCACTAGAGGCACCTCCTGTACTGCCCTGAGCCTTGGGGCTGATGGACTGAATGTGAGGTATAAGAAAAAGAGAGGAGACAAAGCTGGCTCCCAGGTTCTTGGCCTGAGGACCTGGAAAGATGGAGTTGCCAGTGGGCAAGATCGGGAAGACTGAGAGTTTGGAAGGAACCATCAGGAGCTGAGTTCTAGATGTGTTACATTTGAGATACCTAGTAGCCATCCAAATGGGTGTGTTGGAAGGTCAGCAGATATACAAGTCTGGAGTTCAGGGCAGAGGACTAGGCTAGAGACATAAATTTGAGAGTCGCCAGTATAAGGTTGGTATTTAAGACTATTTTTTTTTTTGGATGAGATTATCTGGGATGTGGCTCCCCATGGCCCACCATTCTAGCCTCTTTCTCCTTCCAGCCGGGTACCTTTCACACGCTGGGGAACTTCTCAGTCTTTCCTCTATACTCCACGTATTTGCCTACCTGTTGACTGCTCCACATTCTTCAAGACCAGCTCATCTGTCCTTTTGCTCTGTAGTTTCTTCCTGGAAGACTGAATATTTCAATTCTCACTGTTCCCACAGCACTTTGACTATATGTATTGATAACCTCAGGCAATTTGCTTCATACTATATTATAGCATTTGTGTAGTTGATAAATATTTTGAACAATTACCCACTGTGTTTTCTACTTGGCAGTTCTTTCAAGTACCTCAACCCCAGTCTCTTCCCTCTTTAAAATTTAGGCTTAGTACCTCAGGGAAGAAACAATACAAAACAAAAACAACAACAACAAAAAATGAACAAATAGCAAAAACAAAGGCTTAATTTCTTAGCTTTGAATTTTCAAATTTTACTTTTAAAAATCCATGGCAGAGAAATAGTCTGAAAGCTTCTCTTGAACGAGAAAAGGTTATTTTAAATCTTTACTTGGAAGATTTTCAAATGAAGAATCAAATGGTCAGGCATAGAATTTATGCCTCAAATAGGAGGGTTGTGTGATAAAGTTAGATCAGTTAATCATCTATCTGCCCAATCCTCCCCCCACCCTGAATGGGTAAGAATCTGGGGAGAGGCTTAAAATGGTAGAGCCAGAGAGTTTGGATGCCAATGATGGGGTGGGGTAGAATAGAGAAGAAGTAGCCATGATCCCTAAGTTTGAGTACCAGTGGGGTTGGCGGGAAGAGGGACTTATAAACAGACAACCATAACACAGTGTGGTTGAATTACCCAGGATCACCAGTTTTCCTGGAACAAGTTCTTTCTGCAGGACAGTTGTGTTCTTTATGACACTTGTCCCTCTAGACAGCCTTGGTTGGGCCAAGGGTGATCCCCTGATCATATATAGCCAATCGGAATTCTTTTCTGGGATTTTTGTCTTCTCTGGGATTTTACACTTCTTATTTGGTGGTAGAAAGAATAGGATTTAAACTGTCAGTCGCCTATTTCTGCCACATGGAGGAGGCAAGGTCTGTGACAAGAGAGAATAAAGCTGACATACAGAGGAAAATAATAGTATGAGATAAAGGAAGTCCTGGTGGTGTCTGGGTCTCTGGTTTCAGTTCTTTTTGAGTACTGTCACTGCCCTAACCTTCCTGAGGTTTGTACCTTTCAACCTCAGGCGTGCCTGACACAGTGCCTACCTAGCACATGGGAGTGGATAAATAGATGTGAACCTGTCCTGGATCCCCAGTGTATTGGTCCCAGATACAGCTGACCACTACTGGGCCTATCAGATTCTATCCCCATAATTGGGACTTACAGATGCTTGTCAGTATCTGAGTGTTACTGGAACTGAGGTTCCTGTGCAGAGAAGCCCCCAGACCAAGGAAAAACTGATGACACAGACCTTCCTCCAGAGCTGACGGAGAAAGCGTTCTCCTGGAGCTGACACCCTGAATTTGGACTTGCACCCTACTGGACTGTGAGATAATAAACTTCCCTTTGTTAAAGCCATCCACTTGTGGTATTTCTGTTACAGCAGCACTAGATGACTAAGACACTAGCTTAGGTCAAAAAAGAGAATTCTGTGGGACAAACTGGGATTCTCATGGAAACACTAGTAAAGTAAGAAAACTTCCAGACCTTTCCAGGGCCATGTGCCCTCCTGTTGCTCTATCTCCTTGTGTATCTGCTTTTGTTCTTCTCCCTGGCTAACAGACCACTTTTCTCCTGTTCACAATCTAAAATGGCAGCTGTGATGGTACTGTCAGTCCCTGGTACCAAAGGACACGCTCAGTTCCAAAGGACACGCTCTCCTCCTGGCACTGCTTTCTTGGTGGTATGAGGTTCCCATGTGTCTCTGCTCACTTCTCTCTCTTATATCTCAAAAGAGATTGGCTTAAGACGCTATCTAATCTTGTAGACCCCAACAGTATAACAGCCGCTAATCCATCTTATTACAGCATAGTGATAGGGTTTACAACACATAGGGAAATCACATCAGATGATAAAATGGTAGACAATCATACAATACTAGGAATAATGACCTAGACAAGTTGACAGATATTTTGGGGAGACACAATTCAATCCATGACAGCTAGTATGAGTGGATTTCTGTTACTGACAACCAAATGATTGTTGACCAACGACATCTGAATCCCTCTCCAGGCTAGCAAAAGTGATAGTGTTCACCTCTTTAAATCCAGAAGCCTGGCCAGGACACTCAGCGAGGAAAAGAAGGAATTGTCCTCCATAGAATAGCAGGGTTCCATCTAACAGAACTGTCTCCAGGACTCTGGAAATAGTGTTCAAGAGTTCTGTATAGTGAAGTTCCAAGCATTTGCTTTGGAGTTTGATGCCTCCACCCCCAACTTACCACTGTGTGACTTGGGAAATCCACTAAGCTCCAGTTTCCATAGTTGTAATATGGGACCAAAGTCCCTGATTCATAGGCTCAATGTTGATATTGAGCGAAATAATTCACACAGAAGGGCCTAGCCCAATGCCTGGCACAGAGGAGATACTGTGTGAATGGAAATGATCATTATTCCTAACAGCCTCCATTGGAGACTGATATTTTTCATTCAAGGAAGCTTTGTTGAGTACCTACTATGTGTTAGAGTGGTGAAGAGAGACAAAACTCCTGTGTTGCTGCCCTCAAGAAGCTTATAATCTAAAGAAAAGGAAACAGCTTTTATTGAATAGTTTCTTCCGGCCAAGTTCTCTGGGTTACAGCTCCTCTTGGTTAGAGAGGGTATTGAAAGATCCATAATTTGAGTCTGTAATAATGTGGTGCCCACAGTATAAAAAAAAAAAACAGGTCAGCCTGGTGGTTATGGTTTCTTAGTTTTAACAGCACTGTTTGTGGTTATTCCATGTTTATTTTCCACATTCGTCCAGTCAAACTCTTGTGAAAGAGAACCAGGCACATTTATACACCTGTCCCACAAGCATGTTAATCCCACCTGCCTGCTTTCTGCTCCTACAAGCATCTGTGTTCGATCTGAGAGCACAGCTCAGATTGAAAACTGTGCAGATCAGGGAAAAGATGTTTAGCCAGCAAGACTGATAACTGATGAGATTTTACCCTTGCTCTCTCAAGGCAGAATCAATCCGTTTTAGTCCCCACAGATCAATACCAGAAAGCAGCCTAGGAGTAATGATGTATTTATTAATTGAGAGAGCCTTTAAAGAGGGCCAGGAGCCCTGGTGGTGCAGTGGTTAAGTGCTCAGCTGCTAACTGAAAGGTCGGCAGTTGGAATCCACCAGCAGCTCTGAGGGAGAAAGATATGGCAGTCTGCTTCTGTAAAGATTAACCCTGTTGCTGTCGAGTCGATTCCGACTCATAGCGACCCTATAAGACAGAGCAGAACTGCCCCATAGCGTTTACAAGGAGCGGCTGGTGGATTCCAACTGCAGACCTTTTGGTTAGCAGCCGTAGCAATTAACCACTACACCACAGCCTTGAAAACCCTATGGGGCAGTTCTACTCAGTCCTATAGGGTTGCTATGAGTCAGAATTGACTCTACAGAAATGAGTTCAGTTGGTTTCGTTTTAAGGAGGGCCAAAGAGGAAAAAAGTAAGCAGTGGCCATCTAAGCTTCAGGAAGCTGCCAGAGTTGGTCCTGGACCTGGGTAGGCGAGGCTTGGTAAGCAGTGAGGATCATTTCACCAAACCATTCTCCACCACTTTACCCACCTCTTTGGAAAAAAACCATCTGTGTCTTTAAACACCCTCTAGGATCTCATCGTGTCTGAAATACACTTAATTTTTTTCCCTGATTGTAAAGGTCATATATGTTCATTATTTAAAAAAATTGAAAACCTTAATTACTTTCTTCCCTGACAATGGAACAGTGATTTTGATTGGCCTGGCAATATGATCAGCCCCAGGGAGGTGATCATGATTGCCAAAGCCAATTTCCCAGACTTCTTTGCAGTTAGGAGTGGCCATGTGACCCATTTCTGGCCAATGGGATCTTAGCAGATCTGCTGGGGTGTTTCTGGGAAAGTGTTTGCTTTCCTTACTTTGTGCCTTGAAAGAGGAGGCCATGACATATAAAGCTGCAGGAGCCATCCTGTGCCCATGAGGCAAAAAGCACAAGGATAAAAGACGTCAAGCTGAGAATGTCAGAGAAGGATGGAAGGCCCTGTGTCCCTGATGGCTCATTCTCACGTAACAAAAAGACTGAAGGTAGGTGGTTACCAAAAATCAAACCCGTTGTCATTGAGTCAGTTCCAACTCATAAAGACATTATAGGACAGAGTAGAACTGCCCCATAGGGTTTCTAAGGAGAAGTTGGTGGACTTGACCCACTAACCTTTTGGTTAGCAGCTGAGCTCTTAACCACTGCACCACCAGGGCTCCAGTAGGTGGTTGCTGGCCAGTAAACCACCAACTTTTCAGTTAGTAGCTGAGTGTTTAACTGTTTAGTGCCACCCAGGGACTCCAGACAAATATTTACTGAGAGGCTAATATGTATGTTACATTTATGCTTGGTGGAGCTTCTAGTCTAACGCAAAGACTGACAGTTGAACAAACCAGAAAAACAAACGCGTTGCCATTGAGTCGATTCCGACTCATAGCAACCCTGTGCGGGAGTGTAGAACTGTCCCACAGGGTTTCCAAGGAGTGGCTGGTTAGCAGCTATAGCTTGCTATAGCTCTTAACCACTGGGCCACCAGGGCTATGACAGCTGAACAGTCAGTTCAAATAGTTCAGAAAACAAATAGTGGATAGTTACAAACTGTGATGAGTTGTATGAGGGAAATGAACTGCCGTGGTATGAAAATAACAATGGAAAAGTCATTGGAGGCTTTAAGCAATGGAGTGACCTGGTGCATTTTATTAATATTTTTTAATGATCACTGTGGTTGCCATTTTCCATTATTTGGATGAGGGCAAAAGTAGGAGACCAGAAAGGCAGTTATTGGGGTGGTCTAGGCAAGAAAATATGATGGTTTGGAACAGGGAATTAGGAATATACAGATACATTAATGGATAAAAACAAAGAGTATATAAACAGGGAACTTAATATGTGATAAATGTGTATGTTTCTACACTAGAAGCTCACAGTTTTATTTATTATAGTTTTGCGCTATATTTTATTATCTGTTAGAGCAGTATTCTCTCACTATTTTTCTTTTTCAAAAATTTCATAGGTATTTTCCTATATTTATTTATCAAGATAAGTTTTAAAATAATTGTTTCATGTTTTCTTCCACTCCCATCTCCCCAGTCATATTGGTTCTTTGATTTGGATTTCATTAAACTTACAAATTGAGTTGGGGAATAAGACATCTTTGCAATATTGAGACTTCCTATCCTGGGATTTTTATGTTTTCCCATTTATTAAGGTCTTCTTTTATGTCCTTCAGTAAGGTTTTATAGTTTTCTTTCTATGGGCCTTGCCATTTCTTAAGTTTATACCTGGGTATTGTATTTTATTGCTAATGTGAATATAATCTTTTTTTTTTCCATCATACTTTCAAGATAGAAATCACTGGTACTTTGTGTTGTATTTGGGAAACCATATACAACCCTATACCTCCCTTCCTTTCCTGAGTTTGGAACAAAACTAAGATGTAGATGTAGGAAAGGGGCATAAGGAGATAGAAATACTACCTATATTACTGATAAAACGGATTGGAAAATGTGCCTTTTGATCTTTTGCCAAGTGGGCTTGCTATTGCCAGCTAGCTATCCTGTTGATAATGTGATTTATTTTCTGTTAACCTATCGGTGGCAATGAATTTATAGATTCCCTAATGTTGAAGTATCCTTGCACTTTTGGAATAAATCTTGCTTGGCCATGGTGGGTTTTGTTTTGTCTTACAACAAGCTGGATTCAAATTGCTCAAATTTTATTTAGCAGTTTTGCAACTACAATACAGATAAGTGAGTTGGTGTATAGCAGTGATTCACATATTGCATATTAATCAGTGAGCTTTGAAAGGGTAGTAATGGCTCAGATGAGTTTGGGAAATGCCCGATTAAATAAACCAAGCACGTTTCTTTACTTCTGGACTTCACAGAAGACCTTAATATACTAACACTTATAATGATTCTCCAAAAGGTAGACTCACATGGCATGCAGCATTTTTCCGATTTAATTTAACTGCAGAACCCCCTTTTCAAAACACACGTTGAAATCGCTGTGGACTAGTGTTCTATACTGATGTGTATTTTTCCTTTTTGGTACTCTCTCTCTGGTTTTGTTATCAGGGTTATGTTAAACCTGGGAAATGAAATGGAAAACTTTCTTTTTCCTCTGTACCCATTTAAATAATATCAGGATTGTCTGTCCCCTGATGGTTTAATAGAAAGAACTTGCCTGTAAAACCATCTGTACCGAGTCATTTCTGAGCGAAAAGACACCTGGAATGCACACATTTGTGTGGCTTCCCCATGGCATGTGCTCCCCAATAGCCAGTTCTGCTTGGCACCCCCTTTTTTGGGGATCAAACGGCTATTTTGGAAAAGCCTGGAATGTGTGAAAATGAAACCTGATGCATTTGCACATTGATGCTGATCAGTCCCACATGGTCTTCCCGGCCAGGATCCTTTCAAAAACGCACACTTACTTGCCTCTGTCTGGGGATGCCTTGCTGGGCTGTGTAGGGCATATATTTGGTTAAGGCTGCAGAGCCTTTCCTATCAGCCACTCTAGCTGAGGGTCAAAGAGGTCAAGTTCTTGACTCGACTCCCACTTCACCCAGCTCCCCTTTCTCCTCTTGCTCATACCTCTCCCCAGGCACTGCAGGGTGGATTTCCTAGATGCTTCCCTGAGGCCTGGTGGGACGGTGGTTAAGAACTCGCTGCTAAGCAAAAGGTCTGCAGTTCGAATCCACCAGCCGTGCCTTGGAAACCCTCTGGGGCAGTTCTACTCTGCCCTAAAGGGTCGCTGTGAGTCAGAATCTACTATAAGTCGGAATCTACTCGACTGCAACAGGGGTGGGGAGGTGGGGTTCCCCCTGAGGCCAGCCATAACCCCAGTTCCAGGCCTCTGTGCGGAAATCATCTGCCCAGCAAAAGGGGAGGCGGAGAAATTGCTATTAGACTGGGGTCAGTTTGAGAGGCTGGTGAGCCCTGGGATTAGCAGACGGGGCTGGAACCTGACTTAACTGTGTTAGGTGTGCAGGGGCAGTGGGGTCTCTTGAGCTGCAGTGAGCAGAGCTGAAGTATTGGCCTGGGGTTCAATAAAGCCTAGGAGAGCTGGGTGGGCTGGGGATCCCTGGAAGAAGCCAAGGCCTTGAGGCTTTCAAGGATTTGAGGCTGAGCTCAGGTACTGGTCTATGGTACAGTAAGGCCTAAGAGAGCTGAGTGGACTGGGGGTTTCTGGAAGAGACCAACTTGAGGGAGGAAGATAATGGATGCCCAGGGCTCCAAGAGGCCTGGGGCTCCGGGGCTCTGATGCTGGGCTGGGGCACACCTGCGGGCTTGGTGAGGTCCCGCTGGCGGCGCCGAGGCTCGGAAGACTCCCTCGGTGAGCCGGCGCCCTGCCAGGGGCTAACGGGTTGGGCTGTGGGTGAGGCCGGAGAGGAGGAGGCGGGGTGCCGGCCCGGGCGGCGGCGCGGGCTCCGGACGCGGGGGCTTCCAGCTCCCTCCTCCCGCTTCACCCAGGCGCCGGGCGCCTCCCCCGGAGCCAGAGCCTGGAGGCCGGGAGCCGGCTCCGCCGTCGCCACCGCGGCCCGTGAAGGGATCTGCT
>NW_004443974.1:10622685-10776210 GCF_000243295.1 Trichechus manatus latirostris
GCGGGCTCCGTGCCCGGCCCGCCGCGGGGACAGACCCGGACGGCCTCTGCCAGGCCCTGCGCGCGCCGCGGCTTCCCGGCCCCGGGCTTGGCCTTGTGGCACACGGGCGGGAGAAAGCTCGGAGACCGAGTGCAAGCACCACCCCCAGGGCCTGGGCAGGTGAGGGGCCTCCGAGAGCCACCCCCGCCTGTGTGAGTGGTCAGGCGGCCCACCTGTGCCTAGGTCGCCGTGGCCACCTGACGACAGACTGGGGGGCAGTTGTTTGACCGGCCTTGCCTGGGGTACAGGTGTCTTCACGTGGGCGTATACCAGCGTGCACCTCACTCTCGGGCGTCATCTAGGGTGCTGCCTCTTGTGTGACCTGGGCACGGCAGAGAGGACACCCAAGTCCTAGGGCACCTGTGAGATGCCTGGCCTGGGCACCCGAAACCCAAACTACCCACCCAGGAAGGCTGGTGGGCATGTTGATGAACACCGTGCAGTGACTCGAGTGCAAGTGAGGCACAAGGGACGGGGACAGGAGCTATGGCATAGGGCCAGGGAACAGAATGGTAGGGTCCCCACAGCAAACCCTCCGAAACAGACACAGATGAAGAAGGTAGAGCCATGAGCATCTTTGGCTTCGTTACCAACACACAATTGTTCCTAAATTACCAGCCTGTCTCATTATTTAAGATGTGACTCTTCTGTGCCCTTCCCCCAACAGCCTTTGCAGCAGAGGAAGACCACAGACGGGCAAATGGCTGTTGCTCCTTCTCTGCTCCCCACCCCCACTCAAAGACCAGAGCCCACTCAGATTCCTGCCACAAAAGCAGACAGCAGGCCAGCTCCTCTTGAGGGGTCTTTGTCTCTGGTGGTTCCTTCTCAATGTAATCTCATTGTACATTTCATGACAGCTGGCTGGATCTCATCTCATTTTAACAGGGCTGGAAAATCTTATCAGCTGCACCAGAGAAGCCTTGGAAAAGTTAGGAGATAATCTCTGTGGAAGCCTAGAGTAACTGAAAAAGTCAGTATGTTCGGAAGGTTTAGTTACAGGAGATGGGTGACACCTTTCTTGTTCGTTGGAAATCATGTGGGATATTTTGAGATCTTGTGCCACACTCAGAATACTGAGGTGGGGCCTCTGCTGGGACATGGGCACCAAGATCCATGTGAAGTGGTTGACGTGGCAATTACTGATTCATTTGGACCTAGAAGCATTTTCTCTCCATTCCTTTCATTTCTTCTTTCTAGCTTACTTATTCAGAGCCTTTAGACTATATTCCTGATTTACCATCAAGGCATTTTTCCTGCCCTGCCTCCATTCAGCTGATGGGGTTTCCCCACTTCTAGTTGGAATATTGCTCCATAGTTCAGTGCAAAGGTTTTAGAATTAGACCTCAGCTTAAGGCCAGGCTTTCTTACTGTGTGCTCTTGGGCAAATTAATTAACTTTTCTGAACCTCAGTTTCCTTGCCTGTAAAGTGAGGCTAATGATAGTATCTCATAGGATTGTCGGGAGAAGTAAATGAAATATTGCAAGAAAAGTGCTTAGCTCAGTGCCTGCCACATGACAAGTGGTCAATAGAAGTTAGCAGTTATTATTAAGGGTTTGTTGACTAATTAGAAGAGTAGCATCTTTTTTTTTTTTTTTTAAAGTGCATTTCTGTTTGTGGTTATTATTTAGCTCATGTCAGGGCAACTAGGAAGTGGTAGTATGGTAGAAAGAACAGTGGGCGTGGATTCAGGAGCTTAGGTTTGAATATCGGTCTACCTCCTAGAACCCAGGTGACCCTGGGCAAGTCATGGAACCTTGTGAAACCTTTCTGAACCCCCATTTCCTTATTTGTAAAAGTGGTTTAAGAATAAAACCGACCCCAGAAGGTAGTCGGGAGGGCTGAAATGATGTGTGTGACCGCATTTGGTACTGTCAGGGATGGGGATCCTCACTAAATCTAACTGGGATCCAGCAGCAGATCCTGGTTTTGTGGGTCTGACACTTGCACAATTCGGGGGGGGGGCGGTAACTTTAAGAAAAAAGAATATCATACTTTTGTACACTTTACAAAACCACATGAACACACTGCTGGAGCCTCTCCTAGGGTCTTGAAAGGGGCACATACAAGGGAGGGGCCCTGAAGCTTAAGCTTCATTGGTTAGCTTCATGGCGTATCTGCTTCTGATGGGATCGGAATCCAGGCGGTGTAGACCCCTCTGCCTTAGCAGGCTGGTAGTATTCAAGGCTTCCTGCTCAAAGGGTGACATCCTTGCCACCCTGGAAAGTAATGATGGTGTTGCAGTAAAGTATGAGAAGTGTCAAAGGTGCTATTATGATGATGAAGATAGCAAATGACTACATGGCTGGATGTGGTTGGTCTGAGAACACTGTATTTAGTCGGCTGCAGTTGAGTGAGCAGAGTCTCCTTTGCTAGTTGGGTTGTGGAAGGAGAGGCCAGGGTTTCTTGAATGAACTGTCTTTTCCTAGGCTATTCGCCCTCTCTGAGGCCCTGCCTGGCCATCATTTCACTAGTCTCACTGGCTTTCTTGGCCGCCTGCTCACCGGGCTGCTCTTGGGGATTGTGGTTTTCCTGCGCCGTCTGTGCTGTTTGCAGTGGGGTTGCCTGCATCAGAGCTCCTCTTTCTAGCTGCTTGGGAGGCAAAGCCACTGCAGGGTGTGCTTGACATTACATCCCTTGTTGGGGACCTCCTGTGGGCATGTGTTTGGTTTACTTAACACACTCTGGCAAGATGCCGAGCTTGTCCAGGCTGAAATGTGAGAGGCCGGTGGGCCTGGAGCCCAGAGGTCACATACAGGAGCTTTGTAGGTCATACTTCCCTGAGAACTGGAGGGCCATTTTGTTGAGTTTGTGGCTAGAATCAGCACAAGTTCTCTTTCTTGACTGCACGCGCTCTCCCTCTCTACATATATACATGTATATACCTACATACACACATACACATATATGTGCATGTATGTACATACATGTATGTAGGTATGTAAAATTCTTTTTTGTCAGATACTGGTCAGCAGAACAGAATGTTCAAAAGATTATCCCCTGATCCTTTAGAAGAGAGAAATAAATGAATCCTTAATGAGCTAAATATGCCTGGGGTGTTTATTAAAATGCAGATTCCAGGGCCTCATTATCGAACCTTATTGAACAGAATCTCTGGGGAAGGGGTCGTGGAATTTTCATGTTTAACAAGCATGTTGAGTTCTACTTACGCTTACTGAAATTTGAGAGCCACAGTTCTAGATGCTTTATATAAATTGTAACCCTGTAGATAAAATATTACCTATCATTCCAATTTTATAGTGGTGAAAACTTAGGCCCAGGTTAGTTAACTTGCTTGGGTATCACACAGCTATAAATTCGTGTCAGAACTGGGATTCAAGCTCGAATCCCTCTGACTCCAAAACTTGTGTCCTTTTCATTCCTCTCCTTTTTGTCCAGTCTTCACACTGAACTAATAATAGCAGAAGGAGGCCTCATGGGGGTCTGAAGGAAGTGGAGTGCTTTGAGAAGGTGTGCAGCTACAGTAGGGGAAATATGAACAGAAAACCTGGGAATTGCTTCTTCAAACCCCTGGGGTGCCCCTTGTGTAGATAGACATCATTGCTTAGACCTCAGAAATAGAGAACTGCAGATGAATTTTTTTGTTTGTTTTTTTTTGGTTTAGTTTGTTTGTTTGCTTGCTTAAACATTTCATAAACTTGTTTAAGAGCCCATCTGCTACTCACAGTTCCCAAACAGTCCATGTTTTTTCACACGACTGTGCCTTTGTTGGAGCCCTCGTGGCGCAGTGGTTAAGAGCTCTGCTGCTAACTAAAAGGTCAGCAGTTCGAATCCACCAGGTGCTCCTTGGAAACCCTATGGGGCAGTTCTCCTCTGCCCTGTAGGGTCGCTCTGAGTCAGAATCAACTTGCCAGCAACAGGTTTGGGTTTTTTTGTGCCTTTCTGATGCTAAGTCTTCTGTTGGCAGTACATTGCCCACTCCTCAGCTCTGTCTTAAAGGGAAGCCAGCTGGAGTCTCACTTCTCCTGTCACATCTCCCTGACTCCCCAGGCAGAAGGAATTGCCCTCTTATTTGTAGTCCCATTCTTTTAGGGTATTTCTTCCAGCCTGTGAATGCCTCAGGTGGGGAGCCACGTCTTATTTGTTGCTGTATCACCCAGCACAGTGGCGCTTAACTTTGACTGTGTATTATCCAGTCTCAGCCCTAACCCAGACCAATAAAGCAGAACTTGGGTGGTTGGGAATGGGGCAGCTATTGTTTTTAAGAGCTCCTCAGGGGGTTCTTCTATGGAGCCAGCCCGGAGATCCACTGGCCCATACCAGCCCCTCATCCAGCCTAGTTGAACTGAATCAAACCTACCTCTGCAACTGCTGGAAGTTGAGCACACCCACCTCTTTTCTATTGTAGGTGGCTCATTCCTGGGGTTGTGGTATTTGTCCTGAGTGGAGCTCTCACCGGAAGGGGCCTGACAGGTCTGTTCTTACCGTTGCCTCTGCAGCTTTATATGCCTTCTCTAATCCAATAAAATGCAGGCATTTTTGAGAGGATGATAGGAAGTTGATTCATTTGGCCGTCCGTCCACCCATCCATCTAATATCATCCATTTATTGAGCTAGGCACTGTGGTAGGCATAAAACCTGTGAAGAACTTATATCCTGCTAGGGAAAGTGTGTTATAACTTTTCTGAGAGGCAAGGCTGTGTGTGTGCGTGTGCGCGCGTGTGTGTGTGCGTGTGCATATACTAGTGCGCTAAGACCACGCACATGGACAACATCAGGATTCTGAGTGAGAGCACCTGTCTGGCTGGACAATTGGGGAAGGTTTGGGGGGAATGGGAATGTGACCAAGGTTTTAAATGGTGAGGCAGGTGACTGTAGGGGAGGAGTTGGGTGCTTTTGGTTGACCTGTGACATGGAGAGGGGGAGATTGGGGGACTGATTCTGAGGCTACTGCTTTGGCTTACATGGATTTGATTGATGCAGTAAATGATTATTAAAAGTCTACCATGTACAAAACTCTCCTCGGAAGAAGATACATCTTTAATATCTCCCTTTCTCAGGTCTGCAGCCTATGATTAAGATTTGTTTCCTTAAATGATTATTAGAGCATTTACCACCTGCAAGACACTATCACTTTCCATCCTCCCTATACCTGCAGGGTAAATATTCTGGTTTTACAAATGAGGCTTTGAGAAGTTGAATGACCAGTTTAGGCACGCACCAAGTGAACAGTGAAGCTGAAATTGGAACCTAGGTCTTTCTCATTCCAGAACCTCTCCTCCCTCTAGTATGTCATTTGGCTTCCCTGTGACTATTCCCTATGAAAGAGTACCTTCAGGTTCATTCATTCATCAAACATTAATGAGTATCTTACATTATAGCCAAGAAAACCCTATGGAGCAGTTCTACTCTGTAATACATGGGGTCACCATGAGTCAGAATCAACTCGACAGCAGTGAGTTTTGTTTTTTTCCTGTCCTGTACTCAAAGTTTGGACAGTGGACCAGCCAGTTCCACAGTGCAATTTCTCGGGCCCCACCTAGACCTATTGAATCAGTGTTTCTGGAGGTAGAATTCAAGAATCTCTGTTTTAACTAACTCTCCAGGTGACTGTAAGTCATGCTAAAGCTTGAGAACTACTACTCCAGAATGTAGGACTTTTCTATCTTCATCATGGCTGTACCCTCAATACTTAGCACAAAGGCTCTCCATAAACATCTGTTAACCAACTGTTAAGTGCCAGGGCCTCTCAGGTGCTGGGATGGCAAGGTCAGCTGAGTTTGGGGTATTAATGGAACATGCGGACAAAGATAGTCAACATGGCACTAGATGTATAGTTCCAAGTTTCAGGGCTTTGGAGGTATTTTGGAAGTCATCAGGATACAGGTGGAATGATTAGATGACCGAATGTAAGAAAATAAACTCTCAAGACACATATAAAAGTTAGGGAGGGTGGTGGTGCTGGTAGTGATGGTAGGCCATGCCTGGCTGACCTGAAGCCAGGTCTGAAGTAAGGGTGTTCTGAAGATTCTGGACTATGGGCTTATGATGTTTACATGGCATAGGGGCATATTTACTCTGTAGGCTCTGTGGCCATCAGCGCAAGGGTGTGACTCATTTTATATCACTGAACACCGTTGGGGCATCTTGGCCCCAGATGTGACACTTGCCTTCTGAGGGGGACTTCCTTTTTCCTACTCTTCAGGGAACAACATGGCACAGCCAGGCAAGGCCTGATGGCCCTCAGTTGCAGTAATCGTGGGACAAGTCTGGGTGGGGTTCACTCATGTACTGGAGAATGGCTTCCCTCCCGTGAGGTTCCCTGGTTTGTGCAGACTCAGGCCAGTAAGGCACAGGGCTTTGGCCAAGGTAGCGCTGCAGGATTTGATCCCAGATTTACTTTTGGAGAGTGAATTCCGAGATCTGGCCTTGCACTGTACGGGCTGCAGCAACCTGAACCTTAGGCCTGCCTCGCCCGGCTTATGGAAAAATTTATGTTTGGTAATGAAATGGTTAATATAAATCTAAGTATAGGTCAGATTGAATTGGTGCATTGTTACACCAGATTCTTTTATTAGGAGAAACAGACCTTTACTCGGGAAAAGGAAATGCTCGCAATTTTTAGTTTCCTCACCGGAAAATTCTTTGTGATCTGTGAGGGCTTAGAAAAATGTTTGCTTTAGTTCCTCAATATCTTAGTAGCCCTCCCAGCAGTCTGTAACCTGATGCCACCTGGCCATACCCAAGAGCATTTGTCAGAGTGATATGACTTCTGACTGGTCACCGATTTAGGGAAGCTTCTGCCCTTCTGACTGTGGCTGCAAGGAAGGTCTCAACGAGGAAAGCCAACTATTGCTCCAATATTTTGAATGACAAAATAATAGAGGCTGAGACTTTTCAGAATGATAGGCTTGAGCCAACCTGAAACTAAGTCAGTTCTCAAAAGGATATATACAGACCAAAGTGCAGGAGACACTGGGATGCTATTCTGAGGCTCCACAGTGGACATCTCACAGCCTGTGCCACTGTCCCCCACAGTGGACCAAGAGCTGAGGCTATTTGCATTGGTGCTGCATGGATCCTACCCTCAGCTCGCTGCCCCCTGAGGAGGTAGGTCTCTGGGCCTTTGCCACATGGAGGTGGCCCAGTTTGTGTGTTTGTATGTGTTGGGGTGTGCATTGGTGAAGCCTGGCCACAGGCTCCCTCCTGTGGGGACAGGGAAGTGTCCTTCTGTCCCTTGCTTGCAATTTGTCAGCAGAAAGGTAGCAGTAATTGTGGGACACCAGAGGGGGCATGGGTTTCTGTAGGCCATCACTGCCCCTGGAAAACTGGCAAAGAACTGCCCTAGGACAGCCAGAGCAGCAGCTTTTACTAGGGGATAGCCATTTCCAGTGGTGACCCTGCTCTTAAGTTATTTCCCATGGCAAATGAAATATTTATTCCCTTCCCCAGCCCCATAAGCTAGTAGATGTGGGCAGACAGTTTATGTCTTTCACACCCTTGACTTTGGATTTCAAACAAGCTGATCACAAGTTTGTTCTTCTGTAGGACTTAATTAACCTACTGGTTTTGTCATTTCAATTACAGTAGTGCAATTTAACCTGCCCCGCTTAGTACTTTGAAATTACTCTTCTCAAAAGTAGTGTGTGAGTCATGCCTTCAGCCCTCGCGGGCAGCGCTGGCGCTACCTCTGAGTCTGTCTCCCTCGCCTCAGCAGGGTTTTCCCTGCCTGCTGCACATCCTTTGAAGATAGCGCCCCCTGGCCCCCTGCCCTTGTTGCCCCCGAAAGAACTTTAAACTCCTCAGCCCACACCCGGCTGCTGTAAAGGGCCTCAGTGGAGAGAGGTCTGAGCTTTGTTAGCTGGGTTTTGATTTCAGTGCGGGAGTTGATAAAACGAGATAAACCCCAGGCTCACAGGGGCTGTGGAAATTAAACAGAGATGATATCAAAGTTCCCCTGAGTTTTCAGCTGTGATACAGTAGCTTAGCTTTCTCCCATACTGGGGCCGGGAGGCACGCCTTTGATTCTGAAACAATGTTCAGCATCAGTTAAGCCCAGCACTGCTGACTTTTAGGGATTAAGCGCACTGTTATAGTAATTCTTTGATCAGCTACAAGGGAGCAGTGTGCCGTCTGTGTGAAGGGGCTTTATAGTTAAAGTTCATTTCTCTGTGAACCTGGGATGACAGCATTGGCGAGGTGCTGCAGTGCTGGGAGCTGGGGCCTCCCCGAAGCACTCTCTTTGCAGCGTTGCAGGCAAAAGCAGAAAGCAGGCTTTCTCCCACCCAGCGTCATCGTATAGTATTCATTGAGCATGGCATGTTGGGAAAAAATCCTGCTGGCTTGGAAAACGTGCCTTACCCTAATCGTCCCCCATCTTATCCCAGTACACACATGTGCACGCACACACACACACACACACACACACACACACACATACATACACACATACACACACTCCTGCCTTGTGAGTGACACTTGCAGGAGTAGACATAGGAACAGGACGTGCAGTCGAGGGAGAGAGATCAGGATGGGGATTGGGACCAGATGACCTGCGAGATTAAAGAGAAGGACTAGCCCAATGTCGGTGTCACCACTGTACTTTCCTTCTGCCCAAGAGCAGATTTGACTCCCAGGCACCACCACCACCTTCATTCTTTACTTAACATTTGTGGAGAACTGACTTAGTTTCAGTTGACTCAATCCTATCATTCTGAAATATCTTACCCTCTATTATTTTGTCATTTAAAATATTGGGGCAATATTTGGCTTTCCTCATTGAGGCCCTCCTTGCAGCCACAGCCAGGAGGGTAGAAGCTTCCCCAAATTGCTCCCCGTCCCGGTTGGCCCTGCCTGTTGGTAATGGAGCCCTTGTGTGCTGTCGATCCTGCTTGCACTGTGCTATAGATCAACCTATCCCCTCCTGCGAAGTGCTCGGATCTCCCTCATTAGGCCTAAATTTACCTCTGTCCTACACAAACATGGCTTTAGCTCATTTTTATTGTTGTAAATTATTTATGAGGGAAATGTTGAATCTTGAAACTGAGGTGAGAAGAAAATTAATCCCATGTTACTTTTATCTTTCTGTACTTTTCTCCCCCTTGCTTGACTTATTGGTCTATGACTAGAGAAAGAAGAGCATTGGCATTTTAAAATATAATTAGTATTGAAACTGTTTTCTTGATTGGGTGGGACACTGGTCTCTCTCTACGTAGCCTAACGGAAAGCAGACCAGACTGGGGAAAGAAGACTAGAGGTCCCATTTGGCTCTGCTGTCCGCCAGCTGCATGCTGTCTGAACACTCAGCACCTCACTTTTCTCTCCTGTAAAATGGCGATAACACGACCTAGCCCCCTCCCAGGTTTGGTGTGAGCATCCATGGAGGTGAAGCATGAGGAAGCTTTTTGAGAATTGCAAAGCGCTGTACAAGCACAAGGGAAGCTTACTAGTGTGTTTTGTGTGCAGTTAGGATTTTGAGATAGAAGTGGATGCTGGATGAGGAGTTGCTGAGAATGAAACCAGGAGTTGTTGCGGGTAGGCCTTGGCGTTTTAGTCCATATCACCTCTTGCCAGACAGGTTAATGTCGATCTTAAATGCCCTGCTCCCTTCTCCTCCCCCTTGGAGGCTCCCATTAATGGCCTCTTCTTTTCCCTCACAGAGGCCTGGCCTGTGACCCTGGGTGACTACGTACTCAGCAGTGCCATCCCTTCTAGCTCGAGGCTCCACACAGTCCAGAAAACGTGGAGTGCTAGTTAATAAATGGCCTTTTGTTAGGAAGGTCAATTGAAGTGACGGTAGAGACGCTGTTAAAAGTAATTTGCTGTCAGAAAATATGTAATTCAGGGCAAGCTTCTTTGAGTGATTGCCTCTGCCATGGATATCTTGGGCGTTTCTCATTAAAAGCTTCCTTAGCTGGTGGTGGTGCTTCCTCCCCGGCAGAGCCCAGCCGCAGCCCCGCACAGTGAGGAGTCATTTGTCTGTATTTCACAAAGGCTGCCTTGATCCCCAGGGTATGGCAACCGGGGAAAGAAAAAAGGAAAGAAAAGGACGTGCATCTGTGATGGTCTGTGCTAATGCTCTGCTTGTCTGGCCCTATCCAGCAGGCTGCCTCTGACCATGCACAGGCTGCATAGGCACAGGCCGCCGGCTCCTTTGTCTGCCTCAGCTGGGAGGCAGCCTGCAGCCATCTTGAAATCTCCTGCTGGACTGCTTTCTCTGGTGCATTCTGGGAACAGCATCGTTCCTTTAAGAGTGCATTTACCCAACCGCAATTGATATCAGAGTGCTTCAGGGCAAAAGAGAGCCAATTGTCATCAGTACCTTGCAAAGGATATTGTGACCTGAGGACATGAATCTATCAGCAAATGAAATATTTCTTATCTGTGCCAATGCTTTCCTCTTCTTTTTCTCTCTCTTTCTTTCTGAGAAGAGCAGAGGCAGTACTATCTTTAAAAAACCTACCTCACATGATCTTTATTAAATTCACAGCATGATATTTTAGCACTGGCAGAATTCGTACATTCTGTTAATGAGTTGCTAATTGCAAAGCATTTTGGTAACCAACAGCAGATACTGATATTTTTGCAGACTGCAGCAATTACCAATAATATGGGATTTTTCAAGTGAAGATACTTTTTGATCAGTGCTTGCTTTAGATTGGGCAGATGCAGATACTTAATTCTAAGCCTTTTTTGAGTCATGCATACATGCTCATTCAGTAAATATTTACTTAATGCCTACTGTGTGCAAGAAGCACCAGGCCCTGTGCTTTATGTAGATATACCTGCCTGGAAATGAAATTTGAGGATAGAAAATGATGCAGTGATGCAGTGTGGTAGCCTACCCCTTGCTCTGGCCTTCTAGAAGCTCATTTTCAGTAGAATCAAGTAAGCATTACTTAATTTAGTGTTTGTCATAAACAAGCTGGTAGTGCTGCTGGTGCCAGGCACTTCCTAGCCTTGACTGGGGACTTGGCTTCCTTGTATTGGCAAATCCGTTTCTGGAGCCTTTGTGGGTTCCAGGGACCGCTGACTACATGGGTGACTTGCACACAGCATTGTGATTGTTCCTAAATTGGAGGCTACCGTCATTTTTTTTTTTTTAAGGCCTCTGCCTTTTCTGATTGTATACTGAGACATAAGAATATTCCTCCTGCCTGCTTAGTTAGGCAGGGTATTTGGTTTGCTGTAGAAGCAGTAACCAGCCTTGAGAGACCTGGCAGACCTAAAGCCAGTGAAATTTAATTGCTGCGGAAGGGGGTGGAGTTTAACTTGCTCTTTTTCCCTGCTTGTCCTTTTAAAAGTACTTAAAATCATTTACATAAGGTGTTGCCATTTTTATTTGCTTTCTGGTACACTGCTACTCCAGCTGCCCAGACCCAGCGCTCTCTATATTCTACCTGTCTACTCTGGTTGCATCAAGAGGCAGTCAGCGGTAGAATAATAATTCCACCCCCCAACCTTTTCTCCCACAGTGCCCAGCAAGAATTATGGTCATTGTTAGTGTTTAGCTTTGAGTAAATGCCCACATGACCTGGGGGGTTAAACACAACTAAAGGATCTGCCAGACCTATAGGGAATGGCTCCTACTACATTTCTGACCCATTATACGGGACCCGTGTGTTCTAAAACTCACCAGTTTCATCTGCTTTTTGTTGAGTAGCTACTGTGTGCCAGAGACCCTTCCTTTACATTGACTCTCTCAGTTCTCCTAACAGCTGTGCAAGTGTCTGTATCACAACCTCTTTTTATAGATGAGAAAATTGAGGCTCCAAGAGGTTAAATTTCTTGCTCAAAGCCACTAACTAGTAAATCATGGAGCTGGATTTGAGTATTATTCCTTTACTTCCATGCCCAGAACACTTTACTCTGTGTGTTTGCAAAGATCCTTCTTGTTTGCAAAGCTCCGTCTGCTGAATAGTCTAACCTTGGTTGTGGTAGAGGCTGTGGAGTTGGAGGTCTACATCTCCACAAAGAGAGAACGTGAGGGAAAGAAATGAAAGGTGTTAGTAGACTTAGTCATGTCTGATTTATCCTCAGAGAAGCTACTGGTAACTGTTCAGAAACCAGGCAGCTGGACCATAGAGTTGAGAGTGGTTTGCTTTTGGGTTTGAGTCAAAATTACCTCATCAGAGCAGGGACAAGCCCACATTAGCTATGTTAGCCCGGTTTTCAAAGCTAACTTGAGAAGAGCAGGGGCCAGAGGTGATTAGAATTCTTGATCTGAGGAAAGTGTTGGAGGTAAGGTCAGGATCCCTTCAGCCAGATCAGATCTTAGCTCAAGACATTTGCCACAGGATTCTGGTTCTGTGTGAGACTTTGTTTTGTTCACTTTAAACGTTAAGTTTGAATTTTGTGCTTTCTTTTTCCTTTTCTGAACCAGGACCAATCCACCATGCCTGAAGTCAAAGACCTTTCAGAAGCCTTGCCAGAAACATCAATGGACCCCATCACGGGAGTGGGGGTGGTGGCTTCTAGGAACAGAGCCCCGACAGGCTATGATGTAGTAAGTCAAGATACTAGTTTGTACCTTTTGTTTCTCTCCTGTTTACAAGACTCTCTCAACCTTGTGTGTAAGATGTACTCCCTCACTGTTGCTGTTGTCGTTAGGTGCCGTGGAGTCAATTTCCACTCGTAGCGACCCCACGTGACAGAGTAGAACTGCCCCATAGGGTTTTCTAGGCTGTAATCTTTATGGGAGTAGATCATCAGGTCTTTCTCCTGTGGAGCTGCTGGGTGGGTTCGAACTGCCAACCTTTCAATTAGCAGCCAAGCACTTAACCATTGTGCCGCGAGGGCTCCAAGGAGGGAAAGCATCACTAGTGAGGAGTGGAGAGTGTCGTGATTTGGGAATCAGAAGACCTGACTGAGTTCTGGCCTGTCTAGGCTGTTTCCTGGCCTTGGCCATGGCTAAGTTACTTGAGCTCTGTGATGGTCATTCTCGTCTTCTCTAAAATTAAGGGGTTAGATTTGTTGATTTCCAAAGTTACTTCTGTTTCTGACATTTTGTGAAAAGGACCCAAGTCTCTGAAAGACCTCTGGTGGTTTTTATACCCCTCTAGATTTGTATAGCTCTTTACAGTTTACAAAGCAGTTTCCTACCCTTGAACTCATTTAGCTCTTCCAAGCTCCCAGCCAAGTGGCTTTATCTCCTCTTTGCTAATGAGGCAAACCAGAGCTCCAAGAAGTGAAGCAACAGAGTACCAGTCCTGGGGAGTGGTGAATCAGGATCAGGCCACCTCCCAAGCCCAGTGCTCTGGCTGACCACACCACCACAGATTAGCAGAGAACTTTCCTTGCTTCCCTCTTCACAGACATCACTGGTGGTGTTCAGTAGCACTGATGGTTATTTTGTTGTTTCAGTAGGAAACTTCTGATTTTTGGTGGAGCTTAAAAAGTGCAGTGTAACTTTAGGAAGGTTTTATTAACAGTGACTATTGTCATGTGTTCTGAGATTCTAAGGTTATCTTCCTTTTACTTTTCTCATTTTGATGATGACATTTTATTCTTATTCATTGAAAATGTGCACCAAGAGTATACCTGCCACGGTGATTAGAAAGTTGTGCTTGTAGGTGTCAGTGTCTGACATCCCAAGAGTGGAGGGTATGCAATGCATGGTCTAGAAGAAGCCGTAAGGCAGGGTTTCTCAACCTTGGCACTATTGACATTTTGGGCCAGGTAATTTTTGGTTGTGGGGCCTGTCCTGTGTGTTGTAGGATACTTAGCAACAACCCTGGCCTCTACTTACTAGATGCCAGTAGCATCCCCCCTCCAGTTGTGACAACCAAAAATGTCTCCTCCAATGTCCCTGGGAGGAGGAGGTTGCAGTCGAAATCACCCAACCCCCTCACCTGCGTAATGGTAAATATACATTGGATAAGTCAGTGCTGGGTCCTGTGTGAGGGAAGAGAAGCCTGTTAAAATGCTCCACATCACTTTCCCAACTGTTTGAAAGCTTATAAACATTTTAAAAGTGAAAGAGCAAGGGAATCTTTTTTGACAAAGTTTTGAGTCTTACCTGCTGCTTGACTTCAAAGCACTGTTTGAATGTATAACTTTCTGTAAAATAGAATCATTAGGTATGGCTTTGTGCCGTAAAACTCTTGGGGAAGCTCATAAAAATGTTCCTGATTTGAGAAGCCAAAGTGTCTTTTGATGAATTAGATACGAAGCAGCAAGTCATGAATCAAGGCTTGGAGCTCGAGATCATGGGAGGATGGGCTCAGGGATCTCTCTCTTGGGAGTGCTTATGCCAGGAGCTGAACCCCAGGACACGGGGCTCCCCATCCTCTCGCTGTTCACTTTTGTGGATCTGTATCTCTAACATTCTGTTTGTACCTTTGGGGTTATCTGGAAAGCTCGGCTAGTGGGCGGTAGATGGCCTTTGATAGTTTGGTTTTCTGAAAGTCTTGGTAAGTCTGACAGGAGCAGAATCTATCCCTATCATTTTCTCTTAACATTGAGCTCAGGGCAGAAGAGCATAATGTCAAATGAGTAAAATTAATAAGTACATTTCATGATTATGCTGTACCATGCATTATAGTGAAAGGTGAGCAGGGCAAGGGGCTCGCGACAGCCAGCCTGGCAATTACCCAGCCTTTGGAAGGCGAGAGTGGAGTGTCCGAGCTCCCTCTAAAAGCTCTTTCAGGGAAAGAGGTGGGAGTTATTTCTTTGTACTGACCTTTGGACTGTTCTCAGATAAGCATCTAGTTCACCAGAGGTCTGATCCTGAGTTCAGGGGGGATTGGGAGGGTAGGGATGGTGAGGAGAGGTACTTGCCATTCCTTTTATCTGGAGTTTTGTATTAAGTCAACATCCAAACAAGAATTTAAGGTGACTAGGCTGCAGAGATGCTTAGACAGAGCTCCAGTGGATAAAGATGCCCTGCTGCAGGTTCTGGTGAGAACTCTTTCTGTTTGTCGCATCTGCTGTAGGATTAATCCCTTTCTGTGCATGGAGGATGTTAAGTACTGTTCTCATGCAGCCCTGTGAATTTGGCGCCAGTAGGCTGCTGACCCGGAGTAGTGCAACTGTTTTAAAATGAACATAAGCCCTGTTGCTGCTTGAAGTAAAAGATGCCAAATGTTCATTTATAAAAATTTAATTTTATTTCTTTCCTTCTCTCTAGGCCAGGGGAAGCTTCTAAGGGGATAGGGAGTGTTTCTTAAACACCTCAATTTACTGTCTCCATTTCTATTATCTCCTCTGAAATCGCCTCCCCTTCCTGTCGTACAGCCACACTCTTGATCTGGGGGTGACTGGTGCTGGTATTCCATGTTGTCAGAGGTTGGGGTGGATTTCTTGCCTCCTTGTGACTCCACAGTGCCTCGTGTGGTGACTCTATGTTGTAGATGCTTGACATTGTTGAAAGTCATGCACACTATTTTGTCATATGTGTGCAGTTTTCAAAGAATTGTAATGCCGTAAGAAGCACTTCATGCAATTAAAAAATTAAAAATCAATTTAATCTTTGATTTTTAAGTCACTCTGGGACTTGTAGTATCTAAGGATCCTCAAACTGGACATTGCAGATGATCACTGTTGGATGAATTTGTGTGTATTTCCAGTGAATAGCTTTTACCCTACATCCACTTGCTTTTCTAAACGAGCATTTATGATTCAGCCAATAAAACCGCAACACTGTATTTAAAAGATGACTCCTTCCAAAAGAGGAAATAACCTTTTTTCTTGATAATATATAATTTTGTTAAAAACAAGACAAAAAGTCAACAGTAAAGAGAAAGTGAAAATAACCACACACCCCAGAGTGTTTTGATTTTAAATTGTTTATCCAGCCTATTTTTTTGAGCACCTACTAGGTGCCAGCTAGGATCTGGGGTTACAGTGGATAGCAAAAACATATACAGTCCCTGCCTTCATGAAGCTTACAGTCTAGAGAAGGAGAAAGACAATCATATGATCACTCAAATAAATATGAAATAAAATTATGGTAAGTGCTTTGAAGAGAAGTCCTTACAGATTGTCTTTCACATCTGGCCACCTCTCTTGCTGAATACCAGATTTTGATGGCATGAATCCCTCCCAACTTCTTTCTAGGAATTGTTCCTTTCCTTCCATACATAGAACCTTCCAAGTGTCTGTCCTCTACTTTTTTCTGAGAGTTCCCCAGGGCACTTCCCTAAGTGTGCTCAGGGTTCTTCAGCTCTGGCTTTCCCCTCATGCTACCACACTGCTGCTTTTTGTTGGTGACATCTCTGAGATTGCCCCTTGGCTGGGTCCAGCTCCTCTGCTAGCCTGGCAGCTGCTGCTCCCACCTTTCTGGCCTGCATGGGGATTGGACACTGCTCTCCCCTCTCCTCCCTTGTCCTGTTGTGACTGTCCATGGTTTCCTACAGAACAGCTGAGACTGGTCTTACTTTTAATGAAACTTTCCTGAAGCTTTGGGGATAATGGAAATAAAGAGTAAAACTCAGAAAACATCTAACAACTGCTGCTGAGATCCAGGTTTGTCCTGAGACCGGTTACTTGCCTAGCCCTCTGCCTTGGCTTTTGGCCTGCCTTTATTCTACCTACTCTAGAAAGGCACCAGAGCTGCTGTACCTTAGAGTCCAGGACAAACTGAGGCCTAGCCTCAGGGGGACTAGAAGATTTTTTTTCTTTGTCTTGACTCCAGTCTAAGACCTCCTCCATTTCCTTCCTGAGAAACTCCACGCTACACACAGGAGTCATTGTGGTGCTGTGACCCTGAAGAGACAGATTATCCCCCTGGTTCAGTGACTGTCTCCAAAAGTTTAGGTGAGGGGTTCTTAAGCTTCACCAGGCCTCAGAATCACCTGGAGGGCTTGTTGAAACACAGGTTGCTGAGTTTCTGGTTCAGTAGGTCTGGGATGGGGCCCCACGATTTGCATTTCTAACCAATTCCCAGGCGATGCTGTTGCTGCTGGTCCAGGGACCACACTCTGAGAACTACTGATCTAAGTTAAGTCATTCTTTGTTTAAGTATACGGTAATTCTGAATATGAGAAAATAAGTGGTTCAATGGGACCAGAGAAGGCCCGTGAGATCAGCTATGCCAAATTAAAGAATTTGGGGTTTTGTCCTATACATGGTTATCAGAGATGAGAAACCTAAGTGTTGGTCACCAAAAGTCTGTCTCCGGAAGGGCTGTGCAAGCTTTTCCTGTTGTTTTCAGCCTCTCCTGATTTAGAGTTCAGAGGGTCTTTAGGAACATGTATGTGTGTATGTTTGTGTGTAGGTATGTTTTTAATACACTTTATTTTTTTGGGCAGTTTTAGATTTACAGAAAAACGGGGCAGAAAGTACAGAGTTCCCATATACCACCTTTTCGCCTGCACATGGTTTCTCCTATTATTAACATCTTGCACTGGTGTGGTATATATTTTATAATTGATGCACCAGTATTGATACTTAATTGTTAACTGAAGTCCATAGTTTACATTAGGGTTCACTCTTTATACTGTATAGATCTATGGGTTTTGACAAGTGCATAATAGCATGTATCCACCATTACAGTATCATGCAGAATAGTTTCACTGCCGTTAAAATGCCCTATGCTTCAGCTATTCATTCATCCCTTCTCCCTTTCCTCTGAACTCCTGGCAGCCATTGACCTTTTTACTATCTCTATACTTTACCTTTTCTAGGATGTCATAGAGTTGGAATCATACAGTATGTAGCTTTTTCAGACTGGCTTGTTTCACTTAGTAATATGCATTTAAGATTCCTCCATGTCTTTTCATACCTTGATAGCTCATTTATTTTTGTTGCTGAATAATACTCCATTGTATGGATGTATCAAAGTTTATTTATCCATTCACCTATCGAAGGTCATCTTGCTTGCTTCCCACTTACTTTTCAAGTATACCCCAATCATTCCTCCGTGCCTACCACCCAGGAAGATGCTCTCACCAAGTTCACCAGAGAAATCTTTTATTTTACTAAATTTAAGCCTCATTTTACTCAACCTTAGGCAACTTTGAACATTACCAGTATTCAACATCCTAAAGGATCTCCAGCATTCCAGACATACTCTTCTTTACCTCCATTATGTAATATCAATTTGATTTCCTCTTGGTAATCAGGATCAATCACACCAGCCAGTATGGTGACTCCCTTCTTTACCTGTTGATCCAGAAGCATGAGGAGCCCAAAGTGGCCAGGTGGCATTTTAGCTTCCAGTTCAATAGAATCAGTGATGTGTCTCCAGGTGGGAGCATTCCTCCCTTTGGAACTAAGACCTCTAGACCTGCAGAGCATAGGTCATGGGGACAGGCAGGAAAAATCTGGCAAGTGGGTCACTAGGGGTAATGGAGTGGTGCCACTCCCATTTCCACCCCTTGATTCCTGGACACGTGAATCCTAGCTATGGGAGAAACAGCACCACATATTGGACGCTGGTTTAGAGCATATACAGCCTCCTGGAGAACACTGCCCCAACCCGGCAAGGTATTGCCACCTAGCTGGCGCCATAATTGTGTCTTTAGAAGGCCATTCCATCGTTCTATCAAGCCAGCTGCTTCAGGATGATGAAGGAACATGGTAAGAACAGTGAATTCCATGAGCATGGGCCCACTGCCACACTTCATTTGCTGTGAAGTCAGTCCCTTGATCCGAGGCAATGCTGTGTGGAATACCATGACGGTGAATAAGGCATTCTGTAAGTCCACGGATGGTAGTTTTGGTAGAAGAATTGAATGCAGGGAAGGCAAATCTGTATCCAGCCTGTCTATTCCAGTATGAGCAAAACGCTTCTGATGTTTGGCAATTATTAATAAAGCTGCTGTAAACATTCGTGTGCAGGTTTTTGTGTGGACTTAAGTTTTCAATTCATTTGGGTAAATACCTAGGAGTGTGATTGCTGTATCATACGATAAACCTATGTCTAGCTTTAAAAGAAACTGTCCTGTGTTTTTTTCTTTTTTTAACATATAAAAAAATGGATGTTACTATGCATACTCTCTTGTAATATTTTTTTTAATTAATATATTGCGGGCACCATTCCATATCAATACCTATAGCTGTATAACATTCTCTTAATGTATAATATTTTATTATCTGACAGTACCAAAATTTGGCTAACAATCCCATATTAAAGGACATTTATGTTGTTTCCATTTTTTTCTTATTATAAACAATATGTTTAGAATATCCAGTCATTTCTTGGGATGATTGTTCTATTAGCTCCATAGAATAATTTCATAGATTGGAATTACTGGGTCAAGAGTATTCACATTTTAAATTTGATTGATACTGTCCGATTGTCTTCCAGAAAGGTTGAGACATTTTGTCAGTTTATATTCCCACTAATAGTGTGATTAGAATGGATTTTTTGGGAGGTTTGACTTGATCGAGTCTCCCTCTCCCCTGGCCTTTGAGCTTGATGATACCTCCTATCTTTCTGTCTTACTGGTACTTTCCACAGTTGGGCATATGTATTTATAAAAGTGAATACCTGAATGAAAACATGCACACTTGTTTCAGCAGTAGACAGGGATCCTACCCTCAAAAAGTGTCCTATCTCTTATAACCATATGTAGAACAAAAATCAGCATACTTGATTTCACCATCCCTTCCAGTCTCACTTCTTAAATGACGATCTCTCTTCTCTAGCCCCATTGAACCTCTCATTTTTTCATTTTCAGAATAAGCAGGAACTTTGTACCTTCATACCTTTGAACCTGCTTTCCCTATTTTTTCCAGAATGCTTGTGCACACACATACACACATTGTTAAAATTTTACTCATCCTTCAAAACCCAGTTCAGATATCTTCTTAGTGAAACTTTTCCTGACATTACTCATTCATTTATTTATTCACTTCTTGGTCTCACAAATGTTCATTGGCCACCTACTATTGTGCAAGGCACTGGAAATCCAGTATTTTGGGAAGGTTAGGTTTCATAAGGTAGAAGGTGAGCAAAACGCTGCCCTTTCCATGATGGAAGCAGTCCAATGTAATCAATGTGACAAGGGTTACACTATCTTATTAAAAGCTTATGGTAGATATTAACTAGAAAATGTGGGGCATATTCATATGCCCAGTTTGTTCATAGATCTCACATGGATCTCTAGAAGGCTGAAGTTGTGGTGGGAGGCCAGTAGCAGGGCAGGAAAACCACCCTTGTACCTCCTGAGTCAGGGAACAGTGAGAGCCCAAAGCCTCAGGCAGCTGCCCCATCATGAAACTCTGCCTCCACGAAGCAAATGCAGAAACAAGGGGCTGCAGCTTGCTCCTGCTGTCTTCAGTTCCCTCTGCACATATCTTTGCTATCTAGGGGCTACTTCTAACTGCAGAAATAACCACAGACGAGTCCTATCTCACAGATTGGTTTATTTTTGGAGCCAGAGCTTATTTTGATAAAAGGCACCAGGTGTTCCTCCTTTTTGTTTTGTTAGAAAATACATTAAACTGAGATTTACTGAAAACATGGAAAGTAGTTTTATGACCAGCCCCTGGGCCTTTGTTTCCTGTGGACAGGATTAGCAAGCATTGGTTACTACCTTGTATCTTTCCTCCACATTCCCCTGGCCCCAAGGGAATAAAAGCTGTGCCTGAGGTGAGCACATGAAGTACTTTGCAACGGGCCTGGCCTCCAGGAAGTGTGCAAGAAGCAAATAGAATGATTCTATTAGAAATAGTGGCTTAAAGTGCCTGATGGTGGTTCTGGAGGGACCGGGCTTTGTCTTCTACACCTCTTTCCACATCAACCATAGGTTTTGAGCTTTGACTCAAGACTGTAGTTCCCGCTAATGTCTTACTCCATAGTTGGTTCATTTGGAAAGTGGAGAGGACTTTTGGGGAACAATGCAATATTCTGGTACTTCCGCCTGTTGACTAAAACTTCCTATTCACTGTTTAGAAAAACTTCCAACATTAGGGGCAGTGAAACCTCAGTTAATTAGATTAATGGAAAAGATGAAGCTTCCTTTCATTTTGCTTAATTAAACTTTTTTTTTAATTGAGGTAAAATTCACATGACATACAATTAACCATTTTAAAGTCTACAGTTAACTGGCATTTAGTGTATTCACAATATTGTACAAATACCACCTCTGTCTAGTTTCAAGACATTTTATCACCCAAGAAGAACACCCTGAACCAGTTAACTAATCACTCCCCATTCTCCTGCCTTCCCATCCCCCAGTACCCACTAATCTGCTTTCTATCTCTGTGGTTTTGCCTGGATATTTCATATAAAAGGAATCATACAATATGTGACCTTTTGTGTATGGCTTCTTTCACTGAGCATGTTTGTGAGGCAGTTCACCCAAGTTGTAGCATACATCAGTACTTCATTCCTTTTTATGGCTGAGTAATATTCCATTGTTCAAGTATATGGCATTTTATTTGTCCATTAATCAGTTGCTGGACATTGGGGTTGTTTCTACCTTTTGAATAATGCTGCTAGAAATTTTTATGTACAAGTTTTTGCGTGGACGTATGTTTCCATTTCTCTTAACTATGTATATACCTAGGAGTAGAATTGCTGGATCCCGTGATAATTCCATGTTTAACTTTTTGTAGAACCTCCAGCTCTTTTCCAAAGCATCATTACCAGCAGTGTATGAGGGTTTCAATTTCTTGGCATCCTCACCTACCTTTATTTTCTGTTTGTTTGTTTGTTTTTAATTATAGCCATTCTAGTCGGTGTCAAGTGGTATCTCATTGTGGTTTTGATTTGCATTTCCTTAATGACTGGTATGGATTAAATTGTGTCCCCCAAAAATGTGTATCAATTTGGCTAGGCTGTGATTCCCAGTATTGTGTGATTGTCCACCATTTTGTGATCTGATGTGATTATCCTATGTATTGTAAATCCTAATCTCTGCCTGTGGTTAATGAGGCAAGATTAGGTTATGTTAGAGAGAATTAGGGTGGGATGCAACACCCTAACTCAGGCCACAGCCCTGATCCAATGTAAGGGGAGTTTCCCTGGGGCGTGGCCTGCATCACCTTTTACCTTACAAGAGGTAAAAGGATAGAGAAGCAAGCACAGAGAGAGGGACTTCTTGCCACCAAGAAAGAAGCACTGTGAGCAGAGCATGTCCATTGAGCCTGGATTCCATACGCTGAGAAGCTCCGAGACCAGGGGAATATTGATGACAAGGGCCTTCCCCCAGAGCCAGTAGAGAGAGAAGGCCTTCTCCTGGAGCTGACACCCTGAATTCAGACTTCTAGCCTCCTAAACTGTGAGAGAATAAAGTTTTCTTTGTTAAAGCCATCCACTTGTGGTATTTCTGTTATAGCAGCAATAGATAACTAAGACAGAATTTGGTACTGAGAGTGGGTTGCTGCTTTAACAGATACCCACAATGTGGAAGCGGTTTTGGAACTGAGTAATGGGTAGAGGCTGGAAGAGTTTTAAAGTGCCTAATAGTAAAAGCCTAGATTGCCTTGAAGAGACTGTTGGTGAATTATGGACAATTCTGGTGAGGGCTCAGAAGGAATTAAGGAGAGCTGTAACACCAGAGTTGGCGCAGATGGTGAGAAGCAGCAGTAGAACCAGAAGACCAGCGCAAGACAGCCCAAGAGCCGACCCACGAGTGGGGTCTTATTACTGCACAGTGGATAAAAGTCCTAGCCCTGCTTGGCCTTCTCTGACACCATAATGTCAGGGATGTGGGGGTACCTCATTACAGCCTAGTGAGGATTTAAGTCTAGGCTCCCCAATCAGGCTTTCTGGCATGAGTGGTGATGGGACCACAGCTTTTTTTCTGTGGTGTTTGACTGGAGTAGAGTGGTATTGTCTAAAAGTTTTCTCTCTTGCTAGGCTGCCTCTTTCCTGGACTTTGGCTAGTAAGAGCTGGCTTTTGTTAGGACCTTTTTGGTCTGTGCCAATTGATGTTTCTGGGTTACTGGCTTCTTTAGCTCTAAATCTGATATATATTGGACAAAAAGAAAACCCATAGAATTTACCACCGTGTTGTCCTTGGGTCTGAGGTTCCTAGCCAGTCTGCCACCTTCTCTTCACTTTTCAGACTCTTATGTTTGTTTCATAGACAATGTCCAGGATTTTTAGTTGTAGTTAGTGGAAGGAATAGGGAAAAGTATGTCTACTCTATTTTCCTGAAAGCACAAGTCCTGATTTGCTTTAAATTTATGTCAATTCAGGATTAACCAGAGAATCTGTTTATTTTTAAGCCACCAGAAGTCTTTCCAAAACATTTACATTTCAGCCATCAAAAGCATTTCTAAACATTTGGAAATTTTAAAAATTTAGGTCAAAGGGAAAATAAAATATACTTGTTTAGAGAATAATAAACTAATGGATATGGCTATAGCTGTACTCAAGGCAAATTCTTAGTCTTAAATGTTTTCATTTCATTTCAGCATAGCATAGTGATTAAGAGCTTGGACTCTAGAGCCAAATTGCTTGGGTTTAAATATTTACTTACCTCTTAGTAGCTGTGTGACCTTAGGCAATTTGATTAACCTCTCTCTTCCTCAATTTCCTCATCTGCAAAATGGGGATAATAAACGTATCAACCTCAGAGGGCTCTTTTGAGGAATAAATGATTTAATATGTGTAAACTACTTAGAATAATGCCTGGAAGCACTATATGAGAGTTAGTCATCATTATTTATAAATAAGAAAGAATGAAAATGAGAGAAGAAAATCCTCTCAAATAGCTGAGAAAACACATGGAAGGAAATAACAATGATAAAATCAGAAATTAGAATCAAGAGAATAGGGAGATTTATTAACTGAGAGTTGATTCTTTGGAAAAAGCATAATATATAAACTACTAGCAAATATAATAGTAAAAAGAAATAAAATAAGGATAAGCAAAATTTAGATTGAAAAAGGGAATGTAAGAGTATAAGAAGGTTTAAAAATTATAAGAGATGTGATACATAGCTCTTAGGTGCAGCTGTATGTGACTACAATTGATAATCTTGATGAGCTGGATAATTTCTACCGCCATTTAAGAAGAAAATCAGCCATCCCCTTTCCCCAGCTACTCCCATCATTGCTCAGTGTGCTCATGAACAAAGTGGCCATAGTGGCAGAGATGGAGGTTATGCATGGGCCCAGCAACATGGACTTCCATTCACCAAGGACAGCTACTGCTGAGTGCCTGATCTGCCAGGAGCAGAGACCAACACTGAGTCCCCGATATGGCCCCATCCCTCGAAGTGATCAGCCAGCAACCTAGTGGCAAATTGATTACATTGGACCACTTCCATCATGGAAAGGGCAGCCTTTTGTCCTTACTGGAATAGACACTTACTCTGGATATGGATTTGCCTTCCCTGCGTGCAATGCTTCTACCAAAACTACCATCTGTGGACTTACAGAATGCCTTATTCACCGTCATGGTATTCCACACAGCATTGCCTCGGATCAAGGGACTGACTTCACAGCAAATGAAGTGTGGCAGTGGGCCCATGCTCATGGAATTCACTGTTCTTACCATGTTCCTTCATCATCCTGAAGCAGCTGGCTTGATAGAACGATGGAATGGCCTTCTAAAGACACAATTATGGCGCCAGCTAGGTGGCAATACCTTGCAGGGTTGGGGCAGTGTTCTCCAGGAGGCTGTATATGCTCTAAACCAGCGTCCAATATGTGGTGCTGTTTCTCCCATAGCTAGGATTCACGTGTCCAGGAATCAAGGGGTGGAAATGGGAGTGGCACCACTCCATTACCCCTAGTGACCCACTTGCCAGATTTTTCCTGCCTGTCCCCATGACCTATGCTCTGCAGGTCTAGAGGTCTTAGTTCCAAAGGGAGGAATGCTCCCACCTGGAGACACATCACTGATTCTATTGAACTGGAAGCTAAAATGCCACCTGGCCACTTTGGGCTCCTCATGCTTCTGGATCAACAGGTAAAGAAGGGAGTCACCATACTGGCTGGTGTGATTGATCCTGATTACCAAGAGGAAATCAAACTGATATTACATAATGGAGGTAAAGAAGAGTATGTCTGGAATGCTGGAGATCCTTTAGGGCATCTCTTAGTACTGCCATGTCCTGTGATTAAAGTCAGTGGAAAACTACAGCAACCCAATTCTGACATGACTACTAAGAGCCCACACCCTTCAGGAATGAAGATTAGGGTCACCCCACGAGGCAAAGAACCACAACCAGCTGAGGTGGTTGCTGAGGGCAAAGGGAATACAGAATGGGTGGTGGAAGAAGGTGGTTCTAAATACCAGTTACTGCCACGTGACCAGTTACAGAAACGGGGACTGTAATTGTTATGAGTATTTCTGCTTTGTACGTGTGCATCTAATATTTTTGTTTCCTTCATTTATAAAATATAAGATGTAAACAGGGTTAGTGCATTTTTGATTGTATGCGTGTTAGTTGTATCGTGTTAGACACAAGTATGACTTTGTATTTGTCTTTGTTCAGAGATTATGTATGGTTTCAGGAGATGTGTACAGGTGCCAGGTTGACAAGAGATAGACTGTGGTGGTTAAGATTGTATGTCAACTTCGCTAGGCCATGATTCTCAGTGTTTCGGCAGTTATATAATGTGATCACTTCCCTTTTGAAATTTGATAAGTGATCATCCCCATGATGGAATCTGGTGAGTGGTACCAGTGGGGACAGGGCCTGTGGCAGCTCACCGCTCTCTCAGCCTTCATTTCTCTGCCTTCTGCTGGCTACTTCCTTTCTGCCCACCTCGCCAAGGTTTTTGGCTTGTTCCAGACCCAGCAGCTGCCTCGTGTCATCTCATCTCCAGTTCTTGGGACTTGAGCTAGCAGCTTATCTGTCAATCTTGGAATTCATTGACCTTCATAGCCTGTGAGCAGGAGCCTTGCTCTCTGACCTGCCCACCTTGGGTTCGCCAGCTTCTGCGGCTGCACGAATTGAGGGAGGCCTGTACTCTGATCCACAGACTTGGGATGTTCTAGCCTCTACAATCACGTGAGCTGTTTCCTTGATAAAAATCTATATATATATATTTATACGCTTTACTGGTTTTGCTTCTCTAGAGAACCCAGCCTAAGACAAAACCTAAAACAGACCTGTATCTAGGGAAGAAAGCAGAAGAGTTATTAGAGAATTATCTCCAACAAAAGCACCAGGCCCAATTCAAATTGTTTTAAGGTAGCATTACCTCAGATTGTCAAGAAACAGGTAATTTCCATATCCTGTAAACTATTCTACAGCTTTCAAAAAGACAGGAAGCGTCTCAGTTTGTTTTGCAGAGCTAATTTAACCTTGGTAATTGACATTACTATTGTGAATGGTACCAGTTTAACCCATTGTGTTCTTTAAATAGTTATTGGTTATTGTTTGCATATTTTGTATAAAGGAAAACTAATTATATTTTATATATATATATACTTGTCTTGTGTCCAACAATCTCATTGAATTTCTTGTTTCTTATTTATTCCCTTGTTTTCTGTTTCATGACCCTGGTTTAGTATGACAGGCTTGCATGGTTTATGCCATGGGAAGTTATGTGATCACAAATTCCACTGTGTTTGTGGGGAGGGGCAAAGGAGAGGGGAAGAGCTTGGGAAGGAATTGACCTGTTGACTAGGCAAATATCTACTAACTCTGTTCTTCACTCTACTTGGTTAAGGCCTATTGAATTGTTTCCCAGTGGATCTCCCAAACTCCATTCTAACCAACTCTGGTCTTGCCTACACTATTGCCAGTAGACTCTTTCTAACAGATCAGGTTATTCACCTGCTTAGAATTGTTCCCTGGCTCTTTGTTTTTAGATTCAAAGGCAAATTCACTAGACTGTAATTTCTGTTAGGGGGTCAGGTCTGTTTTACTTGCCACTGAATGTCTAGCCTGGTGGTGCAGTGGTTAAGAGTTCAGCATCTAACCAAAAGATTGGCAGTTCGAATCCACCAGCTGCTCCTTGGAAACCCTATGGGCCAGTTCTACTCTGTCCTATAAGCTCGCATGAGTCAGAATCGATTCGACGACAACGGGTTTTGTTTTGTTTTTTGGTTCTGAATGCCTAACACTTGGCACTCAGTAGGTGTTTATCAAATAGATGAATTTCCAAAACTTCTCTTGATCTGTCCCTTCTCTACCTTTCTCGTTTTCATTCTGCCCCTTTTAACTCAGTGCAGTTCCCTGAATGTGCTGTGCTCATTGTTGCTTCTGTGCCTTTGTGCATGCATGCCATTCCTCTCTCCTATCCCAGTGGAATTGTGTTCCGGCTCCTTTAGGTTTGATAACACCTTTAACTTTCCTCTTGCATCTCTTATCACTTTTTAACTACAGTTGCGGGTTAGTGTGCGGACTAAGGCCCCTGGAGGGCAGCAGCTGTGTCTTATGCATTGCAGTACCCACAATATCCAGCACAGTGCCTGGGTGCATATTTATTACACCAGGCATGCGAAGAATGTTGAATTGAATTAGCTGGCTCTTTCTGTGTCTGGGATATTGGATGCCAACATCCGGCTAAGTTATGTTTGTGTTAAACGAATTGAAATGCAATTACAGCTGGCAGTGTGGTTTGAGAGCTGAGTAATAGAGTAAATAAGAAGGGTGACTGAGTCATGAGTGCCAGTTCATATCCTTTGCTTTCTTGCCTCCTGTCATTGAACATGACTCATGAACAGCAGTAGTTCAACTTGTCTTCTCTTAAACCCCATCATTTTAACTCTTCCCGTCCTCTTTGTCTTGTTGGCTCTCTTCTAGGGCCCCTTTGCTTAAAACCAGCAAGAAGCCCAGAGCTAGGCCTTGTAGTTGGTTGGCTGTAGGAAGAGGCTGTACTCCATGCTGTAGGTGATCTGTGCAGAGAGCATGGACAGAGAGGGGAGCCCGGGCCAGTGTGCAGGCTAGTGCCGTTCCCCAATGCCTGGGGAAGCCACACGGGTCCTGATCCCAGGATCGCTAGTGTTTGCTATTTTCTTAACAGTATCCTGCTAGAGCCCTAGCTAAGGCAAAAACAGTGTCATTCATCCCAGATAATTGTCTCCTCATCTTAGACCCATTCCTTTTGTAGCTTTGTTGAATTGCATTCAGGAATTTTGTCTGATTACTGGCCTACCTAGAGGTCAGTTGATTTGGATTGATAGAAAAACTTCCTTCTTGTTCTTGAGAAGGCACTTAGATGTCTTGGGGGTCTCAGCTTGGGGGTCTACAGTTGCTTGTTAATGAGCATTTCTGTAGTCTCCGTAGATCAACTGGTGTGTTCTTTTATAAGCACATTCCCCATGGTTCAGAGGGAGATTTCGCCAAACTTTAGGGATGGAGCAGAGGAAAAGGGGAGCATTCATTTATTAGCAGTTATTTATTAAGCCCTTACCATGTATAGATCCTTATTAAATAAAACCTGTTGCCCTCAAGTCTGATTCCAACTCATAGCGACCCTATAGGACAGAGTAGAATTGCTCCATAGGGTTTCCAAGGAGTGGCTGGTGGAGTCCAACTGCTGACTTTTTGGTTAGCAGCTGAGCTCTTAACCACTACACCACCAGGGCTCCTAGGTCGTTATTAGGTACTGGCAGTCAAGTGGTGAATGAGCCAGACGTAGTCGCTACCTGCATGGGGCTTATAGACTAGACAAAAGGAATAAAATGAGAAAAGATGTTGTTAGGAGTTAGGGCATCTTTGGGGAGCTCTTCTCCTTCCCAAGATTAATCCCCCAGATGATTCTTATTTCTACCTCTTCCTACCTTGTTTCTTGTGCCTATAAATCCTTCTCTTGTGTAGTGTCAGTATTTCCCCCTTCCCTACCCCTTTTCTCTCCACGAAAACATGCGCTGTCGCCGTTGTAAAAACAGACTCTGCCACCACCACCTTCCCTTCTTCTTGAGCCCCTTCAGCTACTGTCTTTATATGCCCTTCTCTCCCCATGGCTAAAAAACCAAACCTATTGCTGTCAAGTCAGTTCTAACTCATGGCAGTCCCACGTGTTACAGAGTAGAACTGCTCCCTAGGGTTTTCTTGGCTGTAATCTTTAGAGAAGCAGATTGTCAGGCCGTTCTTCTGCAGTCCACTAGGTGGGTTTGAATTGCCAGCCTTTAGGTTAGTAGATGAGCTCAAATCATTTGCACCACCCAGAGACCTTTCTCCCCTTATAGCTGTTTCTATTTGCCGTCACCTTCTCTTTAATATCCTTCCCCATCCCTTTATTCCTAATTGTACAACACAATAGCTTTTTCCTAATTTT
This sequence comes from Trichechus manatus latirostris, assembly GCF_000243295.1. Taxonomy (NCBI): domain Eukaryota; kingdom Metazoa; phylum Chordata; class Mammalia; order Sirenia; family Trichechidae; genus Trichechus; species Trichechus manatus. The sequence continues at coordinate 10,651,764 of NW_004443974.1, forward strand.
TATTCTCCTTGACCTCACCTCAACTTTGGACACTGTTGGCCAATTTCTTACTTTCTTAATATATTCATTTCTAAATACAGAAGTAATATATGTTCATTGTAGTTAATTTGGAAGATATAGAAAAGCACAAGGAAGAAAGTAAAAACAACTCATAATCCTATCACTCAGAGGAAACCTACTGTTAACATTTTGACATGTCCTGTAGTATTTTTCCAGTGTGTGTGTCTGTATATATATTTTAGTGATAATGGGATTCTACTATATATACTATTTTATAACCTACTTATAATTGTGTTCTATTTTCTTATGTTATTGTGATACTTCCTTATCTCATTAGTTATACTTCTACAGCACTTTCTTGAAGCACTCTTATCCCTTAAATTTGGTATCACCCATTTTCTGCTCTGTTCTCTGATTCCCTCTTTCGGAGTCTCTCCTTTCCCTACAGCAGGCGCATCCCTAGACTCTGACTGCAGCCTCCTGTGCTGTGTGCTCTTTTCTAACCTGGGTCCCAGCCACTCCAGGAGCCCAGCTGCAGGCCTCTTGCAAATCACCTGTGCTCCTTCCTCCCTCTAGCACGGACTCTCCTTAGCGCCAGCCCACATTTCCATCTGCCTGGTACACAAGTCTACTTATCCATGACTGGCTGACACTTCAGTTTGAATAATCCCAAACTAAACAGGCCTAACCCACAACTGCCCCTCTTCTGAACTGTTTCTACCAGGCAGAGGCCAGAATCCTCCTCAGGTCCCTTCTCTACCCTCCTTGCCAGCACCCTGCTGGACAGTTTCTTAAATTCTGCCCTGCTTCATCTTTTGCATCATCCTTTTCTGTCTCTACTACCACCAACTCAGGTCAGGTCCTCAAAGCTCTTGTCCTGGGATAGCCTCTTCCAAGAGGACTCTGGTGTCTCTCATCTCAGCTCCAGCCTTTCTTCTTTAAGCAGCACACGCACAGTTCCTCTTCCCTGCTCAGAGTTCTCCAGCAATACCTCCTCCACAAGGGTAAGTCGTAACTCCTGCATCTGCCCTGGTGACCTCCCAAGTTCTGGCTGCCTCAACCTCTGCAGACCAGTCTGCTGTCATCCTCTGAGGTCCATAGTCCAGCCAACTGGACTCTTCCCAGATGTGCCTCATATGACCCATCCCTACCTGTTCTGATCCTGTCTCTTCTAGTACATGCCTTCCTCTCTTCCACTGCTTCATTTCTGCCTTTTGATACTTTATGATGCATCCCACCTAAAGGTGCCTGTTATGGATTGAATTGTGTCCCCCTAAAAAATATGTGTCACCTTGGCTAGTCCTTGATTTCCAGTATTGTGTAATTGTCTGCCATTTTGTCATCTGATGTGATTTTCCTATGTGTTGTAAATCCTATGTCTATGACTGTTAATGAGGCGGGATTAGCGGCAGTTATGTTAATGAGGCAGGACTCAATCTACAAGATTAGGTTGTGTTTTAAGTCAGTCCCTTTTGAGATATAAAAGAGAGAAGCGAGCAGAGAGACAGGGGGACCTCATACCACCAATAAAGCAGTGCCAGGAGCAGAGCGTGTCCTTTGGGCCCAGGGTTCCTGTGCAGAGAAGCTCCTAGACCGGGGGAATATTGAGGACAAGGACCTTCTTCCAGAGCCGACAGAGAGAAAGCCTTCCCCTGGAGCTGGCACCCTGACTTGGAACTTCTAGCCTCCTAGACTATGAGAGAATAAATTTCTCTTTGTTAAAGCCATCCACTTGTGGTATTTCTGTTATAGCAGCAATGGATGACTAAGACAGTGCCTTTGGTTATTGCCTATCACCCCTCTCCTCATACAACCTGATCTGGTTTCATATTCATCTGAACTCTTAACAGCACTTTATACTCCCTTATGGTACTAAGAAGAACCTTGGTTGTGCAGTGGTTAAGCAGCCAGCTGGTAACCAAAAAAGGTCGGCAGTTCAAATCCACCAGCGGCTCCATGGAAACCCTATAGGGCACTTCTGTTCTATCTTATAGGGTCATTATGAGCAGTGGGTTTGTTTTTTCATTTGTTTGGTATTGTTCTCTATTAGTGGAAAATATTTGAGTTTTCCTTCTCTGACAGGTTTCTGCCTTACACAAGTTCTGGCTTTCACAAGTTTTACTGTATTAGACAACTCTATGAAATAGAATCTATTGTTTCCATTTTACAGATACAGAAACTGAGGCTTAGAGAGGTTAGGGAACTTAGATGAAGGTCATACAGCTCCTAAGTGGTGAAGCCAGGATTTGAATCCACATCTGTCCAATATTAAAGAACATGCTTTTAACTTGCATTCACCTGCTACCCTGGCCCTGGAGAATAGGTATTGGGCAGTATGTAGCATAGATTGGCATCGCAGATTCCAGGCAGAAAGGAACTTGGGAACACTTTGCCATGGTTAGCAGGGACGGAGAACATGGTCTTCGGGAAATAGGTTTAAGCAGTGAAAGCTTCTTTCTTCTTTCTTTCCCTGCTCAGCGAACGTATCCTCTAAATGAAATTATCTCTTGTTCTCAGGATCCTGGGGTGGAGAGAGGACCAGAGAGCCGTGCCCCTGCTCTTTTTTGTTTTTTAACTAAAAATATCTTCATGACATTTAAAATACTATAAAAGCTCATCTCAGAAAATCCAAATCATACAGAATTATATAAAATAAAAAGTGAAAATATTCCCTTTCATTTCCTCTAATTCCACACATGTTGTTGGTGGTTTGAAAGGACCCTTCTAGACCTGTTTTTTCCTTTGTGCAGAAATTGTATTTCTTTTTAATTACGCAAGGAATATGAACATATCTTCTTATTTTAAAAATTTAAATAACACGCCAAAGCTCAAGTACCTCCGACCACACCCCTGATTTCTGTTTCCTTGGTGCTTAGATGCTGTCGTCAGTTTGCTCCTTGTTCTCCTGACTTTTTTCTCTTCGTTTACATATATAAATGATTTATTGAAACACATCACTGGAATTTGTGTTTTTAATAGAAATTAGACAAGGCAAGAAACTCTTGCTTTATTTTTACTGAGTAGTACACATGCCATAGAGATCTTTCTAGAGCAGTGTGTAGAGATCATCTGCATTCTTGTTAACAGGTGTGTGGTGTTTCATGGTAGGGTGAATATTCTACATAAGCATTCACCTGCTGCTCAACTTTTAGGCTTTTTCCAGTTTTTTACTAAACAAAGACTTAGCACATGCTTTCTTGTTAGGGTTGCCAGATTCAGCAAATAATAGTACAGGGTACCCAGTTAAATTTGAGTTTCAGATACACAACAAATAATTTTTTAGTGTAAGTGTGTCCCATATTACTTGACTTTTAGTAAATGTGTGTCCCATGTTATTTGAATTTTAGTGTAAGTTTGTCCCGTAATATTTGGAACATACTTATACCTAAATTTAAAAATGTATTATAAAACATTTCAAATATATAGAAAGGTATAGAGAATAACATAACAAATACCCATGTAACCACCATGCAGCTTTTCCAAGTTTTAATGTTTTACCAAATTTATATCATATTTTTAAAAGTAAATGAAATAAAACATTATAGATGCATATATATCCTTCCCTTACCCAGGCTCACCACTTTTCTTAATTTGGTGTTTATCATTCCTATATATGTATCCGTGTTTTCAAATTTTACGTAGATGATATTGTATCAGATGCATATCGTACTTGCCTTGTTTTTCATCTTGCTTTTTTGATTAGCATTATTTTTAATATTTATCCTTGCTGATACATATAGCTCTAGTTTGTGTGTTTTCAAGGCTGTGTAGAATTCTATTGCATGATTATATTCTATCCTTCTGTTGATGAGGATTTGGGTTGTTTCCAGTAACTTGCTATTACAAACAATGTTGCAAATACTATCCTCATATCTTTATGCTAAGAATTTCTCAAGGAAATAATTTAGGAGTAGAATTTCTGCATCACTTTTTCTTTACTGGATATAGTCAATGTTTTCTATAGTGGTTGTACCAGTTTGTGCTATACCTGTTATAGTCAGACATTTACAAGTTTGCCAGCTATTTGCTGTGAAGGGTATATCATTGTCATTTTAATTGCATTTTCTAGAAAGGTTGAACATTTTTTTCAAATGGCTTCTGCATATTGTGTATCATTTTCTTGATGGATTATTTCTTACTGATTTATAGCTCTTTATTTATTTTGGATATTAATCCATTATCAGTTATATGCTTATATGCATTGCTCATAGTCTATAACTTTCAATTTGTTTTTAGTGTCCTTAGTAATATCAAAAATTTTAATTTTAGGGTAATAAAATCCATCAGTCTTCTCCTTTATGGATTTTTTGTACATGTGTCTATTTCTTTAGTAATTCCCAGTATTAAAATCATAAAGATCATCTACATTTTGTTCTAAAAGTTTTGAAGTTTTACTTTTGGTCTTTAATTCACGTAGAGTTTATGTTTTATATGAAGTGGATCACTAATTTTTTGTTCTAAAGTGATTATCGCGTGTCCAAATACTATTGACTAACTAGTCTGCACTTCAACGACTGATGTGTCACTGGCAGCTCTGCCACTGATCAGGTGTCTGTGGCTGAGAGAAACCCACTCTTCACCTGGGTGCTGTCCAGCCAAAGGAGCACCTGTAGGCAACTGATGCTGCTCTACGTGGGATGCGTGGAAGTCCAGGGCTGATCTGAGTGTGGCAGAGACAGGAGCACTCTGGCCCAGGCCCTCTTTCCTGATGACCAGGAACTGGAAAGAGACGCCTGCTCTAATGCAGCCAAGGGCCCTGGCTAGCACATTTCATACTTCCCCTCTTACGGACCTCTCACTCCCCTCGCACAGTCTGGGGCATGTTTTCCGCTTGGGCAGAAACTGATTTCCCTATGTGTCTGCCTTCCTCCAACAACAAGTGCAGAACCAGAGCGCCTGATCTCCGGGGGTGTCTGCCAGGGACCTTCTGTTGGGAACAGGGCTCTGCTTTTTTCCACCCTCCCCAGACTCAGAAATCACCCTGTCTGCTTTCTGTAGCCAAGGCAGCTGTGCAGCAGGTAGAATAAAGAGAGATTGTCTAGTGTAGCCCCTGATCCAGACTTTATTTGGAGCTCTGATGGTGCAGTGGTTAAGAGCTCAACTGCTAACCAAAAGGTTGGCAGTTTGAATCCACCAGCCCCTCCATGGAAACCCTATGGGGGCAGTTCTGCTCTGTCCTATAGGGCCACTGAGTCAGAATCAACTTAACAGCAATGGGTTGCGTTTTTTTTTTTTTTTTAACTTTATTTATTTATTTTTGATGTTGAGCTGATTCTGACTCATAAGAGTCCTTACTTTAAGGAGTGGAGATACTAATAAATAGCTAACATTTTTTTGAGCGCCTACCATGTGCCATACTTTACGCTAAGTGCTTTTAAAACAAAACAACAGAGCTTTATTGAGCTATAATTCACAAACCATAAAATTCATCCTTTTAAAGAGTACAATTCAGTGGTTTTTAGTATATTACAGAGTTGTGCAACCGTCATCACCATCTAAATTTCAGAACATTTTCAACCCCCCTGCAGAAGAACCCCTATACCTATTATTAGCAGTCACTCCCTTTTATGGATTGAATTGTGTCCCCCAAAAATATGTGTTGTAAATCCTAACCTCTGTACCTGTGGTTATAATCCATTTTGGGAATGGGTTGTCTTATGTTAATGAGGCAGGATTAGTGTAGGTGTGTCTTGAGTCAATTTCTTATAAGATATAAAAGGAGCAGATTAAACAAGCAGAGGTGGAGGAAGATAGATCTTCACATGGAGATCTCCAAGGAACCAGGAAACAGAAGCTAAAGAGACAAAGACCTTCCTCTAGAGCTAGCAGAGGAAAAAGCCTTCCCGTAGAGCTGGCACCCTCGCCTCCTAAACTGTGAGAAAATAAATTTCTGTTTGTTAAAGCCATCCACTTGAGGTATTTGTGGTATAGCAGCACTGGATAACTAAGACATTCCCCATCGTCCACCTCAGCCCCTGGCAAGTGCTAATCTACTATCTGTCTATGAATTTGCCTGTTCTGGACATTTGCTATACGTTTTTTGCATAGCTTTTTCTATATGGCCTCTTTCACTTAGCAGAAAATTTTTAAGGCTTATCCATGCTCATACCATGAAGTGTTAGCACTTCATTTCTTTTTATGGCTGAATAGTATTCCATTGAATGGATATACCACATTTTGTTTATGCATTCATCAGTTGATGGACGTTTGGTTGTTTCCATTTTTTGGCTGCTGTGAATAATGCTGCTATGAACATTTGTGTACAGGTTTTTGTGTGAGCATCATATGTTTTCATTTCTCTTGGGTATGTGCCTAGGATTGCAATTGCTGGATCACATGGTAACTCTGTGTTTAACCTTTGAGGATCTGCAAGACTTTTCCATTTAACGCTCCCACCAGCAGTGTGGGAGGGTTCCAATTTCACCACATCCTCCCCAAAACTTGTTATTGTCTGTCTTTTATTATTATTATTATACTTACCCTAGTGGTTATAAAGTGGTATCTCATTGTGGCTAAATCCTTTTTGTTCTATCATTTAATTGTTACAAATAATCCTATTTGGTAGGTATTATTATTATTTCCATTTTTAAATGAGGCTTAGAGAGGTGAAGTGTGACTTTGGGAAACCCCCCGGTATATAAGTGGCAAAGGTGGGACTTGAACTCAAGTCTGCTGACTCCAAAAATCCAAGTTCTTTGCTCTGTCATGTGACTTTCTGTATAGTAGAGATGGTTCTAATGCAAGATGCTATAGGGAAGGGAATATCTAGGACGAGAGCAGGTCCCTCTGACTGGTATCAGGAGAGGCTTTGCAGTGGCAGGGTCCTTTCAGCCAGAGTAATGTTTCAACACAAGATGCTAGAGGGAACAACCCAGGCGAAGACGGTAAGGCAGGAAATTGCAGGACACGTTTAGGATAGACAGACTTGAGGAAGGAGAGCCAGCGTGATGCAGTGTCACAGAGGACTGAGGCCCAACAAGAGTGGGTGGTCTGTGATGTCCCTTTGCTCTGTGACACGAGTAGAGGGAACAACCCAAAGACTGAGGGAGACGCAGCAGTCATAGGGACAGAGGCATGCATTTCATTCCTTTTGCTAAAAAAGAAATTAGAATTCAAGCTGAAGATCTATGGCAGATTTGAGCTCTCCATTCCGGATATAAAATGATGCAAATCAAATCAGAACCAAAAAACAACCAAGAGTTCCTAGGCTCCTCACCAGATGATTTAAATGCCTCTTTTCACTTTACAGCTTTTAGAAAGCATTTGGCCGTAACTCCTGTCCCCCCTGCCTCTGTGCCATGCCCAAGTTGCCTCTGATGAAGAGCTTAAGTGGCTCCACAGTTGACCACTGTCTGACCTGGGCCAAGTGTTTGTGTTTCCACAGTCGATGATCTAACTTATCAGCAGTCCTTTGAACTGCGTTCTTGTTCATAGTGTCAGCCAGATATTTCCTTTGGCATTTCTGCAGAATTTCCTGGCCCCCTTGATTACTTTCTGTCTGCTGAATAGATCTTTGAATTTTGGGTGGGCTGTCGTAAAACACCAGGGTATAACCGGGATAATGGAACTGGTGGTTAGCAGTGTCTTTCAAGAGCTTCACTTCAGGCAAGGAGCTCTCTATCCTGACGCCGAAGGACCTCTGACGGCTGTGGTGATTTACTTCACAGCTCCACTGTAACAGGCTTGGTGGGTAGCTGATTTACAAAGTGTTTCTCAGGTTTAAATCTGAAGATTTTTATTTCTTACCCCATCAAATGAAGTCTTTTAAATGATTGTTTTCGTTATTATAAAAGCTATGTATGCTCATTACCAAAAAAATCAGACATGCAAGCATGCAAAAAGAACATTTAAAAAACCAAAGAAAACTATTATCTCAACTGTGTGTTCAGTTTTGCCACATTGAGTTGAAATCCCCAGTCCTTACTTGAACGCTGAGAACCAGAGTCATTTCCCTGGTGATCGGGCCCACCTACTCCTTCACAGGCTATTGCATCTGTGGAAGAAATGCTAGAAAGAGAAGAAGCGTGTGTGCATCCCTAAGACAGACTCTGGAGGTGTCGCAGTCACAACAGCATTGGCCATACCCACTGCATTTTGGGAACAAGGCAGGGTACAAAAGGATAAATGGCTTCATTGTTGGCGTGGATATGTGTTCTCACAGAGGTGATTCTGAAGAGGATGTACTCAGCTCAATGGATTAAATTCCGGAAATTTCATTTTTAAAAATTCTTATAACCTTATTTGGGTAGCTAGTGAAGTATGTGACTTTTCATACCTTTCTTCTGATTGATTGATTGACTCATTCATTCCTTCACCAAGTTTTGATTGAGCTCATATGTATCAGGCACTATGCTTAGTGTGGGGGATAAAATGCTGATCAGAACAGGCATGTCTTTGTCCTTCAGAAGCTTAATAGTCAAGTGGCAAGACAGCAGAGGGCAAGGTAAACATTAATCACACAAGTGTACGTCTGCATGTAAAAGACCAGTGCAGGGAGAAAGGGGGGAGGCCAGATTTAGTGCCAGAGATCCAGGATGAAATGAATCCCAGAGGATCAGAGGTTAGAGCTGGGCCCCGATTGTGACCATTTATGACTTTCCAGGTCTGATGTAGCATGACATCACTTTAAATATTTGAGTCTGCTATCAGACCAGGTGTTGTCGTTTTTAGTTTAGAAATGTTAGTGCTGTCATTTCTTGAGTGATCACTGGCCAGCACTGAGTCAGGTACTTTGCTTGCATCATCTTCTCTTACCCTAGCAGTGACCTCAGGAGGGAGCTGGCAGCAGGTCCATTTTATAGATGAGGGAGGGACTTGCTCAAGCCATCATGAAGTTTCAGGTTCCGGACTGCCTCTTAATTTCATTCAGGCTATGGTGCACGTTAAGGAGCCCTGGTGGCGCAATGGTTAAGTGGTTCGTTCAAACCCACCAGCTGCTTTGCAGGAGAAACGACCTGGCGATCTGCTCCCATAAAGATTACAGTCTAGGAAACCCTAGGGGGCTGTTCTACTCTGTCCTACAGGGTTGCTGTGAGTCGGAATTGACGTGACAGCACACAACAACAGCAACCTGGTACACATAGAGCACTTCTTCCTCCATTCTTTCCTGCTCCCTTCACCCCTACCCCCCCCTTACCTCCCCCCAGCCTTTTAGATCCCAAGACTCTGAGGCTAGCTGCTGAATTTGCACTGTCAGTTGAGAAGTGAACTTCTGCAGAGACGCCCCTGGGAGGGACATGGGCATCGATATATTAGAGTCTGACTGGAGTCCGTTGTGGTGTCTTCCCTTGGAACTGTGAATATTCCACTACATTCTCCACATAAAATTTACCTTTTTAGACCAGTAGCAAATAGAATTTGGGATGGGAAGAGTTTAGTTTATTAGTACCTTTTTATGACTGAATTGGAAAAAGCTATGTGTATACCTTACACTATAGCTGAAGCAAGGCTGGGAATGCACAGCCTTATGATACCAGGAGCCGTCCCCAAGTGCAGTCTACTGAGCCATGAACCCTGGGCCTTCCCACTCCAGGGCAGAAGGAGGGCTCCATTCCATTTCATGGTGCTGGTGGTACCCGCGCAGATCCAGCCTGCATGTCCCAGGCTTGGGGTGCATCTACTTTCTGCCCAGCTCTGCCTTCCTCAGGCCTTGCCCAGTTATCTCTTTCTTCTCCCACTCCTGGCCTCCCTCTCTGGCCAGAAACAGTTGGTGCCATCACACATTACGTATTCAACTTCATTGAAAATGAGTTATGGCCTCAGGGTAAAGCTGGACCTTTGGTTGTCCGTTTTTAATGCTTCTCCTGACAAGGGTGGGAGGACTGTAAGGGCCAGAGGTGAGAAGCAGGGCCTCCAAGGGAGGAGCAGGCCCACAATGCATGCTCTTTCCCTTTATACTCCTCAACTGGCCCCTTGCTATATTGAGGTGTCTTTTATTCAGAGAAATGATCATTTTAGCAATGGAATGGGAGGAGGGAATCTTCTTTTAAAACCCTGGAAACAATAGTCTTGATTTAGAATAAACACCACCCTCTTTGGAATTTCCCATTATCTAGGAGAGCCCCTCTGGGCATCCTTTCTTTTCCAGTCAAAGGTTAAAGACACAACCCTATTTCTTATAAGGTTCCCAGCCTGTGGTTATGCAGCCTTCAGGTGTTTTGCATACTGTCTCTGTTTTTAAAAGTTTATGAGAAATTATACATTTATTATAGAGAAACCATATAGGTTCCCTTACCATATTTCCTTGTTCCTACAGCTTCTTTTACTTCTACATTTTAATGGTTCTGACATTGGAGTGCATCTTAAAATGGACATGCACATTTTAATATGGTACTTTTTCTTTTTTTTCTTAATGGATGTTCTTTAAATCCATGGGTGATTCCCAAGGGAACACATCTTAGAATTGAGGAAATACAGTAAAAATGACCATGTGGGAGACAAAAATCTTTCAAAACATGGACTCCATGGGAGAGAACAAACAAAAGGGATTCTTAGTGATGGGGAAGTTGGGATCACTGCCTTAAACCGTTTCAAAGAAAACTGTGTGTGTGACCATTCTGGGGAAAAAAGCTGACAAGGGTCAATCCCTGGTTCATCATGTTTCATTCTGTGGGGGTGACATATTTGAGCAGACAGTTCCTAAAATTATTCCCCATACCATTCCTCCTTCAGCTTTCAGGTCAAATATATTTGCATATTTAGCATGAAAAGCTTTCTTTTCTCATTGTTGTATTTGCTAATTTACAATTGTTAGGTCTGAATAAAGCATTTTTCTTCTGCCAGTTGGCCTTTCAGCTTTTCTGAGGCAGCCTCGGAGAAAGCAGCTGAGGTGGGCTCCAGGAATGTCCTGGCAAGCATGGGCACGCTCTGCTGGGGTCCTGCAGCCCCCGCACACCCAACTTCATGGATGTGACAGTCAGGGGCTGTTGACATGCTGTATAGTCAGTGGTGCTCTGTGTGGAGCTACTCAGTACGTAGACTGGATGTTGCTGAATCAAGGCAGTTTTTGTGTAAAGAATGGAGGCATTTTCAGCAATTGGTCAGGATGGCCAGGAGCTTGTCAGATCAAGAACTGAATCCCAAAGTCTAAACCTCAAAAGGACAACCAAGAAGAAGTCAGAAGGCATATTGCTTGAAGACTGCCTTCAAAGTTTATCCCACAACATGGTGCTGCTCCCTCAGTCTTCCTGGATGCCCCCAGCCCATCTCTTAGTGGTACTGGCCTCGGGGTAGAGGTTGATTAATACTCTTAAGGGATGCTGATAATATTGTCATATTAGGTTACTGTGTGAGAAAGCAGACCAAGCCCTGACAATCTATTAATATTCTCTGGAGAGAAATAGGAAGAATACCATCCTCTTCTAGCCTTTTCCCCCTCCTATCCAATCTCACGGTAAGCTCTTTCCCATAAAACATTGACCTTCATGCTAAAATCCCCCCAACACACACACACGTGTGCATACGTCTAAATAGTGCACAGGTTCTTTAAGACTCAAATCCAGGCTAGTTTCATCCTTGAACTAGAGGAACATTTCACAGCTGCATATGAGAAAATGGCTTCTTGGTGAGACTGTAAACAAGGAACTGAGTCTTTTTTTATTTTTCTATCATGATCCAGTTTCTGACCTTGAGTACCACTTTCAGAGCTTATCCCAAGAAGAAACAGTTTACAGTGAGTTTTCCTGATGCTACCCGCCCCCCACCCCCAGGATGGAATCTCATTGAAGCACCCTACCTGGCCCCAGGGCCCTAGAGCAGGAGGCTGTGTCAATCTCACCACAGGCGGCCCCCCTCTCAGGTGGCATTTCAAACCCCATTGGACTTTTTTTTTTTGCACCCTATACCATCCCCCGAGTAAGTGGTAATGAGCAGCTTAATGTGCTGACGTATCCAATCCCTTCTTGGTCCATTACAACAAAAGTTGCTCTTTTCTCATTAGAACCATTTTTGTCAGGATGTCTTTAATCAATGGCTTCCCTGGGGACAATATTTTTAGAAGTTGTATTTTTCACACTCCTTCTTTTTCCCTTTTGGAAATTCTCCTCTCTGTGCTTAGTGAAATGAACTAATGAGATGCCATGAGAGTTCGGGCCAGTGTTAATTGGAGCAGGTATGAAAGAAGCCGCTCACACACACCTTCAGTTCTATCCTGCCTTACCTGCGATCCGTTTCTCTGTGTCTTTGGTGTAGGTTGCACAGACAGCAGATGGTGTGGATGCTGACCTCTGGAAAGACGGCTTATTTAAATCCAAGGTTACCAGATACCTGTGTTTCACAAGATCATTTTCCAAAGAAAATGTAAGTCTAGTAGTGGCTTCTGTTTACTGAGTGAGCACGAGTAATTTACGTTCCTGTTTGAAATTTCCTCATTTTTTTGTTGTGGTTTATTTTCATTGCCAAATTAATTTATCTGTGGTTTTAGTGAACTGGGTAGAATCAGCAGCTAGTGCTGTGTTTCATTTATTAACAGTATTATTAACCATGTACCCAAGTGTACAGTGAATTCCATTAAAATGTGTTCTCAAAAGAAAATTTCTCTCACAGCTCTCATTTGCCTACGTTTCCCCCAAGCAACAAATCACAGGGTAGTATGGATTTGAGAATTTTCCGGTAGAGTTGAATTTAAAGCTGGCCAACATGGAAGCATAGCTGAAAGGAGGACCTGCATGATCGGCCCTGTCCACAGACATGGCCTTGTTCCCAAAATGACTTTTTCTTTCCCTCTGATCCTGTATATGACATTTCATTATTTTTACAGGTAGAGATCCACATGTGCGGATTTCTTTTAGTGTACTGGTGTTAATACTTGTGCACACGAATTAGGAAATTTTAAGGGTATCTACTAAAGGCTTTTCTAATAAGGTGTTTTAATTGATGGGTTAGGAAGAAGGGAAATAACTTTAGTGAGTATCTGTTAGTTTCTAGGCACTCTGCAAATATTCACTGCTCAGTGCTCAATCTCTTGAAGTATTATCTCCTTTCCATAAGTGAAGAAATTGAGTTCAGAGAGTTTAAGTGCTCATTCAAGGTCACCTGTCTTCCCTACCCCCAAATAGGGAGCAGTCAGGTTTTCATTCTCAGGGTGTGACATTTTCTTTCTGGTGTAGATATTATTATCTCTTCTGAATACAAATATTTGTTTTTGAAATCTTCTATTGATTTTATTTTTTACAAATTTTATTATAACAGTAATATATGTTCTTGGTTAAAAAAAATTCATCACACATCTTCATTCAGAAGGGGAAAAGTAACAGCCTTTCTCTCTCCATTGTATTACCCCCACAGGCCCTGGTACTAGGTCCTTGTGAGTCCCTTCAGTATTTTTCTGGATCTGAACAGTCGCAGGGTTCTCTGGCTTGCACTCTTCCATCAGTCCTTCCTTTTGTTCATTGATAATGCTTTGTTAGGAGAAGCATTCCTAATGTATTCAGGACTGAGGGAGAAGTCATTGCTTTAATTTTTTTCCTAATTGCAAGACTAATGTATGCTCGTTGTCAAGTACAGAGTTTTATAATAGCGTAGGGGAAAGTCCTGGTGTTAAACACTGAAAATCTTTTTAATGGGCTTTTTAGACACTATAGTTTAATATATGGCAGATTAATCGTATTATTGTTCATATTACATTTGCATACTTACAGTGTCATTGTTGTTGTTAGTTGCCATCAAGTCAGTTCCAACTCATGGCGACCCCACACATGTCACAGTAGAACTGTGCTCTGTAGGGTTTTCAGAGCTGTGCCTTTCAGAAGCAGATTGCCAGGCTTGTCTACCGAGGTGTGTCTGGGTGGGATCGAATAGCCAACCTTTCGACTAGTAGTTGAGGGAGTGCTTAACCGTTTGCACCACCTAGGGACTCCTGAAAATCTTTTTAATACAGGCTTTTGAATGCATTTTAATACCAGGAAGGTGGTCACTGAGCTGAAGAGTGAGTGTCTGCATCCTAGACTTGGCAGTAGTCCTAGCAGGTCCCCCAGGCTTATTGTGTTGCCTGAGGAGACACCAAGGAGCAAGTCTTTGTAGACACTGGGCTCATGAAGTTAGGGATAGTCCCTGTCCCCTCATTGCCCTATCTGGTGTCCACATACACAGTGTACTCTCCCGGCCCCTTGGTCCCCCGAGTTCACCTAAACTATTTCAAAACTGTTTGTATTTTTAGCTTTTCTAACCTCTCCTCTGTCCATGGGCTGCCACTTTCTACAGAAGGTCAGCGCATTTGTTGCCACCCAGAGCTGTAGAGACGAACTCCCAAGCATTTGAACAAACTCGTGTTCACACCGTCTCTACCCTGAGTGGTTTCCTGGTGTTCATTAGTGGTCTCTACTGAGCCTTCGTCTTTCCTGATGGAAGAGGCTTCATTTTAGAAATATGGCCTCAGAGGACAGCCACAATCTCTGTAATCATTTTTTCTTTTTGTTGCACTTTCCCCCAGAGGTTGAGAGGTATTGGTTCTCTAGGCCAGAAGAAGCCCTGCGTCCCTGGGAGTGTGGACAGTGGCGAGAGTCTAAAAATGACAAAGAAAAGTCCTTGGCACTTGTTAATTTGTGCTGTTATGGGCGAGTGTATTATAGAAAATGGATTAATATAGTCCACATTTGTTTCACATTAAACAGATGTTTATTGAATGCCGGCTTTGTGTGTCTTCTTACTCCATGAGGGCTGGACGTGGCGGGGGTGGATGTGATGAAGGCATGTAAGGAGACGAGGACAAGGGCAGTGGGGGAAACCTCTGCCTTTCTTTTGAAGCAGGGAAATAAGGGCGTTTTGTTTTCAGAAAAAGAATGAATGGTCTATAGTGGGATCCAAACAGATCTAGTTGAAGGGGGGTAGGGTGGCAGGACCCACTTGCCAGTCCAGGAGTGGAACAGGAATCAGGTATACAGTATTTTAATCTGTTACAGCCAGCCACTTCTGGCCCTCAGTCTGAACCAAGACTTTGCATAGCATTTTTTTTTTCTTTTTTACAACTGTGAAGAGGGGATATGGGATCTTAAGACTGGACAGATTCTTAATTAGGTGACTTGAGGCTCCCAATGTAGGAGTTTTGGGAGACTCCTTTGGAACCTAAATTCCTTTCCCCCAATAATGCTATTAATACTGAAACCTGGCTTTGGAGTGACATTGCTTCCTGGGAAGGATCGAGATTAATTGCACTTTTCATGCCCTGTACTTTCTGCATTACCTGTAATAATAATGTACATAGATTAGGTAGGGAGGATATTAAACAGAAGGATTTATGAACATTTGAATATTAAGTTGGTTATCTGTGGCTACTTTAAATGCAAGGTTGTCAGAAATAATTACAGTATACTAGCAAATACTGGCTACCAGAGACAATATAAATACCCTGAGTCAGTGCATATTGGGCTTTTGGCATGAATCATTTGCTCAACAAGGATTGGGAATACGTTCTTCATATTTATGAGGAGGAAATGAAAGAGAGCACAGGATGGGGGAGGGGAGAGGAACAAGCAAAATTAATGGTGTCGCAGACCTACTGTATTAAACCCAGTACAGCGGCAGCTTGGTGCAAGGACGGACCACACTTTGGACTTCAGGAAGCTTTGACAGCGCAGCCTCCCACTTTGTATGCATGGGAAGGTTTTTTGATGCTTCTCTTAATGGCCATACCACTGATGCTCTGGTTTTATGATCAGGGACATTTGTAGAGAGTGTGGAGGGTGAGGTCGCTAAGTGGTTTGCAGTTGACTTCTGTAAAGCCCAACGTGTCAGATAGAAGACATTTGAGAAGGATATCGATGAATGCCCATCCATCTACAGGGCAGGAAAACATACCCAGTTGTTAATTTCTCAGTGCGGAAAGCAGTGATGACATGGAAAAGCAACTGCCACGGAAAGAAATTATGATAGATTAGATCAGGCAATTCTGCAAGCAGCTGATGTTTGCTAGTTAGGTTAATGGTCCAAACCCTTCCTGCACGGGCAGATTTATTCCACCTGAGACGAGCTTCCACTTCCCACTTGCCGCACTGCACTGTGCATTGTCTTCCTGAGACCTAACTATCTGAAATGTAGCAGTATTAAATTGTTGGCAAATATAATAGTTCTGAGAGAAACAAACAGTTTGTGATAATAGGGCCATAAAAACAAGTGGTCATAGGTTACACTTGCCATTTTGACCTTTGTAGTTGAATTGAAGAATTTATTTCATTTGTGTGCTTTTGGCTTATATAAGGTATTTATTACATATGCTTTAAATATTTTTATTGATAGAGTGTTGATTTGCCATTTAAGCAAATCCAATTTGTTTCTGACCCTGAGTGGCCCTTCCAGTTGAAAAATATACCAAAAAAAGATTAATTTATTCAGCAAACAATTATTGAGCATCTACTGTGTGCCAAGCACTATGCTAGGCTCAGTTTTACAGTAGTAACAAAAATAGTTCGGGCCCTCATGGTTCTTAAACTCTACTGGGGAGATAGATATTAAATAAACAGCCTCAAAAAATTGGTAAGGAAAATAGAGAGTACTAAGAGAATATAGCATATAGTTTAGATGTAAAGAATGACTTGCTTGCCTTTCAGAAGTAGTGTTGGCAGATTTTTTATGGGCAGGATAGGGGTGACTTGGCTCCCCCCGTGCTCAGAGAAAGAGGTAGAAGCCTTTATTTTCTAAGCAAGACAGAAATAAAGGCCTGAAAACTTGCTGCCATGTGCAAAGTAATGGGCTGACCAACTAGCTGTTTACCCAGGGATGCAGGACAAGTAAACTGAGAGAGTACTTGTGTTGGACTTTAACAATGAGAAATTTCTGGAAAACAGGCATGTGAAGTGCATTGCTAACATTCTAACAACAGAGATTCAGGACTGGAACCTATAATTCTTTCTTTAACTGGCTCTGACTAGAGAGAAGAACTAAGATGCAAATTACTCTGAAGATTCTAATGAAATCTCCTAGGTGGCCCTGCATATTTAAGTTGTAGGGCAGGTATCTTTAGAGCTCATTTCCAATGTGAAATGCGGCTGCAAGTGGTAGCGTGTTTGCAGAGAATTCTCTCTCACAATTACAGAATGGTATGCTATCTTTGAAAGATATTTTTATACTGGTTATGGAAACTGTACACTGTGGACCCCAAATTCTACCACTAAATAGAAACTTTAAGAAGCCCTTTGTGCATGTCATTTTAGAAGATGTGTTATATTGAGGCTGCAGGGCTTTCACTCCATGTTAGTTTATGATTCTTGGGATTTTATAAAATGTATCTAGCAACCGAAATATATGCCAGTATGCAGACCGGTGAGCATTTAGGAGTGTGATTGGTACTCTCCAGGGCTTCTGACTGGTTCTTCTTGGTTCATTTATGGCCAAGAAAGTGTCACCAGAACAAACTCAAAAGTTTTAGAATTTGGGTGAACTGGAACAGTAACCAGAACGGGAAAAATTACAGATTGAAGCCCTGCTAGAAACTTAATCTCTCTCTTAGACAACAAGGACAGCGTACGTGTTGTATAGCAACCAAATCTCTAGCCCGTCGGATTTTGTGCAGACTTGGAAACAGTGGTGCCCTGCTCAAAGATGGCGGCTGACTGTACCGCTTTGAGTGTGCTTCACTCTACACAGTGCTGGCAATAATCCAGTCTCACACATCAGGCTCCCAAAAGGGCTCATTACGCCTCTTCCAAGTCTCCCATTCCAGGGCTTTGACCCATAATTTTTCCCATTCCGGTTACCATTCTGGATCACGCAAATTGTAAAAATTTGAGTCTGTTCCACTTTCACTTCATCAGCCATGACTGAACCAATCTGAACTGGTTTGAAGCCCTGGTTCTCTGTTAGGTTTAGATGTGTCTCTCCCTTCACAACAAGTGCCACAAGAATGTGCTCTAAAACCTAAGGCCCTGAGTGCCAATGCTCAGGACTGAGTGGCGGCCTGGTACTGGGACGTGAGTGCACAGCCACCCTCTGCTGGGTTATATCTGAAGGAGGGCTTTCTTTGAACTGCTTCATTCCGGTTTGAAACCCTGCTGAGAATTTGCATTTCTAAAAAGTTCGCTGCTGAGAATTTGCATTTCCACTCCAGATATACTAAATCAGAATCTATATTTTAACAACATCCTCAGGTAATTCTTATGTGTAACTTGTTAGAAATGCAAATTATCAGCAGGGAACTTGTTAGAATGCAAATTCTCAGCAGTGGTTCAAATGGGAACGAACCAGTCTGAAGCCCTGGTCTAAAGCATGCCCAGGGCTCCCATCCTCCAGGAGCTACTCATCTGGCTAACCAAGGCCACATCTGAGTGAGTGGCTTTGAGGTTCTGCAGATGAAACTCCTTCCTGAGGCCCACCGGAGTCCCTGTGTAACCACTGGGGAACATTAACTGGCACCTACTCTAATTAACCTGCTGTCATAAAACTGCACGAGTCATTGTGTTAAATATGCATCTTGAAGCCAAAATGGCAAAGCTACCACAGGCATGTTCAGATTAATAGTCTGTATCTCTTTTCTTTCTTCCCAAGAGTCATTTAGGGAACGTGTTAGTGGATATGAAGCTCATTGACATCAAGGACACCCTGCCTGTAGGCTTCATCCCAATTCAGGAGACGGTGGACACACGTGAGTCATCCTTTAGACCACTCATCACAATGAGAGTTTTCTTCCTCCAGGTATATTTTTAGATTTTTTTAATGTGCATTTTTCTTCGGAAACGTTTTAGGAGGCCTTACCGTGTACCCTGCCGCTCTTGTTGCTTATCTGACTCAGTTCTCCAAGGAGTTTGCAGAGTATTCTGGGTAGTAGCATGCAAATGAGCAGAATGTCCTTTTCTCTTAGAATGGTGCTCCCGGAGAGACACTACTGAATTGGCTTACTCAGGAACGAACGAGTGAAACTAGTTCATCTTTAGTTCATTCTCTGGTATTACTGAAACCAAGCTTGGCACAAGACCCCGAAGCAAAAGAAAAAAGAAAAATCAAATGATGTCAAGGGAATACAAGTGCAATAACACCCCTATTTTTGGCTCTTAGAGCAAACAAGAAAAGTCAGAACCAGAAAGACTGCAAGTTAGAGTACACAGGATTAGATAGAGTTTGACTGAATATTCTGACCACTATGTGATATTGAGCAGAAGTGACGTGCTGACAAATCAGAAGCTTCTTCGGGATCCTGGAATGCTTCAAGGTCCTTATCATGCACATCAGTTATTAAATAGCACAGGGGAATCTCTGGATATTTGTGCCTCCTCATTTAGATGTAATACAACTTACTGTTTTATTTTTAACTACTCGTTAGCCAACTTTAGGATAGCCAGCATAGTGAAGCAGTAAATAAAAGACAAAGAGAATCATGACATATGATTCACTTATGAAATTCTGTGCCTCATTCTTTGTCATACATACTTTATTTTTCTATAGTTAACCCCATTGTGGACCCACTATTTTGTGCTGTTTTTGTTTGTTTGTTTTTACCAGGTTTCATATAGACCAGGCTTCCCTTATCTAGACAGAGCCCCATAACTGTTACTTTAATGAAGCAGGTAGATTCCATTGTGCAGTATACTTTTTTTTTTTTTATGTTCTTCTTACTTTTGGAAATTGGGTTGCTTTTAGTTGTTTGTTATTATGGGTATAGGCTAATAACCGTAATAGCTAATATTTACCATATATTTACTGTATGCTAACCTCTATGAGTACACAGACAGTAAATGCATACTAAATACTAGCTATTATGGTCATTTGCTAATACATGTAATAACAAACAACTGAAAGCAACTCAGTGTCCAAAAGTGTATGTATGCTAACCTCTATGAAGCAACATTATGATAAACGGAGAAAATCTTGAAGTTGTCAAGGATTTCATTTTACTTGGATCCATAATCAACACCTGTGGAAGCAGCAGTCAAGAAATCAAACAATGCATTGCACTGGGCAAATCTGCTGCAAAAGACCTCTTCAAAGTGCTAAAACACAAAGATGTCACTTTAAGGATTGACCCAAGCCTTTGAGTTTTCAGTTGCCTCATTTGCATTTGAAAGCTGGACAATGAATAAGGAAGACCAAAGAAGAGTTGGTGCTTTTAATTATGGTGTTGGTGAAGAATATTGAATATACCATGGACTGCCGGAAGAATGAACAATCTATCTTGGGAGAAGTACAACCAGAACGCTTAGAAGCCAGGATGGTGAGACTTCATCTCACATGCTTTGGACATGTTATCAGGAGGGACCGGTCCCTGGAGAAGGACATCATGCTTGGTAAAGTAGATGGTCAGCAAAAAAGAGGAAGACCCTCAATGAGATGGATTCATACAGTGGCTACAACAGTGAGCTCAAACATAGCAATGACTGTGAGGATGGCACAGGACTGGGCAGTGTTTGTTTCCGTTTTACACGGGGTCGCTATGAATCAGAACCAATGCTACAGCACCTAACAATAACAACAATCCCTGTGATACTTTATATACTGTTGTTGTGTGCTGTTGAGTTGATCCCAGCTCCTAGTGACCCTATAGAACAGAGTTGAACTGCCCCATAGGGTTTTCTAAGCTGAAATCTTTACGGGAGCAGATCACCAGGTCTTTTCTTCCATGGAGTGGCTGGTGGGTTCAAACCACTGACCTTTCAGTTAGCAGCTGAGTGCTTACCCATTGCGCCACCAGGGCATACATAGTGGGTTTCTTTTAATCTTCAGATGACCGCTATTTGGAGATAGATATTATCATACCTATTTCACTTATGAGAAAACTGAGGCACAGTAACTACTTAGGGATTAACAAATTGTCCAAGGTTACACAGAGTGTGACTCTGGCCACACTTTTAACCACAGTGCCACACTATAATAGCATGTGTATAAGCTCCTTTTACAGACAGATTTTAAGTATGTATGCAGCGGTTGGAATTTTTGGTAACCACTTAATTGAGATATAATTTACATACCCTACAATTTGCCCATTTAAAGTGTTCAATTCAGTGCTTTGTAGTATATTCAGAGTTGTGCAACTATCACCACAGTCGATTTTAGAACATTTCATCACCCTGAAAGCTTCTCCCCCATAACTGGGATGTGTCATTTGCTGCACCAAGGACATTCTAAGGTCAGGTCCTGGGTTTTCTACCAGGTGCCTTGTCACACAAGGAGGGTGGATTTAGGGTGGCCGCTTCATTTCAGTCATACGGTCATTTCCTGGAACCTTTACCCAGAGGACAGATCCCAAACTGACCAGATAAACCTTGTGGTCAGCTTTGTGAAGTTTGAGAGCATTTAAGGCCCTGGTTTTCTAAAGTCAGCCAAAAATATAAGATACCTACAATTAATTTGAAATACAGTTTGTTGCAATCCATATAGCGCTTAAAAATGGGAAGACTGTTTGTGTTAGTAAAGTGCTGTGTATTTTCTCTGTTCATTAGCATGACTGAACACATTTCTATTGACTATGTATAATATGTTTACTTAAAATTAGGCCTGCTTAAGCATGTGTAATTAGTGTCTCCATTTCCTACCCCGAGTTCACTGTAGACGGAGGACTGCAGCCAAGAGCAGCATGGCAAAAACAAGTCAAATACCTGCATTTTAGTTTACTTTGAGGAAAAGTTTATCTTATTCACACTTTCAAAGGCCTGATCTTATCAACTAATAATTTAATTTTTGAAGGTGCAGGGTTGTTATGGACTTTTCCCTCCAGGATACCATCCCTGCCTTGTTAGATACAAGGGGTATGGATTCAGGACGTTATTATTCACAGCTTGTAGATCTGATCAGACCCTCAGACTTTTCACCTGTGAAAAGAAACCACAAGGTTTCTGAAAAACCGCCACCAACAACAACCACAACTCCCCCCGTTCCCCACCGCCAAAAAAACAAAATAAAACAAAAACCCACTAGCAACAAAATAATACCAATGATTCTAATTTCTTTCTTTGTAAAATCATCAAGACCAGCAGGTAGGACTACACTTCCCCTTCTCATTCCACTCTTTGATTTGAATGTACTGTTGAGTCAGTTGTGTTAGCTTTTTGCCTATTTCCTGCCCCAGAACTGGAAGCTCTTAAAAGTCAATACCAAACACTAAAATAAATTGTGTGTTAGAGGCTTACTTCTAATAATGATGATAAGAACACTCATAGCTATTCTTTATTAAGCACTTACTGGGAGCCCCTGGGTGACACAAATGGTTAAGCAGTCAGCTACTAACTAAAAGGTTGGTAGTTCGAATCCATCCAGAGGTGCCTCGGAGGAAAGTCCTGGTGATCTACTTCTGCAAATTTATAGCCATTGAAAACCTTATGGAGTGCAGTTCTACTCTGAAACACATGGAGTCGCTATGAGTCAGAATCAACTCGGCAACAACTGGGCTGATGTACTATGTGCTAGGCATCAGGCTAAGTGAACCATATGTGTTGTCACATTTAACCCTCCCAGCATCGCTGTGGGGTGGGGCTTCACCAACTCCTTTACAGATAATGAAACAGGCTCGGAGAAATTAAGTAACTTGCCTAAGGACACAGTGTCAGAAAATGGTGAAGCTGGGATTTCAAGTGAGATTTGTCTGATTCATGTGAATGACTGCAGTTTAAAAACACAAACGAACCAACAAAAACCATTTTGTTGGTCACTATTGGAAGCTGTTATGATACCAGCTTATTACTCTAAAACTTGATAAGAAAAAAGAATCACACATTTATTCTTCTTTTCCTGTACAAATTATTTCAGGGAGACCAAATTGATGAAGAAAAGTGTGTGTGTGTGTGTGTGTGTGTGTGTTTTTTTTTTTTTTTTTAATAGAAGAATTCCAGCTAATAAATGCAGGAGAAATGACAGAATTTAAAAATTGCCATTTTGCAACCTTTAATGAAATTATGGATCTAGGCAGTAGTCATTAGGGAGTGAGAATACCGTTCAGAGAAAGGTTATTGGGGCACCTTATAACTGAGGGGCTGGGCCGAGACTGCCAGAGCCCGCCAGGAATGGCACAGCTGGACTCCATGCCATAGGAAGTAAACGAATCGCCTGTGAAGTGTTTGTTCCTAAAACATCTCACCTGAATCTAATCAAACCTTTAGCTCTAAATGCCAGTTTACAGGAAATAAACAGGGGAATGACCCAATTTCTCCAGCCTATCAGTGCCCTGCAGAAAAAAGGAAGGGAGAGAGGTTGTTAAAGAATAAAGGGATTTAAGAACTGTAACTACAAAGTGCAGTACATAGACATTGCTTGGATCCTGATAAACCAACAGTAAAATGACATTGTTGGATGGTATTAAGGAATTTTTGTTCATTATGTTTGGAATGATAATAAATGGTGGTCATGTTTAAAAAGTTGTCACAGATGCCTACTGAGATATTTATGGGTGATGTGACTTCGTTGTCAGGGATACATTTTAAATACTCTGGCAAAAATAAAGAGAGCAGGGGGAGAAATGAAAACAAGCTTGTCCATTGTTGATAATTGTTGAAACTGGATGATGGGAACATGTAGTTTTATTATACTGTTCTCTGTTTTTTTAGGTATGTTTAAAATTTTTCTACGATAAAAGTAAAAAAAAAAAAAAAAAGTCCATGTGGTAAAATGTGTAACTACTCAGGACCCAGGGTATAGATATCTGATGACTTGAGCAGTGAGCAGAGATTTTGGTCTTGGCTTTTGGAAGCAAGGCCCGTGGGTTTGTTGCCAGATCGCTTCTCCTTGCAGAGGTGTATGTACTCCTGGGAGCCCCTTCTTGGCAGGGGATGTTTGGAGTCAGGTCCTGACTGATGCCCACTCTGTAATGGCAGCCTGTCCACTGTGGCTTCGAGGAAGGCAGGAGGGGTAGAGCCCAACTCTCTGTCAGGTGACCTGGATGACCAGTCACTTCCACTGCCAAGAAGGCAAGGTGATAGGGAGCCATCATGTTCAGAAGTTAAGATTTTGGCATCTCTGGAAGTCTAATACCGTTTCTGTTGTCTTTTTCTTCAGAGGAGGTGGCTTTTAGAAAGAAGAGGCTGTGCATTAAATTTATCCCACGGGATTCAACTGAAGCTGCCATCTGTGACATTCGAATCATGGGCCGGACCAAGCAGGCACCTCCTCAGTACACCTTTATTGGGTAAGTCTTAATAACAGATTTCATTTGATTCCCTGTACTGAGAACCTTCAGTCACTCCTGGGACAAAGCCGTTAGAATTTCAGTGAGACTCAAAAGGGTCTTGGCGATCTGCCCCTCATCAGTGTTTCCGGCTCTTGCTTTCGTTGCTGCCCTTCCCGCTTATGTTGCAGCCGGTCCAAAACGCCAGGCTTTTGACCTCCCTGTACCTTTGTTCATGCTGTTTGCCCCTTCTAAGGGCCTTTCCTGCCCTTTGTTCTTCTGAGTATTCATCTTCCAAGCTCCTCTGGAGCCTTCCTGGATACCTCAAAGCCAAGGTATTCTCTTTGCGATGCTACTGCACCTCAACTCCGCACCCTGTGTGTTTATTCACCCACTTAAACGTTATGGAACACTTATTATGTCCTGCTGGACTGAAGACATTGGATATGGTGGTGAGGAAGGCAAACAAGGATCCTTCTCTCATGGAGTTGATGTTCTAAAAGGGACAGACAAGCAATAAACAAGAAAATAAATGAGATAGTTTCATATAGTGGAGAAAATGGAACACAGCAATGGAGTGGGAGCTACTTTTAGCTGGAGTGGTCAGGAGGGTGACCTTTGAGCAGAAACCTAAATGTCAAGAGGAAACCAGCCATGCAGACATTTGAAGGCAGAGCTTTCTAGGTAGAGGAGAAGTGCAAGTTTAAAAGTGGGAATGAGTGTGGAATTTTTAGGAAACAGAAAGCAGACCAGTATGGCTGGGGTGAGCAAGCAAGGCAAAGAATGTCAGGAATGAGGGGTTTACCTTGTGGGACATGGTAGCAGTTTGGATTTTCTTCCAAGTGCACTGGAAAAGTATTGGAGGGTTCTAAGGAAGAAACATGAGTATTAAATGATTACGTGATAATTCCTTGTATACTTTTTGGTCTGATATTTGTCTTCCCTGATGAGCAGTGAACTGCTGAGGGCTGGGCCCCTGCATATCTTGTTAACCCTGTATACTGAGCCAAGAGTCTCGTACTTAGCAGCTTCATAATACTAAGTATGAGGACACTCAGCCTATCATTTTAGGCTCTTTTGATTGTAAGTGACAGGAAACTCAACCTAGACTGGCTTAAACAAAAGAAAGAATTTGTTGGCTGATATAACTGAAGAATTCAGGGGAGGAGACAGGATCAGCTTCAGGTGTGGCTGGATTTAGGCGCTCAAAGGACATCACTAGGATCTAGTTTCTCTATCTCTACCTCCTTGCTCTGATTCTTCTGTGTTGACTCTGTTCTTGGACATGTTCTCCCCTAGTGGGAGCACGGTAGTATGTAGCTTTTCATATTTTTCATTCAGGTTCAAGTCCAAGGAGAAAGAGCAAGTCTACGCTCCTGATAGTTCAAAGAAAAGTTCTGAAATTCAGTCTCATTCTTGATTGCTCCAGCTGGGGTCGCGTACACCCTGAACCGGTCACTGTTATCCGGAAAATGTCATTCCTAGTCACCCAGGCCTGAACTGGAAATAGAGTCAGCTCCATTGGAACTCACGGATTCAGAATGAGGGAGGTGGCTCCCCCAAAAATATACAGGAAGGAGTAAAAAGAATCAGAAGTGGGGTGAATGGATGCTGGACATCCAAAAGATAACAGATTTCACCATACTCGGTAAACTGACGTTTGAGTCTGTCATATTAATCAGTGTGGTAGCTGGCGTTTTGGCCCCCTCAACTGTACACCTCCTTCCCAGGCTGGGCTTTCCAGGCATCACATTTGTCACGGTGGATTCCCAGGGATGCATTCTCCTACTTGGCTTTTGAGGTCGGCATCCTGGATCTGGTTCATGCTCTGTTTTGCTTCTTGTTCTTTTGAACCTTAGAGCCTCCTCTTTACTCTAAAAGCCAGAGTTGTCTTATACTAGACACAGTCCAGGCAATGGACAAGAGCTGTAGTGTTTTCTTGAAGCAGCATGGGCGCAGGTATCACAGAAATAGAGATTATTTTCATTGTGGTTGGTGCACAGCAGTTTCTTTAGATTCTTCAGCTATGGAATCTGAATGCTCTGTATCAGGATTCTGTGGTTCTTAAGAAGAGCTCTATGATTATTCCCTTCCTACATGCTCAAAAAATGCTGTTTTACCGCGTTGTTTAAATTATGTAAACAGGATTACAGGAGTAGGAAATAATTAAGAGAATAACCATACTTCAGGTACCTTAGAACTAGCAGTTTACATACAAATAGTAGAAACCAGCAGTTTAATCATGAACTTTTAAAGTCTAATTTCAATTATTATGTGTATTTTTAATTACAAACTATACTGCTTTAAAAGATTTATTTTTTAAACAATTTAAAATCCTAAGGAATAGATTTTTACCATGTATTTCTTGATAATCAAAGCTAGAATCTTTTTTTCTTTTGTATCATTTTGAAAAGGTTGATGAATAAAGTATATTTTTGTTTCATCTTGGTGCAAAAATTTTTTTCCAAAGGAAGACAATTCCGGTGTTATTTTTAAGTAAGAAAAGAGAATTCAGTATTCAGGAGTCTAAGTCACTTATTCTTAAAAATGGGCACAGTTCCACATGTTACTTTGCAAGGGTTGGCATGTCAGCTGGAGGAGACAGAAACCTCAGGTTAAGAACGGCTCCTCCAAGATCTGACATCCTGGAATCATGACTAAGATACGGTGAAATCAGAGAAGCTGATTGGAGTCAGTCATCTCTAAGTCGTAGCTGTGGTTTTAGAATAGTTCTTGCAGTGTACAGAGCAGCTTACTAGAAGCGTCCACAGAATAAATCTATTTTCATGTTTTGAAGAGATGATATCCCTTTATATCAGATCGCAAAGATCCAGTTCTATGGGGCAGTTGAGAAGTTGAAAACTAAAATAACCCTGTTACCATTCTGAAGAATGTACCTGCCTCATAACAAGACTGTGTGGTCTAGGGCGGGGCTGTGGAGGGGCTATCTATACTAAAGAGCCCAACGGGACATCTGTGAGGCCCTTTCACGTCTGCTCTTGTTGACGTGGCTGCTGAGGTATGTATGTGCCTGGGGCTTTGTGATGATGTCCCCCAAACACAGCAGGGGATTTGCTGACCCTGCGAATGAGGCCAGTTTAGGTGACATCTCAGTTTTAAGGGGCTGTATCCTGAAATGATAGGTCCTTGGGTGGCACAAACAGTTTGCGCTCAACTACTAACCTACCCACCTAGCCACTCTGTGGAAGAAAGGCCTGGCGATCTGCTTCTGTAAAGATTACAGCCAAGAAAACCCTATGGAGTAGTTCTACTCTGTAACACATGGGGTCACTATGAGTCAGAATCAACTTAACGGCAATGGGTTTAGTTTTTTTGGTTTGGATCCTGAAGTGGGAGCACATTGTCGAGTAGTGTGGGCCTAATTCTTCTCGTGGTTAAAAACCAGGCATACGTGTCTGTCAGTCCATTGCCATCTGCCTCACCCTAATTACACAAAGGATTTGAAGTGGATTACCACATTAACACCTACAATGAAGTGGTAAAGTAAAAAGAATTTAAAAAATGAGAACCAAGGAAATGTCAGTAGGAATAGGAAGGCAAGCTCTGTGGTGGGTGAAGATGGCTGTGTCGTCGAGTCCTGCTTCATTGAGAGAGTCGCCCTCACATTAGGCTCTGAACCATGGCACCCAGAGTACACAGGGAGGTAATGTAACTCATCTTGCACAGGCAAGAATTGATTCCCTGGTCTTTGAGTCTGTGACTCTTTTAAATGAGTTGGTTTGCTTTGTCACTCAGGTGAATGCTTTGTGTTAAATAGCACCATAAAGATTTCTCTTTTCTCCTAAAGGGAACTGAACAACATGGGGATCTGGTATCGAATGGGCAGAGTGCCAAGAAATCATGACTCATCTCAACCCACAACGCCTTCCCAGTCATCAGCTGCTTCCACCCCAGCCCCCAACCTTCCCAGGTGAGGCCTTGCCATTGGTTCCCTGTGCTGTTACTTATGTAACAGAGCTATGTGGCCTGGAGTCCTACTGTGTAACATTTTAGAACACCTCCACTTAGTATTTGCAGCATATAGCTGAACAATTGCATAAGCAATGTATCTTTAGAGGAGATTTTTAAAAATCCAGTTAGAAACTTTTGTAGTACATGAATTTACAGGCCATTCTATATTCTATTTTGTACATATTCTGCGGGCCCCTATAATAGCAGAATATGCAGCCTAAAACTGACTATTCCAAAGAGCTTAGCACTGCACACAGATGCATACTTTGTAGCCATGTAGTTGGGATCACAGGTCTTAAGAAGGTAGAATTCCTCCTCTGCCTCAACCAGCATCTTATTTGAAACCCAAGAGGGTTAGTGAGTATTTATGTTCATTGTCATATTGTTTCTCTTCCCGGTGAGCCAGAAACTATTTAAGAAATAGATGTTTTGGGTATGAGAGAATAGCGAGACTTTTTCAGGAGATACTAGTTTTATTAATTATTTCCACAAAGGCACTTGGATAAGCAAACTGGCTTATCTCTGCAACTGATTGCCATTGTAATAAAGGTAGTAATGGTTTCTACATTTTTGCAGAAAGCAGATGGTATGAAAAATCCTGTCATAAAGAACCTGTAGTAAATAAAGAACCTCTGCATCACCAGTAGTAAATTGAAGACAAGGAACAAACAGCACTGATAGATTAAGTTTGAGAAAGGGATTTAAAAAGTAAATAAAATAAGTAGGAATTGGTGAGACAGCATCATTTGGGGATTGACGTGAGAATGGATCTGAAAGCGTCCACGTAGGGGAATAGAGAATAGCAGAATCTGTCAGGAATGGACGCAGTCAACGGTGCCCTCCTCCTCTGGCTGCACACACCCACACCCTGCCCTCAGAGAGGTGACAAGGAGACAGTTACGTTGCACGGGCTCTCCGAGCTCTGTTTCTCTCCACACAGCATCGCATCGTCCTCACTCGAAAGAACACCACTGAAATGAGCCTGCTGCTCAGAGGGCTCTGTCCTTTGGGACATCCCCCTATAAAAACAATCTGGTCCTTGTCATGACAGTTTCACAAACCAAGAGTGGTTTTTAAAGTTAACTACCCCTGGAACCACCCGAAACTTTAGAAGTCCTTTCAGTTCCACTTTGGTATGAAAAGGTATGAATAGCTGTGAGCTTCCCAGGGATGCAGATTTGAGCAGCTGAGTGTCTTTGTTGTGCTCAGGAGTGTGAGCACAGCTCAGTTCCACACCTGCTCATTCTTTCTCATGGACCAAGAGCACTGTCATAGCTGTGTGCTGATGATGTGCTGAGGCTCATCATCACCTGTGCTCGGGGTCAGCCGAGGTCCATCACCTGTGTTGGGGTCAGCTCAGGCCCATCACCTGTGCTGTTTGTTCCTTGTCTTCAATTTACTACTGGTGATGCAAAGGTTCAGTGCAGGTCCATCACCTGAGCTTGGAGTCAGCTCCGGTTGGGGCTCAGTGGAGAAGCCAGAAGGCCTCCCAGAGGATTGGTTGTCCTGGACATCGGAAAGAGTTCTTGTTGCCTTTAAATAGTTACAGCTGCCCCCTGTTGACCTTCTATGATCTGGAATGGCAGAAATGAGTACCATCTCCAGGCAGGCTTTAACATTCTGTCAGAGAGAGAAAGAACAGTTATTCTCTCAGGTAAAGCAAGGACAGTGATCTCCCCAGAAGCTTGCTATGAGAAGGAGGGTCACTTGCAGCTGAAGGGAAAGGGCCCGAGAACACCAGGCCAGTGGAGCAGGGCCAGAACTGGAGGGTAGTGCATCAGAAGGAAGTGTTCATAAGACATATATTTTATAACCTCTTGTTGTATAGTTTATGGTTTACAATGGCTGCAAGGAAATTGGATCAGTTTTGTTTTACTTGCCAAATAAAACAAATGTCAAAATAGTCAATATAAAATGTATTCTAATTTGGCTGAGTTAAGTCAGCCAGTATGCAGTAGGATAATTGAATGTTACATTAATGCTTCCCAGTAAAAACCACTTGTCTGTCCCAAGCTGTCCACTCTCACTGTGCTGGTAATTTACAGGTAGTGTGCACACCTCTGTAAGGCTCCTAATTCATCAGGGTTTTTTTTTTTTTTTTTTTTTTTGGTATTGTTTTCCTATGTAGTATCTTAGATTTTTTGGAAAAAAAAAATAAAATTCTGACTACTTATTCAAATTTTCCATTGGAGATTTATGAAATGATGAGTATGTTATTTTATTCCTTGAGGCTTCAGGTCTCTGTAAACTCTCCCGGAACAGAATCCAGCACCCCTCTCCCTAGTGCTGAGCCTCTGGTGATGCTTGTGTTGGTGATGCTGGTACCTGGTATCTGTAGTGGGCCTGGGTTTCCAAAAGTCCTCCAGTTTCAAATAGTTTGCCTCCGCCCCATTCATATCAGTGCATTGTCAGATCCTTGTATTTAGAAAATATGGTCTCTGTCCATCTGTCCCACATAGCTGAAATCAGAAGCAGACTGTAGAGTACATGAGGCAGATGGTTATAAGAGAGGGCACACTGGCTGGATTACACTGTGGTCCCACCGCCAGCTCGCAGACCAGGCTGCCACTCAGCACCTCTGTGTTTTCAGCTGGGGTCACGCCTTCTTCCCTGAGCCTTCTGGAATGTGTGTTCCTTTCCTGTCGGTTCTTTTCATGGGCAGTGCTCAGAGTTTGGCTTGTCTGGGGATCTACGTCTAGCCCTGACTCCTGGCAGCCGGAGTGTGGTTTCCTGGTTCATGCTTACCCCACGGCCGTCTGCCACTGCTGCCAGGGTCCAGGCAGAGCATCTTCCTTGCCTTCTGTGTCCACCTATGGGCCGTGCTGTTGATGAAGCTGCAGTCACGAGTTCAGTGTCAGGTGGGAACTGAGCAGCAGTGCGTAGAGAGGGACTGTGGTCACAGTCCTAGCCTGATACGTCTTCCCACAAGTGTGGGCCATTTGGGTGATACCTGGGTGTGTTGTGGGCAGAGCAAAGGCAGGGGAGGTGGGCACCCCTCTGCTAAAGTCCTGCTCTCCCTTCCTTAGGTCTGTCTCGTCTCTGAACCCATGACCTCATCTGCAAAATGAGACTTATACTCTTCCCTTGAAGAGTTGATGTGGGGATTGGATGAGAAAACGTGTTTACCGCACCTCATACCACATGTGCTGTCAGCCAAAGCAAGTTATTTTCTTTTATAGATTAAATGCAAATCAAGCTTTTTTGAAATATGAAGTCCTGTGGTGAGTGTGATTTTCCTGAGACTGGTGAAAAGTCATTCTCTTTAAATGTTACCCTTAGATTTCTGTCTCATCAGCCCACTCCCACTCAATGCTCAGCTTCCATGGAGTCATGAGGATAACACAGTCCTTTCAGAGAGGCTGTTTTCTTCTGTCTGCTATTCAGTGTCTTCTTACCCAGTAGATTGCAAAAATCTTCCATCTGGTCTTGTCCACTTCCAACTGTCTCCACCCATCTGCAAATCTGACCTCGGCACTCCCCTGCTTAAAATCCTCAGTGGCTTCCCATTCCCCGTAGGATAAAGGCCGGGCTCCTCAGTAAGGCATATCGAGGTCTTGACGTCCAGCTCGCCTGATTTCTTTCATCTTCTCTCTCAGTCTCCAACCTTAAACTTTAGGCCGTAGCTGAACCCGTGGGAACTGCCTCCCCGCTTTCTGTTTCACATTCCTGTGCCCTTGCTTATGTTGATACTTGTGCATTAAATGTGCCCTGCACCCCTGTCTGACTCACTCCGATTCACCCCTGAGATTTCAGCTCAATGACCCCTCTTCCGGGAAGCCTCCCTTGAAGCCCTTGGGACTGTGTCTGTGCTGCACTCTCCTCTTTGAGCACGACTCTGTCATTATGGTTCACGTTATGCTGTGGTCATCTCTGTGTCTGGCTCCTCTCCCGGACAGAACTCCTTGAAGGAAGGGACTGTGTCTTGCTCCTTGTTGTCTCTCCGTGCCCAGCCCAGATCCAGGCATATATTTGGTTTACAACAAAGCCTTCTCAAATAGATGAGCACCCTGTGCCGCAGCCACTCCAGATTACTCCCAAGTCCCTGAGCACCCTGTGGGTCTTTCTCGTTATGAGAGTCATTCAAGCTTGTAGACGATTCAAAGAATATAGAAAATAATGAAAAGGTAGAAATTCCATCTCCAGTGAGCAGATTTTCATAACATCATGTTATATTTCCTTCAAGTCTTTTTTCTGTACACTTTTTACATTGTTGTTAACTGGAAGTCAGCCCCTGACTCATGGCAATCCCGTGCATAATGGAGCAAAACGCTGCCTGGTCCTGCACCATCCCCATGATCAGTTGCAGATTGGACCATTGTGATCCATCAGGCTTTCATTGACTGATTTCTGGAAGTAGATTGCCAGGGCTTTCTTCCTAGTCTGTCTTAGTCTGGAAGCTCCACTGAAACCTGTTTAGCATCATAGCAACACACAAGCCTCCACTGACAGATGGTTGCTGGCTGCACATGAGGTGCATTGGCTGGGAATCGACCCTGGGTCTCGCATGGAAGGCAAGAATTCTACCACTAAACCACCAATGCCTCTCAACGTTTTTTACATAGGTGATATTACATTGTATAATAGTAGGTTTGTGTTTTGCTGGTTTTTTTCTGTATAATATTAACCATAAGCATAAGAAACACTCCCTAAAATGTGGCCTGTGTGGACATAGGGATCAAGTTGCTAGCGCCAAGGCTAGAGTGGGAGTATGGTGATCCAGCGCCCTCTACTGACCAAACTTGGAAGTGGCTGGGAGAAATGGGGTGCTGGTTTCTGAGCAATTGGCGGCAGGCCACATTCCCTGCAAATCCTCAGGACTGGAAAGGTACAGGGGAGGGGCCAGTATCAGACGTTGCCTGCCTTCTTTTAACTTCTGCCTCAAAAGCTAAAACTTTATCCTGCCTCCCTTACTTAGGTTGTCGTACATATTTCAAAGAATTCCCTGGCATTTTTTGGAGAGCTGTTATCCCCAGCTTTATTTCAGACTAAAGGGGCATTCGGTCGACCTTTTGAGAGCAGGTGGGTCATTACCTAAGGACCTCACGGACCTAGTAGAACTGCTTTCTCTTTCCAGAGGCCCAGAAGCAGGTACTGCTTCTAGGAGCAAGCACTTCCTGCTTGTTTCCTTCCTGATGTTGCTT
Organism: Trichechus manatus latirostris; assembly: GCF_000243295.1. Taxonomy (NCBI): domain Eukaryota; kingdom Metazoa; phylum Chordata; class Mammalia; order Sirenia; family Trichechidae; genus Trichechus; species Trichechus manatus. Next base: position 10,684,890 of record NW_004443974.1, read on the forward strand.
CTTGAAAATGTTTGTGGTAGAACTGGATGTGGTGGGGTCCTTTGAGAATGGACCAACACCCCTTGGCCATAACTGGTGAATTGGACACAGTGTTTGGAGAAGTTCATGACAAAAGGCGGGATAAGATTTGGTAGAGCTCTTTCTCCTAATTTGATGAATCTTTATCGCACACACATACATCTCATGCACATCTCTTGACAGTTTCTAAGTGAAGAAGGGCTTGCCATTGCTTCCAGGTGCTTGGAGCTTCTGTGTTCCCTCTGAGTAGGGGGCTGTGATGCTGCCCCATCCTCTGCCCATTGGCTTCATGCACAGCACCTCTGACAGTTTGGCATGAACCTCCATCAGCAGGAGGGGGCTGGCCTGGTGGCTGAGGCACTGTCCCATCCCCGCGTCTCTCTCCGGGCTGGCTTCAGCTTTGTAAGTCAGCCTTGTGTGAGCAGACTGTAGGGTCGCTCATCGGGGTTTCCTGATTGTGTTCCATGGAGCTGCCATGGAGCAGAGGTGGAGGTAGAGGAAGCCGCTTCCTGGCTTCAACCAGAGCAGCCCTTCACTCCTCTCTTACACCGGGTCTCACGTATGATTATGCTGGGAAGGAAAGGTCCTGCTGCTGCCAGAACAAAGGTTTGGAAAAGCTCTGGAAGTCAGGTGGAGTCACAAGTGCCTGAGCACCAGTACCCCAGGAGTGTGGACAAGTGGATGGTTCTGTGTCATCCCAGGAGGAGGCCCCTGGTGGACTGCTGCCGCTGGCTTGCTGAACAGTGGAATCATTGGCTTGATAAAGACATCAGAGGCATGCTTATCAAATTTGCAGATGACACAGAGTCATTAGGGAGAGCTGATGTGCTGAATGACAGAATCAATATTCTGCATCTCCTCTACTCTCTAGAATACCCAGCTGGAGCCAAGAGATGAAAGGTGATGGGTGTACATGGAAGGGGCCCCACTGAGGTACAAGAAATCAATTGCACAAGAACCCAGTCGAGGAACCCTGGCTTAGCAGCGGTTTGTGTGAAGTGATAAGGATGGTTATAAATTAGGTTATGTTCAATGTGGGCCTGGAATGCATAGCGGGGGGCAGCCGACGAGACGGTGTCCTGCACCTGTCAGGTACACTGGGAGGATCATGTCCTCTGTCGAGCACCGCCTTGTAAGAGGTACCTGAATTATGTGCTGAATCTGAGTGTGTGGAATCATTGAGTTTTGACCTGAGTAGAGTCAAGGTAGCTAGCTTCAGATGTTTAAATGGTCAGTATGCAGAAGAGAGAGTAGAAATGTTTCGAGCGGGTGAGGGTGCAGGAACTCCAGAAGACAAGATTAGATCAGGTGGACTTGGTTTTAACATTAAAAAGTAATAAAACTTTCCAAAGATAAAAATTCTGTGGCTTTGAAGAAGCTGACGTAAAGGGTAATGAGCTCCCCACTGTTGGAGGTATTCAAACAACCTTTGGATTTTTCAGAACTTCAGTGGAGTTGGAGTAAGTTAGTGCTGCTTCCTAGTCCAGTTGCCATTGAGTCAACTCATGGCAACCCCACGTGTGTCAGAGTAGAACTGTATTCCAAAGGGTTTTCAATGACTGGTTTTTCAAGAGTAGATCACTGGGTCTTTCTTCTGAGGTACCTGTGGGTAGACTTGAACTTCCAGTCTTGGTTAGCAGTGAGCACATTAACCATTTGCATTAGTCAGGGACTCCAGTGCTTCTTGAGCCTTATTTTAAAAATGTGGCATATTCCCAGCCCCCACCCTCAGAAATTAGGACTCAGGGACCTCCATGTTAGTGCCATAGACACCTTGTCAAGGGTGATTTAAGGTACCCCAGTGGGAAGGGTGGGTGTAGAGCAGTGGCGTTTGTCACTGGGGCTTGTTTAAACTGCTTTCAGTGCTTCATCTGACTTGTAGCCATTACCTTCTGCCATTCACCAGTGTTGATGTTAGTGAAAGAGGGTTGGATAACCGTGGAGGAGCTGCTGTGAAACTCTCCTGGGAGGGCAACAAGAGGCGCCCCACCCCTCCGGAAGGCCTGGGATCCTCAGCAGTGCTGACATTGTGTCTGGGTCCCAGCGTTGGCATGCATGATCTGACAGCAAACTTTTTTTCTTTTCCCTTTCAGAGTCCATCTGAAATAAGTAGTCTAGACTCCAGAGTGCTGGAATTTCTAAGACATTCATGTTTATGTGGACACTGGGCTAGGGATATCCTAGAAAATCTGGGACGTGTGGTTACAGTGGCTACACTCTGCCCTTCTGTCAGTCTAGAGTGTTGAGTTTTGTGCGCCATGGTCCCAAAGGAGAAGCTGCCACCCAAACTGCCTCCCACAGACTTCAGGCCATGGGCACATGGGCACATCCTATGACCCTTCACTGATACTGACCTTCCCCTGGGAGGAAGTGTGTCTTCCCACCCAGAGCCACAGAGCACACCGCTCCTTTCCCAGCTGGTGAGTCCTGACCAGTGGCTTCTGCCTGCAAGGTGCAGCCTCCCAGGAGCCTCTTCCAGGTGTCAGTCAGGGACCCCGAGCTTCCCTTATAAGGTGGTGTGGTGCTCCTTAGAATTGTTCAGTAATCTTCCAGTGATTTGTCAGCTTCCAGCAAGTTGTCAGTCACAGGTTCCGAAGTATGTTTCCTAGTGACAGACATAATTGTACTTAACTTTTTGCGTGGATGTTATCAATCTGTGACAGATACTCTGGGAAATGGGGCATTTTGATTGCAGAAGATCTGTCACATGCGTTTAGTCTTCCTCCCAGGGACACCAGGATTCAGTCACAACTTTTGTATGTCGATGTCAGGTTTTGAGAACATAGATCCTTGCTGACCTCAAAAATCATTCCGTCACTCGTATCCCAGGGCTGTCATCTAAAAGGTTAATAGCTCTTCTTAAAGGAGAGAAAAATTATGATGCGGTGGTCGTACGCGCCCAAGCTCATCTGCCATCGCAGCCATTGTCAGAAGCCCACGGGTACCCTGTTTCCTCCTGGCCTCCCTGACCCCACCTTCCTGCCAGCCAGAGGATCAGCTCTACTGCTTCTTGATCAACTCACAAAATAAGTCAGAAATAGGGACTGGAGCCTTAGGTCACCAGCTAGAGTCCTCTTGTCTACACTGACAGCCTGAATCCTCAGGCTGCCTTCTGTCAGTTTTCAATTATAAGATGATCTTTGTAACACAGATTGCATCTGTTACCTGCCCTGTTGTTGCAGGACTGGAATGAGAGGCCCAAGAATTGCCCAGATCAGGGAGGTTGAGTTTTCCTTTTCCCATTCAGCTATTTGCCTCCCATTCTGACTAAGGCTTGTTGTTGGAGGCATTGGCCTGTGAGAAGGCCCAGCAGTTTCTACTCAGTGGTAATAAATAGGAGAAGGCTCAGCCCCAGCACCCACAGAACAAGAAGGAGGTAAGTGTTGGGGAGAAGTCCAGAGGGCTGGAGGGAATTCTATTTTTAGAGTTGAAAGCTGCGGCTTAATACATGGTTCATCATTTGTAAGAAGGGCTGTGTCCTGCAGGGTTGATTCCCATGATCCTTTTTTTTTCCCCCCGAATATGAAGAAATGGTGACATAGATTCTGAGCTCTACTTCCATAATTGTGACATAGATTTTGAGGTTCACTTCCATAGTGTCAAGAGATGGTTTAGGTTTGATGTTCTGGGAAAAGGGGCCTTAGGTCTTGTTATTCTGGTCATTACCTGTGGAACCTTGAAGCCTCTGCAGGTCACGTCCCAGGCATAACTGTGGGTCTGGCTTTACTTAGAATAATTTGATTTTCTTTTTCTTCACACTAAAACCACACACTTTTTTTTTCTTGTTGTTGTTATTGAACTCTGAAGATGGGACACACATTTTCATATCTTGCCTTGATGTGACACTCCTTTTAAGGTGAAGACTGTAATGCAGATTTTTTTTTGCACAGGAAGCAGCCTGAGCGGGTTGACAGGCATTAGCAATGTGCGTTTGAATTATCCCCACTCTGCCAGTGGTACCATCCACCTACTCCAGTTGGGGTACCAACAACCAGAGGGCATCTCAGAGAATAACCCTCGGGAGGAGTAGGACCTGGAGCACTACATCAAAGTTAGATTAGGGGTTAGGCTTCCTGGGGCTCAGGTATTATTTCATTTAAACACCCATGCTGATATTCTTTGTATATAACTTTAAAGCTCTAGGTTGTCTGCCATTCCATTGATGTTTTCAAACATGCACACATTCTTTCCTCAGTCTGAAAACTTCACTAGCTTTCTGTTGTCTCACCTGCTGCCCACATCATCTGACCCTCTACTTAATTAGGCAAGTCTCCTCATGGCTCCTGAGCATGTCCTCCTCATTCCAAAAGCATCTCTGGGTACCTCACCTCATGCCAACTCCTTCCCATCTGAAAGAGTTAGACTGGACTCCAGAATGCTAAGGATTGGTCCTGTCCACCCTCCAGACCTGTTGTAGCCCTCATCTCTTCCAGAAAGCCTGGCCCATGTTGCTTTCCCCCGTGCCTCTCCTCCAGTTGCCTGCACTGTACAGTTTGGCATTTCATATTTCCCTGTCTTTGCTACATGCACTATGTTTGGTCTTACTGACTAGATTTGCTAGCTTATGGATTCTCATGTTTTCTTTTTCTCCTTTAGAGCCTCAGAAAAGGCTACTTACACAGAAATAACAAATGATGGTATCGTTGCCACACTGTGCATTGAAATTTAGCAAGTATGTTCAACAGTGTTATGTCATTTGATACTCACAGTTAATGTTCAGTGAAAAATGTGTGGCCCAAAGATGGCAGAGACCTCTGAATTCCACGTGCCTGGCCCATGGTCAGCACCCAGAAAATAATTTTGCAGCTATAAAGTAAGTTGGTTTAGATGCATAGGACCAGGAATCATACATTATCCGTCTATTTGTCCATCCATCCAGCTATCCAACAGAGACTTACATTGCGTTTACTTGATGCCAGGCCCTGTTCCAAGTGCTTTCCAAATAGTAACTCATTTAGTCCTAAAAACACAGCTCTGTGAGTCGGGTACTGTTATCATCTCCATTTTAAGATGAATAAACTGAGGTCAAGCGGTTAAATTACTTGCCCAAGGCCACACACCTAGGAAGTGTCTGAGCTAGGATTTGAACCCAAGCAGCCTGATTCCAGAGCCCTTGCTTTCAGCTGCTAAATAGTAGCCGCTCAGAAACTGCTTGGTGATCATGTAGCATTTGAATCTCTGCTTTCTAGTTATGGACAGGCTATCTTTAGTTTGCAGAGGTATGTTCGTGGTCACAGCGTCACTGGTTGTGAGGCATTTCACTGGGGACACAGCCCACCCGGGAACCCCAGCTGTCATCACATGCATCTCTCCAAGCCCCTGACCTGCTTAATAGAGAACGACTTCCCAGAGCGAGCATGTGTGGGTGGGGGAGTGATGGGTGGTAGGGGAGCGGGTTGTTTTTCAGAGGCTCTTCTGTTCGGAAGCCGCCCAAACAGTCTGCATTCACACTCTTTCAGGGAGACATGCAAACGTTGGCTGGAGTCCAGTCCACTTGAGTTGTAGATAATGGCTGAGGAAAACATGTGGAGGCCATACGTGAGAGGGTCCCAGCTTCACAGATCTCCTCGAATGGCTTCAAAGCCGCCGATTAAGCAGGGTTACAAGCAGTTTGATTTATTCTGGTGATTATGAGGGTGGTGTGAAAGAGACCTACAGAGTGAGGTTATTTGAATATCTTCAAAATGCTTTTGAACAGATCTGTGACTGCGTTTGTCACAGAATCAAACTTAGTTCTGGTGTCAGAGTAATTTTGAAGGCGAAATTTCATTAGAATGCTGTTTGGTATTGTTAGATATGAATGATGAGTTTAGGCTGAGCAGTACACTTTTTGATATTAATTTTTAATATGGCTTCTTGGGAAGTCAGAGCTTCTATTTAATGAAGAATTGACTATTAGTCAATACAGCTTCCACCTCTGAGCGAGCCTTCCTTGCTTTCACTCTCACACATCAGATTTTGACAAGGTATTTGCTGCTTGTAAATGTGTGATCTTTGTAATTGTTGTGACTTTGTGAGTATCTTATTTTTCTTGGTGGTGATGATGGTTGTGTGTGCTTTTTTTTGGTCTCAAGAAGCAGGGTTATAAATGTGAAATTATTTCCTACTATGCCTGGTTCTCAAGTGTATGAGGGCTCTTTGTGCAGTTGGCTTAAGCTCCGGGGTTTGGTGAAAGGCCTTTTTCAGGATTATGAAAATAGTTTTCTGTGTGTCAGAACAGATTTATCAGTTCACTTTAGGGTTGGTTTTGTGAACCAGACCATTTAAAGGAGGATATTTTACCTTTTATCAGAGTGGAAGCTGACAGTCTATTTGGAGGTAGCTCTATGGAATAGCTCATCTAGGTCTTTCAGTGTAAATCTAGTCACCAAACAAAGTAAAAATGGGAGTTAAGCCAGCGATATTTCCTGGTATTTAACTGCACCCTACTCTGTACTGCTCTATTTCAAGGCAAGGTTTCAATTATTAATTTGGATATTTAATAAAATCCTTTGCTTGCATTAACTTTTAAAGGGCCTTTTGAGTTTATTTGGGCAGGGTTTTTGCATGTGGATAGGGTAGAATTGAACTTGAATATCCTTGAGTAGCAGATGTTTTATTTCCAGTTGGATAATAATTTTAATAATAATTATTATTAGAATAAACACAATTATCATTATCAACATTATTATCTCAGCTACAATTTTTTTAGCATCTTGTGCCAGGCATTGTATAAACAGTTTGTATGTATTGTTTTAATCTTTGTAACCATGCCATGAGGTCAATGAATAATAGTGTCCTCATTTGAACAGATGTGAATATTGAAGCATGGAGTGATTGTGACTTCCTTGAGAGCAGAGAGTTAGGATGTAAGGATTTAGAGGAGCCAGGATTTGAGCCCAGGTGCCACCATCATGTCCTGCCTGCCTTCAAGAAGCCTTGGGGCTTCCAGAATTTTAGGACTTTTTACCTCAGTGTTTCCTGCAGCCAGCTGGCATGGCCTTGGGTGGGACCGAATATAGCCATAAACTATGCCACACCATGGTCCACATTTCACCTGCTTATTAGTCATTGCTGCATTTTGCTAAACAAATTGTTTTCCACAGCTTTTGAGATTGATTGGGCAAGAAGGCAAAGAAAGTTGTCTTTGGTTCTTTGTTAGCGGGTTTGTTGTTTCTCAGCCCAGAGCCATTCTTTTTCTGCCCTGCGCTCTCACGCACATAGCCTTTTATGAATCTGAGTTTGGCAGCCCTGCTACTCTTGGACTTTGGAAAAGTGGATATTTTAGTAGGCTGGAAGGAGATGAAAAGCTAGCAGTGCCCATATGTTCCTTGTTTTTAAAAGTAAGGTCAGTGAGGTTTAAAGACTCTTTAAATATTTCAGTTTATAAGATTAGACTAGATCATCTGGAATGGAAGTGTGGTGCCCTAGGTCCCAGACTTTGCTTTTTACTTCATTTCTTTTATATGGGAGGTAGGTGTTTTGGCATTGCAGGGTTCAAGTGTAATAAAACTTAAATGTAGTGAATAAATACCATGATTTGGAGCATTGCTGCAGCTATGAAAGTTAGTTTCCTTTTTTTTTCTTTTTTCTTTTTAAGTAATCGGCAACTTGAAAAATAGCAGATTGGTACGAGGATTGTAACTTAAGAAACTGAAAACCCCTAAGCTTTAAAGGAGTATAGTCTTCGGCATTTTTCTAAGGAAGCATTTTCTTCACTCAGTTAAAACTTCCAAAATTGAGATTAGACAGCCATCCTGAAATGTTCGTTTGAATAACTTGAAATTCAACAAAAGTGTGCATTTTCAGTTAAGACAGTGCCATATTTTGCCTCATTTTCCCTTGAATTATGAGTGGTAAATGATGTGGTGGTTGTTTTTCTTGATTCCAAGATATTTACAGAAGCCCAGACTATGAGCAACTGTCTAGGCCAGTCCCCGGGTTCAGTGAGTAGCCGATAGAGGGGACTTGTTGATGCCTTGCGGGGAGAGGGAGAGCTGGGACTGGGTCTCCTCATCTCTCCTTTCAGAGCGCCTAATGGTTTACATTTTTCACTGCAAGGAGAGTTGTGAAGCACTTTCTCTGCCAAGACGTGCCCTTGGTCATCAGCGTGAACTGCTGGAAGACACCTGGGGGAGGGATGCCCGTTGTCACCACCTTTGCAGAAGGACTGAATGCCCAGGAGCAGGAGGGACACTGACCTTAACTATTTTCCAGGGCGCTGCCCTTTTCCCACAGCAAAGCTGGAACTCTGTGCCCGCTGGCACTTCCTGTCATGTACTGTTCACTTTTCATACCTTACTCGTTTCTAAATTTCAGAAGTAATTTGTCACTTTAGAGGAGGTAGTCATTAATAACCATTATTTAGAACTGTCGAGTCTTCCTCTCTGTGTGTAAGTGTCTGAGTTAAGCATCCAAAAAATTGGCCTTGTTGGTGGCAAACAGTGCCTCCATATTGACAGATCGAGACTGCCTGCCCCCGCCCTCACTCTCTTTCCCCTATGCGAGCTACAGCTACTTGGCGGAGTCTGTCTTTAATCACCCAGAGGGTGTCGACAGAGAGTGCTTGAAGCCTGTCCTCCTGGAATTCATTAGTAGTATTACCAAAGCCCGTGTTGTAAATTGTTGATTTTTTTAACTACTTGGAAAAAATTTCTCCTTAGCTATTTCATTTTAATGTACTTTAACCAAAAAAAAAAAAAAAAAAGATTTTTCTCATCAAACATTTGAAACAGAGTATTTCAGAAACCCTGGCTTCGGATTCCATTGGGTGTGGACTCTGAGCGGTTGTTCTACATGAAGCTGAAATCATATCTCCACACTCTTGGGCTGAGGGGTGGGGACAGAGGAGGAACCCCCAAACCTTCCGATGGTGGTTAAGAAAAAGAATTGGCATTCACGTATGTTAATACACGTTGTTATTCTTTAACATTAAAATTCCACTAAAGTACTAATAATTACTGTTAATATCTTTCAGTGGAAACTTACAGTAAAGGAGAAATAGTAGAAACAGTATTTAAGGGAGAGCTGCTGGCATGATAAGAATGCAAATAAGTGTTATTAGCCTAATGATTTTGCCGTCGCCATGGTTGTGCGGCAGCAGCGTTGTGAATATGTCATCCGGCACCCGTGAATTTGGAAAGTGTGTCAAAACACAACTTCAGTTAGTTTGCTCTAATTATGGCTCTGGAGAGTTTGTAACTACATCACTCCTCATTAAAAGAGATTTTCTTATATGGATTAATGTAATATACAAAGGAAAGTTTCAAAGTTCCCGACGCCATTTGCTCCCACAGTGAGCAAGCTCAGAGCAGGGCTGATGGATTCTGGGTCTCCTCCTGCTGCCGAGGCAGGGGGCAGAGCCGGGTTGCCGTGAGAGGAGGCTGCGCTGCGTGGGGCTGCTGTTTCCCTCTGTCCGGTAATCAGCTTCTTGCTAAAAGTGGCCGTAGTAAATGGAGCTTTGACGATTTTCACAAGAGGGTAATTGAACTCATCTCAAGCTTTTAAGAGAAAAATGCAAATTTGAAAACTATCAGGATGCCCCTCATTTTTAGCATCTCAGTGGACTCTGGAAGCAGAAGGATTACTAGACCTACTATGGCTGAGTGCTGCGTGCGAAATCAGACTTTGGTCCTGTCTTGGGGGCTTTGAGGGAGGTTATGGTGGAAAATTGTAGGTATTTTGGTCATGTAGAATCACATGGTGTATATGAAATGTCAACAGCAGTCTTTTCGCAAAGTGAAACAGAGCTCCTTAAGGAAATGTTCCCTCTTATCTAAACTGATATGTAGTTATAAATGCTACTCCTAAGCCATTGCCATTTTGAAAGAAAGACAAATTCATATTTTCTTGTCCTGTTGCTGACTGTCCCCTCCCGCTAGACCCTGGAACTGTTTTACAGTGCCCACCTTTGCAGGATGCCCTGTGCCAGGATTTGGACGGCCATACCTTGTCTCAGGTTGGCTGTAGAAGGCCAGTCATTTCCTTGACCTTTGCTGCCCCTCCCCTTACACCATTCTCCTGAGCAGGCAGGCCACAGCATCATTGTGACTTGTCATTTTGGGGAGCTCAGTGGTGTGTTTTGAATCCAGGAGTTAATTTCAGAATGCTGGTTGAGGTCCCTCTCAATTTATTTGCACAGTGTAGCATATCTCCAGAATACAGCTGTGAATACATTTTTTTGTTGGTCTTTAAGCATTCTCTTTGTCATCATTTTTTATAAGTGTGTGTGTGTGTTTAATGAGTAATTTAAACCTTCTTTATACCACTCATAAGCAGTGTGGCCTTGAGCAAGTTATATCATCCCTCTGAGCCTCAGTTTCCTTTTCTGTAAAATGGGGATAAGAATAGCTTCTTTGCAGGATTGTTGTGAGAATTAAATGAGGAAACGTGTGAAGGTGCCAGGGGCCACTCATGCATGTTGCCTTTCTTTGTCCAGGATTCATTTCAGAACTTAGTCTTAGACTTTTCTGTTGCCGCCATTTGGCTCCTTTCTGCCTCAGCTGTAACTTCCATCAGCAACACTCCCTTCCACATTCTCACAGAATCAGGGACTGGGAGCAAGCTTCCTCCCCTGCAGAGCGGGGACAAGAATTGCAGTGCTCACAGGTGAGCAGCTGGTAAGGGGTTAAGGTAGTAATTGTTTAAGTCTTCCAGGCTTTCTCCCGGTTCTGCGATAATTTGATGAAGAACTTCACCCTGATTAAATATTCAAATTAGGAATAAGTGTCAATATGGCTTCCCATTGCCTGGAATGATGATTAATTGTATTCAAAACTCTAGTGGCCCGCTGTAATCTAAACCGAACTGTTGTTCTTGATTATTTCCGTACCGCACTTGCCATGTTTTTGTTTTAAGATTTAAACTAGTAATTGATCTGCCATATGCTGTAGAGCTGCATATACTTTGAAGCTATGCATTTAGGAACTTGGGGAGTTTGGAATTGTGATTTCCTTAGTCTTCTAGTGGCAGTTTGTTTCCCTTGTCCAATGCAGAGTGGTTGGGTGTGTGTGTGTGTAATATGGGTGTGTGTATGTGTGTGTGTGTTGCCCATGAGGAAAACTCATCATATAGTCAGGTTGGTAGTTGAAGTTATACTGATCACAGCAAATCAGTTGTTTGAATGGAAAATGAACAAGTCTGCCTTGATACTTAATTTGTTACAGGGCTTTCAAACCAGTTCCTTCCAGTTAGAGCCCCTGCTAAGAACTTGCATTTCTACCTCAGATATACTGAATCAGAATCTGCATTTTAACAAGATCCCCAGGTGATTGTTATGTATAATATGTTTTGAGAACCAGTGCTCTACTAGTGGTTCTCAGAATTGGTCCCTAACCAGCAGCATTAACGTTGCCTAGGAACTTGTTAGAAATGCAAATCTCAGCAGGGGTTTGAACTGGAACAAACCAGTTTGAAGCCCTGCTTTGTGCCTTATGTTGTCTCAGTAAAGCAGCATAGCATCATGGAAAAAGCATGAATTCAAATCCTAGCTCTAGCATTTTCTTTAGCTGTGTGACCTTGGGCAAGTTCCTTAACCTCTCTGAACCTCTTTTCCCTCAACTATAGACTAATACTTACTTTGCTGTGTTGTGAAGATTAGAGATAAGTGTGAAGCATGAGGAATAGTCCAAGTGCTTAGTAAGTGGTGACTGTCATAGTCATAGATTAATTATAGAAACAAAGCCTTCTTCAGTGCCCTTCTCCTCTGGAAAGCCACTCCTGACCATCTGAGTCAGATGGTCTCCCCCTTCTCTTACTCTCGGAGCCTTTGTTGCCTGTATCGTGCCTTGTCACATCTCTTGTGTCATTGTCGTGTCTCTTGAATTATTGGTTCATTCCTCAGGCCTTTTCTCCCCCACTGCATTCTTTCCTCTTTGCTCCTATGTCCCAGGATACTTCACAGGCCCTAGTGGAATGCCTGGCGCTTGGTAGGGTCTCAACAGATATTTGCTACTTTGGGTTTTGTTTTGTTTTGTTTCATCCCATTGTTTTAAAAATTAAAGTGTATAACCTTATAGTCTTTTTTTGCATACTTATGATATTTAGAGCTTTTTGCTTTGTAATGTAGGGGATTTATGCATGTGTTTCAATTTATTTGTCAATACATTCCTAAAGGGGAAAGTCTGAGTCTCATTTGTTTTTTTTAATCTATCTCAGGGCCAAACACAGTGCTTGGCATGCAGTAAGATCACAGTTAAAAATTGGTGAACTGAGTCAGTTGCAACATACTGACTATAGCAGTCCTGTATGCCTGTGATACCATGGTCCATTCTCCCCTTGGATGGGATCATGTTCATTGGGTATATTTGGAATTAAGTTTTCAGGCCTGGGCAATGAAAGTTCATGAGATAGTGAATATCATTGCATAGGAAATAGGTCCATTTTAGGTTTTATAAAACCTCACATGCCTTTGCTGGTGTCGAATACAAATCCAAACAAAAAGAGTCTCATTTAACTGTCAGAAATGGTAGTAAACTTTGCATATGGTGATTTCTTTCTGAGGTTGGCTCCAAGATCAAGGAGGAAAGAAAAATCACCACACCTAAAAATATGTTAAGGTTTAGAGTCATTAAAATAACTGACTTTCTATTTTAGTGGAAGTAATTTGCAAGGAAAAATTACAGTACTTTCTTGCATGTCTGGGTCTTCACAGATCTTAATCGTAACTCAGAACCTCAGTTTGGAAGCACAGGAGACCTGGATCAGGAATCCTGGCTGTGAAGTCATTGAGGAGGGTGCTGGTGCTAGTCAGGCTCTTCCAGCTGAAAATGATTTATTTTAATTACCTTCCAGGATGCTCCTGTACCTGAGCATATGGTCCTTAAGAAATAAGATTCCCCAAACTGTCAGCGAGTACGGGCAATGGTCAGGGACCTCTTTCTGACACTGTTGACCAGCCTTGGAGAGTGGATGCTCTAGAAGGTGCTTATTAAAATGCCAGCAGGTGCAGCCAAGGTCCCCTTGCCTCTGACTCCCTCACCCTGCTTGTGCCAGGTGTTTTATAAGAGGCTTTTTCTTCATTAAATGGCATTCATTAAGCACGTCCTTACACCTGGCACAGAAGCTGTGTGTCACAGATGACTTCTTCCCAGTGGTGTTTTGCAGGAATAAAATGGAATTTCGTTTACCCATTTGCTCTATTTCTTTCTCTTATCCCCCAACTCAATTATTGTTGCTTTTGCATATTCACTTCCCCTCCCCACCCCCTTAACACCATTGACTTTCCTTTCCACATTACCTTTGGTTGTTGTCCAACAGAAGACACATTATGTAGAAAACATGATGTTTCTTTAGCACCAGGTACTATGCTAGGTGCTTTTATATACGTTAGATTTTCTTCTAACACTCCCAGTAATTTTGAAGATAATTTTTGTCCTTGTTTTTGACATATTTTTTTTTCCTGATAAAAAGACAATTTCTCATTGGAAAAAAATCACATTTAAAAATATGTGAAAAAGCAAGGGGCAGGGGGACCCACACTGTCACCTCAGAGACTTCTGTTGTCAACACCATGAGCACCACCCCTAGTCCCGGCCCAGGGTCACTGCTGCTGTGATGGCTGAATCCTTCCAGGTCTATTTTTGTACTTGCACATATGTATATTTGTACTTATAGATATATATTGTTTTGTTTGCCTGTTTTACATATATGTCATTCTGCAGCTTGCTTTTTTTTTTTTTTTTTTAACTCAACAGCCATGTCTTTGAGATTTGGCCATTTTTTAAATTGGATTGTTTGTCTTCAAACAATCCAGTTAAGTTGTAAGAGTTGTTTATATATCCTAGATATAAGTTCGATATATGTTTTGCAAATATTGTGGCTTACCTTTTCATTTTTATAACAGCAGCTTTTGAAGAGTAGGAGTTTTAAATGTTGATTAAGTTCAATTTATTGATTTTTTTTTCTTATATAGCTTTTGCATTTTATATCCTATTTAAGAAATCTTTGCCAAGCCCAAGTCACAAAGATTTTTTTCTGGAAGTTTTATGGTTTTAGTTTAATCCATTTCAAATTAATATTTTTATATATGATGTGAGGTAAGGATCAAAGTTCAATTTTTCACATGTGACTGTGCATTGTTCCAGCACCGTTTATTGAAAAGATTACTTTTTCCCCATTAGATTGTCTTGGCATCTTTGTTGAAAATCAATGGACATATATGTGTGGATCTATTTCTAAACTCTCTTTTCTGTTCCATTGATCTATAGGTCTATCTTTATGCCAATACAACACTGTCTTGATTACTGTACCTTTAAATTAAATCTTGAAATCAGGATTTATTTAGCGGTGGGTCTCTTTATTGATTTTGTTTATAATGTTGGGAGCCCTATTGTCTTCTATATCTAAGTTTTTTTTTCTCCCCCCGCCAATCAGGAATGCTTTAAACTTTGTTTTTGATTGTTACTTCTCTTTTAATTCTGATTTCTTCCTAACACCTAGAATGCTTAGGTTAGTCTTTGTTTTCCGTATTTGTCGGATTTTTCCTCATCATTGTTATCTGTGTTCTTTCTTTCTCTGTATTTTGGAAAATCCTTTGGGGTTTGTCTTCAGTATTACTGATTCAGTTTTTCATTTTTTAAAAAATTTCTGTCTTGTTTCTAATACAGATAACATTTGCTACATCTGACAGTAAATCTTTTTCAGAGATTGGCTCTTCAGAGCCTTCCAGGTAATGTTCTTTTTATCTTATATAATATGTTTTATAGGCCTGCATGAGGGTATGTATTTCTAGACTGGGTGTTGGCCAGAAGACAAGATGGCTTACCCTTCTCCGCCCCTCCTCTCACTTGGGTGCTCATTATCTAGTAGATACTATTCTGAATCTTCATTACAGTTCCTTGTTCTCATAGTTTCTTGTAGAACCTCACTGCCAGGATCCTGCCTACAGCTGTTACTGGCCCTACAGTTCATACAATCGTGGTTTTTCTACTCTTTAAACTATTGATTCTTTATTCTAGTGAAAGGAAAGAGTGAATAAGCAAATGTCATTCCTCCATGTGTTTGGAATGTACTGTTTAAATATCTAGAATAATCTCATTCTCACTTACTCATGTCCAGTGAAACCATGATCCTAAACCTCCAAACCAAGGGAACCAATCCCATGAGGTGTTTGGTTGTACATAAGCAGCCTCAGCAGCTGTTCTTTTTTTTTGTTGTTGTCATTGTTGTAAATTTATCTATCATACAACTTTTGCCAGTTCATCTTTTTACAGGTGTACAACTTATTGACAGCAATTACGCTATGCCTTTTAAATCAATACTCATTTAATAAAAAGTATCAAATCCTAGCTCTTCTGGACTTATTAATTTTACCCCTTTCCTTTCCTCTTCTCTAGAATAATTCTGTGACTTTCTTGGGTCATTTTATGTATTTATTCCTGCTCTGGTCTTTCTTCCCTTATACATATTGTCAGTTATTACACTTCTCCCACTTGCCCTTGTGTGGGTTCAGGTAAATGAGTAATAGGTAAAAGCAAAAACCTTCACAAGTCTTAGACTACTTTATTCTTGAACTAAACTCTTAAAGATAGCCTGTCCTAACCAAATGAATGCCGTTTTTTTCTTCCACTTGTTCGTTAATTTTTTTGTTTTTTCATAGTGCCTTTTTCTTTAATTATTAACTAAAAATATGGTTGAGACAAACACTTTTTGCCTTACTACTCTTAATCCCGTGAACTTCACAGTTCAGTCTTTTGCAGAGTCACTTTTAACACGTTGTCCTAGAACAGCAGTTTTCAAACTTTTTGGCCTCAGAACTTTTCTTAAAAAACTTTTGTTTATGAGGGTTATGTTTATCTCTATGTACTACTGCATTGGAAATTAGAATTGAGAAAAATGTAAAGCACAGAATACTCAAGCAGAAAACAGCAATATCATTATCACCCATCATGTGGCCTCTGGAAAATTCTTCTATACACTTGTGAGAGAATGGGAATGAAAAAGGCAACTGATGTCTTAGTATAATTATGAAAATGATTGTAACCTTGCAGATTCCCTGAAAGAGTCTTGGGGACTCCTACAGGTCCCCAGACCACAGTTTGAAACTGCTGCCCCAGTAGATGGTTTTTGGAAGATTTATTTAATACAAACCCGCAGTCCCAGAGAGTAGAATGGGAATTGTAATTTCATGCTACAGAGTTTTTTTGGTCACAGATATGTGTGTGGGGGCATTGAGGGGGGAGATAAAAATGATGTCTGTCTCTAACCACGAGCCTGCCTCTGCCTTACCTGTCACTATCCCCTTGATGTTGCCCTTCGACAGTTTGAGAGGACAGCAGGTCTTGCTGCTGCCTGGGCTGAGCCATCTTCATTATATGTGGCCACTGGGTCCAGAAGATTAATGGTAACATTTTAAAAATTCACACAGACCTGGAATCAGCACTAGAAAATACAGATTTAAATTAACAAGGAAAAGCAGAATCCCATCAAGGAAATAAATCGTGCTGGCAACTATTGTCACGTAATAAAATGTATTCTATAACTGAAGGGCTTTTATATGGAGCTGTCTGCAGCTTAGTGGCCATGTTAATTGAATAAGGTACCTAAGACTGACTTGGGGCGAAAAATGAAATTTCCCTCAGCATCTATTTAGCCAGAGCCATTGTCGCCAGCATGTGCAGTGCTGACCTATTTGTTGTAGAACAGCCAGTCAGTCCCTCCTGTGGGGACACGGTGATCGCCACCAGAAGCAGCACTGTGTCCCAACTCGGCAGAGTGCACCCTGGCTACTCTGGGTTATTCTGTGGGCAGGGGGAGGGAGAGGAGAGCTTGGTAAAGGACCCGTAGGATTTAGGGACTGTTCTAGTTGGAATTCTCCAGTTACCGAACATGTTTTGGAATAATAATAAATCAGATAGTCACTTGGCCTCTGATGGTCGGTCCTTTGTTCCAGTGGCCCGAGAAATACTAGGGATGATACCAGGAGGTCTTCACCTCTAGATGCCTCCCTAAGTAGAGGCAGCTTCCAGAGTCTTTGGGTCTGCTTCTCCTTAGTCTACTGGCAATCTTTAAAAGCTAAAACACACTGCTTTGCCTGGGAGTGATTAACTTTGAGGCCCCCTGAAATCAGTCCTCTGAAATTGTTGTCATTGGGGTACCAGTGACCATCATTTTCTTGGACTTCTCAGTTCTGTTGAAGGTGTTGAGCACCTACTTATTCCTTTGACTTCCCTGTGGCTTGGGAGCTTCAAAAGAGCTCTCAGCATGTGGTGCCCACAGTCCAATGAAGCAACTGGTTTCTTCGTTCTCTCCTCTGTAATGATCAGTGTCATGAGTGGGGCGTTCCTTTAACTTCACCAGACAGTTAGGCTGTAGGAAAGAAGCTAAAAAGTGTAGGGTTAATTGATCACAAATCCAAGTATAAAAATAAGTATTTTGTATCTTTTTTCATTAAATAGTCTTCTAAAACATTTTAAATGACTGCAAAGCATTTTATTGGACAGTTGTACCATAATTTATTTAGCCAGCCCCCTATTATTTGATATTTAATGTGATTCCATTTTTTGGCTTTATGAACAATGCCATAATGAATCTATTTACTGTTTATATAAAAATACCCATGAATTATAAAGAGTTATATTTTCCAAACCATTACCCAACCTAGTCCCAGGGATGAGACAGAGACAAGCTGGAAGCCTTCCTGGAAGTTTCCCAAAACCATCTCTAATGACAAGTCAGAATCAGATTCATTCATTCACTGAACAAGTGTTGGGTGATTTTATAAGTTTCTACCCAATATTTTTTAAGTGCCTACTTTGTGCCAGGCACTGTTCTAGGTAGTCAGGGATGGTGGGGAAGAGAAAGTCTAATGGAGATCATGCTCTGGTGACATGTAAACAAATGGGACAGTTCTGTACAGTGGGAGGGCCCTGCAGAGAGGAAAGTAGGGGTGTTGTGAGAGTGACTGGAGGCCGGGTGCTTCCTCAGAAGGGCGGTCAGGGAAGGTGTCTCTGAGAGGATGGCCTGAATGAAGAGGAGGACTAGCTTCTGGACAGCTGGTGGAAGACTGTTTCAGACAGAGGGAACACATGCACAAAGGCCCTGGGGCAGAAATGAGAGTGAGGGGCTAGGGAACCAAAAAGCAGCCAGTGAGACTGGAGGATGTGAGTGTGGGGTGCAACCACGGGACAGTCTGGGTTTCATTCTAAATGCAGAGGGGAGGCACCAGTGGGAGACAGTGGTCCTGCAGTGAGCCCTCATGAACAGGACTCTAAAGTAATGCCAGGGATGACAGGAATGGGAAGAATCATAGTAGGAATCACAGCTACAGCACTTAGTGTGTGCTCACAGTACACCTGCTAACTGCTCTGCGTGCATTGTGGGGAGCTGTGCACTGGGAGGCAGCACACCCTGCTGAAGGCCACCCAGCTGCTAGGTGGTGACACTGGAATTTGCCAAGTCCAACGGACTCTAGGGTCAGTGCTCTTAACCACTACAACTGGTCTGCCTCATGGGTACCTGACTGGACCGTTGTTTATTCAGCTCTGTGTATTGCTTTCCCCTTTGACGTATTAGAGGGACTGTAACCTTTCAGGGCCAGAGAGCAAGCGGTAGCAGAGATGTTGAGTCCCTGCCAGCATTGGTTTCAAAAGGGTCTTCAGGATGGACAGTCCATTTTTGATTGAGTATTCTCACTTACCTGATAGTCAAAATGATGTATCAGGGTAACTTTAAAATAATAATAACCTCCAGTGTACATGTGGACTAACCTTTTCATTAATTTTCAGCTTTCTCTTTATCAGCTTTCCCTCTGAGAGCATGTTTCCTGTTCTCTTAAATGGGAACAATTATTCCCATCTAAAAGGGTTGCTGAGTGGATTAGGCAAGGTGATGTATATGAGCGAACCCAGTCCAGTGTCTGGCATGTGGGCCTCCACCAAGTGCTGTGGAGCTAGAATATCATTCGCTCTGAGACTCAGCTGGTTCCAGAGCCATTGCTTGTCTGACTGTCACTTTTAGGCTAATCTGACACCAGAGCACCCCTGGGCCACTTCTCCTTCAGCAGGTGACTTCTTTATTCACTCTCACCACAGGTGATGTGTCCCTTTGGCCCAAACTGTACATTCTCATTAACAGAAAGCTGTGATGTGCCTTTTGTCTTTCTGTCCCCACATCCCCTGCTTGCTTTGTCCAGGAATAGCAGAAACAAAAATGCAAAGAAGCTACTTACAGCATAGGGAATCCTCCTTCCCTAAAAAAAAGCTTTCTCTAGTGGGGGGGGGGGCAGGGGATTTCCCATTTTCTGCTCTTTGAACTCTGCCCCGCACCCATTCTTGCATCAGCTACCGTAGTTGGAGTTTGGGGTAACTTAATTTCAATTCAGCAGATTCCTATTGAGCAGTTACTGTGTAACTTAAATTCTTTTTTAATTTCACATTTACTGCATGAACTACATATTGTCTTTGTGTGCTATCAGAAACTTTATTCCTGGCGCTCTTTTTTTTTTTTTTTCCCCTTGAAAATTGCTGGTTACTGCTACAAATGATTTCTTCTTACATCATACCTGTTTTCCTCCATAGCAGAGAGGAGTGAGATGCGTGTTATAATACAGAAATTCCTTGAGTCTAATTGGGAAAACACACACGTATAGAAATGAAAGAACAGAGGCTAACAGCAGTTCATGTTAAAAAAGACACAGGGGTTTTAGTGGACTAAGTTCAGTACTTGATTTGGTCAGCAAATGTTCAATAATTGTCTACTCTTTGGAACTATTCTAGAAGATGGGGTACAAAATTAACGAGATTTGGTCCTGCTCTCAAGGAAGACATAGCCATGTTAGGGAGACAGGCTCGAATAAAATATATTGTGGTAACTGGAGTAAGACAGGATATGCAGGCACCCAGTTCAGCCTGGCAGAAGCCTAGGAAAGGTTTCCCCAGACAGGAGATGCCTGAGTGGGCCTCTTGAAGGATGAACAGGAATTTGGGGAGTAGGTAAGGGAGAAATGGAGATTCTAGGAACAGAGATCAACATGGGTAAAGATTCAGGCCGAGGCATGAAAAACCATGGGATATTCAGAGATTTACAAGACTTTCATGAGGCAATGACGAGACGAGGCTGGAGAGGTAAACTGATGTGTGGGGGTGACTAAAACTGGGGATATGGACATGGATTAGATTTCTCAGGGAAAGTGTGTGGAGCAAGAAGAGAGCTAAACCAGAACCCTTGCAAACGGCACCCTTTAAAAGATCAGAGGAGTAGGAACCAGAAAGAACTATCTGAGAGGAAGGAAGAGGACCAGGCCAAAGGAGGGAGAGTCACAGGGTGTGGTCAGCCAGGCAGAATCCTGTGTCCTGGAGAGGCAAGAAAGTTCAGAACTAGCAAGTCCATGTTGGATGGAGCAGCTAAGAGGCCAAGCACCTTGATTTCTCTATTACTCATATACTTCTTTATAAACCTTGTATGCCATAGTGTTTTCCTGAAACAGAAGGCCTGTATCTTTTCTGTGGGGTAGGTCGTTTGGACAGAAATTGTTAAGGGCCTGCACACAGTACCAAAAAAAAAAAAAACAAACCCAAACCCGTTGCCGTCGAGTCGATAACTCATAGCCCAATAACTATTTGCAGGTTCACGATAATCTTCATTATAATTTGCTGCTGTCGTTCCCACCCATCATAGCGACTCAGTTTTATTTCCTCACTTTTCCTCAAGCAGGAAAATCTTTCAGGACAGAGTCAGAACTCATGCTGGTCCCTGTGTGGACTGGCCCCCACATCCAGCCCGTGTCCACACTCTCTCCCTGGCTTTCTAGGCTCTGCCACCCTGGCCTCCCTCTAGGTCTTCCTGCTGGCCAGGCTTCCTGCTGCTTAGGAGGCTTCCCAGGGAGCCTTGAATGTGCCTTCCTCCTCCCCACCGCACGTTACTGACTCCTGCCCATCCTCTGTCTCTTCCTCAGTGTCACTTCCTCAGGGAAGCCTTCCGGAGAGCCCCTCCCTCCCCCACCCCTCAGAGCACTCAGCCCTCCTGCTTTCTCTACATTCCCACATTTGTCAACAAGGGTTTGTGTAACTTTGTGGACGTCTTCATGTGCCCCCTGCTAGAGTGTGAGCTCTGTGAGGCAGGGCCTACATGCCCTCTTCCACTGTAGGGTCCCCACAGGGGTCTGTGCAGATGTGGGCCAGGAGCTGCTCCATTTGACCACTGTCCATTTGACCTCCTCTGGCTCCTGGTTGGCCCCTTTACTATCACTCCAGGTTTGCAGAAGACCTGTCTCCTGAACGTCTGCTATTGCCCCACCTCCTCCGTGAGCCTTTCTGCTTGCCTCCCAACCCTGCAGCCCACATAGTAGCTGCCACCCACACAGACTGTCCTTAGTTGGATGTGCCTTTTTTTAGAGCTTTTAAGGCTTAGGAATCTTAAGCATTTGGCACCCTGGCACCCAGAAAAATCCCTTGTCAGTACAGTGAGTGCAATAGTAGTACCCTCCCAGGGCCAGTTTCATGGATGAGCAACCTGTGCAGTCTCACAGGGCCTCATATTCAGAAGAGCCCCATGCTGTAAAGGGGTTGGCACTGCTGTTGCTGCCTTGAAATTCTTAATAACTTTTGAACAAGGGCTTCTCATTTTGCACTGGGCCCCCCAAATCATGTAGTTGTCCGTGAACCTACCTCACAGGGATGTTGTGAGGAGCAGAGAGAACGCGTGAGATGCCTGCCCCAGGGCCTGGCGCATGGCGAGTGCTCTCTGCACAGTCACCTGTCATCATTTTAGTTCTGCTCAACCACAACCACAGTCAATAATTCATTCTTCTGTTTGCTCAGCTTCATTGACTAAGTGCTGTGGTCCGAGGCATTGATCAACTGCTTAAACCCCTTCTGCAGCTGCTCCTCACCCTCCCAGTGGTTCCTGAACTTGGCCGTTCTTTAGAATCACTGCTGGGTTCTGGGCTGCACTCCAGGCCCTCTAAGCCGGACTCGCCAGGTGGGGGTCTGTGAGTTTATATGGTTAGCAAGTCCCTAGGTGACTCTAATGCCTTCACCTATGCCGTAGTCTGCAGAACAGAGTTTGGAAACCTTTGTCCTAGGGTTCAACCTTCAACCCAAACCTCTCAGGGTGGCATTCAGCGTCCTTTCCCATCTGGCTCTGTGTGTACCCAGCCGTACACCAAGTGTTGGCTTTCCCTGACTACCTGGTGAGTGCCTTTTACTCCTTTAACACTTGCGTCCTCTGCTGAGAAAGTGTCACAAGAAGCCCCCTCCCCTTTAACAGAACATGTTATTCCTCCTTTCATGCTCTCCCGGTTTTTAGTTTTCTCCCAGCACATGTCCTATTGCACAGGGATTTGTTCCTGCACCTTTGTTCTCTGAGAGCTCTTAGAAGGAGCTCACAGCATCCGGAATGAACACACAGTGTACCAAATGGACACACACCTCGGTGTGCATGTGTCTGCTGTGTCCCTGTCCCCCCAGCCCTCAGCACACAGTCGGTGCTCAGGAAAGCCCCACTGATTGATTCAGCCTGGCTGTTGGTGACACAGGTGTTCGCCATTAAAGCACATTCTGCCTCCCGGCAAACCAAATGCCTTTACAGCCCTCGGTGTTCATCTTGTCCCTGGGAGGCTCCTGCTGCTTGCAGCTCAATCCTGGCTCTGTGGGAACAGCCACTGCCTAGAGAACCTTTCCTCCCAGGAGTCCAGACACACAAGAATCGTTCCAGAAGGTCACACATTTGTTGTGTGAAAAAGGAAACTTGTCAGTGAAAGCTTTCTTTATGTAGTAAGTCCTTCTCCTCCCCACCCCTTTCCGTTTTGGAACGGCCAAAAGGTGACCGAAGCTTAGTCACCTTTTCAAACCAGCCCCTAGTTACACCAGCATGAGGTAGTTTTTTTTCCTCCAGGCATGTTAGATTTTAAATATTTTTCCTCTTATCATAATCATACTTTTCAGCAGCTGATGACCATGCCAAATGGATTATTTACTTTGGATTAAATACTTAGTGATGCTGTGTTTTCACTGTAAGCCTTATGGCCAGTGCCTGTGCCATAAAAGGCAGCGGTGGATCAATGAAGGTGCTTTCTTGAGCACTTTCTGTGTGCTCCAGGATGAAGGGGAACGCACAGTCATAGGCATTCAGAGGACCGTGCCTCCTGATTTTCAGTGGTTGTTAGTTTCCTGGACTCACGTGGTAATAATAATAATACCCAACACCTTCATTCTACAAAGTGCTTCATGTGCTGGCAGTCCTCAGCTGCCCTACAGGGTAGGTATGGAAACCATATGATGAATAACAAAACCAAGGTGACAGAACAAATGGAGGCTGATGCTCGAGCCTGGGTGTGTTGGTCCTGTTAGTGTATTCTGTCCAGCAGGCAGAGAAGTAAGATAAAACTGCTCCCCTTCTTGAAGCGCCTCAGACATGCCATAAGGTTTAGGGAACCCTTTCTTCCTCTCGGATATCCTTCCTAGTATGGAGAAAGGTAGCTCCTGAGGTATGGAAACTCCTGAGTTCCTTGAGAGGACTGGAGGCTGGTGAAGAGATCATACTTGAGAAGGTGATGGCTTGCCAGGAGCACCCACTCTTCCTGCTCTTTGCTACCATCCAGCTGTTGATGACGTCGGGTGCCTTCTCAGTGTAGGGGAATGCTCCATGCACCCTATAACCTCCCTTTCTCCTCTGTCTCTTTCTCAGGCACATCTCTCTAACACTGCCTGCTACCTTCCGAGGCAGGAACAGCACTCGGACTGACTATGAGTACCAGCACTCCAATTTGTATGCCATATCAGGTATGTGGGAGCCACTGCTGATGGCCAGCAACCTCATGTGTGTCCTGGGCATCTCCTCCTTCTAGATGCTCCCTGTCTTCTCATGGCATCTGTCTGTCTTATCTTACTTTTTTCCCTGCAAGGGACCTGTTCTTGCAAAGACCAGGCCTTCCCTTTCCTTTGCGTCACCACAGCACTTAGAGAAGGGCCAAACACTCAGCATGCTTTAAAACTAATGATGAAAAACAATGTGTGCATTTCACAGACTTAAAGTGACACTTCCAGAGAATAGTCACCACATTGTTCACCTGTCAGATTCTGGGCAGGTTTCCCACGGGGGCCCGGGAGCAGCACAGAGCTGAGCGCTGGTCTCCCAGCCCTCTTGTATCCAGGTCTGTCCTCACCTCTCATTTCTCAAAGCAAGGTTTGTGGCCAGAGGGTACACTGGCAGTCTCCCTCTCATGCCCTCATAGTATGAATCTGTGATTTCTGAATTCGGCCTTGAAATTGATAGTGTTACTGTGGCAGGAACTTCATCAGTCCTGGTTTTGTTTTTACCTTCACCTAGGGAGGGGAAAACTTACAAGCCTTATTACAGAATTGAGATTCATTATGCGCTTGGCAGTGCAGGTGACTTGCTAAGAGCTAAGGAAACCCGCAAACTCGCCTTCGATTATACTGGGCTGCCAGTCAGGGGTGCTTGTATATAAGGGGGAGGTGGCAAATCTTTGCCACTTGCGAGCGCACACCCTTAATGGTGAGTGACACTTTGAACATGGGAACATGGCATTCATTCATGTACCATAATGAATCAGTTATTTAAAAGGTAATCTTTTTTTCTAAAACTTGCAACTTCAGGTTACTAAATAGATGAAATAGAACAATGGCATAATTTGTGTCAGTATTCGTTTTACTTGTTATGATCACTCCCTAATAGGTTTGGAAGTATAAGCAAAAGCCAGTGGCTCCATTTCTGGGCAGCATTCCTGCTGGGGAAGGGGAGGAACAGGGATGGTCTTAGACCCTCATCCCTGGCTCCACTCCAGGAGCCAGGCTCTCGAACGGTAGAAGGAACATGTTTGTCTAAGAAAAGCATCTCCAGGGAGAATTTCTTTTGTGCTGTGGCTATTTCAGCAGAGTCGACAAGGAGCATAACAAACGTGGAAAGATGACCTATTTTGTAGAAAAGCTGAATATTTCCCCAGATACTTAGTGGCAGAGTGGTGCAAAACAGGCCTTTGAAATCCAGCAGGGAAACCCCGCTCAGAATGCACATAAGGAAAGCACAATCAAAATAGATGACTTCTTTCTCCAGCTTGCAAATCTTTTTCCAGCCATGGTGCTGGGCTACACCCACTTTACCTCTGTTCTCTGATGGCTTTCCCAGCTGTTGAATGTTTCTGCAGAAAAAGGCGTGCAGAGTGAAATCGCCTCTGGTTTGGCAGGAATGTTCCTGTCTGCCTCTGGACCACTGCTGCCTCGCTCTTGGCTTTGATGAGGTGTTGTCTAGGTTCATTTCAGCTGTTAGTTTAGCAATACCAAGGTAACAGCCTCAAGACACAGGGGAAGCCATTCAGAAACTTCCTGTTACATTTATGTAAGTGGCAGTGAATTGGATTTTATCTTCCAAACAGAAGTAGTTGAGGCTCAGCCCCCGGCAGCAGGCAGCTCAGGCCTCCTCACTGCTGCAGGCACCAAATTGCTCTGCAAGGGTCCAGGATGTTTTGTTGTGATGCTGCCAGACATACCCTGCAGGACTCACTGGCTCTATCAGGCCTGCAAGCTCAGCACTGGGCAACTATGGCACAACTGGGAAGCCTGCCCACCCACCCACCAGCAGCCTGCCTGTGAGTCATTCTGGCTAGAACGGAGCAGAGGCCACCCCCCACCCCCCACCCACCCTGTGAACAGTGTTTGGCACTGCGTGGCACATCTCGGTTTTGTACTGCCAAGTTAGGGTTTTCGATGGTTTGCTCCAAAAACAGTTAAGGCAAGGTGTGCCCCAGGCCCTAGCCCTTGCCCAGTGCCCAATGCCGTGATAGCTAGAGTTCTGCTAGGAATGAAATGAATCATGAAACTGTTCTCCTTCCACACTGGCTCTGGCACATGTTCACTGCAGAATTCAGGAGCTAAGACTTTGGTGCAAATGCCTGGGGTCTTAGTCATCTAGTACTGCCATAACAGAAATACCACAAGTGGATGGTTTTAATGAAGAGAAGTTTATTTCTTCACAGTAAGGTAGGCTGAAAGTCCAAATTCAGGGTGTCAGCTTCAGGGGAAGGCTTTCTCTCTCTTGGCCTTCTCATCGATGTTCCCCCGGACTAGGAGCTTCTCGGCGCAGGGACCCCGTCCAAAGGACGCGCTCTGCTCCCAGCACTGCTTTCTTTATGGTATGAGGTCCTGATGTCTCTCTGCTCACTTCTGTCTTTTATATCTCAAGAGATTGCCTCAGGACACAATCCAGTCTTGTAGATCCAGTCCTGCCTTACTAACACAACTGCCACCCGTCCTCCCTCATTAACATCATAGAGGCAGGATTTACAACATACAGAAAAATCACACAATGCCAGGAATCATGGCCCAGCCAAACTGATACACACATTTTTTGGGGGACATAATTCAAACCATGACACCTGGTATGCCCATGTCATTCCTGAAAACATTTGATGACTGTTCCCTTAGCTCACAGTCCCTTCCTAAGATAAGTAGATTTCAAAACAATGTAATTAGAGATTTGAAAAGCAGCCTACATTTGATTTGTATGTATGTGTATTAAAGTAATATTTAAAATATTTTCTTAAGAGCATACCTGTTACGATATTACTGTTCCTACACCTTCCACTAAGACAGCTCAGCTCATCCCCACCATACCTACAAAAGGAGAGACACTGCTTAGAGTTGCTGGAGAAACCAGCAGAGTTGATATGTAGCTCTGCCCCTAGTACACCGAGGTGCTCAGGAAATGTGGAAGAAAGGGAGGAAGGGAGAGAGGGAAGTAGGGAGAGGGGGAGGAGAGCATGTAGTCCCGTGTCTGCTTTGAGCAGGAATGCCCTCTACAACCTCTGGGGCAGGTGATCATCCTTATCTACTGCTTGAACACTTCTAGTGTCTGAGGCCACCACCTCTGAGCAGCCTGTTCTATCTCTGCAAGATCTTAACCTCGTTGATTTGGGCCCTGTCTTCCTGTATGTTCATACCCACCCAGAAATTTGGGGGTACTATGTATTCTGTCAGCCAGAATTTGCTAATGGTTCTACATTGTCCAGCCAGTATTTATGTCTTGCCCACAGAAGTGGGACAAGGAACTTTTACTGGCTCATTGCTGACGTCCTGAGAAGCTTCTGTACTTTGTTTGGACATCTAGTACCCTAATCAAAATGACCATGAAACAAACCTTTGACCCTCACATGTCTTCTTTAGGAATTTCTTCTAGAAAAGAATTACAGATGTGCAAAAAAGATTTATCCACAAGGATGAGCACTGCTGCTTTTCTTAAATAGCAAAAAAGGGATTGTGGGGAGGAATATCTTAAATATACAAAAAAAAAAAAAAAAGCAAGTAGTTAAATTATGAAACATCCATACAGTGGCCTTTACTTTTCAGCCATCAAAAAAACAATAGTTCATATAAAAAGATGTACGTGAATATAAAGTGAAAAAAGCAGGTGACAAATCAGAATTTACAATGTGATCACATTTAAAAAATATATACCTAAGGGTCTGGAGAAGGTTCCTGTGTGGTATAGATGGTTTGCACTTGACTAGTAACCTAAAGGTTAGCAGTGTGAACCCTTCCAGCAGCACTGTGAAAGAAAAGCCTGGCAATCTGCTTCCATAAAGATTACAGCCAAGAAAATTCTATGGAACAGTTCTACTCTGTAACACATGGGGTCACTGTGAGTTCAAATTGACTCAGTGGCAACACGTTTGGTTTTTGGCTTAAAGGTCTGAAAGGGTACACGCCAAGGTGTTTACAATGTTTTTCAATGGAGTTTCTTTCTCTTCTTTTTGCTTATCTGTACTTGCTCATTTTTCTGTAATAGCATGTGTTACCTTGCAGTAAGAAAAAATACAGACAGGGTGTTTATTTGGCATGTTCTTGGTAAACCCTGCTGGCCTCAAGTGATCACCCTGTCTTTTTCTGAGCGCTTACAAACCACCTGCCTCATAATATGCTTTCACATTTTATTGAAAGTCGCTTCCTAGTGACAGATCAATAATTTTCTTATTATCCTTTTTTGAGGATATGATTATTTTCTGTTGTCCAGTCCCCTGGAACCTTCAGTTTACTAAAGTTCGTCAGAGATCACTGACTGTGATTCCAACATCATCTTTAATCATTATTCCTCCTACAGACTTGGAACGAGCACGAAAGCTCCTGGTAGCTCGGACTATCTCTTCACCTTTCTTGTTCTTCCAATTCCTCATCACCGTATTCTACTTTTTAGGGCTTGAAGATGGTTTTCCTTGATGGAGGAGGTAGAAATAAAATGATGGCTGCCTGGTTTGGCTCACTCCCTGTTTTCCATCTGTGTTAGGGTTGGCCATCCACAGCCTGCAGCAATGCCCAGCCCACTGCCTGCGTTTGTGTGGCCCTCCAGATAGGAAAGGCTTTTATATTTTTAAATGGTTGAAAAAAATCAAAAGAATAATATTTCCTGGCACTTAAAAAATCATATGAAATTCAAATTTCAGTATCTATGAATAAAGTTTTATTAGAACACAGCCATGTTCACTCCTTTACAAATTGTCTATAGCTGCTTTCACACCGCACCATCAGAGTTGAGTGGTTGTGACAGAGATTATATGTCCACAAAACCTAAAATATTTACTGTTTGGCCCTTTATGGAAAAAGTTTACCGACCACTGGTCTGCGCCATCAGTCCTAAGCAGTGGCACTGGGTGCTACCCATTCTTACTCTTCTTGCTCTAAACATAATTTTTAAAACCACCATGTTTGCTGTTCTTACTTTTAGTAAGTGGCAGCTCCAGCTCTCCTAGCTGTAGCTTTCCTGGTAATGTAATACTTACCGTGGTGTTCCTCCTCAGTATGTGCCTTTAAGATCTTACCTCCTTGGAGGACTCTCACAATATGGTTTCTCTGGATTCTACCTCCCACCCTCCTACCCCTCATCAGGACTTTTAATGGCTATTAGTTTTCTTTTTAAGAATACCTTACCTTTCCTGAAAAGTCATCTATTTAAGTCTCAGATTGTGGCATCCTACCTTTTTTTTCTCTCCTTAGAATTAAAAAAAAAAAAAAAAAAAAAGTTTAAATGTCTATTTTCCTTTATATTCCAGTTATTCCAAAGAGATTTAAGGTAACTTCAGAAATACATGTAACAAAATGAAAATGGAAGTGAGGACATGCAGGTGAAGGGAAAAATAGAAAAGTAGGGTGCCACTGTGGATAAGGCTTTGTAAGAAGGGGATTCTAGATCTGGTTCTGAGTCAGAGGACAATCTCCATATCAATAATATAAAAACAAGCTAGTTGCTCAGGAAGAACCTAACTTTTTCTTACTAAGCCCAGAGGGGGATTCCTCCCCATAAAGAGGACCTGTATAATGCTGTGAACAATATAGCAACACTTTGTCACTGATTACAGCCATGAGTTTTATAAGGCTGTGCTTATGCATATATGCCCATGTATATGTGTATGAGGGGAGTATCCACTAGGTTTGAACCCCTAAAATGTTTGAAAGGTGAGTGAGATGTTTCTAAAGAAACGTTCTTGAGGTAGGCATCATACATCTTACTAGGGGGCTGGAGACCTCAGGGGATGTCAGCAAAGATGGATCTTTCTCCAGCCTGTCCAAACTTGATGCATACACCTGTGCTGAGGCTTCCTGTAAGGAGAGACTTGGTCAAGATTTGCATTTTCCTAACCTAGAAGTGTTTCCTGTTAATTTTATGCCAGGTTTTGCTTAACGAACAGGTGATTATAGATATAGGAAGCCACTCTGTGCTATTCCTTTTATTGTTGTTGATATAAACTCCGAGTGCAGAATTTTTGCCAAAGAACTGTTACTTTTCACTCTTTTGAAGAAGCATCTTAAATTGATATTGTAATGTAATATAGTAAAATTAAGCAAATGCATATTAAAGGTAGCATTAATAAAACCAAAAATCTCAAGCTCCCTACAATTTCAGGATGAGCCACAACACAGAAATGCTGTGAAGCCTCACCATGCAGGGAGCGATTCTTTTCCTCTGGTAGGAAGTCAGATTGCCTTGCTGACATCTTCATTTATCCATCAGCATTAGGCTGGCCATGTAATTTATTGCCCACATCGTCATTTTTGAGATGAAAGGGGGCACACAACTGTGCCAAGACAGGAGCCCTGATCTGGAACTGTCCCGGGCAGACTGGGGTATGTGGTCACCCTGCCTTTTTTTTTTTAATATATACTTTTTAGCTTTTGTTGTTTTCAGTTTTCTTTTTTATTGCTGGAAAAGCCAGCTTTTTGTACTCCACAGCTGTTGCCTCTTAAAAACTAGTCCCCTTGCAAGATGTTTAACACCAAGAAGGGTGTGAGCATGATCAAGTCCAAGTCCATCGTCTTACCAGTTTGGCTTATGACGCGCGTACAGAGAGGAAGAGATTTTGTCTGTAACACAGCCATGTGTGAGCCTATAACTCTGACATCAGACTAGGAAAGCACAAGCAATTAAAAATAATTAATGATTTCTGAATATCAGCTTTCTCCATGCAGTTTTAATCTAGTCCTCATTTAAGTTGGAAGATGGACATTTAATTATCAGTATTATGAATTTCATGATTTATATATTTCATCCAGTTGGATAAAATTTCTGCCACTAGCTTTTCATCTTATTATGAAAGAAAAAATTCTGTGTATGTCACAGTGTGATCATTTAAAAGCTATCTGGAGCATACCGACCAATTACAAACATATTTTCCTTTCATTTGTAGTGATTATGTTATTTCTACCTTTACATTAGGAAAAAAAAAATCTCAGCTGGGAAATCTGAAGTAAACTTAAGTCTTGAATGATTATAAAGCTTTGCAGGGCTGGAAAATGAAGACTAAAAGACTAAAACAAAAGGGTACTTGAGCAGTGATGCTCTTTTCTATGTAAGGTGTTCTAGCCAACAACTGCTTCGTTGTGCAGTGTTTACGGTATTATGCTGCAGAACTTGTACGTCCATTCTGTGTATGTGTGTGCCTGGGCTGCTTCTACCATGTATCCGAGTGAGTGTCAGCTCATGCAGCGTGTGAGCTACTCTCTGTCTTCTAGTGAATGCCCCAGTAACCTTGGTCAACCTCTGCATCCGCAGGTATCCCCCATGGCTTTCATCTTTAATGGACATGCTGTTGTGGCTTGATGTGGCCTTGTATCTCAGACCCCTTCTCCCCTTTCTCTTCCGCTGAGATTTTCCGCAATCTCCTAAGATGGTAGTGGATGAACGTATGGGAGGGTATTGAGGATCTGATGTTTGGTGCAGCCACAGATAATAGAAAGTGGGGTATTTTCCGAATGAAGTGAAAAAAATATTTATCATGATGGTGCTCAAATCAAGGAGGAAATAAGTCATTTTAAAGGCGTATGAATTTTTTTCTTCACGTGTAAACAGCCATTGCTCTCCTTGTCTCTCCATCTCTTCTCACCCTGACTGACAACAAAATCTAGTAAAGAGAAAAATATAATAAGAAAGAGAAGAAATGAATGGGAGCGGATGGGGAATTGATCGCATGGTGTATTTGTATATCCTGATGTAAAAGGTGCGGTTGACAGGTGGCCAGGTTTGCTCTGTACACAACCATGTGTGTGCTGTCAGGCGCACGCACGCTGCCTTGTTTCAATTGATGAATTGCCTGCTTTCTTGATTAAACCTTCCGTCACTTAAGAAACAAAAAGCCTGTGTTTAGATGGCAGAGTGGGACATGTCAAAAAAATCTGTCTCCTTTACCTTTGTGCAGATGTTGGGCACAGACTGTAACATGTATTATTAAAATGAATGTGGCATTTACTGTGCATCATTCCTTCCCTGGGAGAAAGGACTGTAAATTATATGCTAATAATAAGCTTTAACCCTTTCGAAATGCAAAAGATTTAAGAGTGCAAATATTCATGTAGGTCTGGCTAATTGGGTATGCTTTTATACATCCACTGTGGTAGCTGTGTCACTGAAGTTAATGAACAGCGTGTGCAGGCAAACACGCAGCAGCACTTGGGGAACTCTCGCCTCCAGGAGGTGTTCTGCTATCTAAGTGCTGCCTCTAGGATTTCACAGAGAGAGAGAGGCCCCAAAACCCAGAGATGGGCCCTGGATCATCTTACTACAGATTAAGCCCATAACCATGTCCAGGTCTACCCATGAGGCCTCTGGAGCTGAGCGTTAAGGGTGTTCCTTTCTTCACTGGTCCTGTGTTCCCACTTAGGAGCTGGGCCTGCAGGTCCCACAGCTGGCTGGCTGGCTGAGCTTGGGCCTGGTCGATAATCAGGCTTTGGTGCCTGGCACTTACTTGGCTCCTTTCCTTGACCAACTTTTCTACCCTCAATCCAGCTGCCCAGGTGGCCAGACTCATCTTCGCAAAGCACAGCTCGGCAGTCTCTCCTCAGGTTAAACCTTCACACCCCTGCCCCTGCCCCAGCCCATTGCCAGCTGCATTAATTCAGACCTCACCTGCCAGGCATTGGAGAGATCCATGGCTATCTCCCTCCCCTCCCCGCCAAACTTCTGCTGTTCATCTTTGTCTGTGTCCCACCAGCCTGGGTCGCTCCCTGTGTCCTTGCCTTTGTCCCTTCTGTACATTTGCCCCTGCCACTCTGATGGCCCCCATTGCCCCACCTCCTTTCTTTCTGTCTCTGCCAAGCCATCTTTGAATGCCTGTCCCCAGACTGCCACTTCCATGAAGCTTTTCTGATTCCTTTTCAACTACGGATACCCTCTTTCTGGTTTTGTCCCCACTCTACTGCTATCTTGTACATTCCTCTTCTGAGCCCTTACATATCCTGCTTTGTGTTAGAAAGCTTTTACCTGTTGGGTACAGGTTGAGCACCTTGAGAGGGCAGAGGCTATATTTACAGATGATGGAAGTTGCCTTAAATCCATTTTGATTTAAGGAGGATATAAGTAAACAAAGCCAAAGAAAATAGATTGGTCATCCCTTCATTCATTCAGCAGATACTGAGGGCTGCCATGTGCCAGGCCCTGTGCTCCCAAAGGCAGTGGAAGCCAGTGGAAGGTGGTTCGGCAGAGAGTGTGACTGACAGCACATTTGGAGTCAGATGCATGCATTCAGAATCTTGGTTCTGACCCTTAGTGGTCATCATACAAAGCCACTTCGGATGACTGCACAGGTTGTGCACTGCACAACATATGTGACTGGCGCCCCCTAGAGCTGTGCAACAGCCCTGCATTATGTTACCGCACTACTCAATTTACAAACTACTCAAGGCTGGTTATTCATACAGTAACCACCTGCTTCCTTCACAGGATTGTTGTGAGGATCCAGGGTGTGTCGGAACATTTTGTAAACGGGGAAGCAGTGCAGACATGTCACTCACATGAGTCGGAATTGACTCCATGGCAATCGGTTTGCTTTGGTTTTGGTTTGCAGGGCTGTGATCAGAGTAGGAGCCCAAGGATTTGTTGAGAATTGTCACTAAGGACACACTATGACCTGTGTCCAGTGTGGTCTGCATCTTCTTAGCCCTGTGTGCCTTTATATAATTTTGATATATAAGGTTACTTCTATGAGTGCTCAGAGAACATTTCTTCCTCAGTCCAGGGAAACTTGCAATAAAAGGCTCTCTGGCATGGCTCAGCTCAGCACCCCCTGGAAGCCGAGACATTCTGTCACGCATCATCACTTTAGAAGTCAGGCTGTTTTCTGTGGCAAGCAGCCCATGAGCCCTTTCTCAGGAAGGTGACTGAGCAGTGGCTTGGGGGCAGGAAGGAGAGGAGCGCTTGGCAGAGTGAGCTGGCAACTTCTATAAAATCTTCCAAAGTGCAGTTTTTTTTTTTTTTGGAGGAAAAGTGCTTGGAGGGTACTTTCTGTTTCAGGCTCTCATTTCTGCTTTTCCTGTTCTCTAAGGGTAGGAAAAATTAAGACATTTTCCAGTTTCGTCATCATGAAAAATAAAAATCTTATTAGGTAACAGATACTTCAGTGCTCTTAAAAGGGCGACCACTTTCCCACAGCGCTTTCATTCTCTCTGGTTGTTAAGCATGTCAGAGTTAAGGCGGTGTTGGTTTAATGGGCCACAGCTCCTTCTGAAATCCCAGGGTGAGGCAGCCAGGGGAGGGACAGGAGCCAGGAAAGCTGGCTACCAACTAGCCAAGTGATGTCAGACATAACCCTGAACCTTTCTGGATCTAAATTTTCTCATCTCTCAATATTAATAATCACAATAACAACAAAAAAAATAACATGGTTTAGTTAACGTTTATGGGAAGCTTCCTTTGTGTCAGGCACTGTCTAGTACCTGCCTCCCAGGGCTGAGGATATGTGGGAAGGGGCCTTGTGTGTTACGCAGCTTGGAATGTAGGAGATGTTGCCAGCAAATGTGCAGTTGTTGCCCCTGGACTTCGCAGACATACATTCCAAACACTGTCCCAACTGTGGAGCTCCTGAGCACATGAAAAATTAAAGATAAACCAACTTTCTGATTCCTTTTTCTCTTATGTTTATCTTATTTGTCTAGTTTTTTAAGAGGAAATGTGTCCCCATTTCCCATCATAATTCCTTTTCCTAGGAGGCAGCATGATTGTGGACCAGCAGCAGGGGCCTTTCTGAAGACCTGGCCAGAGAAATACTGAAAACAAAGGGAACACATTTAATCCCAGCTCTTATCTGCTCTTACCACTTCTTCAAAGGCTTACTCTGGGGTGAATAAAGTAGTCTGGTTTGCCAAACACTCCTGCCTAAGGGCAGCTTGTATGAAATTAGCCTGTGTTTCTATCTCTGTCTCTCTTGCAATAATAAACTATCAGCTGAGAGGGAAAAATGATACAATTAAGGCAGCTTCTTTAATTTGCACACATTTAGGAAGCTGAAGTTGTTTTTGCCGTTATCAAATGAATTAAATTAATTTATTTTAATAATACCTAACTTTCCTTGAGCTGTTACTGTGTACATGAGTTTGAATCATGGGTCTATCACTTAATAGCTCTGTGACCTTAGGCAAGGAATTTAACCTTTCTGTGCCTCAATTTCCTTATCTGTAAAATGAGTTTGACGACAATTTGTGGTAAGGGTTAGAACTGAGCCTGGTATAAAGAAAGTGCTATAGATGGTTACTGTTGTTATAATTATTCCACAACCCCTCCCTTACATCCACTTCTCAGATATTTTTCCACCCAGGAAAGGGAATATACCAGGTACCTCAAGGGACCTGCTGCCTCCCTGTCAGTAGGTGGGACTACCACTGGTCTTCCTGTTGGAGACCTTTGTTTGGGGCATGCAGTCTGGGCACCTGGATGTCCCCTTGCTCTGGTCTTCTCTTAGCCCTGTAGTGATTTTGGGCAGCCTGGACCCACAATTTCACTTATTGGGATTGAACCCTAGGTGTTCCTCTCCCCCTACCTGAGCTCTGCCTCGTGTCCTCCTGTACCCTGCCGACTGGCAAGAGTCTTTTTTTGAGCTGACAGTCACTTTTGTGCCACCTACCTTTCCTGCTTTCAAATTTCTTTTGCTAGATTGGGCCTCCTAAGATGCCAGCCTCTGCTGAAACCAAGCCCAAGGTTACTGAGCCATTCCAGATCCTGTACATTCCCTGCCAACTCTCCGAAATGGCCCAGGACTGTGACCAGTCAGTCTCCCAGCCCCAGCTTCCTTTTTTGTCTGGTCCCACCTCCCTGCATTCTCCAGCTGCCAGTGTTGCTGAGCTTCTGTGCTCCAGCCTTGCTGAGTTATGACAATAGTAATAGGAGATCAGATCCCAGGTTAACATATTTATATACTTGATGGCTTAATAAGTAAAGATGTGGGCATTGGCAGAACTTGGGGAGAAGTTGGACAGACACACAATATTTGCTGATTAAGTCCAAGGTTGTCCTTTGTCCATCACTCAATATAAGCATCCTCCCTTTTGTGTCAGAACTTATACACTTACTGTTACATTAGGACAAAAGAAATTCTGATCAGTTTTAGAACAGTGAAGCCACCTGTCCTGTGGACAGAATACCTGAATCCATTTATTCTCGCACATTTATTTGGTGTTTGGGTTCTGAATACTGAGTGCTTTCTTCTCCCTTCTTATTAATGGCCAGTGACAGTCCTAAACCGTTCATGTTTTAAAAAAAAAAAATCTTCAGTGCTACAGCCTGGAGTTTGGATGGAATATATTTATCACGTATCCCGGAGAACGAAGCTCCTTATTCCTCAGATTTGTCTTACAATTGTCTCTAAGACAATGAATGATGTGGAACTCTCATCCAAGGTTGAGATCCTTTGTCAGAGAGTAGTTTCTCACGCCTGACTTGTTTTATAGCATGAGCGATCTCATGATCCACTGGCGAGGCAACATCCATAATTTTGAATGAGAGAGTAAAGCTTGCCTCGTTGGCCCTAAGCATCGCTTCTGGTGACACACTTAGAAGTACTTAATCGCTTGCTACCTAGCGGCGATAAACGCACCCATCTTTATGTTCCATCGCCTTGCGTGTTTACCTTAAATATGCCCTGTGTGAACAAAACGCCAGCCTCAACTCCTGTCAGAAGGTTCTTTGGATCATGAATTACACAGTCCTTGCTCACCCTTATTCTGGCAAAGGTGGATTGTGCCTTTTGTAGGCCCACGATGGGCAGCTTCTTTGGCCAGTAAGCCTCTGGGCTATTTAGGCTTCTTGTAAAACTGTCCATCTTATTGGTTTCCCAATTCTAAGAAAGTAGATCACTCTTTGGTTAGGACATTTTGTTCAGTGCTCAGCTTCTCTGCTGGCATTCTGTGTCTGTTCTGTGAGGGTAGGATGATGATGTCTTGGTCACTGGTGTTGCCTAACGCTGAGCCCAGGACCTGGCACACAGGAGGCACTCAATGATAGTGGTTGTTGGATTGATTCTTGAGAGGAGCTTGGTTTTTGGAACCAAACCACCCTTTTGTATCAGCCTTTTCTAGCTGCATGACTTTGGACAATTTATATAACATCTAAGTCTTTTTTCTCATCTGTAAAGTAGGGTTAATATTGTTGTTTTAAGGATTAGAGATAATTTACATGAAATGTCTACTAACCAGTGTGTGTCCCAGAAATGGTTGGCAGTTTGAATCCACCAGGCACTCCTTAGAAACCCCATGAGGCAGTTCTACTCTGTCCCATAGGGTCACTATGAGTCGGAATCGACTCCACAGCAACGGTTTTGTTTTTTTTTTAATGACTGTTATAATTACTGCTGTTACTCCAGTAAGAGGCCTGGAGAGGAAGCAGTGACCTTATTCACCCTGCAGTATGAGCCCTCCACCCCGTTGTGCCCCTCCCTGCTAAAAATGCGTTCAGGGGAGGGGGCAGCTCCTTCGGTAAAGCAGCAACCTGAAAGGAAGGAGCTCACACCTGGAGGGACTTTGCACTGTTCAGGGGACCTTTTTGGCGTAATTAGGCAAATCTTTCATTCTAATTCAAATATCAGTAATTGCTTGAGATGTTAGTTTACTACGGGATAAAACAATTTTAAAGAGAACTCATGAGCAATTAAATCAGCCTCAGATGTTCTCTTTCCCTTTTCATAGAATCACCTCTGATTTGAGAAAGGACCGTATCTGTGCTCAAACCTCTGAACCGTTCAGTGTCTTTCTTTGTTGCCCTTTGTCATGTTTCCTTTGGTTTTGCCGCTCTTCCTTTCCTGATCCCTCCCCTTCCAGGATCCTTTAGCAAAGAAAAAAAAGGCCTCCTGCCTTGCACCAGAATCCTTACATAACTGTGAGCCAGAGCTTAGCTTAAGGGTACAAGAAAATCACACCACCCACGAAGCAGACCATTTAGCAATCCCCTGTTCCCCAGCTGGCTGCCAGGTCCGCAGCCACCGAGGCCGCTAGGGCGTGTGCTGAGGACAGTACAGTGGCCCCAAGGATAACCACACACAAAAAGCATCCTGTATACTTTTCTGTGTTTGGGAGAGTAAATCACACAACTTTCTTAGATGCCTGGTCTTGGTCTCGTGGGAAGCCACTTACATTGCAGAGTGTAAGGCTATCGATGCTGAAGGATTGCTCCTTTCTTCAGGCTGCATTTTTTTAAAAAGATATTGTACCTTTTATTTGGATTTAATGAGGACAGACATTTTAATCAGAGGTTAGTCATTTATTTTTGCAAACTATTGTTTTGATTCAACATTTTTGCAGATAATTAAATGGTTCAGTTGGCACAGTGTGTCTACTTTATTAAAACAGGTAATTTTTGGGAGGAAAAAGAGATGTTATTTTTTGGATCACTGCACAAGAATTGCTTTTATCATCTTTGAGCATAGTTTCTGGTTGTTTTGCCAGAAGGCTTTCTGGCATTCAGGCGTTTAGTGTCCTTTCTGGTCAGGAAGGGATCACCCTCTGATGGTTGGGGTATTAGCCACTACACCCTTTGAAACGGGAGATGAAGAGTAAATTCTGTGCCTTTACCTTTTAGAAAGTCTCATGGGTTTTAATTGGATTGGGAAAAAGAGCCTACAAGTTATGAACTTGGCAGAGCAGCAGTTCTTACGTTAAAAACAGATTAATTGTAGCCCTCGCAGTGGGTGGAGTTTAAAAGTCAATTACCGCTTGTCCTATTATAATTTACACACCTAGAATTTGAAAAAGTCTGTCACTTAGTATAAAAATGAAAAGGTTACATGTACTCATGTGAGTATACCTATGACTTTTCATTTGTAAATGCTTTAGCTACATGTATTTGTATGTATGCAACTTGTAGCTGCAGAGCTGTAATGTAACAATATCTGGGAGCAAGCTTCCTTACAAAGAGTAACCTTTAAGATTTAGTTCTTTAAGTACATGATGGCATAGAATATAGTCCTTTGTCTGGCAAGTTCAATCCACTTGTAGGCACAGTGGCCAGCCCCTGCAGAGCGTAAGGAAAACTCCATTTGTGGGTCGTGAACCAGTAAGGGAATGGCCCTTTGGGGGTCAATTTTTTAAAAACAAATTGCTTATGACATTTGCTTTCTTTGATTTTTTCCATGTTTGTGTCCTGAATCGGTTAATTCACTCATTAAAAGGATTTATTTTGGGTGGACCAATTAAAACTTTGGAAGCTAATTTTTTGCTGAGCAGTGCAGACCTCTGAAAACAATTTATAACATGGCTTCTGCCCTTTTCCAAAGAGAGCTGTCTGATAGTGCTGTAACCTCTGGTGCTCGTAAGAAGTACAAAATTGCTGTTCTTTGTCCTTCAGCTCTGGGGCTAAGCTGCTGTATGGGTGGGTTTCTCCTAGCTTCCCATTGTCTTAAGGTGAATTGGCAAGTCTGAAAAGTCCAGCCCAGCCCAGCCCAGGAGTGGCACGCTGCATTTGTTTGCTTGCATAAACCCATAGTTTAATTTTTTTAATAGGAAGCTGCTGTGTAGTTTGGATATTTAAACAGTTATTAACTGAATGACAATTAACAGATTGCATAGACAGATTTTCTTTTGAAAATCTCTGAAATTGAGTACAGTTTGCAAAACTATCACGGCATAGTAATGACAATGAATTTTGATTTCCCGGAACTGATATTAGACTCCTTATTAAACTATGTGCATCTGCTTTTAATTTACTCCAAATAATTGGAAAATGCAATGAAGCTTTCCAATTAAAGCACGGCTTTATGCTGTTTAATAATACCCCCATAATATTATAGCTTATGAAGTGACAGGTGAGTTGGTGTATGAATAAAACATAAAGGCAGCAATAAGGGACAGAAAACCGGAGACAGTTGTGGGGATTTTAAATGCTGGATGTAATTTGCATATATTAATCTCTTCTTTTCAGCCTTATCAGGCGTTCTTCAGTATTTGAAGTTAAAATAGCGTTGACAGGCGAGAGTACGCTTAGTTTTTTCAAGGATTTATTACTTGTATAATTTCTGATCTTTAATAAGCAGATATGACTGATCCTCATAGTTCTATAGAAATCGGTTAATTGTTCCAGATGGCGTGTACTGATTATGCAAAATTACTTTTCACACCATTTTTTTTGTGATGGAGTTTGGAGTAAAATTAAATTTTTTATAGCCTTCTTATCATGCTGTTTTACAGTGGTTTTTCCACAGAAGTTGAATTTAATCTACTATATTACATTGACCAGCACAGTTATTCTAATGTAGCATTTTGTGATTTGACAAAGAATAATAGAACACATTGCTCATTGTTCATTACTGTGTCCCTAATAAAAAGGAGCTCCTGTGTATAGAAC
Organism: Trichechus manatus latirostris; assembly: GCF_000243295.1. Classification (NCBI taxonomy): domain Eukaryota; kingdom Metazoa; phylum Chordata; class Mammalia; order Sirenia; family Trichechidae; genus Trichechus; species Trichechus manatus. Next base: position 10,724,928 of record NW_004443974.1, read on the forward strand.
ATAGCTGTTATTTATGAAGAATGCCTAATTCACACAGTTAAAAATGCAAAATTGTACTATGAAGTAGTTCCTTTTGGGGAGAGACTATCTAGGAAGAGCAAATGGAAATAGTCTTGTTGCTACAGATTTTACACACTAAAGGAGGAGTCTTCTTTTAATGACCACTGTGTTTAAATTGTGCTACCTTTTTTCTTCCTTGGGGAAAAAAAATTAAAAAACTAGATAATCTCATTCTATTAAGGGAGGTGTCACTGGCTGACTTGTCTTGATTTCCATAATCCCAGAAGAAGAAGAGTCATTGAATAACATTTATAAAAGGTAGTTACACTTTGGTGTAAAGTATCAAGCTGCTCAAAAAAAAAAAGAAGTCTAAAAGGCTTCAATGATAAGTCGTCCCTAACATTTTCTAAAGTGTCGATTTATTGCAAAGCACCTTGTACCAGTGTCACATCCGAGTCCAGGTTATGCCTGTTCCCCGGGTGACATTAATCTAGGCTTATCCTTGCCCGGGTTCTCAGATAACATTCTCTCACAGTTCAGCTGGTAGTGGAATATGAAGTACTCAGCAGATTCACCCCAAAATGGGATTGTAGGGCTGTTATTTTGATCCAGGGGTAGATGCAGTTTCTTTCCTTTGAGAGAACTCCTACTCCTGAGAGCAGCAGTTGGGGGCGGTGGGGTGGGGGTGGGGGCTGGAGATAGATTTTTCTGTTGCATCAGAAATCCTGCTTGAGTATTTAGTATTTTAAATATAGCAGATAAATTTGTAGAAAAATGTTTCTATGTATATGGTCTGAAGTTTGACTTGTTTTCAAAAGAAACCACTGTATATTAAGTCTTATCAGGATTTTTATAGACTCAGGCTGTGTATTTTTATTTTAAACAGAGTAGAATCGCATATACAGAGAGACTTACAGATAATTATGTGGCCTGACTTCTTGTTCCAAGTATTTCCTGTCCTGGGCATCAGCACCTTCCCACCCACACCCGTTGTTTAGCAGGCCTTGTTTGAACAGACTTGAGGAGGATTTGGATCTGTTTAAAGGGTTCAATCCCCTGGCCCCGGGGGAATCAAACTTTTTTTTTTTAATATCCTTCCCCAGCAGCACTGATTGCTCCTTGCAGAGAGGGCCTCCTTGAGTGGAAGCTGACTTCATTGACGCCTCTGGGGCAGACTCTGGGGAAACAAAGACAACAGAAGGTCGCAGACCTCCTGGAACAGAGGATGTCTGTCCGTTTGTGTCTGTTGGGGGTGGGGCAGGGGTGTGGCAGTGGTGGGCTGCAGTTGCTCTCTGGGAGTGTGAGATCTCCTTAAACCAAACCAAACCCATTACCATCTAGTCAATTCCGACTCATAGTGACCTGTAAAACAGGCTTTACCACTGCCAGGGTTTTGTAAATTGTGCGGTGTGCATTGCATTTTATTCTGGTCTTCAGAGTATTTTCGGTTACATTCTATTTTGTCTCTAGTCTGATCATGAAGGAAGTTTAATAGTGAAGTGAATATATTTGGCTTCCTATAATATCAGGATGACTAATTAAACCAAACATAAAGAAATACGATCCGGAGCCCAGAGAGCTTTCAATATGCAGTACCAGCTAAACTCTGTGTTTGCTTTACCTCCAGAGTACTTCAAATCCTTGAAACCTTTCACATACCCTCTTTTGTAAACTCAGAATATACTTTTGTGAAAATGAAAATTATATGAAAAAGAGGATGCATAAATCAGACGCGATTAAAAATATTTGTTCTAATGCAGTAATAATTTGGTAGTAATGCTTTCATCAGTATAGCTTAAGGCTACATTAAGTGGACAGACTTTATATGGATTCTCTAATTTTAATCTTCAAAATGCTATCTAATGTCTCATTAAGACTTGCATATAATGTATCTTAAGTACAGTCATTAAATATAGTTTAGGGAGATTTATGTTCAGATATTGCTTAAAGATGTTTTAATAGGCCCATTTACTCTGATGATATTAATGAGCTCTTAATACAGACTAAGCTTCTAAAACCAGTGGTAAAGACTCCCAGCCTAAACACAACAACTTGGAATTAGTGCCTATTTTGGGCAAGTGCGTGGAGGTTAGCCCTGCTGATACTCCAGGGTCAGTGCAAGTCCCTTAGTGGAGCCTGGAGTTTCCGAAAGCCATCTCCTGTCACTTGGTCTGGCTGCTGACCCCACAGGACTCTTGTTTTGCCAGGCCAACTATAGTTCTTTTTGTCCCCCAACCCATGCACAGGCCATGTGCTGACTTGGGCCAAACCTTACATCTCCAAGGTCATTTGAGACACATTTACGCTCTTGGCGGTGTCACTGGGGCACGTGAGGGGTTAAAGGAGGCTGTTGCTGTGCTTCTTGTGTAAGCATCTGCCAGGTGAGGTGTGCACAGTCTGGCGTCGTTATGTGAACAGCTTCAATCTGCCATAAGTGAACTGTAAAAGGTCACATGGGTGTGCTTTCATCTTTCAGGAATTCATAGTGACTGAAATATACGTAATAAGGTAGTTCTGCTAATTCAAAATTGGAAGAAAAAAAAGCCCAACAGGAGTAGCTGTACGTCCCGCACGCACATGCGCAGTTGTTCCCCAGGCCCCACTTTTAAAGGTGTAGCAAGTATCTCTGTGTTGGTATTTCCTTTTCTTTCAGAAAGAAATACTGAAAAGCACATTTTTTTGTTCCTGTTATTTTAAGGGAGGGGAAAAAAAGAACCTGTGAGTTCAGAGACTTTTCTAATTACTAAATTGGTTTGTTATAAAAAGATAATAGCAAGTTTCTTCTTTTCATAATTGGACATTTCTTCCCTGTAGGCTAATGCATGCACAGACCGTGCATGCACAATAAGTTGTGCATTTGAAAAGCCATAACTAGCTAATAACAGCTACAGTGTCATCAGAGAGTAATGGTGTGCTGATTAGCATAATTAATGACAAATGGTGGTGTGGAATTGGTGGATTGGTTTAGCGGATGATGAATGCGGCAAGGCCTGGGTTGGGGCCTGCCAACGAGGCCTCGCTGGCTGTCAGCCCTTCTGTTCTTGCCGAGGCAGCCCTCATTAGTCACGATGGGAGGTGCCAGTTTGTATTCTGTTTGGAGCACAGAAAACTTAATAATCCAAGCAAATGTAGCTTTCCCTTTTTCCTCTATATTTACTCACAAAAGTCTCTTCTCCCTCGTTCCCTTGTGGCTGAACCATTAAAACACAGCTATTCCCAGATCCCTCTGAGACGCTGAAGTGGAAACAAAAGGTAGCGTAATAGAGAGACACGCGGATCTCAGAGCTTTCCTTCCACCATAGATGAATTAGTCCTGTTTGAAAGACTTCTGTCTTGTGAACTCTGTTTATCTGTGTATTTATAAGGGAAAAAGAAATGAACTCAGTAAGCTATACATTTTGTTCTGAAATAAGACTAGCACATTTATCTTTGACTTGATTAATCAGACTAATTTGCATTTGCAAATGAGCCTGATAAAAATGGACTTACCTTTTAACCTTTAGAGGGGGAAAAATATTTCTCTGCAAGATTTCTTGGGCTATCCTTAACCGATAAGAAGTAACTCCTTTATCGATAAAGATGAAAATCCTTAATTTGCATTAGTGAATGTGACTAATTATTATATAGTTAATTAGCATCTGGAAATGAGGATTATCTTAATTACAAAGCACAATTTCTCTAATAGCTACAAAACTGTAAGTTTGATCCGTGTGGAAATTGGTAACTATTATTATATAATTAGTGATAACATTAATAGTACAGAGTATTAGACATAATTTGCATATGCAAATATAATTTACCTGAGCCAAACAAGTGGGCCATTAATGATCAGGGTATTATAGAGCTGACTGAAAGTTTTAGATAGCTGAATGCTACCAATTATGCCATGTCTCAAAATTATATAGTGGTAGAATTGTCAAGGACCTTTAATACTTAGGTGATCAGAATAGATTTTGTTTTAAGAAGAATTTGTAGCTAGAGAATTAAATAATGAAGTTAATTGCATAGGGAAATAGCCACATAAACACTTTCTTGTCCTTTGATTTATCCATGCTTTCCAGTGTTCCTGGAAATTTTGATGAACTTACTCTACATATTTTAATACTTCTGAATTTTGGATTTGTCTTACAGTTGATGTGTACTTTAAAGTAGCAACACATACACGTAAGCACGTTGAATTATGAAATTGATGTTGCAACTTACAATTTTGGGGAGGAGATGCAGAGCTTTCTGAATTTCATCTACATGGCCTAGAGGCTCTTCTCTTCAGAGCTGATTCTTTGCCTACATCTACTCTGGTACCCATCTACTTCTTCCCTCAGGCTGTAGCAGTATTTTCCAAAGGATGATTGTGTACCTGTGGAGCGGGGGGTGATTTTAGAGCAGAAGTGGATAGACTTTCTTGTTTTTTATTTCACCCATAAGAATATATCCAAGGATAATCATTGTTTAGAGTAAGATTAAAGTAGGTTTATTAATCAGTCTTTGTTGGGTTCTGCTGCGGTAGCAATCTCCACAATCTCAGTGGCTTACAATACATTCATTTTGTATATCACCCAAGTTACAAATTGGTGATTGAGTGTGGACCTGCTCCATGTGTCTTCTCATTCCAGGACCTAGACTGAAGGAGCAGCCCCTACCAGCAACACACTGTTCTTATGGCAGAGCGAAAAAGCAGGAGACCTGGAAGAAATACCCAATAGCTCTTTAAGGTCCTGGTCAGACAGGGCGAGGCATGTGGCCAGGTCCAACATGAGTGGGGCAGGAGTTTATCCTCACCCTCCAGGAGGCCCTGTCCTTCACATGGCAGTGGGCAGGAAAGGTTAGACTCTTACAGGGAGATGGGGAGCCACCATTCAGAAATGGTAAAACTACCCACTGGAGGTAGGTATTCTGAGTTTTTAGAAGTGAGTTTCAGATGTAAAGAAAAATATAAACAATAATTGTACTAAAAAAGAGAAATGAAACTGGGCCATGAGACATTGTTTCCTAAAGTTTGAAAAACATTGGCCATTAGTTTCTGTTTCTTTTCCCTGTGTAGGCTTTTGTCTTCAATTTGTCAGGAGCTTGAATTTCCCTGGGGTAGTTAGATACATCTCTGGGATTTTTCACAGGTGTTCCAATGTAGTGGAAATAGCACTGTTTTGTGGGATTTAAGACCCATTTTTGACCATCTTCGAACTTGAGGAAGTTGCTTCCTTTCTCTGGGACTCAGTTTTCCCTCTGCAAAAACAAAGGTATTGACCAGGTGGTCCTTCTTGCTGCTCTACCTTCCCACCTACCGCTTGCTGAACACCTGTGCCAGGCACCTTGCAGGGGCTGGAACAGAGGCACTCTGTGAAGTTCTGCCTCAGGGCTGGTGGGACTCTGGTTCCAACTGAGCGTGAATCTGCCTGTCATTTCCTATAAGAACCTAATAAAAAGTTTGTTGCTAGAAAGAACAGTTCATTAATATATTTCTTTTTTTAATCAAAAAGAGACACAGATTTTTTCTTTCCTGAATTGTCAAAGTGACATATTCAGTGTAGAAAAGTTGGAAAATACATAAAAGTATAGAGAAGAAAAGAAATATCACTTGTAATCCCATCACCCAGAGAAGCAATATTTTGGGGTATATCCTTTCAACATTTTTTTATACCTTACATATTTATATGTAAAATTATATTCCTACCTAATTATCCATTCTGGAGGGATTTTTTTTGGTACTAGATTTGTTGAGGTATAATTCACATACAATAAAATTTACCCTTTTATATATACAGTTCAGTGGATTTTAACAAATGCATATAGCCATGTAACCACCACCACAAGCAAGATATAGAATATTTCCATCACCCCAAAAAGTTCTCTCGTTTCTATTTCTAGTCAGTCCTTTTTCCCACACCCAGTCCCTGGCAATTACTGATTGGTTTTATGTCATCATTTTGCCTTTTCTTGAATGTTGTTTAAATGGAATCATACAGTATATAGCTTTTTGTGTCACTCAGCATTATGTTTTTGAGATTCATCCATGTTGTTGAGTGTATCAATAGTTTGCCCCTTTCTGTTGCTAAAAATGTCCAGCCTGTTTTGAGACCTGGTCATGCACCTTTGTAATTTTTTTGGGGGGGTGGGTGGTGAGGGTGGGGGAGAGTACTTAAAAAAATTTTTTTCATTGTAGTAGAAATATAATTGCCATTTAGTGACGTTAGTTACATTAACCATGTTGTGCAATCATCATCACTCTCCATTTCCAAGTTTTTCATCACCCCAAACAGAAACTTGGTACTCCTTATGTGATAACTCCCCATTCCCACCTCCAGCCCCTGATAATCACTAATGAACTTCTGACTGTATGCATTTGCCTATTCTAGATATTTTATATAAGTGGAATCATACAATATTGGCTCTGTTATGTCTGGCTTGTTTCACCCAGCATCATGTTCTCAAGGTTCATCCAAGTCCTATCATGTATCAGAACTTAATTTCTCTATATGGCAAAATAATATTCCATTGTATGGCTATACCACATTTTGTTTATCCATTCATCTGTGATGGGCATTTGGGTTGTTTACACCTTTTAGCTGTCGTGAATAATGCCGCAGCGAACATTGGTGTACAAGTACCTGTTTGAGCCTCTGGGTGATTTTAATGGCTGTATAATCCTTCATCATATGGATACAATGTACTTTATTTACCATCCTCTGTGGTAACTGTGGCGGTTTAGTGGTTAAGAGCTACAGCTGCTAACCAAAAGGTCAGCAGTTCGAGTCCACCAGGCGTTCCTTGGAAACCCTATGGGGCACAATCAACTTAATGGCAATGGGTTTTTTTATGGGCTAGACATTTACATTTTTTTCACATCTAAAAATAATACTTTGGTGAATAGTCCTTTACATAAGCCCTTGTTCAATGTGATAAGTGTGTATTTTCAGGCATTTTGATACATAATGTTTGGATCCCTTTACACTTCCACATATATGAGAGGTTTTTTTGGGTTTTGTTTTTTAACCCCCTGAAGCCTTACTAACTGGCTATCATTTTCTAAAATCCTTACCAGTTTGAAAGGCGAGATGGCATCTCATTGTTTTGATTTACATTTCCTTTATTACTAGTGAAGATGTACACTTTTCCTATGTTGACTGGCCATTTTTATTTCTCTAGTCCTTTGCCTGTTCATACCACTTGCTTTTTCGATTGAAGTCCTTTGCTTATTGAGTTGTAGGAGCTCCTTATGTAACAAGGCCTTTTTTTTTGCTCTCATGTTGCTAATGCTTTTTTCCAGTTTGTGGTTTTGCCTTTTAATTTTGCTTTCCCTTTATGTTTCGTGCCTTTGCTGCCACATTTTAGAAAGTCCTCAATCTTATGATATATTCTGGTAGCTTAATTTTTTTATAACATTTAAATCTAAAATTCATCTGTAATTTCTTTTGGTGTATTATGTGAGATAAGCATGTATGTTTTTCCAAATTATTTATCATTGTCCTTGCACCATTTATTAAATAATCTTCCTTTTTTTAACCAACTCATTTTAAAAAAAAACTTTCATACTAACCTCTTATTATGTATACTGTGATTTTTTTATGGTTTTATCTTATTTCATTGACTTGAATACATATTCTTATAAGAGGATCACACTTTTAATTATTATAAGTGGATATGTTTTGGTATCCCTCTTATTATTCTTTGTTGTTGTTTTTCAAAATGTTGTGGGTAATTCTTGCTCACTTTTTTTTACCCAATTAAAATTTACAAACACTTTTTTAAGTGACAAGGAAAAGTTAGGATTTTGATTGAAAAAACATTGAAGTTATAAACTGATTTAGGGAGAATGGTCATCTTTAAAATGCTTGATCTTTCCTTCCAGGAATATAGCATGACTCCTTTTAATCAAGTTTTCTTTTATATCATTCAGTAAAGTATTATAGTTTTGTTCACTTTCTTTTTATCTGATTCCTAGATTTTAATTTTTTTTTTGTTTTTGCTTTTGCCCATTATGTGTGTGTGACAACAGTATCATCTACAAATATAGGTAATTTTGTTTGATGAATACATTTTATACCTCATTTCTTTTTCTTGCCTTATTTTGTAGGTTGGAACTTCTAAAACAGCAAATGATAGTGGCAATAGGTTGTATCCTTATCTTGTCCTTGATTTTAATGGGGATGTCTCCAGTGTTCCATGGTCAAGTGTGATGTTGCCTTATAACCTGGGAGAAATTGATCATGTTGAAGGAATGATCCTTCTATTCCTGTTTTCCTAAGAGGCTTTTTTTGTTGTTGTTGTTTTTTAAATTAAATTCAGGCACTAATTTGAATTTCATATAAAACATTTCAGGATATATCAATACAATATTATATTTTTTTTATCATTTTACTTATTGATACAGATAATTTTATTTAGATAATTTAGCATGTGTAATTCTTGTTATATTTCTGAAATAAATCCTACTTTACATGGTTTATTATTCTTGAAATAAAGCACTAGATTTAAGCTGCTTTTACTTGAATTAGCATTTTGGCATTTGTGTAAGTGAGGTTTGGCTAAATGCTTATGAAAATACTATTTTTGAGTGATTTTAGAATTACTTATACCCCATTGCCATCATTGTGATTCAACCTGTAAGAGAGTAGAACTGCCCTATAGGGTTTCCAAGGCTGTAATCTTTACAGAGGCAGACTGCCACATCTTTCTCCCCCAGGGGCCTCTGGGTGGGTTCGAACCACTGACTTTTCTGTTAGCAGCCAAGCGCTTAACTACTTTGCCACCAGGGCTCCTGTTTTAGAATTAGAGTTTTTTTTTTAATTAAAAAAAAATTTTTTTTAATATTGTAATATCTGTTCCCTGATGAAAAAGTAAAAAAACACCTCTGTAAAAACTAAATGCAGCTGGAAACATTTGGGGGAGCTGTGGACATTTTGGGGGATGGGACAAATTTTCAATTTCTTTGGCAATTTTTTTTTTTCAGGCTTTCTACAATTTTGAATTAGTTTTGTCATTTATGTTTTCTTTGAAAGAAAAAAAACAACCATTTCACCTAGATTTTCAAGTTTATTGGTATAAAACTGTGCCTAAGAGTCTCTTTTGATATTAAAATCAATATACCTGGTGGTGCAGTGGTTAAAGCGCTTGGCTGCAAACCAAAAGGTCGGCAGTTCAAACTCACCAGCTGCTGAGTAGGAGAAAGATGTGTCAGTCTGCTTCTGCAAGATTTAGAGCCTTCGAAACCCAATGGCAACGGGTGTTTTGTTTGTTTGTTTAATAGTACCACTGCTGTCCAGTCGAATTTGACTTATAGCGACTCTATAGGACATAGTAGAATTGCCCCATAGGGTTTCCAAGCAGTGGCTGGTGGATTCAAACTGCGGATCTTTTGGTTAAAAGCTGAGCTCTTAACCACTGTGCCACCAGGGCTCCACAGTGGTAGTGTGTCACTTAGATCCCTAATATTGTATTTTTTCCCCTCTCTTTTTTTGATTTTCCTTGTTAGAGATTTGTTTGCTTTAGTCATCTTTTCAACTAATTCATTTTTAATTTATTTATAAAACCATTAGACTTTTGTTCTATATTTCATTATTTTACTCTATTGTTCCTTTTTTTCTACTTTCTTTTGGCTTATTTTGATTTTTATAGATTCTTGGGTTGAATATTTACCTCGTTTGTTTTCAGTCCTTTTTTGTTTTTAATAAAAGTATTTAAGGCTATATTAAATATTCCTGATTATAAATATTCAGTGACCTTTTTGTAGCTTTGATATGTAGCACATTTATAAATATGTAGTAATTTTAGTTTTGACTTAAATGTTGGAAAATACTTTTTTTCAGAGCAATTGAAATTTTTGTCTTACCTTATTTCTAGTTTTTTTGCATAGTGATCAGAGTTTATTTTTCCAATTTTTTCAGATTTATTGAGGCTTTCTTTGTGATCTGATATGCGATCAGTTTTAGTAAATGTTCTGTAGACACTTAAAACGATGTCTTCTTTTTGTAAGGCACAATGTTTGAAATATTTAGACACCATACATCCTGTCATTCTTTGGTCAAGTAGGATGGATGGATATATATGTATGACCAAAAAATGATAGTTCTAGCTTTTATTGTTTTGTAAATTTCTTCTTAAATGTCATTATCATTATAAGCATAAAACCAAAAAAACCAAACCCACTGCCATCGAGTCAATTCTGACTCATAGTGACCTTGTAGGACAGAGTAGAACTGCTCCATAGGGTTTCTAAGGCCGTAATCTTTATGGAAGCAGACTGCCCCATCTTTCTTCCACAGAGAAGCTGGTGGGTTTGAATTGTCAACCTTTACGTTGGCACCTGAGCACTTAACCACTGCACCACCAGGGCTCCTTATTTTGAGCATAGGTTTTATTTTATATGTTTCAATGCAGTATTATTTGGGCCATGAAGGTTTATGACTATTAAAGCTCCATTGTGTATTTTACTCTTCATCAAAATAAAATTCCCTCTTTTAGTTCCATTTTGTGTTTTTGGCTTTAACTTCTTTGATATTCATGACCCATGTTGGCTCCCAGGGCCCTTTACAGGGGCCCAGGGCCCTACCTGTAAGTACTGTCACTCCTTCCTCTGGCCAGGTGGGCTCTTCCTTAGAATGCTGCCTACTAGGCCTTTGTTTTGGGTGTTCCTCTTACCCCAGAGAGCCTTCCTATTCCCAGTCCACATCCTCACTAGCCTCCAACCTGCACTGTAGCCCCAGCTCTTCCCAGAAGCTGTCCCTGGTGATTTCTGCTCTTCTCTGGCTCCTTCTGTGAGCGCCTTCAGACCGCCTTGGTCCTTGAGCATAACCACACATCTCTTGAGTGTCCTCCAAATACACATCAGCTACCCTGTGTCAGCTTTGTCTGTTCCATGTGGGCAGGAAGGAGCTGTGCCTTCCCCAGCACAGGACCAAGCATATGGTACCAAGTCTGGCCTGCTCAATCTTTCTTTGCCAAATAATTGCCTTGTTACTAAAGTGGGTGGCTGCTGCTACTATTCTGTTTTTAGAGTTCATCATGAGATGCCAACTAATTCATTTTTAAAAAATTACTTCGAGAACCTTTTCCCAAAACTTTGATCATTGGAGTGCTTATTTGAAAACCTCCCCTGCATTTTCTAGTGATACTCCAGGACCCACATGCGGACATTAGGCAGCATGGTGTAGAAGAAAGAGCAGGGCTTTGGAGATTGGTCATCTTCGGGGCTGCGTGTGATCTCAGTCACTTGCTGGTGGTCTCTGAAATGCGTTGTCCTCCTGTACAGATCCGAGCTGTGAAAACTACACGAGGACGTTCATTCTTTCGACAAGCAGTTATTGAACAGCTCCTTTGTGCCCAGCCCAGGGGCCAGTCTGTTTGATAACGTGCATGGAGCCTGACAAAGAGCCTGCAGGCAGTGGGTGGGTGCTCAGAGAGCATGGGTTTGCCCACACACCGGTTTGGTGTGACCTGCCAACATAAAAATTAAAATGCAAACGGTGGAAATCACCTGTGCTCTTCAGTTTGTTGAGGTGGGTCATTGGAGAAGGATTGTTCACCATGGGCACATAGTATAATCTTCTGTAGAGTGATCCTGGCTTGTGAGGATTGGGCACAGAGGTCTGCAGGCCCTTTCTCTCTCGAGTTGTCTATCCAACAGACAAGCACTGTCTCACTGGTTTCCTGTCATTAACATGGTTCAGACGAGAGTGAATATGCCCATGGCACCTCCTTGCTAAGGCTCATTTCCAGAGGAAGGCAGAGAGTCATTCTTCATGGTTAAAAGTAAGGACAGCTTATAATTTGGGGGAAATTTAGCTACTTCCTACCTTTCCTGCCCAGAGACCAAGAGTATTTCTGAACCTGGACAGGGCTGGCCTTGGCCCAGTAAGCGCTGAGAGCCCTGGGGCAGCTGTACTCAAGCTGGGACAACTGTTGTGTCATTACGCGCAATGAGAGGGACAGGCTTTTGCCCTTTCGTGACCAGCCTTACCATGTAGAAGCAAGTGACATGTATATCTATTTAGTGTCAGAAATAAGTCAGTATTTATCGTGCTAAGTCACTTTCATGCATGAGCTTAGTTGATCCTCACAACTTCCCTGTGAAGCATGTGGTACTACTGTGATCCCCATTCTACAAAGGAGGAACTGAGGTTCAGAGAAGTTAAGGGACTTCCCCAGGGTCCCATAGTAAATCATGACAGTGCCCCTGAGTGCCTTCATCATGCTGTCCTTAGATCGTCGTAGCTGTTCACACTCTTCTGCTCTTAGTTTTAAACAGAGCTTCAAACCAGTTCTTTCCAGTTCAGTAATGGCCAAGGAAGCAAAGTTGGAACAGACCCAAATTTTTACAATTTGGGTGAACCAGAACAATAACTGGAAAAGGAAAAATTACAGCTCAAATCCCTGCTAGAAACTTAATCTCACATGTACAAAGGCAGTGTACATGTTGCATAGCAACCAAATCTCTTGCCTGTTGGATTTTGAGCAGAGTTGGAAACAGCAGTGTCCTGCTCAAAGATGGCAGCCGACTGCACAGCTTTGAATGTGTGTCTCTCTCCATAGTCCTTCCAGTAATCCAGTCTCACACATCAGGCTCCTGAAGAGGGAGGCTCACTACACCTCTTCCAAATCTCCCATTCCAGGGCTTCAACTTGTAATTTTTCCTGTTCTGGTTACCATTCCAGATCACCCAAATTGTAAGAATTTGGGTATGTTCTGGTTTCGCTTATTCCGTCATGACTGAACCAGTTTGAACCAGTTCTAAGCCCTGGTTTTAAGTGTCTGCCTCATTTCCTAGACTGTGCACTCCATGAGGGAAATGCTTGGCCTTATCAGTGTTTGTACCCCTAGCTCCCTTTATAGCATCAGAGCTGACTGAGGGTTCTGAAGTCACGTTACTATCGCTGTCTGGCCAACAGCCTGAGCAGGGCCACAGCGGTGCTGCTGCTGCACAGAAGTGGCTGCAGAGGAGCACGGGCAGGAAGCCCCATTAAGTGGTGAGCACTGCTTGTTACCTGCCTTGTGTAGAGCAGAGACCCAGCCTCCCTTGAAAGGCAGGCCCGGTTCCCAGGGCAGCAATGGACAAATTCCACTTCTTCCCATTAGATGCCTAACTGATGGTCAGCTGAGCTTGCAGAGCTGTCTGGGGACTGGTGGACCCTCCTGCCTGCTCCCAGAGCAGTCTGGGAAGCCAGCCCTGTCAGGGTGGCACAGATGGCAAGCCCAAATGACAAAGTAAACTCCAATATGTCTTGGAGACATTGTCAGCCTGCAGCTTATTTGTCATGTCATGGCAGCCTCTTGGATCAGGGAGGCCCTCCTTCCCTACCCCTGCCCTTCCCCCTGGGTGAGGATTATTTACAGAAAACTGATTTTTATAGAGGGGAGAGGGCACAAAGATGGAGGGGTGCCAGAACAGACACTGGTCATTTTCTTTCATGTTGGGGAAATGAATAATAACAAACACTTATCTAGCATTTACTGACTGCCAGCCACTGTTCTGAGTGCTTTACACATACAGTCTCTTTTACTCTCATAACAATCCTAAGAGGCATGGGCGTTACCAGTAATCCCAGTGCACAGATGCAAAAACCAGGGCACAGAGAGCTTAGGTAACTTACCCACAGTCACACAGCTGATAAGGAACAAGCTGGGATTCCAACTCAGGCAGGCTCCCAGCATCCAGCTCCTAATCTCCTCTCTCTGCTGTCCAGTGTTTAGTGGAGGCAAAGAGGGTGCTTGCCCCTTGCCCAGGACCGTATGTCTGGGATGCAGACCAACCGGGAGAAATGGAAGCGGGCATCAAGGCCCACTCAGCATCCACGGGATCCCAGGGATGTCCTGCAGGCCCTGCAGGAGCAGACCAGCTGTGCCACTCCACACCAAAGGGGAGACATTAAGGCAGGGGCACCTGGACTGTTTGGCCTTTCTCCCCAGTGACAAGGCCCCTGGGTCAGAGGCTGCAGCAGCGCTGGGCAGGAACGCCTGTGAGGTCCACCCTGGTGTGCTGCTGGGCCCTTCACCAGGGAGAGCTCTGCACCACTGGAAGAGCAGGTCAGGAGGAGGAGCAAGGGGCCTGGAGGATTCAGTCTCTCCCAGCTCTGCCTTTTACACCAGAACTGTGAAGCAAGGCTCTTCACCATTCGGGCCTTGGTTTTGTCAGCTGTAGAAAGAAAAAAAAAAAAAAAAAAAATAGAGGCAAGAAAATCCTCCTCAGAGAATTGCAGTGAGATAAAATAGACAAAACTTGCAAAATGGCCTGGCCCATGGTAGGCATGAGAATGGGCCTGGGGAAGCAATGAGGAGGAAGTTTCTTTAAAGCCTGCACCCTTTGATGCACAGCCTGGGAGAGAAGTGGTCAGGACACAAATGGGCACTCAGTAGATGGTGGGTGATCCTGAGAAGTGTGCCCAATGCATCCTCTGGTGCTCCAAGGAGGAGGTCTGGAGACTAGCCCATGGGAAGCTATGGGAGCAGTGGATTCAAGCCCAAGAAAGCAATCAAAACCATATTCCAGCCCAGCAAGTAGTGGGAATTCAAACACACTGTGGGGTGGGGTGGGCAGATGCTAGAAAAAGGAATAGAGAGGCCGAAGGGAGCTCTGTGGCAGGACTGCCCTCATTCTCTGCCTGCAACAGGTGGGAAGACAGAAGACTTGCCGGCCCTGGGCTGGGTTCCCAGGACACACTTCGTTTGGAAAGGATTTATTTATCTTTGTGATTTAGCTTTAAAGATGCCCCAAAACTCACAGCCTCTGGTCACAGGGAAGCAATAAAAAGCCAGGTGGATGTATTCCAAGCAGATTAGGTTAGCTTTAGGATTCATCCCGAGCTGTTTGCCGAGTCACTGTGTAAATTTCATGCAGGTTGGTTGATTGAGGACACCTGGAATGCCGAGGGCTTGGCAGTTATGAAAGTCACAGTTTCGTTCTTCAGCCTTTCTTACTGTTTTGGACAAGTTCTACAATAAAACCCCATTCCCAGCATCCCCTGTCAAAGCAGTGCTCTTGTTCAGACATCTGAGTTGTCAGTGACCAGCTGAGGTGCCTTCTTTTCTCTGACAGATGAAAAAAGGAAAGATGTCACCTCCAAAGTGCCTGGGACCATCTTCATTTTGTGTGCACACACACGCCTGTGCACACACACGTACACACAACCGGGGCTCCCCCAAAGGAGACTCAGGTGGGTCTAGGCATCCTAGGTAGAATTTTCATTTTAAAAAATGGGCACAGTATAGTTCCTGGAGTTCAGACACAGGCCATTCAGACACAGGCCTTTCAGCCATTTATAAAACACTGAGGCCCTGCCCCGTGCCAGGCACTCTGCTTGAGTATGGGGACATAAAGGCAAAGAAGACACGCCCTGCCTTTGGACCTGGAGGCACTTTCCCTCTGTGAGTCTACTGGGGCTGGCACTGCCAGGACCCAGGCTGGAGATGGCCTGCCAGCTGAACAGGCTCCGGGGTTGGCCTAGGAGCCAGGGAAATGTGTCCCTGTAGAGCACAGTCCATTTGGTGATTTTGGGGGCAGCCAGCGTAATGCCTAACAGATTCCATGGGGCCTCTAGGTTGTTTGGCTGTACTGGAAATTGGTTCTATTCTGAAGATTGCTGGAAATACCAAGGCAGCTGCTCCATCTCTTTGTGCTCCGTTAATAAGTGAAAAGTGTTTCAACCTGGCAGAGGAAAGAGAGAGTTGTCAGAGCCCATTTCCCCCATGCCTTTAATTTCTCTGACCTCTGTGTGTGTGTGTGTGTTTTGGGGGTGTTGGGGGTGTTGATGGTTTGGGAGTTTGGGTAAGTTTTTTGGCTGAAATAATTGGGATATCTTAGGGAGAGCCAAAAAGAAGGGAAGTTCAAAGGTAATTGCTACCTCATGCCAGAAGTAAAAGAACTGTGAAATGCTTAGCCACTTTTTGGAGCTCTCTTGTCTAGCTATTCCTGCAGTTCAGTTCTTTCTCTGGGACAGATGAGTTGCTAATATGGGGTCAGGGGATAGTGGCTGTAGGACAGTGTGCTTTAATTTTTAGAGCCCTGCACTCAAGTCCCAGCGTTACCCCTAAGACAAGTCACTCACCTTGTTGAGCTTCAGGTCAGTCTTGGGTCAAGTGGGCATAAAATGCTGGCCTCACAGGATTGCAGTGAGGATTAATTAATAGAAGACACACTGAGAGTGCTTTGTCAGATGTGAAATATGTGAGGAAGGTAAAATCCCTGTTTCTTTAATTCAGTAGGTTTTATTGAGCATCTGTTTTTGCCTGTCTGTGCTGGTGTCGTGAGCCCTCCCAGAACAGCCCATCCTTACATCCCTGCCCTAGTGGCAGGCTCCTTCTTTGGAGCTTCCACTGCAGTGCTTTGTCCACAGACATGTGGGGAGATGAAAGGTCCCAGTGGGGCAGGGAAGCTCACTGAGCAGAGGTGGGCAAGGGGCCAGGAGGACAGGAGAGGGACCCTGAGAGCTCGGAAGTGGAGGATCGGAATCACCATTTGCTCCTGCTGTGTTCTCAAGTTTGGTGTTTTATTTTCAACCCTGAGGTTGAAAATTTAAGTGACTGTTTTCTCTCCACCCATGCAAACTGAGAAGGAACCCCATTCCCGACAGCACTGGCCCTGTGCGTTGCCTGGTGCTTCGTGGAAGAGGTGTTATCATTCATGCAGGATTGGCCTCTGCTCAGCAGCAAGGCTCACACAATTTCTTTCTTCTCACCTTGCCACCTTCTCCCACACATGCACAAATACTGTCTCTTTCACATGTATCACACACATCACACACACACGTACATCTCACACCCACCTCACATACACACAAGTCACACACATTTCACACACCTCACACACACTTCACACACACCCCTCACACACACATCTCACGCACACATACCCCACATCTTGCACACACTTCACATGCATACCCCTCACACACATATCACATACACCCCTCACACACATCACGCACACATCTCACACCCCTCACACACCTCACACGCACCTCACACACATACATCTCACACACGACACACACACGCACACACACACACACCCCTGGCTGCCCATCTCTCTGGATCATCAATTTTACCATCCAGGTTATCATCCAGGTCCCAGGTCAGGGTTCACCAGTCCCTGACAGGGCACCAAAAGACGACGAGAGAGAGAACATGAATGTCTCATGTCTCATCAGGGAAAATCTAACAGAGAAACAGATGCTGGAAAACATCAAGAGACAGACGTGCAGGATACAGACCTTGGAGGTGGTGTAACTTAACCATCCATTAGCACCTTCCTGTGGTCCCTTCAGCAGTTTAAAACCATCTTTCTGTGCTGAGAAATAGCCTTTCTGTTTTTATTTTCAAACTTCAAAGATTACTTTTGAAATAAAGTTTTTCTGATGAAATTCCAAAGGTTTCACACATGTGTGAAAGGAGGAGTTTGGCTTTTAAAACGTGTTTGCTCTGCCCCTTGGTCCTGTTAACGACAAAGTTTCACGACTGCCTCAACTTTGTTCTTTCAAATATTACACCAGGACACTTACCACCATATAGTGCGTTGTTCCAGCCTCTTTCCTTCATCCCCTCAGTCTAATTTTTGTTCAGCTGGAGCCTGGTGGGGTGCAATTGATTTTTTATTATTATTATTGCTTAAAGAAATCATTCCTGTTAGGCACTGTTCACAGTTCTTCGGCTGTCCCGTTGGACTCCAGTTTCTGTAAGTGTGAGAACCCAGTGGCTCGGGGCTGGGCTAAGGGAGAGCTGACCCCTAATCATAGTGAAAAGAATCTACTGTTTAAGAGCAAAGATAAGTTTGCAAGTGGCTGGGGGTGTGGGCGTTGCTGTTGTTGACCCTCGCATGTCTTTAGGCCCACAAAAACCCAACTATATAATTTGGGGTATAAATTTTTGAGCCTCTAATGCTCCATGTTATATTTTGCTGTGGTAGATGATTCTAGAAGAGTAATGCTTTGATAGGTCATCTTGAACATCTCTTCCCAATAAAATAATTAGACTGTAAATGTTTTTGCAGGATATTTCCTCAAGAAAGCCCCAAATTTAAAAATAGCTCTTTAGCACATGATTTCTCCTACAAAATGTAGTAACATAAAAGTGAAACATTTTGGTTAACCTTTAGAATTAATGATTCTGTTAAAAAAAAAAAACAACTAAAGTCATTTATGAAGTTATTTATATAAATTTGTCAGTAAAATAAATTCCTCCATATATTGTATCATTGTTAATAATAATTTTAACTGTGAATTTTCTTTTTGCAAAAAGTATTGTGCCAAAACTCATGGTTTTTTGTTTTTAAATCATGCTGTCAGTATACTGAGCCAGGGTTCTCATACTCGCCTCTTCCTGCTCCCGCCTCAGAATGTTCCAAATGTTGGCATGAGCCTGCCTGAATCATAAAGACTGCTACAGAGCTAGGGAGGGAAAGGGCCAGTTCATGTTTTTGACCACTGTGAACTCGGAAACTTCCTTTTCCTGCTAGGGCATGAAGTTTGAGAAGGCATTTTCTTCTAACAGGCCAGTTTCATCTACATTGAACACTTGGTCTGTCTGATAACCATACTCCTCCACTGGTTTCTTCAGCCAGGGTAGCAGTTGCTTTACCAGCAGCAGAGTCTGCTGATAGAGCCCCTCTTGTAACTTCAATGTATAAAAACAAAAGAAAAAAGGACGTCCTAAAATTCTGAACCCACTTTCGTTCTGCAAGTGTTTATACGGGCTCCTGGCTTTCTCCTGAACTGTGTGTTCCATTGAGAATCTTGTATTTTTTGTGTGTGTCCTCACGCCACAAATTAACTAGCTCCTCAACTTTCACTGAAGTTTTTTTTATCTCTTCCTTGATGAGCAGTTTTCACATTGTCAGAAGCACTTGCTGCAACAGGCTCACAAATCTCCCTGTTTCCGCATCTCGTGTGTGGTGGACTTATTCTCTTGGAGATCCAACATGAGCCATGGCCTCGTTCAACATTCCACTCTTTTGCTGTGCCCAGATTTCTTTCCTCGCCCTCCACCCCAGCTGAGTACCTTTATTTTCTTAGACCTTTTTGACTCCATCATCACTTCCATCACCACTAGCAGCTGGCTTGCTGATGGGAGCCATTTTTAAAAATAAGCTCTCATTTCAAGAGAGTGACTGCTTTTGCAGGAGAAAAGCGGGGCATATCCCAGGTAGGCTGAAATTCAGGTGCTAAGGGTCTGGTTGAGCTTACTCGCCAGCCAGTCGCCCCACTCAGGCATACCCCCTTCATGGGATTGGGATTTGTGCTTTAGCAAAATGGCAAATTATTATTTCACGTCATGCCTTCCAGGATTTTCACCAGTAGCAGAAACCACAAATGTTTATTCTCAAATACCAAAGAAGAGCCGCATTTCAGGTATAAGGACACAGCCCTCTCTACTTCTGCCACCTCTGCATTTTATCATATCTTCTGACAATCCTCGGATTGAAAGTTAATGGAAATAGGGAATATGTCACATCTCGTTCTACAGTGGGAGGAAAAAGGGCCTTGTGCATGGAGTAGCACCCCTATCTCCTGGCCATTTGGTATTTTATAGCGAACATTGAAAGCCACCTTGTGTTTTCACAGCCTGGGGCATAAATGAAATCATGGTTTGGTGCTTGTCCAGCAGCCTGGATGAAATCAAGTTGAAGCCCGTCAGCAGGCAGACCCCCATCTCCACCGAAATCTAAGAAATAAAAACAAACAAGCAAAACACTTGTGCTTTCGAAGTATGTCTGTCAAAAGACGATTTGGGAACTCTTTAACAGCAAAGCCTGAAGCAGAGAGTTAATGGCCATTCCCCGTGTCCTCTGAGCTCCTGGAGCCCACCACCCTGCACATTCTCTAACCAAGGGGCCGCCCTTGACTTTTGGTTCTGAAGTCCCTTCCAGGCCTCTGCTCAGACAGTTTTTCCACGGACCCAATGAAAGGTTATGCAGCCATCAGGAGACCTGTATTCAACACCTGGTTCTGTTACTGGCCCCCTGGGTAGCATTAAGCAGGCAGTAAACCTCTCTGTGCCTCAGTCGTTATGGCAAAACTGGAGCAGGATCAGCCTTGTGCAGCACAGGGCTGAAGGTAGGAAAAGTGAGATAATGGGTATGACACCCCAGAGCTAAGTTAGGAGGCACTGCAGGTGTTCACTACTTGGTTCTTAAAACTGTGCGTGTGTCTGAGTTATCTCCCATCAGTATAAATTGTTCAGAGGTCTCTGGGCTGCTCCCTTGGATGAGTTCTCTGGCCTCTGTCCCAGGCTCTCTCACTCCACTCTGGTGTTTAACTTTGCTTGCCTGCAGGGTTTTCTTTTCCCTTGGGTGGGGAGGGGCGGGGCGGGAGTTTGGTCTTTTAGATTCATGTAGATGCCCCTTTTCCTGGGGCTTTCAAGAAAGTCTTTTTAAAAACAGGCCCAGGTGTTCTGTGGACCAGCCTTTCATGGTGGCTCCCTAGTTCCTGCCCACAGCTTGGCCTTCCGGGTGGCCACGGCAGTCCTGGAAGCCTTGCGGTGGAGAAACCACTTAGGTGTGTCTTGTAAGCTGTTCAATGTCATTGAAATGTGTCCTTTAGCACTTTGTTCTGACCAAAGGGTCCCTTTAAAAAATTCAGAGCAGATCTTCAAGTGGCTGGAAATCATTACTCAGGAAGCAGAGAAAGTTTTATGGAGGAAACTTAAGAATCCAGTACAACTTACAAATACCATGTTCCTTAGCTTCAAAAAATGAAGAGCTTGATTTAAGAGTTAGGAGGCAGGGGGACGGGGGAGCCTTCTATCTGGATTCCAGAAAAGACCATCGCAAGCCATCTGGATTTATTATCCTTCTTTTTTTTTTTTCCTACCATTTAAGGCTAAAGAGAAATAGAAACCCTAAGTACTCAGAAAACTTAATGTGAAGGTAGAGAAAGGTCAACTAAGGACCTTTCTTAGTTTCTTTTATCCTGCAAGTTTTAGAGGCTCAATCCGTGAAAAGCCTGAAGCTGAGAGAAAACCAGGGTTAGGCTGTGTAATAAGTGATAAATAATCTATTAGCAAGTAGAGAACCTGGTTGTACTTTGGCAGCAGTATTTCTTGAAATCTTGTCTTAAATTATGTAGGAGTGTAAAGAACCTGGCTTTTGGAGCTAAACAGATGTGGGTGCAACTGTTGGCCTCCCCTTTGACTAACAGCATGGCTCCCTTGCCCCTCACAGCCACAGAATGGGGTGATCCTATGCACCCTGCAGGGTATAACACATGGGAAGGGTCTAGCACAGTGCCTGGTACAAAGTCAAAGACTTTTGCTGAGTGACAGCTGTGGCTGGTGCTGCAGTACTTCCTGTCACTGCCGTGGTTAGTCCTTACTGGTAACAAAGAGTCCTATTTGTGTTGAAAAGCACACCAGTTTTTGCTGAACTAACTATACTTGTGAGACCCCTGCAGCCGTTTGGACCATGAGACCCTCACGCAAGCACCATGTTGACATCAAGCCCAGAGCAGTGCTTCTCATAGTGTGGTTGTACCCAGTTACTGAGCCAGTCTCTGAAGGTTTAGGGCTAGGGTTCTGCATTTTTAACAAGCATCCTAGGCAATTCTGAAGCACTTGGAAGTTTGGGAACTTATAATTTAGAGAAAAAGGACACCTCCTCTGGAATGGTGCCAGCTTTGAAGACGCAAGCTTTAAAGCTGAGCTATCAGTACCATCCTTACCTCCCCCCGCTTCGTCATCTGGGCCAGCCACGTCTCCCACAGGGACGTCACTTGTTCTCTGAGGGCTGAAATTGCCAGCTCCTTCTCACCCATCTCAAGGGAGGGAGATCACTCTCCCCTGCTGGAGGACTCCTGCCATCAGAGTTTATGCTTGGTGGACTGGCTTCACACGTGTAGTTGCCCTTGTTGAGAAGCGGCTTCCTCTGCAATTTGGGCTGTCTGCCTTAGACTTTCAATTTGGAGCTCCTATTTGAAAGCACTCTTTGTTTTCCCTGCCTATCACATCAGCAGTCTTGTGGCATCAGTCTCAGCTGCTATGGAGGATCCTGCCTGTCTCTTTGAGGGGACCCTAGGAGTCCTCCAAATGAATTTGGTATATACCAATGCCTCTAAATCTAACAAAACTTTACCTAGCTGCTTTTGCTTGCTGTGACTCTGCCTCAGACCTCCCTGGTGTAGTGAATGGGCCCTTCTCTCTGGGGCAGGCCCAGGGTGGAGGGGGCATGGGGTTCCCGGAAAGTCCAGCTGAGACACAGGCAGCTTGGGCTCCAGCTCAGACTCTGCCGCCACCTTGCTGGGACATCCCTATGGAAGACATGACCTCTCAGGCCCCAGAGTTTTCCTCTGAAAAATGAAGGCATTCCATAAAATAAGCAACCCGAACTAAACTTTTGGCTCAGACCGTCCCATCTTCTAGTTGCTTATCCTCAGAATTCTTTCTAACATCCCTGTTTCAACTCGCATCCAGATATGTTTTCAGTTGTGCCTGTATATGCCCCAAACGCTCTGCTTTCACTGCACTTTCCATCTATAGTGGCAGCTTCTGCTTGGACCCACTTTCTTTCTGAACCCTCTCCCCCGCCCCAATTGGGAATGTGGAGCCAGGAATAGCCAAGCAGCTAGTGTCAGGTCTAGGGGGCAATCCACTCCCAGAGTCCAGAGCAGGAAGGGCTGGGGGGGTGGGTTTAGACCAAAGCACATTGAGGAGATGGATACTGAGGGCAGTGCAGGTGGGGAGGAGGGCCGAAATCTGGAGACATCTTTGTATAGAACTGAGAGGCACTGTACTGTAGTATAGTGGGAAGGAGCATGGGTTCTGGAGTCGGCTCCATGGATTAACCCCGACTCTGCCTCTTGCTAGCCGTTTGCTCTTGAACAGGTTACTTAACTGTTTTTGTCTGAGTGCCTTTCTTGGTAAAATGGAAACAATAATAATCATCATCATAATAATCATACCTACCTACCTACATACCTGCCTACATACAGACCTCCTGGGGTTACTATGAGGATTAAATCAGTCAATACACATAAAGCTCCTAAAACGCGGCCTGGCACAGAATAAGTCTTTGATAACTGTGAGCTGACACCACCAGTTCCATCTTCTTTGGGAAGAAGAGACTTGGTGGCTGGTGTAACGGCTGGGGAGAGGTCCCTACAGCTCCCAGTCTCCTGGAGTGGACATCCAGGTGGGTGGTAGAGCTTTTCACTGGGATTGAGGAAACAGAAGCAGAATGCTCTTTCATAAGGAAATGTAAGTCCACCCTTTCCTCTTTATCCTCGGAGGAAGAACCTGCTGAACAATGCCTTGCTGCCCTTTCCGTTGTTCTGTGGAGTGGGCCTGCTGGGGAGTGGGGGACGCCAGAGCATCCGCACTTAGATGTCTGCCTTCACGCAGGCTGGTGGCTCTTCAGGGACTGCATCTGTTGTCTTTGAATCACACGGCTTGGGAGTAGTTTGCATAGATTCCCAAGTTTATAATTAAAACAATTGAGAAACAATTTTCACTATGAAAAAAAAAAAAGAATAGCTGAACAGGAAGTCTCTTTTAAGCAGATGTTGTGCTGTGAGCCATGTAGAAACATTATTTTATCATCAACCCAGCACAGTTATCTCAAGACTTGAAAGAAATGAAGGGAACATCTTTTCTACTAACCCAGCATTTTTTAGCTCCTAATATCATTTCACATTTAAAGGTGACAGCAATATCTTTAACGTTTCTCTATTGGATTAATAACATTTAATGTTCAAAGCAATAAAGTGAAATGTTTTTGTGAGGGCGCTTTATATCACTAGTGGAAAATTCAAGTAAGGAAAGACCACACACACAAAGTAATAGACATGGAGCGCCATAAGCTCAAAACAGGAGCCTGGGTGTGGAGGTGGTTTCCCGGAGCCGGTGGGTATGCATGACTCTGCGCCACACCCGGCCCCATGCCCCAGGAGAGGGATTAGTGCTCATGGCAGTGAGTGTAGGAGCCCTCGCCCACTCCGCCAGCCATTCATCTCCACCCAGCAGCGGAATATGACAATGTTAGCATTTTTCATTTCCCTGACGTTACCATTAATAAAGCAGTGATCCAAAAGGGGCTTTGCTGAGTCTGTTCTTTATGCTCCCATCACTCACGACTAGATAATTTCACACAGGATCGTTTTAAAATTAAATGACGATAAAAACGCTCTGCTGTTCTGTGTTCACCAGTTCATAGAAGTCTATCAAGTCATTAATGTGTCATGACAAACTGCTCGATGGATACAAGAGTAATTAATTATTTGAATAAATAACAAGTTGAACTTGGGGCTTTGAACCACAATGACATATGCATCCCGTTAAGGGCGTCTTGGAACCTTTTCAGGGCACTGGTATGAAGACTTAACATGCAGGCCAGGGTATTGGAAATGATGAAAAACAATTTAGTAAACACAGGGTAATATTTTACAGTGAGAAAGCTGAAGTGTCACATTTCCATGCCCACATGGAGTTCAGTGTTAAAAGTTCCTCGGCAGCGGCCATTTCAAGACACCATTTGATCAGTGATGATTTCAAAGAACAATTATACAGATTTTCATAATCACCATTAATCTCTGCATATTTTTCAAGATAATTACAGCAATTATTATTTAGATTTCTCTTTTATATGCCCCTTGTAGAAAGGAGTAAGTGCTTATTATATTGGATAGTTCAAAGAACCTTGGATTAAAATTCTTTGTCATCTCTGCACTCATTATTTCAAGTCGTGTTGCCGCTGAAAGTTCATCAGCTCTAGAAATTAGAGTAATGCTAGCAAGCTCTATTATTAAATCTTAAGGTTGAGCTTAGACCGTAGTTAGAGTGGATGGCTGAATTGTTCATTCGTTGGACTGCTGGGTTCGGTTGGAATTACTGTCAGGTGGCAGGAGGTGTACATGACAGGTACAGTCAGAGATGGGTGGCAGCCTCACACCTATTTTCCCTGATAGACTTACAAAGTGAACTAATAAGCAATATTTAGAGAATACATTTTTGTGACATGCCCTTTAAAGGTTAATATTAAATCTGAAATCTGGGTAATTTATGGCATTGTGCTTCATAGACACGGCAACAAGCTAGAAGGGAGCACACTCCCTGGTATTTCCAAATCAGAGTGGATGTCTGGTCACTCATCAGCTCTGTCTCAAGCTGCCCCTTTTTCCTCGTATCACCACGATCCAGAGAGCTTGTCCATTGGAGTTGAGTTTTGGGAGGTGGTTATTGTTTGTACTGCTTTCAAGAGAAGCCATTTGCCAGGGAAATTTTTCTTGAAAATTCTGGTAATTGGGAACACACCTCTCTGTAGATCTCGTGTGCAGACCGCTCTGTTGTTGTTTGTCGTTGAGTCAGTTTTGACTCCTCCCAACCCCATGTGACACAGAACTGCCCCGTAGAGTTTTCTAGGCTATAATCTTTACTGGAGCAGATCGCCACGTCTTTCTTCCATGGAGTCTCTGGGTGTGTTCCAACTGCCAACCTTTTGGTTGTACCACCAGAGTTCCTTCCCAACTATAGGCCTTAATTCTGTGTTCTCCTGCCATTTCAAATCCATACTGTCTGGGAACCGTCAGAAGTTTTCTACCCGAACGAGATGCTACAAGTCTAGCTACCTGAAGTCTAGGATGGCCAGGTATTTGGTTTTGAACTGGGAAGCCAGTATTGGAGCTTTTTATAAAGTGGAGAAAATACAAGACATAGAAATGCCTTTTTTTCTCTTCGAATTAAGTAAGTTTTATTATTAAGTTATGACCTGGTTTGAATGCACATGAGCAGTGCAATCTCATATAAACTAAGTTGTGATTTAGAAGGCTGTCAGACTTCATATAGCAGGTGCCTCTTTATTTGACCCATACCTGTCTGTCACTGTGACTAGTCTTTTGAAACTACCTGGCAGCGTGAGGGGGAATGAAACCTGGGACCCCCTCAGATGGCTTTTCCCTGGGTGACTGCCCTTGAGGACTCACCCCTCACCCCAGGGCCCAGGCCTTAACTCTGAAGCTTTCATCCCGGATCCTCTCAGTTCACTCAGGAATGCCCAGATCCTAGGGAACCTGATCCCCCCAATCAAGGTCCAAAGATCTCTGTGCTGTGTGGTACCAAAACGTCACATTTTGTACCTTTTTTTCGAAACCTGTAGGCAGACTTGAATTTATTTTCAGATCATAAACAAAATTTGTAATGAGGTTATACTTTTCTAGTTTGTGTGATACTCAAGCCTACTATCTTAATGTTCAAGTACTTGGGCAAATAAACAAGTAACTGAAAGCTTACTCATTGATCATGGAATCAGAGTAAAAGGAGTTAGAATTATCTTTGAAAAATCTTTTCATAGTCTTAGAGAATTCCCATAATGAAACACAGCTTTATTCTGGACACTGGGCTTCATTCATTCATCTCTGCATCACCTCATCTGTGCATTGAATATTGCAAGTCTCCACAGCGTGCAGGCACTTGGCTAGGCATAGACCCTGGTTCCCTCACAAAGCTTGTAATCAGGGGGATGGCGTGAGGGCAGACCAGTAGAGCACAGACCCACTGATGCTGATTTCATTTCAGGGGTAACATTTCAGCCTGTTTCAGGGATTCACAAAGCAGGTAAATAGGAGCATGTTCTCCAGGCTGAGCCCATAGCAAGGAGAAGGGCATGTGGCACAGAGAATGCATGGCTCATTCAGGAAATGGTGAGTAGGCCAGGGTAGCAGTAGGCTGGTGTAGGGAGCAGGGTAGAGAGGTGAGGAGGAGAGGACAACGGGGCTCGAAAGCTAGGTTGGGAACAACCGGTGAGGGCCTGGACTATGGTGCTTTGAGTCACCCTGTATGCATTAGGAAACAATGGAAGTATTTAAGTAAAGGAATGGCATGATGAGATCTGCATTTGAAAGAAAACTCCACAGATTGGTGGGGAGGATATCTGAGATGGGAATATTTGTCTTGGCTATGACTGGTGTTTCCCTGGGAGAGTGCCAGGACACTGCATATGGTCACTCTGACATCTTTTAATTCCACGTAGCGTGCATTCACCTTCTCACCCTTCTTGATTATATTTCTCTCTCCCATCTTTAGATGGAAGGTGTTTCCATCTCATCCTTAGTGTGGTAGGAAGGCAATGCCCCAGCTTTGCCATTAGTGGCCCTGACAAGTCACATCCCTTCTGAGTGTTAGGTCCCTTCTCAGTAGAGTGGGGATGGGGATACCTCACAGGGTTGTTATGAGGTTTAAATGAGAACTGTGAGTGCCCCAGGAGCCCTGGTAGCGAAGTCGTTAAAAGCTCAGCTGCTAACCGAAATGTTGGCAGTTCGAATCCACCAGCTGCTCCTTGGAAACGCTATGAAGCAGTTCTACTCTGTCCTGTAAGGTCACTATGAGTCAGAATCGACTTGACGGCCGTGGGTTTTTTCGGGGGGTGAGTGCCCCTAGCCAGCCACTCCCTGGTGCCATGCTCTCCAGAGTGGGTGGATTAATATTGGCTCCAGACACCCTGAGGATCTGAGACACGGTCTCTTCTTACCCTTTGGTTCCAGGGGAGGGAAGGGAAGGCATATGGCCCGTAGCCAACTATTACCCTTTGCGATTATAACTTTTGAGAAGACTTTATGAGTAGAGTCTGGATGAGGATTGGAGAAATCAGCTGTTATCTACAATGGGTCAGCCTTTGTAGACTTTTCAAATTGCATCCCCTGGGTTTTAAATCCAGGTCCTCAAACCATTGATACGTATTTAATGCTTCTAATACCACTCTTCTCATTTGTGAGGCAGAAAAATGTTAGAGCTGGGAGGGATTTTAGACATCATCTAGCACAGGGCTTCTCAAACCTAGTTACACATTAGAGCTTGGAAAAAATTCCGATGCCCAGGACCCACCCCTCAGATTAAGTAAATCAGAGTATCTAGAGTTGGGGGCAGGGCGTGCAGCAGGCATTAGTAATTTTTTTGGACTTAGATGAGTCGCCAGGATGAGAGTCACTAATCTAGCACAACCCTTTTACTTACAGATGGGGGTGCTGAGAAGTGATTGACCTGCACATAGTCTTCCTGACTCTGAGGCTAGTTGTCTTCCCACTGTTCTTTATTCAAAGTTCATTTTGAGTGCCATCTATATGCTTATTAAAGAGCCTTGGCACAGAAACTTTGGTGGCATAATGGTTAAGTGGTGAGCTGCTAACTGAAAGGAAAGCAGTTTGAACCCACTAGCGGCTCGGTGGGAGAAGAGACCTGGTGATCTGCTCCGATAAAGATTTATAGCCTAGGAAACTCTGTGGGGCAGTTCTGTTCTGTCCTATAGGGTTGCTATGAGCTGGAATCAACTCAACGGCACACAACATCTATATACTTGGTACTGTTCTAGGAGGTGGGGATACAGCCATCATGGAGCTTCCTCCCTCTAAATGTACTGGTGGCCTACAGGTTGGCAGAGCATGGGGGTGGTGAGCATTGAGGATGGTTCCTTCTAGTAGCTGGTCAAGAAGGTCTTCTCTCAACCTTTGCACATCATTGTGGTAGTAACAGTAACAGCTAACACATGTTGAACATTCATCTTACATGCATTATCTTTTTAAATCTTACATCTCTCCCAGAATAATCAGCCCAATTTACAGAGGCTTAATAAGTTGCCCCATGGTCATAGAACTAGTGTGTGGTATGCCTGGGATTTGAACCAAGGGCTGTCTGATGCCAAAGCCCTTTCTGCTAGCTCATTGATTTTGATGATATGGCCACTTATAAAAGAGAAACAACTTTGTTCTAAAGGTAGCCAGTGTAATGATAGAAAGAATACAGCACTTCTGGAAAAGCCATCTGTATTTCAAAGATGTAACCCCGTCATCAGTTAGTTTTGGTACCTAACAGACCACCCTAAAACTTATGGCTTCAAACAACCAAACTTTATAATGTCTCATGGTTCTTTGGGTTAGCCAGGTAGTTATTCTTATCTGGGTCTTCTGGTCTGGGGCAGAGTGGTCTGGGATGGCCTCACTCATGGGTCTGGCAGTTGGCAGGCTGGTTGGTCTGGGGAGGCCTTAGCTGAGACTGCTCATCTCTGCTCCATATGGTCTCATTCTCCAGGAGGCTAGTGAGGGCTTCTCCACATGGCTGTCTCAGGGTTCCAAAGAAAGGAAACACATGTGTCACATCAGCCAAAGCAAGTCACATATCCAGGCCCAGAAGGGTGGAGAAATAGACCCTCCCTCTTGATGGAGTCACCTTGCAGAGGGGCATGCATACAAGGATGGGAGAGGTTTGTGGCCATTATTATGATCGTCCACTGCTGCCTTCCCCCCAAAAAATTCCTCTGTCCTGATGACCATGGTTCCTCTGGCTCATGCCTGGAGTTTTTAGGGAAAAGGAGAGCGTCACATTGTTTAATTTACTTACATATACTTTAGAAAGCTTTCTATGGTACCCTAGAGGTGTCTACTTTATAATTAAGGAAATCTTATTTTTCTGATCATTTTTATTAGAAGTTGGATGTCAGCCTTCAGTAGACATATAATAGCCCTGTCTATGCGACTGACTTTTGTGGGAAATCAGATTTGATTAAAATAATTTTAACTTACATCACCTTTTCTGGAACTGTAATCAATAAGATGTTTGAGGGTTCCTCTGTGTATTAGTTGTATCTTCTACTTCAGTATCTTCCTCTTCCCCACTCGCACCCCTAGTACTAAGCACATCTTAAGCAACTTACTGTTTGCTCAATTTCTCTGTCTCTTCTCATTTTTGAATGCATAAATTCACTTCTTGGCCCATTTGAAGATTCCTTTTAACCTACCCTTTCCTGCTGTGTTTTCCAGAGTTTATAACTGATGTCCTCACCAATGACTTCCATGTTACCAAATCAAGTCCCACCCTTAGGCCTGAGCAGGAGGGGGCCCTCTACTGTCCTCCTTCAGCCACACCTCTCTTATCAGCGTAAGAAGTCCCCGAGGCCAAAGGGCTCCACTCCTTCTGGATCACTTTCTCTGATACCTGGAGCTGCCAAATACCTAGCTCGAATGACCCTGAGCCCATTTCCAGGGTCTGTGCTGGCCTCTTCTCTGGTTCTTTCCTCCCAAGGGCAGAATGAGCTGCTTGGGTTTGCACTCCTAGGTCTAAGGTGGCCAAGAGATGGCAGGCTAGAATGTCCACATGCATGTGAGTGAGGTCTTTATGGTACAGGATAGAGTCTCGGGGAGGGAGAGGAGGAGGAGAGAGCCAGGCTGGGACTCTGTCCCCACCTAGGCCATCACATTCCATTGTGGATCTCCAAGGAATCTAAGAATTCTGAATTTGAACCTGGCCTTCCAAGTAGTTATGAAGTATATTCGTCAGGGTAGAAAGATAAAAACATATTTTATTAAATAATTGTTTAGCTTAATCTACAACTTTTAAATATTTAGATATGTGGTATGTGGGACTTACTTGAACACTTCCCCTGGGCCCCCAAATGTTAGGAGCAGGATGACTAAATCTGAGGGATACATTCTGGGCTTCGTTTTACCTGACCCATCAGCAGTGTTTGGCAAAGTTGTTGCACCTTCCTCCTTTCCTAAAACACTTTCTGTCCTGGGCTTTGGGGGTATCATACCCCCACCCCCAACTTTTGCTTTCTCTCTCTGGCCCATTCTTCCCAAATTTTCTTTTTGTTATTTTGTTATAACTTTTTTAAAAAACTATTTTAACTTCTAGAAAAGTTACAAGAATATTATAAGAAACTCCCACAAACTCTTTACTCAGATTCACCAGTTGTTTGTCTTTTGCCCCATTGTTTTATCATTCTCCCTATAAATGCATTTACAAATAAGCATAGCTCTTATTCTCAGCTGTTTGAGTTTAGGTTGATGACATCATGCCCTTTCCCCTAAAATACTTAATGTCTATTTCCTAAGAACAAGAACCTTCTGTTTCAGAACCACAGTACCATTATCAAAATCAGGAAATTTAACATTGATTCATTACTAATATCTAATACACAAACCATATTGATAGTTGTCAACTCTCCAGGTAATGTCCTTCATACGTATTTTTTCCCGGACTAGAATCAAGTCTAGGATCACTTGTCGCATTTAGTTGTTTTGTCTCTTTAATTGCGTTTAATCGTGAACAGTTCTTCACCCTTTCTTTGTGTTTCGTGACCTAGACATTTTTGAAGAGTACAGGCCAGTTACTTTGTATAATGTCCCTCAATTTGGGCTTGTCTGGTATTTCCTCATAATTAGATTTGTATTATGCGTCTTGGGCAGGAATACCACTGAAGCGATATTGTGGCCTTCTCAGTGTATCATATCAGGAGGTTCATGATGTTGGCCCAACTCAACATTGATGATGTTAGCTTAGATCACTTGGTTAAGGTGCTGTAGGCCAGGTTTCCTCACTGTAAAGTTATTTTTCCCCGTTTGTAATTGTCATGGATTGACTTGTGTTCCCCCAAAATATTTGTCAACTTGGCTAGGCCATGATTCCCAGTAGTGTGTGATTGTCCACCATTTTGTCATCTGATGTGATTTTCCTATGTGTTGTAAATCCTATCTCTCATGTTAATGTGATGGGATTAGTGGCAGTTGTGTTAATGAGGCAGGACTCAATCTACAAGATTAGATTGTGTCTTAAACCAGTCTCTTTTGAGATATAAAAGAGAAGCGAGTAGAGAGACGTGGGGACCTCATACCACCAAGAAAGCAGTTCCAGAACAGCGCGTCCTTTGGACCTGAGTTTCCTGCGTGGAGAAGCTCCTGGACCAAGGGAAGGTTGAAGACAAGGAACCTTCCTCCAGAACTGACAGAGAGGGAAAGGCTTCCGTTAGAGCTGGTGCTCTGAATTTGGACTTCTAGCCTCCCAGACTGTGAGAGAATAAATTTCTCTTTGTTAAAGCTATCCACGTGTGGTATTTCTGTTACAGCAGCACTAGATAACTAAGACAGTAATTAACATGTAATTTGTGGGAGATACTTTAAGACTGTGTTCATTATCAAATTTTCATGTACTAGTTTTTAGCATCCATTGATTTTTCTAACTTCCTCATTCCTGAAATATTTATTAGTTGGCATTTTATTGTAGGGACGGACTTTCCTTTATCCCCAGTTTGTTTTATTATGGACTAGTAGATTCTTATTCAGTATTATCATTACTTACTTTGATGCTCAAATTGTTCCATATTTAGCCAGTGGAAGCCCCTTCAAGCTGGTTGTTGTATCCTTTTGCAGTGTGATAGATCAGTTTTGTGTGTGGCCTTTCTAGCAATGGTCTTATAATTCCCACCCAAGTGATTGGGTGGGACTGTGTGATAGGGTAATTGTGGCCCACCAAAGGGATTGGTCAGTTTTGCCATCCCACTGGGCTTGAAATGAGCCACCCCACAGGTGGGAAACAGAGAATCCCAGCACCACCAAGGAAGAACAGCCAGGAGGTAGCATGTCCTTTGGACCCGGGATCCCTGCATTAAGAAGCTGCTGGACCCAGGAGACAGAGAGTGAGCTGTAACCCTGAAGGTGACAGAGAAGTGATGGCAGGAGAAACTAGCAGGAGAGACTGTGCAGTGGGTTTCCCAGCCCAGCAGCAAGAAAGCTGAGTGCCTTTGAGCAGAGACTGAGGGCCAGGGAGAGGCATGCCTGTGAGCACTGCTGGGAACAGGCTGTCCTGATGGAAGAACTGTATCCTTGAGTGTTCCTAAGCCTGAATTGTAACCTGTTACTTCCCTAATAAACCCAATAATTTTTAATATGGTCTGTGAATTCTGTGTGGCCATTGCAATGAGTTATCGAACCCAGCAGAGAAGTAGAGAGTACTCTGGGAGGGACGACTGGTGTC
Source organism: Trichechus manatus latirostris (assembly GCF_000243295.1). Classification (NCBI taxonomy): domain Eukaryota; kingdom Metazoa; phylum Chordata; class Mammalia; order Sirenia; family Trichechidae; genus Trichechus; species Trichechus manatus. The sequence continues at coordinate 10,757,634 of NW_004443974.1, forward strand.
AGAGTTGGTAAAGATGGCAAAGAGAGGAGGCATATCTGACTTCGGCCTCATAGGAACCAGAACTGTTGATCTTGATTCTCCTTCCCCCTTGGGAAGTAGAGGAGATCAGACACAGCCCCCCACCCCCACACACACAATTTTCATACCTTTTGATATGTTACCATGATTCTTTGAGAAACTTCCTTACCTTCTGGCACAACAAGATGTTTCGGGCTCGTTCTTTCCCTGTCCCAGGGTTGGATCAGCCATTTCTCCAAAGAGCCCTGTTTCTTTTAGAGGAGAATGTTAGAAACCAAAATCTGGACTCTAGGTGTGCTCACTGCTTCTGAAGTGTCATTGTTTTTAGGCCCTCAGTGGGTAGAAATATATACGTATGTATTTATGTGTGTGTGAATGTATATTCATACATATAAATGTATATGTGTATATACAAAATGTATGTGTTTATATATCTTTCTATATTTACATATGAAGACTGAGTTCATATTGATACCTCCAATTTTGATCTTTCTAATCGTCTCGATTATTTCTGCCAACTTGTCTTCCTCAACCTGACCATTAAATGTTGGCATTCTTAGTACTCTGTCCTGAGCCTGCCTGTCTTCTCACTGTGTTTTCTTCCCAGAATATCTCATCTTCTGTCATGGCCCCAGTTATCACCATGCTAGTAACTCCCACACTCTCCCCATCCTCCACTTCTATGTTTCCATCTGGGAAGTCTTACCAACCAATCTTGCATTCTTGGTCATGATGTTCCAACCAATGTTGATCATTTTCTTCCCTTGGTTGTCTCATAGGCCTCTTAAACCCAACACAGCGAAGATAGACCCACCAGCTTCTCCCTCTGGTACTTCTCTACTACCCCCTTCCCCTGTCTGTACCTTACATCCCCATTCTCCCAGTTGTTTATGCCAGAATCCTGGAGTCACCGTTGAGTCCTCTTCCTTCCTCACCCCTCCAATGCCAGTCGCCAAGTCTGTTGATTCTACCATCTAAATATCCCTCAGGTCTGTTCCCTCTTCTCCATTCTTAGTGCCACAGTCCTAGTCCAGGCCACCAGCATCTTTCACCTGATTTACTGTCATAACCCCCTCCTTGGTCTTCCTGCCTCTAGCCTCGCTCCCTCCAGGAAGATATTTCTAAAATATAAATCTGATCATGTTTTCTGCAGCTCAGAAGCCCTTCAGTGGCTTCTCATGATGATGTTCAGGCCATTTACAATGGCTGTCAAGGCTTCTTAGGATCTGGCCCTTGGTTGTCTCTCCAGCCTTGTTTCTATACAGACTGAGGTAGATAGATCTTCAGGTATTGACATGGAAAGCTCTTTGACAGTTCAGTTAAAAAAACCAAATTGCAGAGCAGTTAGTTATACTTTGATGTCATTTTTATTAAAACTACAAACACATACAAAGCAAAATGCTGTGTTTCTATATATGCAAGCACATATGTAAATGTATAGGAAGTGGACCAGGATGATCCCAAAGATTGTGCACAGACCACTACCAGGGCCACCCTCATGAGGGCCCTGGGGTCCGAGTGCTTTAGCTGAGCTGTATTGTTGGAATTGTTTCCTAATAGAGCACATTCACTTACTAAGAGAGTAAAAAAATACAGTTTAATAATGTAAGGGAATTGGTTTCTAGAAGGTAAAAAAGACCCTGAACAAAAGAGCATTCCTGCTTGTGGCATCTGATGCTTGGCCAGCAGAGGAGGCAGGCGCAGCAGTTACCGACGGTGCCTCTCCTGTCTCTGCCCTGGTTTTACCTTTAGTAACACAACAGTGAGCAACGTTAAACTGCCTATTAGACATTGCCTGCCTCCCGGAGGAATGGAATCGCTCCTAGTGGTCACATACCTTCGCTGGACCTTTGGTTCTTTCCATTCTGCATTTACAAAGCCCCTTTTGTTGGTCTCGATCTCACTGAGGAGTTTCCTGTGTTTGTTCACTGTGGATAACAGGGGTGAACACAGGGTGACTTACCCAGTCACCCCTTGACAATCTAGGCAACTTTTTATTCACATGGAAAGGTGTCACTTAATTGAATTTTGTCTTTACATTGGACAAAATGCAGTTGGTCTCTGCCCATAGCCATTAAATTCTTATAGATTAAAAAAAACAAAACAAAAAAAAACACTTCTTTAGAGGAGTTAGAATGTAGAATGTTTTTGTTCTTGTATGTCTTGGTTATCTAGTGCTGCTCTTACAGAAATACCACAAGTGGATGGCCTTCACAAAGAGAAGTTTATTCTCTCACAGTCTAGTAGGCTAGAAGTCCAAATTCAGGGCGTCAGCTCCAGGAGAAGGCTTTCTCTCTCTGTCGGCTCTGGAGGAAGGTCCTCGTCATCATCAGTCTTCCCCCGGACTAGGAGCTTCTCTGCGCAGGAACCTGGGGTCCAAAGGACCTTCTTTCTTGGTGGTATGAGGTCCCCAATTCTCTGCTTGCTTCCCTTTCCTTTTATCTCTTGTAAGGTAAAAGGTGGTGCAGGCCACACCCTAGGGAAACTCCCTTTACATTGGATCAGGGATGTGACCTGGGTAAGGTGGTGTTACAATCCCACCCTAATCCTGTTTAACATAAAATTACAATCACAAAATGGAGGCCAACCACACAATTCTGGGAATCATGGCCCAGCCAAATTGATACACACATTTTTGGGGGGACATAATTCAAACCATGACAATGTATTTGGAGTTTCTCATAGATGTGAGCTGGTCAGCAGCCCCTGTGGACTTCCCACCCTCCCTGCTCCCGCAGTCTTCAGAGGACTGCCCTATGCCTGCGTGAGGTGTTCTGTGGCAAAGTACCACTGGGCCCCCCTTGAGGGGCTGCTCTGGAAGGAAGAGGTGGGATTGCTGGTGAGTTCTCCAGTTTCTCTCGGGATACAAGGAGATGTGGAAGGACGAAGTGGGCCACATGACTAACTTTAGAGGGACAATTGTTGTCAGGTGTTCTGGGCAGAGATGGGGCAAGGAGGAGAGAAATGAGCGTGTGTGTGTGTAAGAAAAAGAGGCTTTCTAATTGCCAATGCCAAATAGAACCTCAGAGAATATTCATTTATGGTATGAAGGCACCTTTATCTTGAAGCCTTTCCAACTGACCAGGGCAGTTATCCTCCTGACACCCAGGGGCAGTTTTCTTCACTTTGCTTTTGAGGCTTTTTTCCAGAGGACGTTAAGCAACCTTGCTTGGGCTTTGCACCTGTAAGTTGAACTTGACCTGTAACCCCAGAGATGGCAGACATCAGGGAGAGCTGTGGTCCATGCGACCCAATGAGTTACGACTCAGTAAACCTTGCTTCCACACCTCCAAAAACCTTCGGAATGGGACTCCCAGCCTACGGGTTGTGTAACTTAATGTGGATGTACTTATCTTTTTATTTAAAACAGATATAAAAGTGTAAATGGGTCTACCATGGAAGGGCATTTTCCTCTAGTGCTGCAATAATAATAGTAGTAGCAGCAGCAGCAACTAACAGTTATTGAGCAGTTAGTTTCTACCTGGTACTTTTATGTTCTTATCTCATTTAAACTGCTTAGCAATCCAGGTAACCATAGCCACCGCTTATTGAGAGCCTGCATATGTCGGGCTTCCCGTTTACGATTTCATTTTTTCAGAAGTGTGCAAAGGAGGCTTGAGTATCCTTATTTGACAGGTGAAAATCTGACTCAGAGGTGAAGTAACCTGCCAGAAGCCATGCAGTGAACAAGTGGCTGAGCCTGACTTGACGTTCATGGCTGTCTGACCTCGATGCCATGCTCCTTCCCCCACACAGTGCTGCCTCATGTATGGGACTCAGAGGCTCTCGCTGTGGCTGAGAAGTCACTGCTTTTGGCTTATGAATAACATGGCAAAACAAATTACTTTGGGGATCTAGAAGGAAGTTGTTGGCCTGTGTAAACTCAATTGGAACATCACCGAGAAGACAGCTCTGGAGGCGTCTACAAATATCTTCCAAGGAATATCCCCAAAGTGAAAAATCACCAAGAAAGTATAACAGCTTCTGTGTTTTGGTTTGCAAATGAGTTTTGAGGAATGGGCTTGAGATGTTGAGTTGTTGGCATTTTTCCCATCACAAATTTAAAGGGCTTTTGAAGCGCTGCAGGAAAGGGGAGAAGAAAGAGTTGGGGTTGCTGATTATTTACAGCTCTGAGCCCTGAGCAGGTACACAGAATTAAAGGCCTCCCGCCATTCCAATTGCATTTAATTTTATTCTGAAAATGACTACCTGCCAATAAACCACATTGTTCACCATCATCTCTGCAAGTACTTTTGAAGTACTATTACTCAAGTTCACTTAACACCACTTGACAACTTTAAGCAGATAACAATTGAAGTACTGGTAATGAAGTCTCTTTTCTTTTTTTTTACATTTTTTTTAACCACACGATTTTATGACTCTCTTTATCAAACATGTTGAAATTAATACATGAGTTGATTCAAGTATTTCCTCACCCTTTCTGGTCATTGAGATGTCAGTGAGAGAAGGGGCTGGCAGCCTTGGGCAACTGTGGGTATTCCAAGGTGATGGGTGCTCCTGGGTCCGGAGCCTTTGGAAATTGGTCAGTGGTTGCTTTGTGTTGAGCCCTCAGATGTCCGAGGGTGTGTGCTTGGAGGGGAGAATCAAGGGAGGACTCAGGGGAATTGCCTTGGCAAGTGAAATTATAGTTCCCACGCAAAGGGAGGACACAAGAGCTATAATCTTACCCTGTTGCCAGGCAAAGTTCCTACAGACTCATGGCAGAGCTGTCTGCACAAGCAGGAATCCAATTTTATGTCCAAACAAATACAGCATGAAAATTGGACTGCTTCCCTAAGAACAGCGAAGGCAGGTATTCGGGTCGGTTGACAAAAAAAAACAAAACAAAAAAAAACCCTTTCTTCTTTAAAATAGGGGGTGGGATTAATACAGCAGCAGATTAGAGCTTTATTTGTTTAAATCTTGCAGAATCTGTAAGCATTCACAATCCTCTTGACTTGTAGTGCCTGATTGTAAAAAGAACAGTTGAATGAGCTCATTGTTTCCTGGGTTTTTTCTTTAATGTATTTTACAAACAGTCTAGTGACAGCCCTGACACACTGATTTCTATGTACTCGCACTTCAGTTTGGGATTACAGCATTAATAACAGAGTTCCATGCATCATGCCATTTTTAAGCATGATCGTTATGATAAAGGGCATATACTTAATTACAGGCCTGCTTAATTACAGCTCTGTTGAAGCTCGTTTGTTTAGGAGAATGCTAATTGCGCTGCGGAGCCCGCGGCACATCCTCACTTTCATCTGCTGTATGTTGCTCGATGCCGTGTATCAGCGTTTTGTTAAAATTGCCACACACAAAAAAAAAAAGAAGAAGAAAACACTGGCCTAGTACTGACAGGAAATGTGCCTAGCAAATGTCTCTTGGTCAGAGAGACAGACGAGCAGAACCCAGCGCTTGCTGAGCACCTCTCACCATACACTGGGCCCTTCCCCTCTGTGGTCTTGATTTCATTTCTCACAACAGCCCATTTTGCAGACAAGGTAACTGAGGCTCAGAGAGGGAAGGTGGCCTGTACAGCCTGCTGAGTGGGAATTAAAGCTCAGGTCTGTTAAACTCCTGGGCTCATCCTTTCCCTGCCACACCCCACTACAACGCCCCCGCAGCTAGTCTCTGCGTGTGAATCCTGGCTCCATTTCTGGTGGTGAGACCTAGAGCAAGCTACATAAATCCCCTAAGCCTGGCTTTCCTTAAATTTAACATGCAAATGATAATTTTGAGGGTTAAATTATTTCACGCATGTTCATTACCTAGTATGTAGTCAATAAATACTGTTTCCTTTCTTCTTTTTTTGATGAAAGTATACTCAGCCAAAGATATACCATTTCATCAATTTCTACATGTACAATTCAGTAACACTGATTATATTCTTCAGGTTGTGCTACCATTCTCCACATTATTGCACCACCATTATCTTAAAGTCACTGCCCCCTAAGTTTCCCATCCAGCCTTTTGAGTTGCCATTGTCAATTTGATTTCACATAGATAATTCTTTAAAAGAGCACAGTGCTCAAAGCAGACATACTTTACTAATTAAAATAAGCTGTTTTTTGGTTCATAGAAGACCAGGGGATAGTTTTTGTTTAAGGTTTAAAATTTAAAGATTACCTCAGGGCGGTAATTTTGGGCACTCATCCAGCCTCAATGGCTCTAGAAAATCTGGATTCCATTGTCCTTACTCTCTTTGTAGAACTGGGCTAGGGGAGAATTTCTGTTTCCACCCAGGTTTGGGGGAGCCTTCTTTATGTCAAACTGGGGCCAAGGAGAGAGGACAACTCTGTGCCCTGGTAATTAGCACCCTTTGGTGCCAGTGATGGTTCGAACTCACTAGCCACTTCCCAGGAGAAAGATGTGGCAGTCTGCTTCTGTAAAGATTACAACCTTGGAAACTCTGTGGGGCAGTTCTACTCTGTCTTACAGGGTCACTATGAGTCGGAATAGACTCCATGGCAGTCGGTTTGGTTTTCTGGTTTGGTGCCAGTAAGGAAAGAACAGTCACGGTACCTGCTTCTGGGTTGAAATCCTTATCGGATTTCACTCTTTATCCAGTTTATAGACTGTCCTCCGGGCTCCCCATTAGCCAGTTACTAGGTAAGCATGCTATGCAAGTCTTCATTTAAGTCATTGATAAAGCCCTAGGTACCTCCAGAGAGGTCTCTCTAGGTCAGCATCAATCAGTTAATCAGTTTCCTGAGCATGTAGTCCAACCATGTATGGATTCTCCTAATCTTAACATTATTCAGCCATATTTACCCATCCTGTCCACATAGATAACATGAAACATTCTGTCAGATGCTTTCCACCTACCATCATCTTTGTTTTACCAGATTTTTGAAATAAATAAAATTTAGTCAGCAGGTTATCTATTTAGCAGACTCTTACTGGCTCCTGATGATTCTTGCTTCCATTTTAAGGGACTCCATGTGTTAGAGAGAAGTACAATCTTGATGAGAAAATCCTCCATCCCTAAGCTTCAGCCCATAAGATCCTATCAACTCATCTTTCTTTTCCCCTGAATTTGTTTAAAGTCTGTTTTCTAGAAAAATAGGAGGAACATCAGGCTGGGCCCATCTTCCTGTCATGAACTGTAAGATAAGTAGTAGTTTATGCCAAGGTTCTGTCACTCTCACTTCACCAGACACCACCTTCATGTGGTCAGGGTTAGGTCTGCACAGGTTCTCCTCATCGTTCCTCTGCTGCCAGCCTAATCAGGAGTGCTGGCCACTGGGCTGGGTCCTGAAGCCACCCTCACTGCTATCTCTTGCTTCTCAGACAGTCTCAGGAATGAAACTTCCCTTTGTTCTCTCCAGATGGGCTGGTATGTTCCCATAATGATTTCACTTTTGATCTTCTTGCTTTTAACTTCCCTCTAGTTTTCCTGTGAAGAAACAACCTGTGAGTCTACCCGGTGTACTTGGGTCTTTGCAGATCTCTTTGTCACCTTCTTAAAACACAAGTTCTGTAGACACACACTGACATTTAGATAGAAGTAGCTGTCACCAGTGAGGGAGTTATTCACCATATCTTATCAGAAACCCCAAACACTAATAAGATTGATGGGTTCCCAGCTTGGTGATGTGTGCCGAAGATGTGCCTATTAAAAATTACCCACCAGTCATAGGTCAGCATGCTTATTGAATGCTATTTCCAAGGCACTATGCAAGTGCCCTTGGGGTGCAAAGAGGCCTCTGACATGGACCCTGCCATCTGTCTAGTGGGCAGAGAGAAGCTGTGAGCAGATGGGTGTAAGTGTGTGTATAGAGAGCAGAAAGTGACAAGGGCCATGGCAGAGCTGAACATACTGGGCTTTGGGAATTCAAAAGAGAGGTAAAGTAGGTTGTGCCATCTAGTGCTCAACCTTGGATGGCCAGGAGGAGGGTGGTGCGTTCACTGTTAAGTGGGAAGTCCAGGAAAACAACGGAATTGGAGGGAAGGTGGTAGTGGTTCTGACTTTGGACTATTTACACACCTACTTCCTGGCCCATGTGTCTCATCAGAAAGAGCTTGTAAAAGGGCCACCTCAGAGACTTAGGGAGGTCATGATAATGATAGTCAAAAGTGCGAAGGACCATGGTGTAGAAGAAACAGATCTGTTCTAAGAAATTCCATCTATACCTAATGGAAGGGCCAAGGGTTTTGGAGTCTCTGTTTCCTGCCTGTGTGACCTCCGCAAGCTCCAGACCCTTTCTGAGCCTCTGCTTCCTGGTATGTAAAGTGATCAGAAATGATGTGAGTGCTGGGCGCTGGCCTGTCTTAGCAGCACCAGAAGGAGTCAGGAGTTCAGAGTTCAGTGGGGGTGGGCATTGGTGCACAGCCTGTGTGGGCAGACGGTGGTGGGAGCTGGGAAGGAGAGCATGGCCTCTTGTTGGATCTTGGGCAGGACTTAGTTCTCCTTCTCTTGTTGCTTTCCAGGGTCCTCTGTTGACTGATGATTTTTTTTTCAGCTATAAATGAACATATGTGCCTAGGTGCTCAGAGATGTCACTAGTATGTATGAGTGTGTGCTATATAAGATCATTTGTGGCTTCCCTACTCCTTTCTGGGGAAATAGTCACACTGTTCTCAGTCCTTAGCCCGTTTTCTGGGCAGTTCGCGGCAGGTTGCAGGGGATACCTGTGATGGGAGAATGCTTCTGACCACAGGTGTCTCCATCAAAGCCAGGCGGTCAAGCTTTGGGCAGCGGCCTTCAAAGGAGAAGAGAGACGCTTCCAGTGCAGCAGCTGGGGCCAGCTGTGCCATTTCTTTTGCTTCAAGCTTACAATTTTTTTTCCTGAAATAAATTATGAATGTAGTTTGAAATGAGCCATTTGGCTCATCTTGCTGATCAGAGAGGATGTGTCCCAAGTTTATTTTCTTTCCCTTTTTTTCCTTTTTCCTGCTTTTCTTTATACTTCTGCTATTCTTCTTTTTTAGGACTAAAAATATTATCCACAAGTTATATACTAGAGAAGTCCAATTTTAGAAGACATTGGGAGAAGCAAAGAATGTCATTTCCCAGTGAACCCACTCACCAAGACTTCTATTTCACTCACTCCATGTTTTCCTAAAACAACAGTTTACCAGAAAACCATCACCCTCAGGGGAGTCTCTGGGTGGTACAAACAGTTAAGTGCTCGTCTACTAACTGAAAGGGTTAGTGGTTCTAGTCTACCCCAAGGTACCTCAGAAGAAAGACCTGGCAATCTACTTCTGAAAAATCAGCCACTGAAAACCCAATGAAGCACAGTTCTACTCTGACACACATGGGGCCTCCATGAGTCAGAACTGACTTGACAGCAACCGGTTTGGTTTTTTGGTTTTATCACCCTCAGGGTGAGGCCCCCACCCTTCTGGGCTGCCGGTCCTTGGCACAAGTGGCTGGGACCAGCATGACCAAGTTTGGCCTTTGCTCACTTCTGACTTTGCACAGACCTGAAGGAGAAGCCAAACATCAGGAGGTGTGCCCACCCATCCCAGCAGCCAGTGCTGTGCCTCACGTTTTGCCAAATATGACCCACCCCTCAGACGTGCCGAGACTCCAGCGCTGAGTATTATATCAGACCCTACTCTAACGTTACCATTAATAAAGGGTGCTTATCCAGGGAAAGAGTGGCTAGCAGAGTCATGCTCCAGCTGTGTTTTCCTCAGTGTGCCGTTGATGAAGATGACCTGGGGACACACTTGGGGGTGGGAGGGGGTTGTAGAAGAGGAAAGGTGGTCTTGTTCCACTTTCCTGCATCACCCAGCTGTACCATTGGACTGTTGGCTCTTCATATGGTTTCATATGTAGCCATTTTATGCCCCGTCTCCCATGTTACTTGTTAAGTCAAAGCAGGCTGAGGGGCATCGAGTCAGCGCTTGAAGCCCCAGGGCCTACGTAAATGAGAGTCAAAGACTGTGCCCCTGCAGCCCCCACCTTTGAGCCCCACCGGCTGGGCAAGGACTTCATACACACCACTTCTAAGTTGCACAGCAGCCCCTTAACATGGGGGGTGCTGTCCTCGCTTTAACTGGTGAGAAGCTTGTCAGAAGTCACGGCTGGGATTCAAACCCAGTCTGTCTGACTCCATAAGTTACTCTTTCAAGTTAAAATTTCCCGATGGACCCGATATGATTAGTCTTAGCTTTGTTGTTAGCTGCCATCAAGTTTGCCCCCAACTCATGGCGACCCCACGCCCAGTCCTGTGCCATCCTCATGATCATTTGTGGATAGGACTGTTGTGATCCATAGGGTTTTTATTGGCTGATTTTTGGAAGTAGATCACCAGGCCTTTCTTCCTACTCTGTCTTAGTCTGGAAGCTCCACTGAAACCTGTTCAGCATCATAGCAACACACAAGCCTTTACTAGCAGACAGTGGTGGCTGCACATGAGGTACATTGGGCAGGACTTGAACCTGGGTCTCCTGCATGGAAGGCAAGAATTCTACCACTGAACCACCGCTGCCTCATCTAGTCTTAGTTGGAGACTGTCTAATGAACATGCTTCCTGCCCACATCCTCACAGAGCACGGCTTTATCCGCTCTCAGCTCTGCCTGTGCCGTTTTCCTGCCTCAGCCTCTCAGTGACTCCCACTGCTCACAGATCCGAATCTCATCTCCTTGGCAAGGGTTCTAGGCTCCCTCTCTGCTCCCAAAGCTCCTGTCTGCACACCTGCCTGGTGTTCAGGGGTGTGCAGGGAGGAGGACTCCAACTTAGCCACTCATTTTAAGCTGTGTACCCCTGGGAACAGGGGTGGCACCTGCTCTCCCCCAGCCACTGGCTCACGTGTATCATCTGTGTTGATGTCTTGAGTTACTGAACATCATTGGTGTGTTCAATGCTATTTTCTCTTTTGCAGCAATGGATGGTGTGCCTTTTATGATTTCAGAGAAGTTTTCTTGTGTTCCAGAAAGTGTAAGTTTTAAGCATGATTGCCCTTCCCCACGGCCACCCCAGCCTGAAGCCTCTTCACTCTTGATTTCCACAGCATGCCGGGCCCTAACACTCCTGCCTCCATCTGAATTCTCTCTCCCATGGAAGCTTAACCCTGCAGTCCAAGGACAGTGACTCCTGAGAGCAGGGAGTGAGTGGTGTCCCCTCTGCCCCTTCAGCTAGCGCCTGCATGTAGTAGGTGCTTGAGAAGTGAAAGAAGAATGGATGAGGAACAAGACAGACAAACAGACAAACTCAGATGCAGCCGAGCTTTTTCATTTCAGATGTGATGGTAAATTTGACTGAACCAGTGTGTTGTTGTAAATGGCCTTATTTTCCAGGTTCAGCTTAGTGATTTTGTTCTTTTTTGTTTAACTATGGCAGAGTACTGCAGAAAAGAGGCTGCCTTGTTTCCCTTTGTCATTGCTATGTTCTTGGCAACTGCATGCTCTGCCCTGACGCAGAGGCCTCCCGGTGGCAGTGGTGGCACCGTGGGTGCAGAGTGCCTTGTAGCTGGGGGTCTCTCCTTAGAGTGAGGGTGCTCACCCCAGGCCAGCATTCACCCCACACAAACAGCTCATTCACCTCTGAGCTGTCTCTGGTGACAGAGGGACTGAGTGAGCTGGCTGGGTTGGAGGCCAGAACTGGGCCATGGAGGGTGCCCACCACACACAGTGCTGAGGGACTGTTTGTGGGGGGCTGTAGGTCCTGCCTGGCACAACTGGGGTCTTCTCTCAGATGGTGCTGCCCTAGGATGGCAGTGGCCCTGTCTCAGCTGTGCAGTCCCAGTCCACGCCGGCTCAATAGACTTGTTCCTGGTTTTTATCCTTTCTGCAGAAGTTTGCTTTGAGTAGCTAATAAACGTGAAGGCCCCAGATTGGGCACCAGCAAAAGAATCCTTCAGTGTTTTTCTTGGATCCAGCTTAAAAACCACCCGGCTTGCTATTTGACCTGCTCTGTAGTTTCCATTTTCATGAAATATAATAGGCCTCCTCTGAACCCTTCTGGTAAGCAGCTTAATCTTGAAAAATGCTCGCAACGTGACACTTGGAGCATGAGTAACTTCAGCCGACTTCACTTGGCCACGTTGCCATAGAGACACTGGCGCCTCTCCCACCCTTTCCCTTGGAGAGGCTGTTCTGTCCTGCTTACCAGTTCCAATAGGGAAAGTTTAGTGGGGTAGTTAGAGCCTAATGATACAACAGCTGGGCCTCTGCTGGATCCCAGGCAGCGCGGCCGAGCGGGCAGGCGGCCTCTGTTCTCCTGCCACTTGGGCTGGCAGCTCAGAGAGAGCCAAACTGTTTTGTGGCCACTGGCAGAGCAGCTCCAGGAGCTTGTGTCTAATTCGTGGCCCTGTCCCAAGATTGCCCTCGCGAATGTACGGCAGCAAGTGCTCACAGAGCGCTGACTCTGGCCAGCCCAGCGCCCAGCGCTCCATGTGCGTTCTCTCACCTAATCCTCCCAACAGCCCTGCAAAGAGAGATTGCCCATGCTGTTTTCTAGCAGGCGAGGAAATGATGAAGTGATTTAACCTGAGGTTGCATCATTAGGAGGCGCTGAGCATGATCCTAAATCCGGGTCCTTGGAATCCAGAGCCGGCCCCTGAAAATCCCTGCTGGCTGAGATCAGGCTGGCTCAGGCCTGCGGCGGCTCTCTAGCACTGCTCTGCCTCTGGGCTGCAGTTCAGAACGACGAAGGCCCTGGGGTTGTTTTGGAGACTCGGGTTTCGCCTGTTCATCCCTGGCTGCCAGCTGCCGAGCACACAGGCTAGAGGAGGCTGGGTGGAGGGCCCACAGAGGGCGCAGACCATGGCCTCACAGACAGGGTCCCCTCTGCCTCTCATCCGTGCATTTCAGCCCGTCTCCTCCAGGCCTCCAGCTAATGCTCACTGCCATTTGATTACTCACGCCGTCTATTGAAAAGCCAGCATTTTCATAAGAAAAGGCCCTATCTTCATGAAATTATAGAAACACCCATTAAAATGCAATATTACCATGTTTTCACCACCATTGAGTTCTGAAATGATAATTTATGGGCAGTTATTTCATTTGCCTTAAATTTTCAAAAGACTTGGAATTCCCTCCAGCTCTTGCTGGATACCAAGGAGTCCTGGACAGGAGACTCACCATCCCCGCCACCTGGGATTCCTTAGACCCCTTGCCTTATATAGACACAACAGTGTAGCCCCTGGTCAGAGCCTTGGGCACCTTCACCCCTACAGCTGCAGAGAGAGGGCAAACCTTGCCAGCTTCTTCATTGTAGTCAGAGGACCAAGCAGTGTCCTCGCACCAAAAGGACCCGACCCATGTTGACGGTCATATTTTCTTGAAGTATGTTCTTTGTTCTAACCACTAATCTGTTTGCCCTCACTAATGATTAGAGAGGAGACCCTGAGTGGCACAAATGTTTAAGTGCTCAACTGCTAGCCAAAAGGTTGGCTGTTTGAACCCACCCAGAGGCACCTTGGAAGACAGGCCTGGCAGTCTCCTTGCAAAAGTTCACAGCCTTGAAAACCCTATGGAGCACAGTTGTACTCTGCACACATGGGGTCTCCAAAAGTTAGAATCAGCTCCATGGCAACTAACAACAACAACGAAGTGACTAGAGAGTCACGCTGGCATGTTCCTGTATTTCCTGCATTTTCTGTGGAAAAGGGATGGAGAATATGCTAGATGACACCAGGCGGTTTGAGATTTCCAATTTTTGTACATAAAAGCAAATGTGAAGGAGCATTTTCTAGCCATTTAAGAGGGTGACGTGTTCTGTATTTTCAGATGCAGCCCTTCGATCTCTTGGGAATCACCATCAAATCTCTGGCAGAAATTGAAAAAGAGGTAAGTAAGCTGCCCAGAGTGGGGTCAGGTGGGGCTGGGCCACCACTTGCTCATGTCGGGGTCTCTCATCTCCCGTTAGGGATTGTTTCAGAAGCAGGAAGGACCTAGTAGCAGGGGTACCCTTCTGAGAAAGACACTTTATTTCACTCAAATTTATTTCTTAGAAACTCAGTTTTAATATATTTATTACTTTGAGTCAGATATGACAGTCATCTCCTTGTCTTCTCTAAGTCACAAGGTTTTAAGTGACGAAACGATCAATTCTGCTTCATTTTATTAAAATGTCTCCGCTTAGACAAGGTGAGGGCAGAGGGGTGGGCCCGGGATCAACTTTTCTTCTTCCTTCTCTTGTAATATTTGCCACCAGTAGGGGCTCTGTGAGGTTGTCCACGTTTCTAATGATTTAGGGGAAGGGCAGGACACACACAGTTGTACTTGTTAAGCGAGGTCCCATTTGGCAGCCTGGTTTGAAATAGTTTGGATGTTTGCCTAATAAAAAAAGAAAGAAATCCAAGATTGGAGTACGTCTGATAGCTCTGAAGAAAGAGTGGAGATAATGAAATCAGACTGGAGGTCAGATGTGTCAGTGTTTTCCCTGTTTTCGTAAGGCGGCATTAGAGTGTGTGCGTCTTTTTTATGTATAGAAGGTTGTTAAGCAGTCACATGCTTGCAGCCAGCTCTCCTCAGAGAGGAACATTTGTCTCAAAGATGGAAATGGTAGAACCATTTCAATATTCTCAGTTCCTTTGGGTTTTCTCTTATGTACCCAGCTCTCAGAAGCAGGTTGCATTATTGAAAGATGGCTGAAATCAAGGAAAATTGAATCAATGTAGCACAACAAATTTCTAAAGCTGTCATAGCAAAAACAAGACAAAAAAGTCCCCCTTTGTCTTTGATTTTCTGTAAATCATAAAAACGAACCTGATTGTCATATACAGATTTTTTTTTTTTTTTTTTTTTTTGGCAACTTAGGGGAAAAATGGCTGGCTACTACATTAGAAATACACATGTGCATGGAATTTCACATCTGCTTTTTCAAAAGCAAGGTAGCCATGGAAGGTTTGGAGGGCCACCTGCTTGTGAACGCTGCCTGCCTTTGCACGGGGTGCTGCCTGGGTGGGAGCTCTGTGAGTCTTTGCAGAAGACCTTTGAGGGCAGCCTGCTCTGGCTGCAGGGGGCAAAGCAAGGGCAGAGCTGGTTAAGACAGACAGAAGCCATAGAGACAGATGTCTGAACCCACGAGCTTCACCACTGCCTGGGGGCAAGTCACACCCCCTCTCTGTTTAAAACGGGGACACTAGAGCCTATCTCAAAGGGTTCTTGTGCATGCTGAATGAATATGTGTAAAAAGCCCTGGCAGACAGCATGTACTCCATCACAGGTGGTTAGGTGTCGCTGATGTGGCATGTGGTGCAGAGAAAGGGAGCAGCCATTGAATGTTGAGCTTTCGCTGCCCTCCCGGCCTCCTCTGGCTGGCTTATCTGTGGGCTGTTGACAGTAGCACCACTTACTAACCACCTGCTGTGGGGCCTGGGTTCTCAGCCCAAGCTGACCAAGTGGAGGCCATTCCTCCCCGTTTCATGGGCAGAAATTGAGGCTCTGAGAGGCAAAGTAACTTGCCCAAGACAAGACTCAGACCCAGCTGTGCTGTGCTTCAAACCCCCTCCACTATGACTTGCAGTCCATGGCTTCATGTCCCCCTAGGGGTGTACTCTGGAGGCAGGTCGACCTGGGTTCCAACCCCACTAGGCCTTCAAGTTACCAGGATGGAGTGAAGTGGGTGAGGGTCCCAGTGTAGGGCCAGTGCATGTGGTAAGAACCACCAAAAGCATTAGTTCCCTTCCCCACCCTAAGTACTGAAGTCCGACCCAAACAATGCCTTCCGTTAGAATGTGCCGTCTTAGTGTCCCGCACTCTGGGTTGAGGCGTGGCTGCCCAAGAGGTGGCAGAGCCAGGTGCAGAGAGAAGGGCTCTGGAGTCAGCCGCCCTGGACTTGAATCCCAGCTCTGCCACTTCACCTTTCTGAGCTTCAGTTTCCTCTTCTGTAAAATAAGGATAATAGTAAGAATACTTGTCTTGTAGGATTTTGGGGGGGTTAACTCTAAGTGGCTTAGAACAGTGCCTGCCGTAGTTACCTCTCAGCTAATGTTAGGTGTTGCAATTATGACCATCATTACTGTTGTTGTTCTCTTTGTGAGTAAGGGGGTGTGGCGCAGTGGTTAAGAGGTCAGCTGCTAACCAAAAGGTCAGCAGTTCAAATCCACCAGCCACTCCTTGGAAACCCTATGGGGCAGTTTTGCTCTGTCCTATAGGGTCGCTATGAGTCGGAATCGATTCAACGGCAATGGGTTTTTTTGGAAGGGGATGTGAGTCAGCATAAATCCATCCCGTTTCAGCACCTGAGGCTGCCCAGTCGCTGGTGGCTGAGGAGCATCATCCTGGTGGACAGGGCCTAGCTTTGTTTTGTGTTTTTAGTGATGGGGTAAAAAGCACGTCTGTGTTCCCTGTTGCAGGAAAATAAAGTGGAGTTAAAGAAAATGTGGGAAAATGGAAAGTGGTTAGATGTATTAGAAAGGATCTAAAACCATAACAAGTATTACCTCAGTCAAGAATGCTATGGAATTTTTCATTTAATTAGAGGATTTAAAAGTTACTTACACTGGCCATTCGAGTGCATTTAATGGTGATTAGTATGTTATATTCATACACTTCGGTGAAACGGATTCCTTCTGCAACGTCAGAAGATTTGCCTCATAAATAAGCCTGATGGTTGCTCCTTTGAGTCACTACACTCGCGTTGCTCACTGGCATTGGAGACCAGAAGGGGTGCTCTACCTGCGGCCCACCGGCCTCCGCTCTCAGGATCCCTGTGCTGGGCCCCGGGGGTGGGCCAGGTGTCACCTTGGTCAGGATGATTTTGTGTTTGCTCCTTTCCATTCACAAGTCCAGCTGCTGCTTGGTGAGGCAGGAGAGACGGGCCCTGTGCTTGGGGAGGGGCCTGGGGGCCAAGGGATCCCTGCTAGGAAATTTGCTTTGCTCACTGTAAACCTTTGGATTTTACACCATTAAACCAAAACCAATAAATAAAAATACAGGCAGGGAGGCTGCCTTTGGGTTTAGGGGTACAGACACAAGGCTCGCGTGTCTCTCTCATCCCTTGTCCGTTCTGAACACCTCCCTGGATCTTGTCTAGACTCCTGAGCCAGTGGGGAAGGCTCAGCACCTCTGGGAAGGCTGCTTTGTGTCGGGCAAGTGCTTCCTCTCCTTTCTCCCTCGCTGCCCCATCTACAGAGGAAACCTGGGCTGCGAAGCTAAGCTACTTGCCAGAATCCCACAGCAGCAATAGAGCCAGCCGCTCAGGATATCCCAGAGCTAACGGGCATGTGTGGCTGTGGCCTGGCTAAATATATAGCTATCCTCATCCATGACAGGGTAGTCCCAGCTTTAAAAGGAAGTAGAAACAAGGCTCTGGAAGGTAGCATTTTGTTCTGTTTTACCATCTCTTGTCTGTCCAGAATTAGGACCAGTTTGCTTTTGTGCCAGCTGTAACTTTACTTACCCTACCCTGCCTGAGGGGTGTTTCTGAATTTAAGCCAATGCCCCATTGCCACCATTTAGCCTCAGTGACAGGTCACTCCATGAACGAACCCCATGACCCTGTCTCGTTGAGCATGGTGGTTAGGGACAGGAGCAGGAGAACCTGAAATAAATGCCAGTCACCAAAGAGAGCAGACCAGCAGTCAGCCAAGGAGAGCTGCCCCGTGGTGTCACCACCACAGCAGGGACCCACAGTGGACCCGAGCATGCCTAAGCCCAGGAGTTGCCTGGGAAAGATGGAGAGAGGCAAAGTGTCACCCCAGTCATGGGTGCACAGAGCACCTCCAGTCCCCCGAAATCCTGACGTGCTCAAGGGAGAATGTGATACTTAGTCCCAGTGGCCAGAGCACCCTGAAGGCAGGACACACGTGCACTGGCAGTGCGGCGGGCAGCATGGCATGGAGCACACCCCTTTGGAAGTTAGTTACCCAGTGTTTACGGGGATGTTTGTGGACCGTGTCAACAGTGAAGGCAACATAGTTGAATGGAGAGAGCACAGATTTTGAGTCTGGATGCCTGGGGTGGGATACCAAATCTGCCACTTAGGTTGGACCCTGGGTGAGTCCCTGAGCTTCCCCATCTCTGGTTCCTCACAAGATCGAAGGCCTGGTTACCCTGCCCCAGGGTGCATGGCTTCACCGCGGGAGCACCTTGCCATTGGCAGAGCGCTGCTCCCTTTGCTGCTGCCGGCACTTCTGCAGCTGCTGTTGTATGAACAGGGATTTCCTGTGTTGTGGTATTTGTAGCACTGAGGTCAAGTTTCATGAAAGGCACCCAAGAACGGGCATATTTTAAGGTTAAAATCGCTATGTATGCCATCGAGCAGATTTTGAAAAATAAATCATTGAAAAGGCAAAACCTTTCACAACTCAGAAATACTCTTTTGTGACATGGTTCGTTGCAAATTAATGGAACCATGATTAATGAAGAAATTCAAGCTTTAATGCTTGTCATTCTCCTAGCGCCCAACGGGAGTCACAGCCTCTGTCCTGGCCCCTGTCTGCCAGTGTCCACCATCCTCCTGCAGCTTGTGTCCACCTATGGCTCAGAGTGGGGCTTTACAGTCTTCCCAGGGCACGGGGAAATTCATCTGAGGAACAGAAAGCAAAATTTTGCTCATCTCCCCAGGAGGCTGCTAGGGAATGAGGGAGGGAGGCTGGCTGGTGGCAGCTGCCCAGCAGGAATGGAAACGTTTTTCTGGCTCTGCCCCGCTCC